>NC_090447.1:79981080-80610580 GCF_031143425.1 Pleurodeles waltl | reverse complement strand
ATAGCCTTCCAATTTGTTGGGAATTAAAAACCATGTTTCTAGAATCAATATCTGTGTTGTGGTTTTGACTATGTCTGTTTTACCGTTGTCTCATTTTGTATCGTGGTTGTACATGCCTGGTCAGGTGTCAGGCCTCCTCAATGTTGCGCTAGGTTGTGTCATAGACGTGTTAAGCAATGCCAGCGTTGTGTCAAGCTAAGTCAACGCTGGGTTAAACTGTAATAGTTGTGTAAAACTCGCCCGTCTGAAAATTCTTTGTGGTACAAAGTTCTAAAGCGATGGCTAAGCTCAGAAAATTTGACCTGGTCAGTCCTGAGGTTCTCCCTTAATGTAATTCCATGGAATAGCAAGAAATAATATCAGCAAGGCAATGAGTTGCACCTTCAACCAAGACTTTAATTTACATAGGCAGAATAAGCAGCGGCGTAGCTTCAGGGGGGTGTTTAGGGTCTTACATCCCCCTACAAAATGTATTATATAGTAAATAGTTGGGTACAGATGCTTTCAATCGAGTACATAGTGAGGTGTCTGTCGGATTTCACCTGGGATTTTCACATGGCCACACTAACAAAAACATGCACACACACAATTTTTTTTGTGTTATTGTGTTATGAAGGCCTTAACCAGGATTATTTTGGAAAATATTGTGTTTTAAGCACCGCTAACAATGCACACTCCTCTCTCTTTCCACTTCACCTTAAGCCCTCCTCATGCCTTGCTTCTGATGTAATGTATATTAATAAAATACCTCAGCGTGATTGTTGGGAAATCTAAAGCTCACACCCCTAAGTCATACTGACCAAGCTATGCCCCTGAGAATAAGAGCGCCATGGCAACAGAGTGCCAACACCAAGTTCATACTGAACCTGGCAGCAGATAAGAGTGCCAACACCAAGTTCATACTGAACCTGGCAGCAGATAAGAGTGCCAACACCAAGTTTATTCTGAACTCGGCAGTAGATAAGAGTGCCAACACCAAGTTTATTCTGAACTCGGCAGTAGATAAGAGTGCCAACACCAAGTTCATGCTGAAACCGGCAGCCGATACGAGTGCCACCACCAAGTTCATCTTGAACCTGGCAGCAGGTAGGTTTGCAACAACAAGTTCATACTGAACACTGCAGCATACAAAAGTGCCAATACCAAGTTCATAGAGAACCTGGCAGCAGATAAGAGTGCCAACACCAAGTTCATACTGAACCTGGCAGAAGATAAGAGTGCCAACACCAAGTTTATTCTGAACTCGGCAGTAGATAAGAGTGCCAACACCAAGTTCATACTGAACCTGGCAGAAGATAAGAGTGCCAACACCAAGTTTATTCTGAACTCGGCAGTAGATAAGAGTGCCAACACCAAGTTTATTCTGAACTCGGCAGTAGATAAGAGTGCCAACACCAAGTTTATTCTGAACTCGGCAGTAGATAAGAGTGCCAACACCAAGTTCATACTGAACTCGGCAGCAGATAAGAGTGCCACCACCAAGTTCATACTGAACCTGGCAGCAGATAAGAGTGCCAACACCAAGTTCATACTGAACCTGGCAGCAGATAAGAGTGCCAACACCAAGTTTATTCTGAACTCTGCAGTAGATAAGAGTGCCAACACCAAGTTCATACTGAACCTGGCAGCAGATAAGAGTGCCAACACCAAGTTCATGCTGAAACCGGCAGCCGATACGAGTGCCACCACCAAGTTCATCTTGAACCTGGCAGCAGGTAGGTTTGCAACAACAAGTTCATACTGAACACTGCAGCATACAAAAGTGCCAATACCAAGTTCATAGAGAACCTGGAAGTGGATACGAGTGCCAACACTAAGTTCATACTGAACCGGCAGAAGATCGGAGTGCCAACACCAAGTTCATACTGAACCTGGCAGCAGGTACGTGTGCCAACACCAAGTTCATACTGAACCCGGCGGCAGATACGTTTGCCAACACCAAGTTCATAACGTACCCTGACTAGAGTGAAGGTCCTTGCTTGGACAGGATGTAACCTGATTGCCAATCAAAGACCCCATTTCTAACACTGCCCATTACCTGTCTGGCTTCACAAGGCCCTGCATTTTTCTCCAACAGTATCACTGCTTAATTCACCGGCAGCTTAACCCATCTTTAGGACTAGGAGTGGGCAGGCGGTTCTATCTGGGTACTAAACATTCCTAACTCTGGTGATGCTGCTGTGCTGACCACATTCTCTTACTCTGCCCATCACCTGGAGTTATCTCTTATTCTACCCATCATCCGGAGTTATGCTGTTCCAGGATGTTTTGGACAATCTCACTGGCTGAAACAATAAACATTTTGGCCACTAAGATTGGGAGAAACTCTGAAATGTATGAAACAACCACAGAATATCTCACCCGACCCTTGGGCCCAGTCTCTCTGCCCCGTCTTTGTACTGGAAGCGAAAGAGGAGAAGAGGGGCTCTGCCTGCTCCAGTGTATGGACCAGAGATGATCCACTCATGTTCTACGACCGTGTTGTTGGTCTCTGGTTTTCTGTTTCTCTTCTGACGGTGGATGCTCAGAGCTGATCTCGTGTGTTCTAGGGTCATGACCCCAGGAAGGCACGGCACGTGGCCATTAGTAACCAATGCAGACCGTAGCACAAAGGGAAGAGTTCCTGCTGGCCCATCTAATGGTGGATGCTCAGAGCTGATCTCGTGTGTTCTAGGGTCATGATCCAGGAAAGCACGCCACGTGGCCATTAGTAACCATAGAGACTCAGCACAAAGGGAAGAGCTCCTGCTGGCCCATCTAATGGTGGATGCTCATAGCTGATCTGGTGTGTTCTGGGGTCATGATCCAGGAAAGCACGTCACGTGGCCATTAGTAACCAATGCAGACCGTAGCACAAAGGGAAGAGCTCCTGCTGGCCCATCTAATGGTGGATGCTCATAGCTGATCTGGTGTGTTCTGGGGTCATGATCCAGGAAAGCACGTCACGTGGCCATTAGTAACCAATGCAGACCGTAGCACAAAGGGAAGAGCTCCTGCTGGCCCATCTAATGGTGGATGCTCATAGCTGATCTGGTGTGTTCTGGGGTCATGATCCAGGAAAGCACGGCACGTGCCATTAGTAACCAATGCAGACCGTAGCACAAAGGGAAGAGTTCCTGCTGGCCCATCTAATGGTGGATGCTCAGAGCTGATCTCGTGTTTTCTAGGGCCATGACCCCAGGGAAGCACGCCGCGTGGCCATTAGTAACCATAGAGACTGTAGCACAAAGGGAAGAGTTCCTGCTGGTCCACTAGCATCTTCTGACAGTGGATGCTCATAGCTGATCTCGTGTGTTCTAGGGTCATGACCCCAGGAAGGCACGGCACGTGGCGTTAGTAACCATTGCTAACTGCAGCTGGAAGGCAACAGCTCCTGATGGGCCATTATCAGTCGACGAAGCCTAATTGCCGCTTGCTGCAAACAGGAAAGGCGAAAGGAGGTTTTTATTTGGAGTAATGTTTATCTAGCGCTGCGAGAGATGTGCTGGGGTGGGGGCGCCTCTGAAAAGCAGGCGGTGCTTCCGTGAGACGACTAATGCCATTACGGAAACATCACCCCACGTCCCTGCAAATATCTGTTTAATGGAAAACGATTAACAGGACGGGGATGCAACCAGGCTGGGACGGCAGCCAGCTCCGCCATTGTTGGCGCTATAATGGGTTCGGCCGACGGGGTGATTTTCACATCAATTTAGAAGATTCCAATTATCTCAAACTGAAGCCTTAAAATCGATTGCCTCCCCCGAGCCCTCCACTGGATTATGGGAAGTAACTGAACACAGCTCAGTCTAATCTGACACACCGCGTGGGCAGGGGGTAGTGAGCATGTCTGTCCTCTGGGCGCTACATAGCTGCTAGCCTCTGTGCTGGCACTCACGCCGCACTGGGTTGCATTACATGCCTAGCATGACAGTATGAGCTACTTGGAGTGTGTCATCAGTGTCTTCAGGCATTGAACGGGTTCACCATGTGTCAAAGCGTCTTTCTTTCTCCTTCCTTTCCTCCTTTCTCCTTCATTCTTTCCTTCTTTCATACGTTCCTTCTTTCTTTCCTTCTTTCCCTCTTTCTTTTCTTCGTTCCTTTTTTCCCTCTTTAGTTCCCTTTCTTTCCCTCTTTCTTTCCTTCTTCCCCTCTTTCTCTTTTTCTTTCCTTCTTCCCCTCTTTCTTTCTTTATTTTCCTCTTTCTTTCCTTCTTTCCCACTTTCTTTGTTTCTTTCTCTCTTTCTTTCCCTCTTTCCCTCTTGCCTTTCTTCGTTCCGTTTTCCCACTTTAGTTCCTTATTTCCCTCTTCAGTCCCCTTTCTTTCCCTCTTTCTTTCCTTCTTCCCCTTTCCCTTTTTCTTTCCTTCTTGCCCTCTTTCCCTTTTTCTTTCCTTCTTCCCCTCTTTCCCTCTTTCTTTCCTTCTTCCCCGCTTTCTCTTTTTCTTTCCTTCTTCCCCTCTTTCTTTCTTTATTTTCCTCTTTCTTCCTTCTTTCCCACTTTCTTTGTTTCTTTCCCTCTTTCTTTCCTCCTTTGCCTCTTTCCTTTCTTCGTTCCATTTTCTAGCTTTAGTTCCTTATTTCCCTCTTCAGTTCCCTTTATTTCCCTCTTTCTTTCCTTCTTCCCTTTCTTTCCCTTTTTCCTTCCTTCTTCCCCTCTTTCCCTTGTTATTTCCTTCTTCCCCTCTTTCCCTCTTTCTCTCCTTATTTTCCTATTTCTTTCCTTCTTTCCCACTTTGTTTCTTTCCCTCTTTCTTTCCTTCTTTCCCTTTCTTTCCTTCCTTCCCTCTTTCTTTCCTTTCCCTTTTTCCTTCTTTCCCTCTTCCTTTCCTCCTTTCTGTCTTTCTTTCCCACTTTCTCTCTTTCTTTACGGCTTTCCCTCCATCTTTCTTTCCTTCCCACTTTCTTTCTTTCTTTCCTTCTTTCTTTCTCTTTCGCTCTTTCCCTATTTCTTTCTTCCTTTTTTGTTTCATTCTTTCGTGTATTTATTTATTTAGTTACTCATTTATTTAGTTAACAGTTTTGTCAAGATCTGTGTGCCTCCTTCCAGTCACCAGAGTGCAGAATGATGTTAAGGTATGATCAGTGTTGGTCAGTATTCTCCAGTTGTGACCCTTTTTCTGCATGAAGTTCAGGTGTAAACAAGCATTCCAAGGTTGCTCATCAGGTGTTTCCTGAACCATGTGCATTGGCCAGCTCTCTGGTGTAGGTTCAGCCCATTACCCACTACAGATCTCTGAACTCGCCAACACCCACCTCCATGGTGAATAGCATTAATGCCACTGGGTCTTCGGAGGAGGGTTGGTAGAGGTACATATTGCTCCTGGTTCCTTTTGCATAAAATATAGCATACAATATCCCTCTCTGCAGAGAAACTGATCACTACAATCCATCGACCCCCAAGGACACCACATGTTGCAGTTCTTTATAATATTGTGGAACTCTGATGTATCTTCTGGTATCCATAGTGCACTGCATTGACCCCACTTCAAGACATCTCCCATGGGATGGAACTGCTGACCTTGGCCATTCACTTCAGTTTGGATCAAAAACTCAAGCAGGACATCAAATGGGTGCAGGGGGCAGAAAAAGCATTATTATACAAGCTCCATGCTTTCAGGGTCCTGTACTCCTGTAGACAAAATATAGATTTTTAAAGCAAGCCACACAGAATCAGGTAACCATGGCACAGAGTTAAAACAGAACCAGCATTCACTGGGGCTCTGTATGAAGTTTTTGACCGAGGCTGGGTAAAAAATAAAAAAACCTCAGGCAGGCTTGAAGAGAATACTTTTTCTTCCTGTGGCAGCTAGAAGACAGCCTTTGCATTGTGCAGTAGTGCTCTATCCCTGGTTTCCTACTACTGTCCTGCAACCAAATCCAGAAACAGCCACCCTAAAACCATCAAGAATGTCATAGAATTGGATCAACTCCTGAGCCAACTCCCTGCGGCCATCAAACACACCAATACAACAGATCCAGACCCCAGCCCACTGGATACGTGGAGGAACTCAGACTGCTGAAACACCACTGCAAGCAACTGGAGCGCAAATGGAGAATGAGCCAGGACTATGCTGACAGGAGCATGTTGAAATCTGCCCTGAGAAGCTACCATCAAATGATCTAGACCACCAAATACGCCGATCTGGTGGATCTCATCAATGTCCCCAACAGAAGCAAAGAAATCTGCACCGCTGTGAAAAATTTCACATCATCATAGGCCATTTTCAACTTGATGACTCCCTCACAGGACCTCTGCAACAATCTCTCTCAATTCTTCAGCAACAAAATCACTGCTATTTACAGCAACGTAAGCCAACAACCAGACTCGACAAACTGTGCCAAATGCCCCTGATCTTATCCAGAGAACCTATGCTAATCTTATAGCCCATCATTACCCCCCAAGGAATTGCCATCACCATGAAGTCTATCCACTCGGGCCCCATTGGACACATGACCCCACCACTGATACTCCAGATGACTGCAACCTATCAGCACCATGCGCCCACCCATTCTAAATGCCTCCATCTCTTCTGTGACCTTCCAAGTTGCTTGAAATTATGCAACTGCCCTCCCATTGCTGAAGAAACCCTCTGCGGACTCTTCAATGTTCACCAGCCACAGACCGATCTTCCTGCTACAATTCCCAGCCAAGGTCTTAGCAAAAATCATTAACAGACACCTCACCAAATATGTCAACCACCACCATCTCCATGACACCACTCAGTCAGGTTTCAGACCCAACCACAGCATGGAAACTGCCCCCTCATCGCTGCCACTGATAACATCTGCATGACTGTCAAGAGGAGAGAAGGTGGACCTCACCCTTCTGGACCTCTTTGCAGCATTTGACACAGTCTCCCACCCCATCCTCATCCAACATCTACACAACATTGGAATCTAAGGACAAGCACTCCGATGGATCTGCGCTTTCCTGACTGGAAGGATCCATTCAGTCACTCTGGGCACCGTACACTTCAAATGTGGCTACCTCATCTGTGGGGTTGTGCAAGGATCCCCACTAGCCCGACCTTCTTCAACGCATGTATGATCCCTCTAGCCAGCATCATTCACTTTCACTGAGAAGACACTGAGTACCCGGTTCAACTTTAATGCCTGTATGACTGAAATCGCCCACTGGATGAAGATCATCTGTCTAAAGCTGAACTCCGACGAGACCAAAATAGGAACAGCACATCACCATAAGACTTCACCTGGTAGCCAGCAAAGCTATGGCCAACACCCATCCCCACCACCCCACCAACGTCCTCTGCAAACTCAGCACCAGTGCCCAAGACAATGCCGTCACCGCCTCATGCTTGCATACCCTGAAGATTTTCAAATAGCTCCCAATCAGCTTCAGAAAATCAAATCATCACACATGCCCTGGTCACAAGCATGCTGGACTATGGGAACGTCCTCTATACCGGGATCAACCAAAACTTATCAAAAAGCTGCAGACCATTAAGGACATAGTGGCCAGAATAACTCAATGTCCCATGCCACAGACACATCACACCACAACTGAATAAGCTCCAATGACTTCACATTCAGAAATGGGCACAATTCAGACTTCTCAAGCACACTGCATAACACTGGCCTAGTATACCTCAGCAATCACAGCTGGTTTCACAAACCTTCAAACCCCTTTGCTCATTCAGACTCCTACTTTTACACATCCAATCCATATGGAAAAACCTGATCTGGATGGTGAGCCTTCTCCTACAAAGCTTCTAAAGCATGGAGCGACCTGCTGCTACCCATCAGAGCCTCCCCTTCACTTCTTGAATTCCACAAGTAGCTTAAGACCTGGCTATTCGTGTAGTCCTACTATGCCCTATGTGTGCCTAGACACACACCAGCTCAGCGCCAGGATGCCCTCTCTGCTGGCAGTGTGCTCTACAAATCTGCATAACATAACAGCAAAGGACAACACTCCAGTTCTTCATGGAGAGGTTACAAAATGCTCCATTCCATTTCACAACACTAGGAACCATTCATCATTCTAAACCTCCATCCTGTGCCCTTGGAGATCTAGAATTCACCAAAACTTTATAATGGATTTGGAAATCAATACTTCTCAATACTCTTTGTATTGAATTCTGTGTGAAAAAATACACTAGAATTATAAAAAACAGAAGGCAGTTAGTCAACTCATTTCAGCTTTTCAACCAGGATGCTTTTTGCCAGCTGTGATGCGAGCTCTTTAAGTTTGTTTTATTTACATGTTTATAAATATTGCTCCAATGTAACCCAATAAGCAATCAGCACTTAAAAGTTAATACAAAGGAGAAGACAATAAACAATCATATTATAAAATAATTACCCATCATAAACCATCAAGGTTTATACATTTCTATTAAAGAAAAGTTAAATATTTCCTGTAACAACCTGCAACCAAACTTTACCATGAAGCTGGAGTCAAGCTAGAAATGGTTGTCTCAAAGTTTTGGCTTTAGTAAATTTTGGAGTTTCCAATGTATTTTGGAAAACCACTAAAATAAAAATTCTCTCAGGACAATGTGTACATGAATGGCACAGGATGTCAGGAAAGCCATTTTGAACGTTATCCCACCTTAAAAGGAGCTCATTATTCCAAATACATTCCAAAGACAAGGCTGCAGTATGGACCAGTAACAATGCAGAAAGATGTGTTACTAACTATTTCTTGAGCTAGTCTGCCACAGAACCAGAGATTGTACAATGAGATGATAACTTCACTCGGGGAAACAATGTTTAATCCTCCAATGAAGGAAAACCTAGTAATGATATGATTTTATAAAAGCATTGCCATGTTTATCAAGCAAAGATTGAAAAGTCAACCTCAAAACAAAAAAATGGCTTGGCCTGCCAGTGAATGGATTATTCATTGACTGTCTCACTATCAAAATCAAGGCTGGATCAGCAAATGATATTTCTTACCACAAACTGCATAAAATCAGTATTTATATCCTAAATTAACAGATTATTTGGATAGTGAATCTGCAGAGAACCAATTAGGATTTCGACTATATTTCTAGGAGATTTATTTCTCTGTATAAACTCATCCTCCTAGAAGATCTAAACTTTCTCCTACAAGACTGGACGGATCCCAAATCAACACACTCCTAAAAAAGTCTCAAAAAACTCAGACACACCCAACACATCTCAGCCACCACACATGCTGCTGTACTCATCCTGGACACCGTCTTCTCCGCATCAGTGGTATCATGATCAACACACTCAGTGCCATCACCTGGACCAACCACACCATCGTCAGCTTCTTAATCAACATTTCCCACCACAGAAGAACCATCACGCCAGGGCCTTACCTCCAACAATGGATCAACATATCTGAGGTGGATTAGGCTTCTGCCCTCCCCAAAAACCACGCAGAGCACAGAGGCCAACTATCCAGCGACATCAACAACTTCAATGATTGGATCACTGCCTGAGCCATAAATCTGGCCCCTCAGAAAAAAAGCCAGTTAACAAGAATGCGAATGCAGACCAGCTGGTACACACATAAGAACTCAGAATGACCAAACGGGATCACAAGCAACTGGAATTGAGTCCGAGAGAAAGCCAAGGAGGATCAAACAAGAAAGTATTCAAATCCGCCCAGAGAGAATACCACCAGCAAATCCTAGAAACTAAAAGGCCCTAGCTGAGCACATCTACAAAAGCTCCAGCAGCAAGGACATTTTTGCTATCATCCAGGCCTTCACCACACCAGCAGCATCCATCAGAAACATCACCCTACCCAAGAGCTGTGCAACACCCTCGCAGACTACTTCTGCAACAAAATCACCACCATCTACACCAGTTTTAACCCTCGACTGGGCCCCCATCAACCTTGCAATAAGTCTGCCAGTATCAAACAAAGGCAACACCCTGACAATGTGGAACCGTATGACTACAGAGGAAACCATATTAATCATGAGGAAGACCGTTGTCTCCACCTCACCTTCCTCAAAGGCACGACCCCTATCAGCAATGCCCTCACCACCATCCTCAGCACATGCACTGACACAGCCACTTTTCCGTAGACCTGGAAACCTGCAGACATCAACGCCTTCCTGAAGAAGACCACTGCTGACCGATCTCCCTCATACCATACTCAGCCAAGATCCTAGAAAAAGCCATCAATAGACACCTCACTAACCACCTCACCAACCACCAGCTCCTTGACATCATGCAAGCAGGTCCCAGGGTTCCTCACTCAGCTTGACCCTCTTCAAAATCTACATAACACCGCTGGCAGGCTACATCTGAGCTAACAACATCAACACACTCATCTGTGCTGGTGACACACAACTGATTCTGTCCCTCTTAGACAGAATACCCAACACCAGACACATCTTCAACTCGTGCCTGATTGAAGAGGGCAAGTGGATGAAGTCCAACTGTCTCAAGCTCAACATGGACAGGAACGCAGTGGTGATCTTTAGAAAAGATGCCTCACAGTGGGAGTCCACCTGGTGGCCTAAGGACCTCGGACCCACCCCCACATCCAGCACACAAGCAAAAATCCTCTGGACCACCATGAACAGCAAGCTGGGCATGTCCGTCCAGGTCAAAGTCAACGTCATTACCTTCTTCCACACCCTGAGGAATCTGAAAAAGATTTTCAAGTGGCTATCCGACAACGCCAGGGAAACCGTCACTTAAGCCCTCATCACCAGCAGATTGGACTACAGGAACACCCTCTATGTTGAAACTGCCAATCAACTCACAAAAATACTTTAAACCACCTAGAACGCAGCAGCTAGACTGGTGCGCAACCTCCCATGCTGGTCTCACAAAACTCCACATTTATGTGAGCTAAGCTGGCTCCCTATATGTAAGCACACGTAGTTCGTTACCCACACATACAAAGCAAAGCACAGGACAGGTATTGCCTCGCTAGACAGTGTATGCAGTTCCATCAACCCGCCAGGTATCTCCATTCAGTCGGAGGTTGTGCTCTCTCATACATCGGTCCTAAAGCGTGGAACAACCTACCACATCACCTTAGAGCCTTCTTATCACTTCTTGAATGCCACAAGAAGCTGAAGAGCACACACCTGCTACGCGTCAGGATACCATCATGGGTGATTAGGACCTATACAAATCTTCATAATATAGAACATAACATTCCATTCCATGACATGGCATGACACAGCATAGCAATGGATTTTTTTTTTTAACCATTTGGGACCACTAGCTGTGCTCTACAGACTTGATAAATTCAGTGTCAATGTCAATCACTTTTCTGCCACCCGGCACATTTTGCCCAAATCATAGTTAAACCACAGTTGCTTAATTCCGTGCAGTCCTGGTGATGGCCCACAGACTCCTCTAATAGGGTTGAAACATCAACATTAAGCAAATGGTCTAATGGTTGATCCAAACCATTCATCGGTGCTAGTGAACGTTGTAAACCATTAATTGGTACTTACAACTTATTAGCCTCTATTGCACTTCCACCACTGTGTAAATAAATATTCCTTTCTTGCTAGTTATGGATAGCCCTCTGTGCCTATCATTACTTTTGACTATTCTGCATGAGCACGTCTTTGAGCTCTATGATGACTCTATCATCATGTAAGCTATATCTGGAAGCGAGTTTTAAAAAGCAATTGTGATAAACATACAATAGTTGTGTTTGATCTGCAGCTCTGTGTAAGGAGTGATTTTTATATATCGTTTTTTCATCATCCAGACTTTCTGCTAGCCGGGGCAACTGTTCTATGGTTGCATTAATTACTCAAGGCATACATATGAAATAACATACTATCCCAAATCATACAAAGCATTCTCCATGTAGACGTTGTGGTGAATGGTTGTTTTTAATATTACGGAGTGTTCGTCAGAAGCAGACTTTCTCTTGTTGGGTCTGAATAAGTGATGGAACAGAGAAGGCAGGGGTGAAAGAGCAAACTCATGAATGGTGCCATTCCTAATCAGACCCAGGAGAGTATGAAATGAAATGTGGAGGCCCATTAGAATTGTTCCTGAAGCCAATGCACATCAGCCCTCACTGTGTATTATAGTATGTGCACTCCATGACCAATGCATGCCTACTATGTGCATCTTCACAGCTAAGTACCCTGCACACCCCAAAAAACAGCAATTTCACAGGTCATCCTGTGAAAATGTACAGGGGTCCTCTCAAACTTGAGGGTAAGCATGAGAAGCCTGCAGGGGCATCATAGCGCACGGTCAAACTGTGTTTCATCAGCCATACTGCCCCTACACCAAGGAGACACCATCTCAACTTTAAGGGGGGCAGACACCCTAAAGGGTCCAAATCCACAGTTCCTTGGCTCTGTAAAGTCTCCACCTTCCTCTGGATCTGTATTGATAAACTACATGTGCATTTGTAGGTGATCAAGCCTAGGAGCCTCTTATGTAGTATCAAAGTGTAGGGCCATCATTGCAAATCATGGTATTAACATTTATACAGTGCATTTTACTATTCAAAGATCCTGTAGTAATTTTGGAGATCTGAGTCAAAGTGCTAAGCAAGGATGGGGAGGTTAGGCGGAAGTGCTCGGGACTCGATTTAAAGTTGGGTAGCAATGCAAACTTCTACAATTTGTGGGGGAATTGGTAAACCCAGAGGGGATCCACCCCTCCATACTACTTAAGGCAGGGGAATTTTGCTAGTGGATTCTTCACCACATTTTCAACTTTCAATACTAATATATTAAAACAGATTATGACATGATAGGTAGGATAATCCACATTCTCACTGCATGTCCTCAATTCTTATTAATCACCAAGGTACAATGAGGAATGCAAATTGACTCATAATTAAAGCGTCAGCATCAGTACCAACAGTGAACAACCAAGGACCTTATTAGAGCTTGGAAGAAGGGATACTCCGCCAAAACATGAAGGATATCTGGTCCGCCGTATCACAAGTGCATTAAAGCCTATGGCACTTGTAATGCAGCGGATGGGACATCCATCATGAATGTGATGGCGTATCCCATCCTTAAAACTTTAAATAAGCCCCTACCTGTCCTCAAGACTAGAAGCTGGAAACAGCTATTCCATTTAACAACTCTAATAATGTTGCATAATATATGAATATCCTGACTTGCAAAAACACTAGAAACCAGTGCTTAATTTGAGCAGGTGGTTTCCACTGCTCAGCACAGGCACTTCATTTTCAATGCCATCACTTATGACAGTCTGCCATATGGTGGTGCTGTTGGTCTAATTTAGAGAATAGCACAACAACTTCTGTTTATTACTTCAATATACATTAAAAATGACTAATACTGCCGCCCAAGCCATTGCTATTCTTACAGGTTTGGGGGCCTGGAATGGTCAGAACGGTTGCACTTGTACGAGTGTGAAGGTTAGTTGTTGTGTTGGCACTGTCATTGGCAACACTGGTCGGAGCAATGGGTGGTGCAGGCAGCAGTGACCTCTTGCAGAGAGCCTTGGCACTTATTTTTTTTTTACAAATTAAGCACTGTTAGAAACTAACTCAGGGCTCCATGGAGAGGTGTGCTATCCATCTGCACAGTGCTTCGATGCCTCATCAGGCACATTAAGCACTTTCTATACCTCCAATACAATCTGAATATTTTCTGTCACCTACTTAGTTTCTTCTTTCAGTAAATTTCATCCTGTTGCTGAGCACGGCTAGCAGCAAACATTACTGCCCTGTTTGTCCTCTGGTAAAAGCAAACAATGACAGGCAGCAGGTAAGCAGGTCTTTAAGACACTTCAGCAGCTGGCTGAGTGAGAGAACACGAAACACGAGGCGTCGATCATATATGTTTGAAAATTGCACCTAGGGGTATGTACAGGGTGCGGCAAGCTGCCGGAAATAACAGCAGCACACCTTAAATTACATATCAGCAAGAAGGGAGGGTCCCCACATACGTGTGTACCTTGCATTTACACAGGGAGGCACCTGCCATGACACCTGGCAGATGTACTGCAGACACACCCCTCTTTGTTGCTGCTGAGGGACCGCGTGCCCAGCTCACATTATTATTATGAAAAACTGTTCCTTGGGGCCTGATTTCGATATTGGCGGACAAGTTACTTCATCACAACTGTGTCTGATATCCTGTCTGCCGAAATCTAAATCCCATTGGATATAATGGGATATAGATTTCGTCAGACGGGATATCCGTCACTGTTGTGACGGAGTAATACGGCTGTCAATATTTAAATCAGGCCCTGGATCCTGTAAATTCTGAAGTAAGTCTTCAGTGGACCACACCTACTCACAGAAAACTATCTGGAAATCAGTGACAATGCGGTTAAGAGCCCGACTTGCAAAACAGTGTTGAGTACTAAGTCTAAAAACTGCAAAAAGCTGAATTTGTCAGGAATTCCAAATCCTGATTCAGAGAACCATAATGCAGAAATATATTAGCCAACCTCAAATTTCATTTACTACAGGAAATCTTACAACCTTGCAGATATTCCACTGCCATAAATTAGCTGTTAGGATCGAAATTAGAATATTCCAGGGACTTGATAGGGTGTGGCCACGGGGCTGGTGAAACACCCAAAAAGATGTTACTCTATGGTTGGGTAAGCATAGGGAAATATGGAAGACACCTAATATAGATTTGCATGCATACTCATGGGGATTTTGTGAGTCCCACATAAAATGCATGAATTGACACAAACTATAGTGCAGGTCTATGATGCGTCCACTTTTTTTCAGAAATCTGGCCCTAAATTGTAAACTCTGGATTAGGCGCCGCTGAGCTATAATCCATATTTTGCAAGTTGTCACGTTGTGTCAGCAAGATTGAGTGTTTTTGGAGAACTTACGTTCACTCCAGAGGCGCTATTGACAGCTGATGTGCCTTGTTCCCCAAGTCAATGATACTCATTTTATTGGCTTTGGAAAGATGAAAGGTCATGTGCACACTCCAGATCCAAACCTACGACCATGGGGTCAAAATTCAGATTCCTGCTGTGGATGTATTAATTCACTGAGACACCTGGTTACATATGTCCCTATCAATAAAAACTGTGGGGGTTCCGAAATTGAGTAAAAGATAGGATGAGGAATACACCCATAACTTCTTGAACACAACATAGGATCAGATTTGGAATTTGGTGGACAGGTGACTTTGTCACAAATGTGTTAGATATCTCATCCACCTTATTACAAGTGCCTTATAGTCTATAGCAAATGTAATACGATAGCGTGTATATTTGCCACATTTCTGACGGAGTAACCTGTTTGCCAAACTCCAGGTCAGGCTCATCGTCACCTAATTCAGGAAGTGGCCACTGGTAAATCACCCTATGCTGGATTAGACTCTGTTCTGCGATAGTAACCCCTTAACCATGCATAAAGTTCACAGTGTACCACAAGTGCTACGAGGCCACAGCAGTGACAGAATGTGTGCTATTCAAATGCCCGTAACTGGGGGTGGGCGAAAAATTCCGCTCCGCTGGTGGAGTTCGTGGAGTATTGCCCGGTCCGCATTCCCCTGGAAGCGTGGAGACCTGGCAAAACTCCGCCATCTGCCATGTGGCGGAGTTTTTTCTTGGGCACGGCTGGCCAATGTTAAAAGAGCAAGAATTTGCATCCTAAGCCTGATTTTTAGCTACTAGAACGCCTCTGTGCAAGCTTTCTCAATGCAGACGGCCGCAGCAGGTCGCGACCGTTCACATTGAGAGAGCTGCCTCTCAAGTATAAAAAAATCTACTCGAGTGCCAGAAAGAAGCAACGCCCTCCGGCCTGCCGTGTAGTGCCATTTGTGCTGTAAAACAAGTTCCTGGTGGTAAAAATCACCACGAGCAGCGCGACGTGCCGAAATTCCACCCGCATGCAGAAATCTGCGGAATCTCGCAGAGTTTTTATGTAACTCCGCGGAATTCCATGGAGTGAATCTCCGCCCACCAATACCCATAACACTATACCATAGATGCCAGATTCAGGTGGGAGACTCCACTTTTAAAGCCAAAAATGGCTGTAATTCAGCTTTCTTCCACCTGAAATTGCCCCCATTTCAATGCAAGGTAAAGGGGAAAATAAACAACCTGAATTATTTGTTTACTCACTCTTTCTGCTTTCCCATTCTTGGGAGGTATGCTGTATTAGAAAGTGCCCACTGCAGTTTACAAGTGACATGCAGTTATCAGGTAATAATCGACTAGAACGCCTCATATTCCCATGGGGAACCACATTTCACCGAGTCTGGATGGGATGCAGTTTCTAGAAGCTGCTGACAAGTTGGCAGTGGTCCCTGGCAGAGCCGTGCCACATGAGACCCCTGCAGCTGCCAGGTTCTTGGCAGCCCACCAACTCTAGCTGCTCAATCAAGAGACAGCAGATTGGAGATCAGGGCACAGGAAATTGTTGGAATAATGGAAACAGCCCAACTGGACGCACCGATGGTATTTGTAGGAAGTTCTTCTGGGGGAACAATGAGCCAAGCTAATCATCAAAAAACAACACGTTTCCCCTCCGAAGCTGTGCATACTGTTGCTGGGCTGGGCACAAGCGCTCACAAGAATGGTGAACACATACAGAACGATTTTCAAGCCAGGCCCTCCAGGCAACATGTAGAGCTGTTTCACCACTCGGGGTCTGCAAAACTGGGAAGGCTTTTCTAAAAACATAATCTTCTACTCCTGTTGCTTTAACACCAATATTCCCTACACCTGTACTGTATAGCACAACATCTACTGATTTTTTTAAAAACAAATGTGGATGTTTTTTTCTAATTAATTTATAATGCCCTTTAACCTCAATGTTCTTGCTAAGTTTTATGGCTGGCAGGTCTCGATGCACTTTTATTGAAGGTTGTATATTTGCATATTTCCTGCATCCCGTAGTAAAGCGTAGCCTGACTTTCTATGTTGGCTTGATGACGTCATGCAGTCTGTCCTGGTATTATTTCTTAGTTTTAAGGATGTCTCACATTTTCTGTATGAGAAGATCCTACCACTTTCTCTTTAGTTTTGCAGAAAGTAACAAGTTTCTGTCACGTGTTTACAATCCATAGATTTGTACTGAGGAAAAAATGTATAAGCATCATTCAAATGTGCATGAATTTTAGCATTACATGCCCCAACTGGCAGTCTGGAATGAGAAATCAGGTCATTGAAATGACAATAGTCTCTTGACTCACGCACTGCAGTCTTCAGTCATTCCAATACGCGGTAACAGTTCTGGCTCCAATGTGACAAAACATGTAAACAGGCATTCACAACTCTTTGCATGTGTCTCATGCGCATAGCCTGACTGCTTATCCCTCTCTGACCTCCTTTGAGGGGCTACAGGACAGACAGGGGCTTCTGGGCCCTAACTGTGGGGGTTGAGGTCCTTTGCCTCTTGTGCAATGGGGCTACGTACACCCTTTCTGCATGTGGTCCTGAGGGTCAAAGCCTTCGCAGCGAGGTTGTGTGGGGTGCAAAGACTCAGAAGTCAATCACCAACGAACAATGCCAACAATTCCCTTTCCAGCCCAGTGATTTTCTTTTTAGAAAAGAAAGTAATGATATTATCACAGCAGTATGTAATGCTACTCAATTTAACAGGTATCAGATTTACGATTAGAAGTTCTCATCCCTGGACTCGTATTGAAATGCTGCACTCACAAAGGTGCCCCCCCCCCCCAATGGCTTCCTCTATGTGTAGGACGGTCCCTCCCATAAACTGAGTTTAAACATAACCTGCAGATTTTAACAAAAAAAAATAGTTTGTAGCTCAAATGGTTCAAAAGTTACCAAAAAAAGCAGCAGCATTTGTTGTCACGGAGTGTAAGGCCCTCTGCACACCGGGACTTGTCACTTTTTTGATGGTTAGGTGTTAATCTGGTGCATATGAGGGGCAACCAATGCCCAGACAACCTTACCAAGTTTACAAATGATGGAATAATGAACTAATACTACATTATGCCACATAATTTGCCTTTTCTTGGTGAGTAATTTGTTCAACTCTGCCAGATAATTTGGCCCTCTTCTGCCTCATAATTCCAGTGACCCTGTTTATAATCTACCTCCCTAAAAACCAACCTGTTAGGTATTTTTGAGCTGTGGATCTCGACTTGTGTCAGTTTTATAAAAGTGTGCCCTTCAGATCAGCACGGCCTGCACATAGGGATATTTATGAATAATCAATCAGTAGGAGACTTGTGTCCCAGCGGTGATCCTAAATAAGAACCCTGGGATGGCATCATTAGTCGGCGCCTGACGCCCATGACTGGCAGGGAGCTGCCAATCTGCCTCCCTAATCGGAGATGAGAGACTGCCTGCAGATAGCTTAATCAGATCCTGTCATCTGACAATCTAATCAGGAGGCCTCGGAGTCCTGTCCCCTCTGTCAGTAACAGCACTGTTTACTGACTCTGAGCCAATCAACACATCGTGACCGGGACAGCAGCCAATGGCGCGCACCTCACCAGGAAGTGCACCAGACCATTGCAGACAGCAAGCAGCATTCAGTAGAAGGGAGCTGTTTCTTCATGGCTGCCCTCTTACAGGTCAGGAACGTGGACCTCGTTTAGAGGTCGCAGTTGCGACCCCTGGCTTGCGCCTTGCGACCCCTGGCACTGCATTTGCGACCCATGGCCTCAGAGGTGCAAACTCAGTGCCAGGAACCACGGGGTAGCTCACCCTCATGGACAATGGTTAGGCCTCCGATTTCCTTGGTTTTATTTCAAAGTTTTTACCACAATAATAGTGAATAATAATATTCACTATTATTATAAAAAATGGAGTCCAGTTAGCTGATGGTGACCCTTCCTGGCAGTTGAGGTAAGTAACAAATGTGTTTAAATCAATGTTGTGTACAGGTCTGCATGTGAGAGCGCATGTATGTGAGATTGTGTTTTTATGTGTGATCATGTATGCACGTGTAAGCATGTGTGTGTGTGAGTAAACATGAAGGTCACATGTGTGTGATGTCACTTTCGCTACTCCTGGCCTTTTGGTGACTTGACATTCGTGGTCAGGAATGCTGCAAGAGCTGTTGCTGGTAGTGCCCTGGTTTCAGGGCTACTGAATAAAGGATTATGTGGCCACTGCATTTATGCCTTTTTATCAATTTATCTTACTCGATCACTATTCACCATCTTCCACGTAGTTTGCAGATTTCAACAATAAAATGTTTCTGGGTGAGATGGATCAAAAGTTACTGTAGAAAGAGCAACATGTGGTGCCACACAGTGACAGACTTTTTGCACACTTTAATTGGTCACCATTCAGTGGTTGTTGTATTTATATATTATTTATATATTATATGTATCTGAACTTTCTTTTCGCAAAAACTTGAATACTCTACTGTTCCCTCTATAGTTCCTTTTTTCAGGTCACTCAGGGGTAAACATGACTGCATGAAAGAACAGAGTTTATCTGCAGGGCACACATAAAAGCAGGACTGATTATACTCAAGCAGACTTTTACTGATTGGGAACTAAGAAAAGGAGGGATTTTGACCACACCCACATCAAGATCACAAGCCTTTTGGACACGTTGTCCAAATCATGCCATCTCATATCACAGATGACATCACCTCCAGGCAGTGCCTGATGAGATGGTTTCATGGCACTATACCGGTATTATTCTGCAGGAAGGGGTATAGCCATGCACATTGTGGACACTTTCCTAGTGACTACCCAGGAGGTGGCGAAAGGGAGTGCCAAGATCATAGAGAGCAAACAGCCCTTTCACACTTCTAGCTTGGAGCATTTCACAATAAGTTTTTTTTACAGTTTGGAAAGATGGCCAACTTTGCAACTTTGCTAAGTTCTGTCTGGACAAAACTTTGGCTGTGGGCACATTCTTTCCATAAAAAGGTTTTTTTGGGGAGAATTTTCGCAAAAAATTCTCTCAAGAGAGTGAGAATTCTTCTGCAAAATAGTAGTATTGGCTGGATTTGTTTCTTTAAAAAATCTAACAATTTTTTTGAGATTTTCACCTCCTATTTTATCAACTCTGAAAACTTTGTGAATTTGGTTACATAATAAAAAATGACTTCACAATAGAAGATACAGTAGCAATCGCTAAGGACAATCATTGTGCAAAGACTGATGGGCTGGGAGAGAGGAGACGAGTTTTTCATCGAGCTACTGTTGGGAATAAACCCAGGGAGCTGCTTCTGGCTTATGTTTAGTGATGTTTCATCCTTAGATATGTTATGATCATTAAGTGGAAATTACTAGTGGATATGGATGTCTTAATGGGAATCATTTGTAATTTCTGTAGTTCAAGTTGGTGTGGCAGTCAATCTTCTCAGTAACACCCGCCAGATGTACCCTATGAACACTGCTGAGCTCAGGCTTGGGTCGGCGGCTGGTGGTAAGGCCGGGTTGTGTTCTCACACCTACTTAGCTTAATGTATTTGCTGACAATCTTGAATGCAGGTATACTGGTGAATGGGATGTACGATGCTCTTTCCTGCTATTCTCTTTATGCGTTAAATGTTATTCCAATTGAAAGGTTGAAGGCTATACTGGAAAAATGAGAAGGTGTTGAGACCTCTTATTAGAAGAATAGGCTAACAGGTAATATAAAAAAAGACATAGAATATAACAGCTGGAAAGACCAGTGCTCCTAAAAAGTCACTTCGCCTGGTAAACAAAAGGATATTGAGAGGCAAATCCTCAGATCGCTGAGTTTGTTTTAAGCAGAGACGTATCTGTGAATATCAAATTTACAAGCCCGTCTAGTAGCTTTACAAACACCAATATAATTTTCATCCTACTTACAGAAATACTGGGGTGCAATCATGAGAGGACGTCTGACCAAAGCGGTGGGCATCTTCCACATGGCATGTGGGCGGGGAAGCTAATGGCTTTATTGGGTCTGTAGTTGACAATGATCCGTAGATACCCTCCTGCTGTCCACAAAGGATGTCTAATGGAGATGGGTAGGAAGGAGCTTGGAGAACTCAAGAAGTGAAGTTGCTTCAGCCGATGACAGCAGCCTTACAGGCTACAGGGTGTACATTTGTGAATCCCCCGACAGAACGCCCACGAGCTTTCGGTGTAATCCAGAAGGTCACTGAGATGATTATGTGTATTTCAGGGCTATCAGCATGATCACCATCACTAGGAAAAATTGCTTTATCAGAATAATATTGATTCCCGGTCTCTTGAGATGCATGGGTAAGATTAGACCAGTACACACTGGAAGATGTTGGTAAAGCGTTGACGCCTGAAGATGCTGCTTCTCATTTAGGCGTCGGCAGCGCTGTGGTAGATAGCAATTCTATTATCTGCAGTGCAATGGCCAAACAGCAAGTGTGAACTTTACATTAAAAACAAGATATTCTCATTAAGAATCTATAGGATCATTGGTTGCCTCTGCAGTAGAGATTCAATCGACTTGGAAGTACATTTTCAACACTCTTGCTGCTACATGATGAGTTACAGAGAACACTCCTAGCGTCAGTATTACATTCCTAGAGCAATTTCACGCTCAATAGAGCAAGCGTACTTCTGATATCATCCCTTGAGCTCCAATGAAAGTATTAGTTTTTAAAGGGAGGAAGTGCAGAGCCCAATCGATAAACAGAATGAAGTTTATAATATACAGTTCAGTAAAGCAACAATGAAAGGTCACACTGAAATTGATAAACCAGCATTTTTTTTTGCTAATTCGGGCACTCCTCGGGTAAATGCAATAAACAAACCTGGTTAGATTAAGTTACAACATTTTCATTTGCTTCTTTCCCGTCGGTGATATTGTTCTCTAACCTGAAAGGCCGGTGCACAGGGCATTTGTCGTAAAATGCCACACTGTTGTGTAAATTTGCACTGGTGCCAGGCAATTGTGCAATGACACCTAGCAGATATCATTTGCATTTACCAACTGGTATAAAATCACTTTTTAAGCACTGGGCGGTCAGTGCGCATGTTATTTTTGCACTGGTCGTCGCTGCAAATATCTCTGCAAAGTTGCCTGGCATTGGCACCACTGACATACACTTGGTGTGCCCCATGGGCACAGGGGCAAAGTTAACTCCTCCAAGGTGGATAAAGTGAGTGCCTTGATTTGTGAAATAATGAAGCAGTTACTATTAATGTAATACTAAGGGATGGTGTTAATTATGCCCTTGCCATTCTCTCAGAGTATTCTCTGCAGCTTAAACCATCAACTTAGAAGCTCAAAGGGCTTGCGTGCAGCCCTCTGGGTAGACATTTCTGCTTAAACTGGCACAGTCCTCCTCCAGCGTTGGCGGCGCCCCCTTCAGCCTCCGCCACCTCTGGTCCCCATGGAAGACCACTCTCCGACCCTACTGTTGGTTCAATGCGCTCCCTATCTCCCTCCGGCTTGTTGGAACAATGTACTTTGCCCAATTCAGGAAATCCTGGCCTGCTGCGAATGCTGCAAGACTAATCTTTTGGGGGCTTCTGAAGGAAACAGCGTGTTTGGACCTACGGAGGCTGCTTTGTTTGAGATAAGAATGGCCGATTCTCCCTTGCGACAGCATCCGCTTGCGTGGCGACAGCCCGCTGACTGCCAGGCCTGGGTGCTGAAATGACGCATTGTTGCAGCGACTGATGCAGGTTGCGCCTTGCTTAGGTGGATTTTGGCACCAACTACAACCCATCCAGCAGAATTCAGAAAGGAAAGTAGTGGCCAAAAATCTAAGCTTGGATTCTGACTCAAATTTCATGCATTGCAACGACTGGGCCATTGTTAACATTCAGGGAGAAAGCAATACAATACTGTTTCCTAAGTAACATTGATCAATGCAAGCGAAGAGAATGCGGTAAGCTCTATCTGATTGACAGATAAAGTCTTTCTGTGCAAACTTTGACCGAACACTTACTTATCAAGGATTTTATTTTGCCGCCTTTTACGTTGTGTTTCGCTCCTAAATACACTCCAAGCACATTAAATAAAACAGTGGAGGTGTCTGACAGACCTGGTGCATGGGACCAAGGTGCTTAGACACCTCCACCATCCACTGCTGCAGATCTGTCTTTGTGATGGTCTGTTTCCCTGATCTCAAGCCATCATTCTCTGGTCCAGTGGGCTCAGGGTCCTGTTGATGGAGACATAAGGTGACCAATGTATAAGGCAGAGAGAGCATTCAGTTTTCTACAAACCAAGCCTGGCTAAAGCAGGAGCAACCAGCAAGTTGATGGACACCAGGGCGTTGATTACGAGTCCTGCATTGTTTATCTCACCCGCTAAATGAGAATTCCCTGGGGATAGTCATTTATGAGATATTTTAAATAAAACTAATTATGAGCCTCATACCAAAATCTGCATGTCCTGATGTTCAGCAGGCCTTGTTTCTCCAGGTAAATTTCAGCAGGTTTGAACTTCTGCAGTTCATTATTGGTAGAATCCTACTGTTGAAATGTATAGAAAAACCCATCATTCCAACAAAGTTTTGCAAGGTTCTTGATTATTTCCATCTGTAAAGTTTGGAAATCTTCCTGTTTTACCTCTGTGCAGATTTCATCTCTGCATAGTGAGATTATAGGTACCACTTCTAATAAATGCTGTGACCTAACATCACATGTTTGAATCCCACAGAGGACAATTCAGATGTCGATCATTCCAAAGCTGTTAAATTAAGTTAATTGAGTGTCATTACATTGGACAATAGTGACACTTGTTAATTACACTAAGACAGAGAACACAGTGGCGTGAAGCCCTGTGTTAAAAAAAAAGAAAGCACTGGCAAAGGCAATAGGTCTGGCTTGCATTTTTGTTCCTGACTAACATTTTTTTTTTAATCCTGCAGCAGTGAAAGGACAAAACAAAAAGAAATACTGTTGTATATAGAATCCATATGTGAAATAAAACATGTAAAGTTGATGATTTACTTTTGAGATGTCAACTAGTCCATCACGCATTGCAATGGAAGTAGGACAAACGAGTTAGAATGACACACCATGCAGCCAGTGGCACGTGGGGGCTCCTTGCTGTGAATGAAACAGAGATCATGGACACGTTCACAGCAAAGACTTCGAGATTGTCACAGTAGGATGTCAGTCACCGCATTGTAGGGAGGCCTGATGCTCATACCTCTGCAGTGGTAGGTGGGTGCATGCAGTTTCTTAGCAACATAGAGAGAATGGTCTGCTGCCACACTCAGCGCCCCCCTGGAGGGGAGACGCCCCCCCTGTACTATAGTTAATAATAGCTGTGCTGTCTCTGGGATCAGAGATACAGAGAGCAACACGAGCAAGTGAGACCGGAAGTGCAGAGCTTACGTCACAGTCATGTGGCCAGAATGACCACAGTCAATGCTGTGTTCATTTTTAACCCCCTTTGCCTCCATCTTTAAATGGCTCGTGTTAGTACTTCTCATTCTGCTATTCCCAAGCGTCACCTCCATACCGGTCCCCTTGCTCTTGATCCCAGCCCCCCTATTTACCCTTGAGTATCTTACAAAGCGCCTAATTAAAAACACAATCTGAATTGTTGCAAAAATATGTTGTAGGATTAGAGATCAAGGTTGGCGTTTGAGTCATGATTACAATTAGGGTTAAGGATCACGCATAAATGGTTTTTAGGGTCGGAAATTTACTTAAACAACTTAACATAGACACTTTTGTCTAGGTAGGTTTTTGGTTATTTAGCTTATTGTTAATACCTTTCTACGCTTAGTTCTAGTTTTATGCATCAGCAACTGATTTCCCACAGGACACTTCCAAAAACTACCTTTGTCAGGAACTGAAATGTATTGTGAGCTGTTGCATATTACCATGGCAAGGAAATTAGATTGGGGTAATGATGTATCCAGGATCCTATATGTTTAGGTCTGGCAAGAAGTAGATGTGGCTCCCACACCATGGGACTTTATGTCAAGGTAGTAATTTAGGAACTCAGATAAATGCACTGTGTTAGGAAGTAGTAATTGGGGTAATGATGTATCCAGGATCCTATATGTTTAGGTCTGGCAAGAAACAGATGTGGCTCCCACACCATGGGACTTTATGTCAAGGTAGTAATTTAGGAACTCAGATAAATGCACTGTGTTAGGAAGTAGTAATTGGGGTAATGATGTATCCAGGATCCTATATGTTTAGGTCTGGCAAGAAGCAGATGTGGCTCCCACACAATAGGACTTTATCACAAGGTAGTAATTTAGGAACTCAGATAAATGCACTGTGTTAGGAAGTCGTAATTTAGGAACTCAGATAAAGGCACTGCGTTAGGAAGTAGTAATTGGGGTAATGATGTATCCAGGATCCTATATGTTTAGGTCTGGCAAGAAGCAGATGTGGCTCCCACACCATGGGACTTTATGTCAAGGTAGTAATTTAGGAACTCAGATAAATGCATTGTGTTAGGAAGTGGTAATTTAGGAACTCAGATAAAGGCACTGCGTTAGGAAGTCCTCGCGTGTGACACTACATCCTGACGGCGTGCACGCAGTTCTCTTGCCTTTCCTTCTCGTCTTGATCTTCTTTCTGTTCTTTTCACAGCCTCTCACCTCGGTATCCATCTCACGCCTCTCTGCTCTTAACTTCCTTGCATTGAATCTATTTTACATGAGAATGGCTCTGTGACTTGACCTCTTGCCAGTGAGATTTGTGGTGATGTGTTGGTCACAGGTTCAGGTCTGACTCAGACGTCTTCCTCTCAGAGGTTTGTAAATTGATGACGACTAAATTGGGTGAAAGCATTACCTGCTTTTGGCATCACTTACAAATGGTGAAAATGCTATTTGAAGTGTTTTATGAAAAACATTTTATTTCCTCTCCAGAACATTTGACTCATGGCATCTATTGCAGGCAGTCACATTTCATAAATACTAGTGAATGCTGGTAGAGATCCTGCCAATTTTTTAAACAGTGGTACCCGTGATGCAGGAAGAAGAAAAATAAGCCATCTTACCGAGATCAGGGTATTGTTCACCATGTGGACACAAAGGAGGAAGCTGGGAGTCCAACTTGAGGGTCCACCTAACAAAGGCAGCAGTTTCAGTCACTAGAGCACATTCACTTTCTATCGCAGGTCCCTCCGCCATGAGCTTGGGCTGCTCTATCTTTAAGCACGAAAATCAGTACAACAAACACCTTTAATGAAAAGATCCCCCGGCTTATGAGGAAAAGCACAATAGGTGGAGTGAAAGGTCTCTATACCGACTGGGACAACTCAACACTACAGTATGAGCATGGTCTCTATACCGACTGGGACAACTCAACACTATAGTATGAGCATGGTCTCTATACCGACTGGGACAACTCAACACTATAGTATGAGCATGGTCTCTATACCGACTGGGACAACTCAACACTATAGTATGAGCATGGTCTCTATACCGACTGGGACAACTCAACACTATAGTATGAGCATGGTCTCTATACCGACTGGGACAACTCAACACTATAGTATGAGCATGGTCTCTATACCGACTGGGACAACTCAACACTATAGTATGAGCATGGTCTCTATACCGACTGGGACAACTCAACACTACAGTATGAGCATGGTCTCTATACCGACTGGGACAACTCAACACTACAGTATGAGCATGGTCTCTATACCGACTGGGACAACTCAACACTACAGTATGAGCATGGTCTCTATACCGACTGGGACAACTCAACACTACAGTATGAGCATGGTCTCTATACCGACTGGGACAACTCAACACTACAGTATGAGCATGGTCTCTATACCGACTGGGACAACTCAACACTATAGTATGAGCATGGTCTCTATACCGACTGGGACAACTCAACACTACAGTATGAGCATGGTCTCTATACCGACTGGGACAACTCAACACTATAGTATGAGCATGGTCTCTATACCGACTGGGACAACTCAACACTATAGTATGAGCATGGTCTCTATACCGACTGGGACAACTCAACACTATAGTATGAGCATGGTCTCTATACCGACTGGGACAACTCAACACTACAGTATGAGCATGGTCTCTATACCGACTGGGACAACTCAACACTACAGTATGAGCATGGTCTCTATACCGACTGGGACAACTCAACACTACAGTATGAGCATGGTCTCTATACCGACTGGGACAACTCAACACTATAGTATGAGCATGGTCTCTATACCGACTGGGACAACTCAACACTATAGTATGAGCATGGTCTCTATACCGACTGGGACAACTCAACACTATAGCATGATCACCTACTCAAGGAGGACTGAAGCAATCACTTTCTGATCCAATGAAGAGATATCCTGCAGCAGGCTAATCCCATTATTCATACACAACCGCCACATGTAAGTAGGAGAATTAGCCTTCTTGGTGAGCCGTCACTGCCAGTTTTTCCAGGGTGAGGTGCAGTGTTATTTGGGACATTGATTAATCAAAATATAGCTCTTGGCCTTGCTTCATTTGTGACAATATGCACTCTTCAGTGGTTAATCACTCATTTATGTTATTGAACTGCAGGCCATCAGGTCAGCAAAACATACCCTGGTCACAGTACATCAGTGGTTCCCAACCTTTTGACTTCTGTGGACCCCCACTTTATCATTACTGGGACCCGGGGCCCCCATTGAATCATTATTGGAGTCTGGGGACCTAATCTGTTAATATTATTTGATTTCCTAAGCAGTTGTAGACCCCCTGAGGAGGCTTTGCGGACCCCCAGGGGTCCCTGGACCACAGGTTGAGAACCACTGCAGTACATTATTTTAGAGATGACATTTGAAAACAACAAAACCCAAAAGGACCATCTGCTTTCCACCTCCTCTGAGTTTCTTATAGAAAAAGTCACTGAAAGCATTAAAACTCCTTGAAGAAGTTGGCGCTTGCAAGGATGCGTGCTGTAATAGTGTTTGGTAGGGATGGAGGAGGGGGTGTTGCATAGCAACATGCTGTGTGTGATAAAAAACTAGCAACCAACAGTCCGAGAGCACGTGGATCAAAGGACTTTTGAACCAAAAGTTCTGCAAAGTAGTCATGTTTGTAAAGTCTTTGAAAATTCCTGTGCTTTTCCTCACTTCTGGATGACCCTTGGAGGACTTTATTCCTCTCTTCCAACCTACCCTCCTAACTTTCAGGGCCCTCAAGAAATGACGAGCAGCTGAACACAGTACATGAGCCAGGCAAGGACATGTGAGGGAAACTGGAGATGCAATGAATCCAATACATATGGATTTATGTGCCATAGTGAGGACCAGGAAATAAATAAACCTCCTAACTAGTAGGTAGTGCCGTTCAACCGGAACCAAAGTAATGGGCGCTCCTGTGCAGAGCATACAGATGGGTCTTGGTGTTTGGCTCAGCTCTCCCTGAGTCCAGCAATTGAATTGGCTGGAAAACCAAGTTGTATAGAGTTGAAACGGTCAATCCATGGTAAAACAGTGATCCTCAGGACAGGCGACCGCTAATGAGACCCAACAAGCAAACTACTATTGTTTACAAGTGGAGTAAGGTATAACTATTGATAAACTAATAGCTCGTCAAGAGAGCCCATCAGTGCTTTGTATGGAAGGGCTATTGTTTGCAAGCTTCCCAATCATTGATAAAATAATGACTCTCAAGCCGGCCCATCGCTGCTGAGACTCAAGACAGGAAGCGCTATTGTTTGGAGGTTCAGGAGGACATAACATGATAACTCAACAGCCCTGCTAGTCAATCATTGAGAAAATAATACCTCTCGGGAGAGACTATTGCTGCTGAGACCCGAGTAAGGAAACGCTATTGTCTGTAAGTTGAGGTAGGTATCACATGATTAAATAATGTCTCTGCTGGTCAATCATCGATAAATTAATTGACCTCAGGAGAAACCTTCGATCAAGACTAGGGATTAAGGTCTGCTATAGTCTCTGCTGGGTGAATGGACCATCAACCAGGAAGTCAAGGCAGTTTGCCCTGAGCCCGGAGCACCAGACTGCCAAGACCAGTGTTCATTGTGAGGAGGAGAGCACATGGAGGGGGCCGGGCCCAATGGGGATCCGGCAGAGTGGATCCTGGTGAACGAAGTGCAAGGCACCTGGTCGGGACCACTGCACGGACAAAGTTGGTGACCCCTGTATGCCAGGTGGGGGCCATTGTGAAGTAAGGGCTGTTGCCTTTGTACAGAGCCAGTTGGTGACCCCCATATGTCAGATGAAGGCCACTGTAAACAAAGCACTGTCACCTTTATGCAGAACCAGTCGAGGCTCCCATGCCACAGGAGGGGGCCGCCATGGAAGCCGGACCTTTGCCTGGGGTTATCATGTTATGCCCGCTGTGAGGAACATTTACTGATTGCGGGTACATCCAACATTGACGTGGGCAGACTAGTAACTGAAGGGCATCGTCAGGGAAAGTGTGTTGTGGGCTCTCAGCATTGGGAGAATGGAGCCCGTCGAGACGTACTCTGGTCATCCCTCAACTTGCCGGTTGCCCTTGGGTTGGGTAAGACTGTTTGAGGCCAGCGGGTCTGTTGTGAACTTAACACGTTGCCCTGTTTAAATTGATTTTTAAGGCCATACCAGACGTTGTCGTGTGGGGACAAGCATGTGCCACATCAGGGAGTTGCCTCCAGTTTTAAATAGTAAATACCCAGCCTCATTAGAAGGGGATGGAGGGTCTCAGGGATACCTCCTAGGACAAAGGTGTCGGCACTGACCATAAGAGGCAATGGTTATTATTTAGTGTGTGGCTTCTACACTGTGTGCTTATGTTCAATACTACTTTTTTTCATAAAAGCGGTATTTGACAGCACAATGACCTTATTGTGGTTCTTTCTTTGTATTTTGGGTCGGATTCCCAAAGGGCCTCTGCAGTCATGGCAGAGGCCCGGCAGTCATTGCGGGGGACCCACACTTGTGACGGGACCTCTGTTCTGCATTTTCCAGTTGCGGAGTTCCTGCTATGAGTGATGAAACCACGCCACAAGTGCGAGGCCCCGCCACGAGAGGGGAGGCCCTTAGTGAATCAGGCCCTCCCTAAGGGCACCTGTGTATGCCGATAACCAACCTCCCACTCAAAGAGCCTTGGACTGCTCGACCTGTGCTACCACTGAGAGTCAAGTGCTGAAAGGAGGAGTCCTTGGCCGAGTTACTCAGAGCCCAAAGTAGGTCAGGCCCGACATCAGGAGCGAAAATCATCAACCCTGATGGTTGTGTCCAGTAACTTCTGCCTGCCCCGTGACCCTCTGAAAGGGGTTCTGATTATTGGTCACACAGCGTCACTCCGCTGACGGTCCTTTCCCACTGTATGTCATGAAATTGAAGGGCAATGCCAAGTCCAGTGTGAGAGTGGAGGGAGGTGACTGAAAAGCAGACTTCAACCCCAAACTGTGCCATGATTACTAGGGGTGCAAAGAACCACTCTGCGCTGGTACTGCCCAGACTTTTCTTGGTCAGTAAAAAGCTGGCAGTTTCGTTCGCCAGCGCTACCAGCCCACCTTGGCCACTAGCACTGAATTTGCACAGGTGCTCAAGCCGTCTAATTCATGTGCACAAGACACAAATGTATTCCCTGGAACAACAACAGGAGACAGGATCCACCGACATGTCTAGAGCCGCTGAAGACTTTTTGCAGGAGCTGCTTGGCATGCTACTCTCGGCCTGCAGTGATGTGGTAAACACAAGCATCCTCTCGGTCAGCATACATTTCCATTAAAACCCTCTCGCTGCCTTGTTTGCTTCATGTTGCTGACAGTCAACACGACTTAGCACATCAAGAAGGCAAATATTCATCCTTACCTTTCAAACAAACTGGTGTCCCTTCTCCCTAATTAGAATATGCACTTGGCAGGCAGAGGCGGTCATCATGCGACAAGGCCATGCACGTCACCAGAGTCAGGTGCGCTCGACAGGTCGGTAATGCGCTGACCCCATCGCCGTGACATTTGTCGCTCAGGAAATTCTGCATCGTGTGGCAATGATCTCTCTGAGGTTGATTAAATGTAGACTTTGCAGTGATTATGGGAGCCGACAGCTGATGGGTCCGCCTGCCCCGCCCACAGCACGTGTCCCCCGCAGTCAAACGCATGCTCATCCACTGAGCAAGCTTGATTGCTCCTCAGTGACCTATCATAAAGGGAGCAATGACATGTTTCTGTGGAAAAACACAAGTGCATTTTAAAGAGTTGCCAATATTGGCATGTCACACATCCTTGGGGCAATTCTGAAGTCCAAATACATGGTCAAAAGGGTCAACTCTGGGATGGTGTGAGACTGTAGACTTCATAGAATTTAGAAGCTCCTTGTGTCTAAAATATTGTTTTATGAACTCAATCACATTGCGTTGAGCATGGCAGGCCGAGGAAGAAGAAGTTAACCACTCAAGGCACTGTATGCAAATTAAACACAAAATTAGCTTCCAATAAAATTGCTTTATACATAACACAGAAGCCAAAGAACGAGGAGAGATTGAATGAAGTGTAAGAAAGGGTAACGCCCACTGCCAGTATCGCCACCTCCTTGATTCCGAGGGCAGTGACTATGAAGGAGACTCTTGCCCCTAGAGTGCTTGGAACGGGTAGTTGGCAAGAACTCATTACTGCTTAGCAGTCAGGTATCTTGATCCCGGTTTAACCAACGCGCTATCCTGGTCACACAAAAAAATGAATCAGAGTTGTAACCTGGTGACCCAGTTGATAGTAACCAACTAGTCATTATATATGACTGAAAGTAAAATGCTACAAGGTTCCGTCTAAGTGTGGTGGGTGGATGCACTCAGATGTTTCAACAGCTGTGCCATGATCAGGAGCACAACATCCTTGGATCATTTTAGTTAGGCTTTAAGGACATCTTGTCATCAAGGCAGAATCCGGGCTCCTATAATTGACTCTGCATGGATAGACGAGGTCTTCCTTCAACACGCTGTGGGCCCTCTCCACCAGCCCGGCACCATCCTTGACCTGCTCCGGAGCAGCATTAGGCAAGAAATAAGATAAGATAAGCGAGACGTTGGCCAAGGTGCTCCCATTACCCCCCTAATGGCAGGACCCAGGAACCTTTAGAAGCAGAGATATGGGTAAGTCATCATGTACCTGGTTAGCATCCACATGCGGCTTGTAGTCCAAAGAGACATCATAAGTGATACAAGTACATAAATGATTTATCTTATGTACTGAAGTAAACAATTATACTTCCTTTGCAGTCTCGCTAGTCAGGACATTTCAGTATTCAATGGAACTTATCTAAAAGTGACAGGATGATGTACAGGAAAATTCATATTGATGTCACCAATAATAAGCACTCGTGTTCCCACGCCCACTCTTACAGAACACATGTGAAAATACATCAACCCACCTCCACCATCACTGGTACCGACCATCTGGGTAGATGCCTTGGTACCTTTCAAGATCCTGCCATACCTTCCTGCATAGCACCACATACCTTATCACTCCTCATGCAGGTAGAAAGGGTTTGCAATATAGAAGGATATGATGAGGAATTTACAGTTAAAGCCCAACCACTCAGTGCTCAAAGTATTATGACAAATTCTAAGTTTTTCAGGTGTGTCCCAGGCCCAAGAGTAATACTGCGGTGATCTTTCTCTTGGCTTGTCCCATGCAGTAACCTAGAACTGTCTCACAGGAACACTGAACACACGCCACAAACTTCCTAAAATATTTTCATTGACCCTCGCTGACCAAATCTACAGTCATAAACAGTCATTGATGTGTGTGGTTTTGATGTATCACAATCCAGAGGCAGCAAAAAGTTTTACAGGGCCAAAGACAAAATTGGCGACTGTTTCCCCCTCTCCCTGCACCCCTTACTCTACAGGAGTTCCACAGCACGCTGAAAACCTGGCCCTTTGATAGACACTCTGGACCCCGCCAGCACCTTGATGACCTCACGGGTGACAAGACCACTCTACTAGTCAACTGATTGATTGATTTCCCAAATGGCTACTGAGTTCTAGGCGAAGTAGGAACGTCCTGCGTGCTGAGATGACGTGTTTCTTGAAGAGATGTGATGTTTGTTGAAGAAATGTGACTTCTGCTAACGGGTTGAAGCAGGGTTGGATACAGGGATACTGCAGCTCTAAAGTGGGAGCTCTAAAGTGGGAGTTGCGGTATTTTACCACCATAAACAGTGGTAAATAGTTGCAGCACCGTTTCCGACATCTCTAAAGTAAAGGAAATACACTGTAACATAACACAATGCGACATAACTAAACATCTAAAAAAATAGCAGAGCACAACTCAACAAAACAATCAAAACAGAACGCAACAACTGCCATACAAGACAACAAGGTGGAAAGGCGTGGCAAGCAAAAAAAAAAAAAAAGATTTAGGCCCAGATCTGTGACTAGGGGTGAATGGTTGACATTGTTCAACATTCCACCATAAGCTCTTCCTTTTTCATTTGTCGCCCTAAGTGGGAAGGGTATGTCCAGACAGGGGTCCCGTGCTCGCCACACCACCGGATTCAAGCTGGCCTGGCTGATGCGGGTGATACCCCAAAAGTGGTCCAGGATGCTTGTGTCTGGGCCGGGGAGGACCTGGCCTGGCAGTTCGGGCTGGACTGTTCCCGTGGGGGGACAGGGTCAAGACTGATTTGCATATGACTGGGTTCAAAGTGGAATGGCGTGGCGGGCAAAAATACGATGATTTAGGCCCAGATCTGTGACTCAGGGTGAATATTTGCATTGATGTTTGCATTGTTCAGCATTCCGCCCATCAGCTGTTGTTTATACATCACAGCACAATCCAGCCAGCAGCACAAAAACATAAAACCCAACAGGACACATCACCTAAATTACAACAAAATGCAGCAGAACGAATATACACATCCTTTCTTCACATTACCACCTCCAGAAATCTGCTGCTTTCGTGCACGGTGGTAAAGGGTGTTTGTGACTAACTGCAGTATTTCCCATACGAGGAAGGGCAGGTTATAGCGCCAGTCAAAAATATTTAGTGACCCGGTTTGTCAGGCGCCAATTAGTGCTGCAGCTGTGTGATCGACAAAGCAGCAATTTGTGCATCGTGCCTCCAATAGCGCCTAACAAAACCTCTCGTTGCCACAAATCAGCAGAAACGATTAACAACAAAAAAATGAACGGTACACGTTGCGAGAGAAAAGCAGATTTGGCGCCAATTACAAATGTGCTCTGCGCCAGCGCGCAACTGCGAGCCCTGACAGGATCTGTCGGCTACCCCGCCGCATACACCAACAGGAATGACATCAAAACACCTAGGATTATATTTCAGTCAGTGACAAAATGTAAGCACCCCCCTCATTTTGCAAAGTTCCTCTAGGATCCCCTCTCTCCTGGACCTAGTCAGGGGCCTACTGCCCGTGCACAGTGTACTATGCTGAGAGGACCCCTGCAGCACTCCACCCTCTCACCTCGTCCACCCGCGGTGGCTAGGGGGGCCTTTGTTACGCCACTGAGGCAGTGGATTTTTTGCGTTTCCCTGCAACTAATGTGACAAGCAGCTTCCTACCACAGACCGGTTTCTGACAGAAAGAGCGCTCTACAGGGGCGTAACAAAGGCCCCCGCAGCTCCCGCCGTGCGCGGGGATACCCGAGCTCAGCATAGCTCCTGGCCTGAGTGAGTCTGGAGGGGGTCCCCTCCATGTTCTGTGCAGAGAGGGGCCTTCCATTTTCGTGACACCACTTGCGCTGTATGCTGCGCCTCCCACTCCAGGCGCTAAGGGCGCCATATAAAGAGCGGGAACCGATGCACCGCGGCATCACTGGCTGTGTAGGCTTCGCGGTGCGCCACAAACCTAAACAGGCCTTGTTTGGTGATGCTGTACACCGAGTCAAGCGTTCTTGGTGGTCCCGGCGGGCCAACGAACGTCGTTTTTAAATCACAAGACATTATTATCCGGGACATTTAATGCAGCTCCGGCTGAAGACGGAACGCGTGACAGTGAGATGTGATATGCATTGTGTGCCCTCGGTGTGATATGGTTTTGGCACACACTGTAAACCTTGGATTGTTCCTGGTCTGATATCCCCAGTCTAGCGCCAAGACGCCTTAAATGGTATAAATGCGCTGTCTGAAAAGTAACTAGCATACCCGGGGGGCGTAGCTCGGTCAGTAAGATTGGGGTGGGGGTGAGGTGTGTGAAGGGGAGGGGGGGGAGGGGGGGTGAGCTTTAGATTTTCCGACACTCGGGCTGGCATATAATGTTTAAATACATTATACGATAAGCAGGGTGCATGGGGGGGGGGGGGAGGGCGGGCTAAGGGGCAGTGGAAAGTGAGTGGAATGCGGATTGGCAGGGGTACTAAGTGAGGGAAAACACAATATTTTGTACACTTGCCAATACTTTTGACGACTTTAAAAACTGAGAGGGAGTGTGTGTGTTTTTGTCTGAATGCATGTAAACATTCCCGGTGAAATCCCGTAGACATCTAACCATACTCATCTGAAAGCATCTGTATCCAACTATGTATTGCACAATTCATTTATTAGGTGTAGCACCAACCCCCCCCCCCCCCCAAGCTACACCCCATACCTCGTTCAGGGTGGGCATAGGGTGTTTAGGTACAAGTGCTCTAGAGCCGGCGCAGGTGTCTCAGGCGGCAAGGAGCGCTGCGGTATGCGCTGGGCGCCCAAGTGCTGGGCTCTCCAGGGGTCTTAGAAGTCCAAGATATGTACTTCTACAGTGCTGACCATATAGTGATTTATAGAAGAGGCGCCTGCGGGGGCGTGACCCCATTACAGCGCCGTCCCTTCATACCCACATCTCCAGGGTGAGCTGCACTGAGGGATGTGGTAACCAGGCAGTGCTGTGCCTTCATACAGTGCCCCACAGGAGAAGCTGCCCTGAGGGAGGGTTGTGATACTGTTGCAGTGCTGTGCCTTCATACAATGCTCTCCAGGGTGAACTGCACTGAGGGATGTGGTAACCAGGCAGTGCTGTGCCTGCATACAGTGCCCCACAGGAGAAGCTGCACTGAGGGAGGGTTGTGATACTGTTGCAGTGCTGTGCCTTCATACAATGCTCTCCAGGGTGAGCTGCACTGAGGGATGTGGTACTCTTGCAGTGCTTTGCCTTCCTACAGTGATACACTGGGTGAGCTGCACTGAGGGATGTGATACTGTTGCAGTGCTGTGCCTTCATACAGTGCTCCACAGGAGGAGCTGCACTGAGGGATGTGGTACTCTTGCAGTGCTGTGCCTTCATACAGTGCTCTGCAGGAGGAGCTGCACTGAGGGATGTGGTACTCTTGCAGTGCTGTGCCTTCATACAGTGCTCCACAGGAGGAGCTGCACTGAGGGATGTGGTACTCTTTCAGTGCTGTGCCTTCATACAGTGCTCTGCAGGAGGAGCTGCACTGAGGGATGTGATATTCTTGCAGTGCTGTGCCTTCTTACAGTGCTCCACAGGAGAAGCTGAATTGAGGGATGTGATACTGTTGCAGTGCTGTGCCTTCATAAAATGCTCAACAGGAGGAGCTGCACTGAGGGATATGATACTGTTGCAGTGCTGTGCCTTCATAAAATGCTCTACAGGAGGAGCTGCACCGAGGGAGGGATCTGCTACTGTTGCAGTGCTGTGCCTTCGTACAGTGCTCTACTGGAAGTGCTGCACTGAGGGATCTGATACTGTTACAGTGCTGTGCCGTCATAAAATGCTCTGCAGGAGGAGCTGCACTGAGGGATATGATACTTTTGCAGGGCTGTGCCTTCATAAAATGCTCTACAGGAGGAGCTGCACTGAGGGAGGGATCTGATACTGTTGCAGTGCTGTGCCTTAATACAGGAGGAGCTGCACTGAGAGATGTGATACTCTTGCAATGTTGTGCCTTCATACAGTGCTCTACAGGAAGAGCTGCGCTGAGAGTTGTGATACTGTTGTAGTGCTGTGTCTTCATGCAGCATCTACAAGATGAGCTACACTGAGGGATGTGGTACTCTTGCAGTGCTGTGCCTTAATACAGCGATCTACAGGAGGAGCTGCACTGAGAGATGTGATACTGTTGCAGTGCTGTGCCTTCATGCAGTGACTACAAGGTGAGCTACATTGAGGGATGTGATACTGTTGCAGTGCTGTGCCTTCATACAGTGATACACTGGTAAGCTGCACTGAGGGATGTGATACTGTTGCAGTGCTGTGCCTTCATACAGTGCTCTACAGGTGGAGCTGCACTGAGGGTTGTGATGCTGTTGCAGTGCTGTGCCTTCATGCAGTGACTACAAGGTGAGCTACACTGAGAGATGTGATACTCTTGCAGTGCTGTGCCTTCATACAGTGAGTGCTCTACAGGAAGAGCTGCACTGAGGGTTGTGATGCTGTTGCAGTGCTGTCCCTTCATGCAGTGACTACAAGGTGAGCTACACTGAGAGATGTGATACTCTTGCAGTGCTGTGCCTTCATACAGTGAGTCCTCTACAGGAAGAGCTACACTGAGGGATGTGATAATGTTGCAGTGCTGTGCCTTCATACAGTGATACACTGGTAAGCTGCACTGAGGGATGTGATACTGTTGCAGTACTGTGCCTTCATACAGTGATACACTGGTAAGCTACATTGAGGGATGTGATACTGTTGCAGTGCTGTGCCTTCATACAGTGATACACTGGGTGAGCTGCACTGAGGTATGTGATACTTTGGCAAGTCTACCCTTTCATACAGCAGTTGACAGGAGGAGCTGCACTGAGGGATGTGATACTTTGGCAAGTCTACCCTTTCATACAGCAGTTGACAGGAGGAGCTGCTCTGAGGGCTGTGACAGTGTTGCAGTGCTGTGCCTTCATACAGTGATACACTGGGTGAGCTGCACTGAGGGATGTGATACTGCTGCAGTGCTGTGCCTTCATACAGTGATACATACACTGGGTGAGCTGCACTGAGGGATGTGATACTTTGTAGTTATGCCCTTTCATGCTGCAGTTGACAGGAGGAACTGCACTGAGGGCTGTGACAGTGTTACAGCTGTGTCCCTTCATAGAGTGATTTACAGAAACAGCTGCACTGAGGGATGTGGTACTTTGCATCTCTGCCCTTTCATGCAGCAGTTGTCAGGAGGAGCTGCACTAAGGGATGTGATACCCAGGCAGTGGTGTGCCTTCATACAATCCTCTACAGGAGGAGCTCCACTGAGGGATGTGATACTGCAGCAGTGCTGTGCCTTCATACAGTGATACACTGGTTGAGCTGCACTGAGGAATGTGATACTTTGGCAAGTCTACCCTTTCATACAGCAGTTGACAGGAGGAGCTGCACTGAGGGATGTGATACTTTGGCAAGTCTACCCTTTCATACAGCAGTTGACAGGAGGAGCTGCTCTGAGGGCTGTGACAGTATTGCAGTGCTGTGCCTTCATACAGTGATACACTGGGTGAGCTGCACTGAGGGATGTGATACTGCTGCAGTGCTGTGCCTTCATACAGTGATACATACACTGGGTGAGCTGCACTGAGGGATGTGATACTTTGTAGTTATGCCCTTTCATGCAGCAGTTGACAGGAGGAGCTGCACTGAGGGCTGTGACAGTGTTGCAGCCGTGTCCCTTCATAGAGTGATTTACAGAAACAGCTGCACTGAGGGATGTGGTACTTTGCATTTCTGCCCTTTCATGCAGCAGTTGACAGAAGGAGCTGCACTAAGGGATGTGATACCCAGGCAGTGGTGTGCCTTCATACAATCCTCTACAGGAGGAGCTCCACTGAGGGATGTGATACTGCAGCAGTGCTGTGCCTTCATACAGTGATACACTGGTAAGCTGCACTGAGGGATGTGATACTTTAGCAAGTCTACCCTTTCATGCAGCAGTTGATAGGAGGAGCTGCACTGAGGGCTGTGACAGTGTTGCAGCCGTGTCCCTTCATAGAGTGATTTACAGAAACAGCTGCACTGAGGGGTGTGGTACCCTTGCAGTGCTGTACTTGCACTGCACGGGAGGGGCTCCTTCTTTCCACCGATGGGCCTGCAAAGTACCCTGAATGCTCACCCCGGAGAAGCGCCACGCCCCACCTTTGCCCCTGCAGGGAGGCGCTATTCGGCACAGCTCTCCAGAGGGAGGCGCTATACTTTAATTTCTGATGGACAATCTTAGTTCCGATGGGTTGTGGGTCTATGTATGGTCTGCTAGTTCGGATTTAAGTTTCATTTTCGTGATAATAAAACAAACATAGGCCCATATTTATACTTTTTTAGTGCCGCATTTGCGCCGCTTTTTGACTCAAAAACGGCGCAAACTTACAAAATACAATTGTATTTTACAAGTTTTCACCGCTTTTGCGCCAAAAAATCATGCAAATGCGGCGCTAAAAAAGTATAAATGTGGGCCATAGTTTGCAACAAGCACAAACCCATGCAGTCTTCCATACCATGCAAAACACTTGCACAGCCTGTCTTTACAAGTTCAAAACTGTCCCAGTGTGCAAACATGGGCACGTTGTTAGCTATCCAACTCACTAGTGAGGGCCACTTTCACTTTGGTGCAAGGGCCTGTTTTCTGTCCCAGGCCAACCATGATCCTGCACGACTCAATATGGGCTCGATTCATACACTTTTTGTGTGCATGTAAGTTACTCCTAAAAGCCCAGAAAACCTGGCTTATGGGCATTTTTCTTCCCTAAACCTTCAGTCAGGGCAGATTTCCTCCTATAGATAATCCATCAGTATGGAAAATTGCCAGTTCGAATAAATCTTGGGGTGACCAAAAGCCTTTGAGCACCCTAAAACGCATCTGACTGGGGGTGCTTTGCAGGTCTCTCCAAATGTTACAGTGAATTAGCATAGAGCAGTGCTGCAAGTCTTTCGCCGCGCTGTCCATAGGGCAGAAATGCACCACATTTACAGGATACGGTGCATTTCTCTCCTTTTCCCCTGCACCTGTGCACAATTTTGTGCCAAGAGGCAATGCAGGCACCCTTGCACCATGGTGCAAGGGTATCTGCATTGTTGGCAGGATTGTTTTTGTGCAGGATGGGACACCTTCCTGCATAAAAACAATCCTAGGTGGCTTTTTCCTCTTTCTATGCATGCTGCAGAATGCAGCACACATAGAAATAGGAAACCACGAGGAGAAATAAAGATATTTCACCTTGTTGTGCCTCCTCAGCGGACGCGTATGGTTTTGACTCATTCCCAGGTTTACAGAACACCCAACGCAACACCCATGGAACGTCTCCCTGACGCAGCGTTCTGCTGCGTTGCCTTACACCATATGTACGAGGCCATGAAAAGTGGCTTTGTGTGGTCTCGTAGATATGGGCCTTCACTCTGTGCCGCCGATGCGTCAGAAAAAGTTACGCACCGGTGACGCAAGGTGCTTGAAAATATGCTCCTCAGTTTATTTTGCCACCGCCTTCCCTGGCCTCTGCCTCACCACCCTCACAGCCTAATCAATCACCTTGCAAGGTAACCATCAGCAAGGGAGACCACCACAGGCGAAAGAGTAGAACACAGCAGGGGAGTCCTGCACGCTGCGAGTGTAAAAGCAAGAAATATAAATGCTAATTAGATTGTCCAAAAAGCAAGAAGACAGTGTAAAACAGCAAGAACTGCTTTTCATGCCACTGAAATTATACAGCAGGGGAGCACAAAATTACGTGGCACGGTTCACTGAATTATGTGTCAAGAAAAGGCAAATTATGCAGCATTTTTTAAACATTTTATTTTATTACATGGTCATTTTAAAACATTGTTATAATGTCTGGGCAAAGATTTTACCTCATTAGTACCAGTAGAAAGCTTGAAGCATTTTTTTGTTGTTAAAATATGCAGATTATGCAGCATATAATGGATTAGTAGAAAATGCAGCAAATCAATTTTTATGCAAAAAAAAAGCTGCGGTGGCACAATCGCATAGTTCCAGTGGCCCTGACTATGGGGCATGGGTCTGATTTCCAGCATAGGCCTCTCAATCGTTCTTTCTGAGACCAATAAAATAGGTGTCACTGACGTCATGAAAACCTGCTATTTATACTGTTGGAAATGGCAACGTCTGCCACAGCAAATTGCATAAAACTCCAGTAACTTATTACATACACTTGTTAAATAACTCGTTATTTTTTTTTTACACAATAAAACAATGAAACTGAAGGTTACGACGCCTACAGGCCACAACAACAACTTTCAGTAGCCCAGTGGGCTAATGCATTAAGTTCAGGATCTGTTTCATACATTAGTCGTTTTTTTTTTGTCAAAGGTTCAAGTCCTTGTAAAACTAGCCTTTCATCCTTCCCAGGTGGTCAAAAGGAGTACCATTAACAAGATGAGTGGTAGTGAGTTGGGAAACAATTAACATCTGCCATTTCTCAGCGGTGTTAACAGATCTCCTCAAGATGAACACTGACTCCACAAATATGCCGGAGACATAAAGAAGAAAATGTGTCAGGTACTGAAGGAAACGTTTTTCCACAGACAGCTGCTATGGCAAAGTTGCTACGTCGCTCTGCACAGTATTTCATTGGTGGTTCAACAGCACCCCAAATGAGTGGACAGTGTTGCTCCAGGGTGGACTCCATGTTGGACCCCATTGGCGACTTTATGCCTCTAGGAAGTCGGGTCTGAAATGGCTACCGAGTGGACTCTAAATCACCTAGTGGTAGTGCTTAATTTGCAAACAAAAACGTGCTGGTGCTCAAAGCTCTCCTCTTAAACACCCGGTGGCTGCAATTAAATGTGCGAGCACGGAATACTGATGCAGCGTTATCTTGAAGCGTATGGGGCCTCATTAATCCATTTACAGGCACTCCCTGCCCCTTCGGGTCACTCTTGCAGCTTTCAGCTTTCTCCCTTTGTGACGCTTTTTCGTTTTTTTCCTCCTCCGTCTTTCCCATATGTGTCTTTTGCTCACACTAAATGCTTGAGGCAGAAAAATAAGCGCCGGCCCTCAAAAATAAAAGTCGGTGCTCAGCACCAGAAACAACAATCACAAATTAAGCACTGCCTTGTGGAACAAAGTAATGAACACCAACTGCAGATTTTAAATGTGATTTTCAACCTCACGCGCCTCACCAATATGTCCAATTTAGTCCAAACCTTTCACAAAATAGCTTTTCAACCGTGCATCCCGAAAGGTATCCAGGAAGGTGGTACAACTCAGGCCACTCCACGACCTCACATATCAGTAGAGGAAGACTCAGGTTCTAGGCTGTGAAGAGTTCCTGCAGCCGCGTAGGCAGGTTCCAGACAGCTCACAGCATCACTGATAGGTAAGTACTTTAGAAATGCTGATAGTACAATCTAAGAATAAACGCTAGCATTGTCGCCAGCTCACTTGTAAGACCCAGGGGAGTGGGAAGTTTTTTCCGGGGTTTTCAGCAGCAGGGAAATGGAGCTGGAGAGCAGTGCAGCAGAAAAAAAGCATTGGCAAAGCCAACAGTCTTTCTCTATGATGCGATCAACACTGGCCATGTCATAGTATTTGTTTTTTTTACATTTCAACCATGCTGCATAGCAGTTGTGCTGCTGTACAACATAGCTAAGAAATTGACAGAGCTAAATGATCTGACATAGGTGAGACCCATTGACTTTACCACTGCTTTTTTACAACTGACCCGTAACCCCACCATCCAGTGGGTGCAAGAGGAGCCAGGTGGTGGGCTTGATCCGGCCCTGGATTTTATCCTGCAGTACTTGCCATCATTTTTCACCTTTCCCCATCTTCTCTTCCTTCCCAGACACCTCTCAGTTAGTCCATGCTGGCAGCCACTACTGGCGTTTGCAGAGTTAATGCTTTTAAAATGCACCAGCAAAGGCCAAGCCAAAAGTAACAACCAGCCACCTTATAACAATAGAAAACATTGTTTATACTTCAAAGTGATTTTTACATTGTGAGATGCCAAGTAATGGTGCTACCAAGTGGCCATCTTGAAAGTACTGAAAACAATGTTTTCATACTTTCAAGATGGCTGCTGCTTTGCATCGTTATTGCCACAGGCAACGTGATGAGCGTCCTATCATGCAATGTGTCAGACAACTTGAATGTATAAAAGCATTTTTTCTACTGTTTCAAGATGGCCACCGTATTTTGTTGTTTCACACAACATGGCAGCCATCTTGACAGTTTGGAGTTTTCCAAACTTTTAAGTATAGAAAACGAAGAGCCTGCTTTAGATCTCGGCGGAGGAGTTACTCTGTTGCAACAGCGATAGATATCTTGTCTGCTGAAATCTAAATACCATTGTTATGGTATTTAGATTTTGGCAGATGGTATATCTGCCACCATTGTGACAGAGTAACCCCTCTGCCAAAATATAAATCAGGCCCTACGTTTTCTGTAGTTTTAGGATGGCTCATCACTGCTACTAGCTTTGCAAACGCCAGCAAACTTTAAAGGTTTTGCATTGGCAATGGATGCAACCAACATCAGAATTTCAATGTATTAAAATGTGTGTGCTTTTATATTGAATCTAGCCACCGGAAGCCATCCTTATACAATTTTTAAAAAGTTCTATGTGCCACCATAAGTCAGCGTGAGACAGACTGCCTTTGTCAATGTTTACATTATGTGCAGTGTAAAAAATAAAACAAAAGGTGCAAAGTTGTGAAGTTGAAAGCTTTGTACCTTCACCCACTCTTGGATTGTTTGCTGTCATGTAGGAGAGCTCAGTTTCATATCACACGGAGCACAGAATCCAGCAGGCCTGCAGGTAAAGTGCACACATACCAATATTTTAGAAGAGGAAAGTGGGAGATTTTTTTAAAAATATCTTGGGAGAATGTATTTCCCCTTTTGACTTCTATTGAAACAGAGGTGATTTCAGGCGGGAGACAGCCAAAATAAAACAATTTTTAGCTTCAAAACTCATGGCCTTCCTGCTGGAATCAGGTCTATTGGCAAGCAAGAAAGTGACCCAAACACGTTCCAGTGTTTTCTCTCCCTACGGCTGACTTTCTCCTACTCTCTGTCTCTTTCACACATAAAACAAGGAGATTGTGTGTACTCAGCGCGTACAACTTTTAAAGGCATTGAGACCTACCACAGTCTTCTACACTGGCTTCAATAATAAAGTACATGATGTTATTGTTTGGCCTGGCCTGCTCAGTTGGGCTTCTTTCAGGATCACTTGAGTTTAACAGAGTAGGAGTAACTTGCTTATAAACTGTGGACTTCCTAATCATTTCAGCTCAGGGTCCGCAGTCGGCGGGCCTGACTCTGAAAGACGCGAGTCTAGCAGCGTTCCATTTCCCAGAAGGCCTCAGGCTGTGCGCTGCGCTTCCTGCTAATAGATTCACCTCCTGGGTTCTGTGGCTTCATTTCTTTCTTTCCTAATACTGGTCAGTGCAAGCAGAAATAATCTGAGGGTCAGTGGTATCATTTCACCAAAATGATAGGGGTCGCAAACCAACTGCGGGTCACAGAGCCAACAAGCACAACAAGCAAGCCAACTCTTACTGGATTGGTGGCAGCTCCCCTGTCTCATATCTGAATGTATGTATATATACCAGTGCTTAATTTGAGCCGGTGGTTTACGGTGCTTGGCACCGGCACCTAATTGTCAGTGCCAGTACTTATGACAGTCTGCCATATGGTGGCGCTGTCTGCCTAATTTAGGTATGAGCACAACAGCTGTTTAATAATTCATTATGCAATAACAACGACTTGTACCTGCCACTCAAGCCATTCTTATAGCTTTGAGGGCCTGGAATATTATGAATTTTCACGCTTGTAGGAGTGTGATGCTTAGTAGTTGTGTTGGTTGAGTCACTGGCAGGGGCAATGAATAGTGCAAGTTCTAGTGTCCTCCTGACTAGGGCCCTGGCACTAAGTCTTCTACAAATTAAGCACTGATATGTATGTACGTATCTGATTTGCACAGCACAAGCCTAGCCACAGAGCAGCAACGATGTTCACAGTTAGTAGGGTGGTTCTACTGCTGGTTGAGAAGCAGAGTGGGGTGGAGCGAGCAGGGTGATGACTTACAGCAGAGGTAAGGGTTCTGGGAGAGTGGAAGAGGTGCAGGTGGAAGCGTGGGTGAGTAAAGCGGTGGAATTGGGAATCTTCAAGAGTGACTGGGTGGTTACACTATGGTGTTTTAAAGGAGATTTTTAGCTCCTTACGAAAGGATGAAGCTTTACTGGTTTGGGCACAAAGGGCTCAAAGAATGCATTTTAAAGCACGTTTTGCTGGCTTGGCCAAAAGCCATAGGACTTACCAAATGTAGTAAAAGTGAGCTTTGGAAACAAATCCAGCACTTCACAGTCAGCCACAACACCTAATGTTATAGACCAGTGGTTCCCAACCTGTGGACCGGGCGCCCCTGGGGGTCCGCAAAGCCTCCTCAGGGGGTCCGCGACTGCTTAGAAAATTAAATAATATTAACAGATTAGGTCCCAGCAGTCAGTGGAGGGGTGCCCGGATTCTGTTAATTATTCAATGGGGGTCCATGGGTTCCAGTAATGATAAAGTGGAGGTCCACAGAATTCAAAAGGTTGGGAACCACTGTTATAGACCAGAACAGGGCCCCCCAACTCAACAGTGGATCCATGCCCAGGGAGTATCACAATATGTTATTGTGCTGAGAGGAATAGCAGTCTTGCTGTTTAGCATCAGGGTGCCCCTGGTGGTCTTTGGGTGGTCCATGTGCTACAGAGGCTAAGCTCCCACAGAGGGATGCTTTAGTATAACATGTAACTCTAACAAATGAGGAGCCCTGCCATCACGTGATTCGCCACAGAAGGCCTGCGCGTCCGTTCCTTGTAGGTTCTTACATGAGGATAATGCACCAATGAGCATCTTCTATGCTTGATGTATCTTCGGTCTTAAGAGGCTTGGGCTCCACTACCAGCTTGTTGCACTGTGTGATCCTGGACAAATCACTGCATCCACATTACAGTATTTAAGGATTAGAGCTGTTAAGAACATATAAACCTATGATCATTTGAAGGGTGATGAGAATATCTCACAAATAGAGGGAGATGGAGGATAGGGGCATCTGCAGCATGCATTTTTTTTCCAATGGACCAAACTCTGCATTTTATCCCGGTCCTCGGCTGCCCCGGAAGCAGTAACTTGGAACTCAGCAGGATTGAAGGCGCTTTCCCTCGCTTCCTTTAATAGTGGGCTCCATCTGATGGAATTAGCGGAACCCCCGTGCTTAACAATCTAATCACCGATAGATCAATGAAGCCTTTCTGCCGAAATCATTATCGCGGGGCCTTTTTTAATGAATTAAGCTCTTTGCGAGCTGCTCCTTCTAGAGAAGCATTTCTGAAGAATAGCAACCGTCAGCTTGTCACAGACACTCGCCATCATCCCTTTTGGGGTGACAACTGCTACCCCCGAGTTAATCCTTGCAACCAGATTTGGGTGGATGACTTGTGACTGCAGAGCGAAGCCTTGGAGTGGGTCGACATTGTGCGAGGGGCTGGTTCTTAAGTTTAGCTGCTGTATGAAGCATGCTGAGGTCCCACAAATCTGGAGGCACCCGAGGTCCTTCCTATGCACCAAAAATTGTTGCAGGACCCTGATTGCATCTCCTCTGGATTTCCATTTTAGGAAGAACCGATGTCCCAAGGACAGAGTTTTGCTGCATCCACAAATTGGATCCCACCACAGCACAGTTGGCCAGTTAGGCGATGGAGGGTTTTGACGCATCTTATCGACTTAACACATACATTGTGGTGATACCACACTTTTTTCCTAGCACAAATTTTGGCAGGTAAAATATAACAAAATATGTATGTGGAAATACTGCATAATTCTGATGTTTGCAGGCTGCAATTGGAAACACACATTATCACTACGTTAGGCTTCAGTCTGAGGTGTAGAACTTACAATAGATTGGTAATACCACACATGATGAATACCGCACCACAGCTGCCCTTGCTGGGTGCGGTGTTATCTCCTCACAAACCCTGGGTCTCCAAATGAGCCCCAGAGAGTTTCCATGTTGCTGTTATTATTATTTTTTTTAACCTGATATTTGTATTTACATGTGTACTATAAAAAACTGACATAATTCATCCTTTTCGTTCACCATCCTACTGCACCCCAGTCAGAGAGTCACCAGGGTGAAATGACTACACGCCTTGAGTGGTGCCTCAGACTTGAGTATTGCCTCAGAGAAAGAACAAGGAAAGGCCGCTTTGAAAGGCCTTTCAGCAGCTGGTGAGAAGAAGCCATCTGTCTGCCCTTGGAAAGGCATTTACTGCTGGAGGGCAAATATGTTCATGTTCAAAGTGAACTTCCTCTGGTTTTCTGGGGTTTTCACCTCCCACACCCCTAGTTCCAACGCCCCTGTTCTGGGATGAGGTAAGGCAAGCCCATATGAAGCCAGAGTCTGTTAGTTCCTAATATGACTTTTGAAAGCTGAATTGTTTCATTCACGAGTATAAGGTGTCCTTGATCTGCGATCCTTGGATTAACAAGCTCATTAGAAAGCGCCTAGACAGTGACACACAGAGCTATATGGAACTTAAATGTTCATACGTCACAAAGGATAATGCCCAGCAGTCCCAGATTCCAAGTAGCAAAATAGGAGAGTGGAGTGTGATTTTGTTCCCTCAAAATGTTGGATTAGCCATGGAATTCTGAGGGAAAAGTTAGCTTGGAAGTTTTCTTGCAAAGTGCAAAGCTTAGCATCTTTAAACAAACCTTGTGGGTGAGATGTAATATTTCACATTTCGCACACCACTAGGTAAGGAGAAAGGGCAGAGGATAGGAAAGAAAGCTACAGACGTAGGTTTAAAGTTTTCCATCCTCATTTAACTACTCCACATCATAAGTCACACTGCATATCTCAGCAATGTATTGACCAAGCAGGACTCACCTATCTAGCTCTTACTTAAGGGCACCTACTGCAAACAAGATGTAGCCATTGCCTGATTAACGAGTGAGCCATTAAAAATGTTAATGGAGAACACAGGTGCCAATATCTTCTATCTTGACTCCTGATCACTCCTTTGGCCCAGCTCCATGCACCCCGAACCCGCTATGTATCATAGGGTACCCAGGCCTCCCAGGACAGTCCAGTTTTTCAAGGACTGCCCTAAGTTACAGTAGTAATGGGGTGGTGGAGTGAATGCATGGCAGGGTAGTGCTTGCATTTTCACCAGCCATCTTTACACCAGGCAGTGGCATAACAAAGGTCCCAGTGGTGCGGGGGGCCTGAGCTCCAAAGGCCCCCTCAGCACAGTACCCTGGCCTGAGAGCTTCTGAGTGAGTCTGAAGGGGGGGCTCCATGTACTTTGCAAGGGAGCCCCTTAAGTTTCGCTATGCCACTATCAAAAGGGACAGAAGTTCTATGCTTGAAAAAAATCACCTACCTTGCTGTCTCATTCAGCAGCACAGAAGGTTTTAAAGAGGGGGAATCAACATCCACTGCATCACCAGCCTGCCCTGGTGGTTATCACAGAATTGCAAGGTTGTAAATGATGGAGTTTGGTCCCTTCAGAACCTCCTGGGGGTGACGTGAAAGCATCCTCGTCACAGAGGTCCAAGGAGAACTGATATCTCCACCACCTCCCCCTCACAGAAACACAAATTGAAGCCTATCCAGTCCTATTTGTTGTTTCATTTCCTTTCGGGCACTTGTAGTTCTGTTTTACCAATATAATGGTGAGCAAAAGAACGAAGAATTAACCCCAGATCTGGGACTAGGGGAGAGTGTATGAAATGTTTCAGGACTCCGTCCATCATCCTTTTGTGTTTCTAAAGTCACCGTGAGTGGCTAGGGTGTGCCCAGACGTGGGTCCCGTGCTCACTGTGCCACTGGATTCAAGCTAGCCTGGCTGATGAAGGGTGATATGCTGAAACTGGTCCCAGGATGCTTGTTTCTGGTCCAGGGAGAACCAGGCCGGGCAGTTCGCACTGGCCTGTTCCCATGGGAAGCAGGGTCAAGACTGATTTGCATATGGCGGGGCCCAAACTATGCTAGAATGGTGAGCAAAAGAACACATGACTGGGGGTATGTGTTTGAAAGTTTCAGCACTCCGTCTATCATCATTTTGTGTTGATAATATAATATCATATAATATAATTCCTACAATGCAAAGAAAATGTGACTGGTTTTGAGCCAATTTTAACTTCTTTTTTGTTTTAAATGGAACGAGTTACCCAATATCGGAATCTCTTTTTTGTTTTTTTAGATGTAACCTTTTTAATATATTTGTAGGTTATGCCTTTGTAGTCCTATGCATCCCGTGTTATTGTGATAGCATGTCTAAGGTATGTGCCAAAGTTTAGTCTTTTTTCTGAATCTATTGCTGTACCGGTTTTTGTCCCTAAACATCTAGTCTCCTTGGGTGACCGTTGTTGGGGTGGCTAGTCATGGACACCTGTGAGGGGTATCCAGGTGTAGCATTTCCTACCACTGACTAACCCTTTGCACTGGCTCTGCTTCCTGCAGGTTCAGAGTGCACGAGGACAGGCGCATAGGCCTGTGGGGGTTCCTTTTATTTTCTACACTTTTCACCCCTTGCACTTCCATCGCCCACTCACAGGTGCCCTGGGGGAGCGAGGGGATGTTTCATGGATCCAACCTGTGATGTCCTCGTTGGCCAGAGGGTGCGTGATGTCACTTCCGCTGACATGTTAGTGACGTCATACTCACATGCTCCATGCCCGTGCGTGCCGGAGGTGTGAGGGCAGGGAGGGTCCCGCGTGGGACTCTGAAGTGGTCTCTTGTTGAAACCTGTGTGTTTATAAGTTTTGTGTCCATAAACTCGTGCCCTCCACTAGCCTCCATCAGCCCTCCTGACACAAGTGACCCCTCCTCGAGGGGGAGCGGTAACCAGCAGTGAAAGGGGCTACACTCGGCTATCGATTGCTTGGCCTGGCTGTACTCCCACGGGGCCCCTAATGTCCTGCTGCTCCGGGGGTCACCAGAGGTTAAGTGACGAAGTCTTTATCAGCTCCCTCAAGGGCTGGGGGGACAAAGCCGCAGCTCCCCTCACTAACAAACCTTTCTCCGCCCTCTCTCTGGCTGCAAGCTATTTCAATTAGCAAATGGCCACCTTTTCCTACAACCATCCACCAGCTGACAGATTGTTTTGTTTTGCTTTCCACAAAGACCGCCATAAAATGTTAATTAATTAATTCATTCATTCATTCTGTTTAGGGCTCACCATGTATGGCCTGGCCAGGAGGATTGCCTCCTCTGTGCCTGAAAGCTTTTTTTTAATAACACTATAGGCGCTTACAGGAAATTATTGCCTACTGTTTTCACTTCTCAAGTTTCTGAGTGTGTAATCTCTGGTTTATGGGTATTTGAGGACAAATTGAGAAACTTTATTTATGTATGTATGTGAAACACTAGCAAGAAGCAATTTGAAAAACTTGCAATGCAATGGGCCTCGCGTTTGCTCGAGTTAGAGCTATTAGCGTTGTAAATTCCTAACTGGACTTTTCTTGCCACATAAATTGAAAATGAAAAGTAAAACAGTTGACATAAGGAAGTCAATTCAAAGCGCCAGGGCCCATGAGCTTAAGAGCAAGAGTTAGTGGCTCCCTGCGTGAACGTCACCTGGGATGAAAGGCAAACCAGAGGAGGGGCCATCACACCCTGTAACAGGAGGAAGCGTGATGGCCAACAAAAATGTCCACTTAGTGAAATCGCCTGGGAGGGAACTCAGCATACAAAGGAGGGACATTTCACAAAATGCACCAATAAAAATGAAGCAGTTAAGACAAGCACAACTAAGAATGAATAGCAAGAGTGGGTGTGGTTTAAAGCCCACATAGAGATTACAACAGGCCAGAGCGCCTGTGCGCTCAACCCTAAAAATGCTGAAGAACAGCAGCTGTAGCACAAGTCAAAAGATTCAACACAGAGTTAAATAAGTTCAGCCTGGACTGCTTTTAAAAAAAGAGACTAAACTTGCTGCTTGCAACATATCTGAGAAGTTGTCACAAACACTCCAGTGGTGAGAAAAGTGCTTTTTGGTGGCATTAGCGCTATTCTGTAAATCACCCATCATTCATGGGCAACCATAATACTTTTTTTTTTACCGGTGGTGGTACATTTTTGCCCCTTTGATATTTCTTCAGCTGCTAGAAATGGTGCCTGTACAATGACACGTGTTTTCGAAAAATGAGCAATGAACCTGCCACGACAGGAGGGCGAGGTAAAGTCAAATTGTTTAATAAATCTGGGTGTTCTTTCAGGCTTAAGTGGGCCAAGGGGCCTGACTGTCATGAGCAGGTGAACTTGAGATAAACATGGTAGAAAATGGTGCATTAGTATTATATTGAGTGTATTTATTGTGTTTTTAATAGTTCCTACATTCTCTGGTGATCGCTTCAGAGCAATGTGTATATTGAGCAAGTGAAAAACGTATTATGTTCAAAGACTACTATAGAAGGTTGGGGATTTTGTCCCTATTTGTTTAACTAATAATTACTTTGAAGTTGTGAACGGGTGAGCACCTTCAGCCTGTAGCATTCTTAAGATTTTAGCAGAATTTACAAAAACAAATATGTAGACCAGTGGTTCCCAACCTTTTGACTTCGGTGGACCCCCACTTTATCATTACTAGAGCCCGAGGACCCCACTCAATCTTTATTGGAATCCAAGGACCCCCCACTGAGTCATTACTGAAAGCTGTGGACCTAATCTGTTAATATTATTTAATTTTCTAAGCAGTCGCGGACCCCCTGAGGAGGCTTCGTGGACCCCCAGGGGTCCCCTGACCACAGCTGGGAACCACTGATGTAGACAACAGTAAACCATTTACCTGACACTTGTTCTGGCTTGAAAACATCCTGGTCCTCAGTGAGGGAGTCATGTATCCCTCCTCTACTTATGCTACTGCTTCCTCCAAAGAAATGTCATTCCAGCAGTAGGAATAAGTAAAGCACTACTTACTGTAATGCCAGGATTACAGCCCAGCACAGGGTATTCCAGCGGAGCTGTCATTACAGCTGGAAGAATACACTCAGTAGAGTCCCACAGAGTTTCTTTAAGAAGTTAGGTTAGGGTGCACCAATAGTGATGGTGGATTTATTGAGGGTCTGCTCAGTTTTCCTTCGCTTCCTTAGAGGCACTGGAGTGGATTTCAGAAGAGCAATTAGAAGGTCTTGGCTGGGATACAAGCATTTGTTCAACACACCACTTGCTGGGGCAGACACATTATGCGTTTCCTCCTGCTTGTTGCTCAGACTGTCTCCCAGAGAAGGAGCCTCTGAGTCTGAGGTCCCCACGGGGAATATCCTTCTCCCCTGTGGGAGCGAGAACAGTTCTAAAGCCTGTGCAGGGGTTGGAGGGTGTTGGGGTGAGACCAGCCACAGCTACACAAGTATATAAGACAAGGCAAAGGCAGAACTGTGAGTAAGTCCATCATCATGTTTTTAAAATATACATTGGTAGTGCAGCGGTGGTCCTCTCTGTATGCTCCTACTGACCTGTGATGCACTCTTTGCTCGGTCAGTGCCAGGGGCAGTCACCCTCTTATAAGGGAGGGATGATTTGCTGTGAACAATCGACAAGTATGTGCATCGCCTGATATAGCCTCTGGTGGCAAGGCCTAATGTAGCCACTGGTACTAAGGCCAGATGCAGCTGCCTGTGGTAAGGCCTAATGCAGCTGCTGGTCTTAGGTAGGGGTGGGCGATAAACTTCGCTCTGCCGGCAGAGTTTGCGGAGTTTTTGCCACTCCGTGTTACGCATGTAACATGGGGTTCTGGCCAATCTCTCCAGACCACCACGTGGAGGAGTTGTTTCTCAAGCGCGGCTCGTCAACGGTAAGTTGGCGAAAGTTCGCATTGGGAAAGCTGCAGCTCGAGTAGAATATCTACTCGAGCAGCAGTAAAACCAACTCGAGCAGCAGCGTATCTGACACTCCGCATGGTGCAATTTGCACTGATTTGTCAGCACAGAAGCTGCTGCTGAAAATCAACGCAACGTACATATTTATGCCCTCTCACGGACTCTGCAGAATCTCAGGGAGTTTTTATGTAACACCGCGGAAGTCCGCTGAGTGAAACTCCACGAGTTCCTCCCACCACTGGTATTATAGACTAATGCAGCTGGTGATGTTAAGGCCTAATTCAAGTCGCTGGTGGTAAGGTCTAATGCAGCTGCTGCTGTCAGGGCCTGACACAGGCACCAGTGTTAGGGCCTGATACTGCTGCTGGTGTTAGGGGTTAAAGCAGCCACTGGTGCTAGGTTCTTCTGAGGCAGAGGGATGGAATTAGGGGCTGATGCAGCCACCGGTATTAGGACCAGATGCAGTCACCGGTATTAGGACCAGGTGCAGCCACCGGTATTAGGACCAGGTGCAGCCACTGCTATTAGGACCAGGTGCAGCCACTGGTATTAGGAATAGATGCATCCACTGGTATTAGGACCAGCTGCAGCCACTAGTATTAGCACCAGATGCAGCCACTGGTATCAGGGGCTTATGCAGCCACTGGTATTAGGGCCAAATGTAGCCACTGGTATTAGGACCAGATGCAGACACTGGTATTAGAACCAGTGCAGTCACTGGTATCAAGGGCTGATGCAGTTACTGGTATTAGGGCCAGATGTAGCTATTGGTATTAGGACCAGATGCAGCATCTAGTATTAGGAGCAGATGCAGCCACTGGTATTAGGACCAGGTGCAGCCACTTGTGTTAGGACCAGGTGCAGCATCTAGTATTAGGGCCAGATGCAGCCACTAGTATTAGGGCCAGATGCAGTCACTGGTATTAGGACCAGGTGCAGCCACCTGTATCTGGGGCTGATGCAGCCACCGGTATTAGGACCAGATGCAGCCACCGGTATTAGGACCAGATGCAGTCACTGGTATTAGGGCCAGGTGCAGTCACTGGTATTAGACCAGGTGCAGCCACCTGTATCTGGGGCTGATGCAGCCACCGGTATTAGGACCAGATGCAGCCACCGGTATTAGGACCAGATGCAGTCACCGGTATTAGGACCAGATGCAGTCACTGGTATTAGACCAGGTGCAGCCACTGGTATTAGGGCCAGGTGCAGTCACCGGTATCTGGGGCTGATGCAGCCACCGGTATTAGGACCAGATGCAGCCACCGGTATTAGGACCAGATGCAGTCACTGGTATTAGGACCAGGTGCAGCCACCGGTATCTGGGGCTGATGCAGCCACCGGTATTAGGACCAGATGCAGTCACCGGTATTAGGACCAGGTGCAGTCACCGGTATTAGGACCAGATGCAGTCACTGGTATTAGGACCAGGTGCAGCCACCTGTATTAGGACCAGATGCAGTCACCGGTATTAGGACCAGATGCAGTCACCGGTATTAGGACCAGATGCAGTCACCGGTATTAGGACCAGATGCAGCCACCGGTATTAGGACCAGGTGCAGCCACCGGTATCTGGGGCTGATGCAGCCACCGGTATTAGGACCAGATGCAGCCACCGGTATTAGGACCAGATGCAGCCACTGGTATTAGGACCAGGTGCAGCCACTAGTGTTAGGACCAGGTGCAGCATCTAGTATTAGGGCCAGATGCAGCCACTAGTATTAGGGCCAGATGCAGTCACTGGTATTAGGACCAGGTGCAGCCACCTGTATCTGGGGCTGATGCAGCCACCGGTATTAGGACCAGATGCAGCCACCGGTATTAGGACCAGATGCAGTCACTGGTATTAGGACCAGGTGCAGTCACTGGTATTAGACCAGGTGCAGCCACCTGTATCTGGGGCTGATGCAGCCACCGGTATTAGGACCAGATGCAGCCACCGGTATTAGGACCAGATGCAGTCACCGGTATTAGGACCAGATGCAGTCACTGGTATTAGACCAGGTGCAGCCACTGGTATTAGGACCAGGTGCAGCCACCGGTATCTGGGGCTGATGCAGCCACCGGTATTAGGACCAGATGCAGTCACCGGTATTAGGACCAGGTGCAGTCACCGGTATTAGGACCAGATGCAGTCACTGGTATTAGGACCAGGTGCAGCCACCTGTATTAGGACCAGATGCAGTCACCGGTATTAGGACCAGATGCAGTCACTGGTATTAGGACCAGGTGCAGCAACCTGTATTAGGACCAGATGCAGCCACCGGTATTAGGACCAGATGCAGCCACCGGTATTAGGACTAGATGCAGCCACCGGTATTAGGACTAGATGCAGCCACCGGTATTAGGACCAGGTGCAGCCACCGGTATCTGGGGCTGATGCAGTCACCGGTATTAGGACCAGGTGCAGCATCTAGTATTAGAACCAGGTGCAGCATCTAGTATTAGGACCAGGTGCAGACACTGGTATTAGGACCAGGTGCAGCCACTGGTATCTGCGGCTGATGCAGCCACCGCTGCTGGGGTCTGAGCAGACACCCAGCATCAGGGCCCGATGCAGACAATGCTATTGTGGCCTAATGCTGGCGCTGGCGTCAGCCCGGTGAACCCCAACTGCCCATGGGGTGCAGATGGCCCCTCCATGAGTTCAGAGGGCACACGAGTCACTCTGAACATGTTACAAGCTATTCTGGTGCGAGTCTTTTTCGGGGCGCGTTCCATAAACTCCAGCCTCATGTTTTCACTTGTTCCCGACAACTGTTTGCAGCCACCGCCCCGTCGAGAATAGCATCGGGGGGTATTTAAATGGCGAGGCCCTCATTTACCATGTGCGGCTCACAGCTGCCATCGGAGAGCGCCCGGCACACACGTCAGTGAACCCAGCCACGGCCAGCCTTGTCTCAGCCAGCATTAAATGATGTGAGCCTGAGACACTTTTATTTATTTATTTATAAAGTTTTATATAGCGCGAACACGACCCTTGCGGAAATCACGGCGCTTTACAATGTTCAAAGCGACATGTCGAAAAACCAACACCAACATGAGGACGGGACATGGCAGGGGAGAATCCCCCCTCTTGCTGGGATCTGAATCTGGGGGGCATAGAGCTTTGGCTAAAAGTGACCTTTAAAAAAAACATATTGCACTTTTTAAAGGAAGCCAAGAAAGTCAATTCACCAAAAAGGTAGTGCTTGTGGAAGTGACATCATGCACCCTCTGACCTTCGGTGACATTCCTCGCTGACCTCTTCTTCTTCCTCTAGCGGCCCAACAACCTTCTACTTGCAGTCGAGGAGCTAGAAGCTGGGCAAGTACTGCAAACTACTGGGGTACACCTTGCTTTCTGTTCCTGCCTCTGCCTTCATGAACCCCTAGACTAAGAGTGGAAAAGCAGCAAAGGAGATGTCGGGGTACCAAACGCTCCCCTTGACTATCCGTGTTTGACGCCTAGAAGGAAGTCCTCTCGGTGGCTGTAAATGGTGCCACACACAGCTTGAGAGCACCACAACATATGCCTTGGACAGCCACAGACACAAACAATGCGGGGACCAAGTCCCAATCTTTGGGGCCCAAAATTGTGATGGAGCACAGCGGGAAGAGGGGGTATCTGGTACCCATGGGTCCCTCATTGTTAACTCCTTCAACCCATCAATGAACCAGACAAATGCCATAATAGACATTTAAAAAACCTGGATTGTAAGAGCTAATCTTTCCTAACATGTAAAGATTCCTGGGCTCTTCAATTTATGAATTATCCGTTCTCAGGGCTCACTCTGAAACAGTTTAAATGGACCCTCCAGCCTCATGCTCTTATATATGTGTGTGTATATATATATATATATACATATATATATGTATATATATACACATATATATATATATATATATATAGTTATATTTAGTTTAAATTGACACTCCAGTCTCATGTTCTCATTAACTATATATATATATTTATATGTCTATATATATATATATATATATATATATATATATATATGTTCAGCGTTTTTTTTGCTGTGGCAGTGAAAAAAATCCCTATTTCCTATTGAAGCTAAAAGGGTGAAAAAAAAATATATATATATTCTTTACCTCCCATTTACATTCTTCCCTTCTATAGAACTGCATTAAGATTGGTATGCCGGGTCATAGCTGCATTCGCTAAGCGAGAGATACATTTAGTGCAGATCCCATCAACAGGGACCATAGGCAAATTAAAAAACGCTGTTTCAATGGAAAGTGTGAATGAATAACTATTCAGTGGTGACTGTGTGTAAATATAGTCTGACGGGGATAGTGTTAGAGTATTCTAGTAACTTCCAGGACAAAAGGAATCGGTTTTTTTCTTCTTAATAACATTTGCGCAGTTCGATGAATCTGTAATAAATTTTGCAGAACAAATATTCATCCACTTTGGCTCTGACATGGAGAGCTTCACTCTGATCTATCAGAAAAAGAGGGCAGGTCTCTCAAAACGTTGATTTCTCATTTTAATTTTCATAGTTTGCTCTTCTACACTGAAAAACTGCTACATGCGATTGCACCAACTTTGGGATAAAGTTCAAAATATACTCAGAAAGCATGTTTTTCAGTAATTGGTGTCATTCTGGTTGGTAGTTTTTGAGAAATTAGATTTTAAAAAGGTGCTTGGGTGGATATGGAGGGGTTAACCACCAGAAAATGTTAGTGATATCTGGACCACTGATGTCCAGAGATGCTCGGATAGGCCAATTAAAAGGGAATCTTGATTGGCCATCCATTGCAGGACTCAGGGACATGACCCCCTGCATCGAGAAAATCAATTTAAAAAACATAAGGGAGCATGGTGAACACACCCAGAATCCTGGGGGGGGTGAGGATGGCGCTCTGGCCCTGTGCTTGTGGGCGGTTGGGCACCTGGCGGATGGGCGCAGGGCCTGGCCTCTGGTCACGTCCTGCAGTCCATCCACCTCTGGGAACAGCCAAAGCCCATGCATAGCACCAGATTGGACATCTGTGGGGGGTTGGGCTCATGGCCTGACCAGGGGCAGGAGTGTTGGGCGTAGGGAACAAGTTTCGGGTGTGCGAGTGCCGGCGCTTGGTCCGGCCTGAGGCCAACACCCTGCCGTGCACTACTGAAGGTTGTGTGCATTGAGGAGTTGGCTGCCCATTGGAGAGGTACAAGGTCTGCCTGGAAGCCCCGCGGCCAACACTCCTGCGTTGCACGGCCTTTCACGCCTGGGAGGTTTTGCCTCAGGTTTCACGAGGGGGTTGGTTGTATGGTCAACTTTCAATATGATCAAGAAAATACAGAAATGACATTAAAAAACATGGGTTCGACTGACATTACAGTTAAGGCGCATCAAAGCATCTAAACACTGACACCGTGACACATCTCCAAGGTGGAATGGATCCATATAAACTGTGGTCGCTTCCTGACCATCTTCCGGTCCTCCATGCTCACAAAGAGCAGTGATCATTGTTTATGTATTTTATAAAAAATAAATGCACGCCACCTTTAGACAGCAGCATCTTTTTTATTTTATTTTTAACTGTAATGCCTAAGGCGTATCTTTGCGTAGATACATAAATAAATACATAAACAAATAACTAAATAAAAGAAAAGATTGTGGACTTGCCGAGCCAGACCTATGGGCTTTGGCAGTGCTGTGCTCAAGACGCCTCCCCGAGTGCCACTCCGGCTCTTGTAAACCAGCGGAGTACAAGGGCAGGACCGCCCCTGCAGAGGGCAAACAGATAACTCTAATTATACCCTGGCAGCTCCCTTAAAGGAAAGAGCATAAACAGGGCTTATCACCAGTTATTATTTGCGTTGCGGCCTCTCGGTTTCAGGGATGGAAATTGAGCGCGCCGGCTCGCTGAGAATCAATGTGAGGTTGTCACACTGGTTACCTTGAAAGCAGCTGAGGCACGTTTCGGGCCTAATGGAATTTTTCCACCAGTCAGGGCGCGCTGTCAAGAGGAATCAGGCCGGCCTGTGGCGTATCTCTAGCTGGGTGAGACGGGAATACAGAGGGAGGGGTACCCTGTGGGAGTGTGTGGGGATGGAGGGGGTGTGTGGGTACGCGACAGCATCCCCCCCACCACACACCACAACGAATCCGCAAGTTTTCTAGCGCATTTGGTTGCTTTGAAAAGGAGTTGGTGAAACAGTGTCTAAATCCGTGAGGTGTTCTGTAAGAGTGAGCTGAAGGGGCAGGGAGTGACTGTAAATGGATTAAAGAGGCCCGAGGTGGCTTCAGGATTACGCTGCCTCAGTATTCCGAGCTCGCAACTTTAACTGCAGCAGCCGCGTGTTTCAGAGGAGAGTTTGAACACCGGCACCCTTTTATTATAGCCTTAGAACCCGCCGTAGCGGGCTCTACCGGCTATTAAAGGCCCGCTCTCCGCGTTAAATGCCCGAGCCAAAGGCGAGGGCATTTAACAAGGGAGAGGGAGGCTTTGTTCACAGCTGGTGCTGTGAACAAAGCGAACATTGGAATGTTGGCGCTGCGGGCTTTTACCGGCCAGTAAAAGCCCAGAGCACTGCATTGTTTTCAATGGAGCCTCCAGCATTCCAATGTTCTAATTACAAATTAACCACTGCCAGAGAGTGCTAACTCCGGGCCAATGGGATTAGTACCGCAGTGTAAAACCAAATTATGCGGCCGGGTTCACTCAATTATACGGCGAGAAAAGGCATATTATGCAGTATAATACAGCACATTTTGTGGCAGCATGACCCTATTATTTTTTCAGTTTTACATATTAACACTGTCCGGGCAAAGGTTTCAGTCAGTATCAGTTTAACAGCTACATAAAAATGGCTACCTCTTTGCAGGGAGACATGAGCAGCGTTTTTGGTAACTTTTAACCCGTTTGAGTCAGAAAGGACACTTTTGTGTTGGTAAAATGTGCCAATTATGCAGCAAATAGTCGATTTTCTGCTGCACGCACCAAATCTATAGTCGTGGAAAATGCATTATCACGCAGTTCCATATGCCCTGGTAAGTGTGACTGACTATGTCAATTAGGGCCATATGTACGAACACATTATCCCATAGACACAGAATGGGTAAAACCCTTTGCTCCATCTGGCCCTTACTGGTGTAAAATTAGATAGCGGAAGTCTGTTTCTGTAGCGCAGAGAGTAAATTGGCTCTTGTTTGGGGCGCAGGCAGAGTTTGAGGCCACCATCTTCATCGAAACAACGTGCCAACCATTCAAGAAACCTACTCTGAAGGGGCCCACTGTGTGAGAAGGTCGTTGTGACCCCTGTTTGCTCTTTCAGCCCTTGACCCCTCCTAAACTGACCGTTGATTGGGGGAAATCAGGACGGGAGCAAACGCAAAGTTTCTTATATAGCGCTTTCTACTGGTGTTCATTTCCCCAGTTTTAGCAAGAAAGCAAAGAGTGCACCGGCGAATTTTCCCAGGATCACACAATGTCAGTCAAGCAGGAAAGCGAGGACCTGGTCTTGTACTTTCAGGAATGTCAGGCGACAGTGTACCCCAGTGATTGAAACAGAACAGGGATACGCTATATTTCCACAATGACCACCAAACAAATAGAACATGTTGTGAAAGAAACTGATGCTGCTCGTAAGTCCTTATTATTTCGGAATTTTTAAAATACTTGTTCATTTATGTGCATTTGATACAGTGCTTAATTTGAACCGGTGGTTCATCGTGGGGAGCACCGGCACCGGCACTTCTTTCTCCACTCAGCCCTTGCCCGACAAAAAACAGAGGGAAAAACAAACAAAAGCAAAAAGACGAAGGACAAGAACAACAAAAAATCCGTCGTGAAGGGAGAAATCAGGCACCTGTTAGAGGGAGATAACGGGGCAGAGGGTGCCTGGCAGTGAATTAAAGAGGCCTGAGGTGGATTAGATACGGGGCACCCTCGCCGTTCTGACATTTTATAGCGCCAACCTCGGGTGTCCGAACAGCGCTTTGGGCACCGGCGCTTCTTATTTTGGAAATAAAGCACTGATTTGATACAAAAATGGGTACATTTGTGTCATTATTCTAGTAGAGAGCTGGGCCTTCCACCATATACATTACCTTGCCGCCCTACACCCCCTAGAAGTCCTCAGTGACAGACCCGGGCGGCTTTGAGAACTGGCCTGAGAGACAACCAACGCAGACAGGGTTTGTTGCAGAACTGGCCTGAGAGACAACCAACGCAGACAGGGTTTGTGGCAGAAGGCAGTGCCCACCACAAGCACCCTTAGGTCTTGAGCACGAAGGCTCATTCACCTGCAGGACATAAAACATGGAGCTTGGTCTCTCACATACGCACATGCACGCATACACACACAGGCAGCAGCAGACAGGCAGAAACCAATAAATTACTTCGTCAGTTATTTAAGACTTAAGAGGTGCATGTGAAAAGAGAGCACTCCTTTCAACTCTACCTCGCAGGTAGACCTGACCTTGGTCCCAAAAACCGGGACATTTATTTAAAATGAACAAAAGCGTCGGAAACCGGGGCAGTCCTCTGAAAACCAGGATTGTCTGGGGAAATCCGGGACGTCTAGTCACCCTAGGCGGAGGAGCGTCGCCCCTGCCAGCAGCAACCGCTGCAAATCCTTTAACACCGAAAGGATAATAAACTAAGTTTATTATCCTTTCGTTGTTGAAGGGGGCGGGGCATTGGGGGTGACGAGAACGAGGGGAGTGCACTGAGCACTCCCCTCACTGCGCATGTGTGTTTTGCCGGCCGTCTCGGGTCGGCCAAACACACATGCGCAGTGTGCTCTCTCCAGCCTGGCACTGTGTTGCCGGGCTGGAGAGAGGAGGCACAAGCTCCCAGTGTGCCTGGGAGCGCGCTGGCTGGGCGCTCCCAGTCAATCCTAGCGCTACTCTGAGCAGAGTCAGGATTGGCTGCAGGGCAGGCTGCGAGCCTGTGCCTGCAGTGATGAGGGAAAGAGGTATGGCACGGCGGCGGAACAAGTACGTTTTTTAATTTTTCTATTTAATAAATGTTTTCGTTACTCACATCCTCCCCCTCTCTGCCCCGCCCCTTTAGACCGCAGCGTGCCGCAATTGACACAGACACCTGCCTGGTCTGACACCGAATGCAGCTGTGAATTAGTGGCACTTCCCAAGACAATGTCCTTCTGATCCTCCCCAAGATGATCCTCCCCATGTCGTGGTAGTAGGCGGTGGAGCGGGCTTAGAGGTGTGCTCTTCCTGGCTTCCTGTGGGTGTGTCTACCCTCTTCTCTGAGTCGCACATCAGAGGGCGTGCACACCAGAAGTGGCAAAACTGCAGTGTGGAATATTAATCATCAGGTGTAGTGGGCAAGTGGGTAACCAGAAACATAAAGCACCTCCCCTTTGACTCTGGTTGCCATATGTAAAAAAAAAAATGCAAGTAAAGAGCGCAACCCCAACCCTTCCTATGAAGCGCCTTGGTATTCGTGCCCCTGGGGAAATGTGCAGAAAATGGTGCAAAATGACGAGTACTACTTCATGATTTTAAGGGAATTTGGCCCAAAACTACACAATTACCAGTACTGACTTATTTCTCTCATTCATTATTTCTATCTTCTTTCTTTTTTCATACTTCTTTCCTTCCTTCTATCATCTTTTTTGCTTTGTGTGTTCTTCATTCTTTCTTTACACCTTTGTTTCCTTCTGCGATTCTTGTCTCATCCCATCTGTCCTGTTTTCCTAGCTTTATATCCTCCTCTTCTTTATATCCCTTTATTACTAACATGCACCTGTCATTCCTTTGTAGCTTCTTTTCGTCTTTTCTTTTTGTATTCCTTCCATTTGTTTATTCTTTCTTTCTCTTCTTTCCTTCAGTTGCCCATCCATTTATCGCGCATTTCTTTGTTCTTTGCAGCACACTTAGGAAAAGCAAAAACAAGGAGAAATAAAAGCGTTTCTCCTCGTTGCGCCATGCTAACGCCACCCCTGGGGTGGTGTTAGTTTTTGCCGCTGCCTCAGATTTACGTTTCCTTGTAAATCTGGGGCAGGATCAAAAGCAATGGCCGTTGCGGTGGAACGCCGACAGCAACACCCATTGCACGCCCCTCTGCCACAGAAAACTGTGTCGGGGACCATATTTTCAAGGCAGCGTTAAGCCACGGAAAGTGGCTTAGCGCCACCTTGTAAATATGGAGACTGGCACAGCACCAACGGAGGGTCACAGAAAGTGGCACTCCGGTGGCGCTAGGGGCTTGTAAATATGCCCCAGAGTTTCAGAATCCATTTCCAAGCAGAGGATGGTCCCACATCGTTGGCCCATGTCCAAGCTACGGTTTTTTCAGGGTAGAAGACTTTTTGTAATTGGGGGTGTCCAGCTTGAGCAGAGCTTGACTTCTTTAAATTTTGTTTCTGAGAAACATAAGGTGAAAGGTATATCTATACGTCTGTTCTGATATTATTCTAATGCAGTGATGTACATTTGCTCATTCTGAGCAGGCACATTCATAGTACCTCCCTATGACAGAAGTTCTCCCTGAAATAACCAACCCTGAAATTAAATCACAGCCCCCAGCACTGGAGTCGCCTTCCACCGCTCCGCGCCTCGCATACGTTTTTTTTGCCTAATGGGAACTGCTACATTTCATTTCTCAGAAGAGATTTGCACAATGTTCTATGGCACCACATATGCGGAGAGGAGAGGCAGACATATGCGCTTTGAAAGAAAGGGAAACATGGGGGTTCAGCGCCTATGCATCATAGAGCATCTGCAGGCAGGCTTAGATGGACTGCACATTATGTACACTGGAAAACCTTAAAGGCAACCCAATCATAGTTAATGTAGCAAAATTAGACCTTTCCTGGACTCCCTCTGTTGTATTTTAAGCATCCTAGTTTATTGGGTGAGGAATGAACTCAGTCTTCACTGGGATGCCTGGATGAGAGGGAGGGAAGGTGCCCTTCCATATGAGAAAGAAAGATGAAAACATGACATGGTACCTCAATAACCTTTCCACTGCTCTTGTAGGTCTGGCCACATGCAGCCTTAGCTCTCTAATACCTAAACCTTTCAGCTATGACAGTAAGGAGTTGAAGTTGAGTAAGCTCTCTAATACGTAAACCTTTCAACTATGTCTGTAAAAAGTTGATGTTGAGTGAGCTCTCTCAACTATGACTGTCAGGAGCTGATGTTGAGTGAGCTCTCTAATATTTAAACCTTTCAACTATGTGAGAAGTTGAAGTTGAGCGAGCTCTCTAATACCTAAGCCTTTCAGCTATGACTGTAAAAGGCTGAAGTTGAGTGAGCTCTGTAACCCATAAACCTTCCAGCTATGACTGTAAGAAGTTGAAGTTGAGTGAGCTCTCTTATACCTAAACCTTTCAGCTATGACTGTAAGGAGTTGAAGTTCAGTGAGCTCTCTAATACGTAAACCTTCCGGCTATGACTGTAAGAAGTTGAAGTTGAGTGAGCTCTGTAATACGTAAACCTTTCAGCTATGACTATAAGGAGTTTAAGCTGAATGAGCTCTCTAATACCTAAACCTTTTGGCTATGACTGTAAGGAGTTGTAGTTCAGTGAGCTCTGTAACACGTAAACCTTTCAGCTATGACTGTAAGCAGTTTAAGTTGAGTGAGCTCTCTTATACCTAAACCTTTCAGCTATGACTGTAAGGAGTTGAAGTTAAGTGAGCTTTCTTATACCTAAACCTTTCAGCTATGACTCTAAGGAGTTTAAGTTGAGTGAGCTTTCTTATACCTAAACCTTTCAGCTATGACTCTAAGGAGTTTAAGTTAAGTGAGCTTTCTTATACCTAAACCTTTCAGCTATGACTCTAAGGAGTTTAAGTTAAGTGAGCTTTCTTATACCTAAACCTTTCAGCTATGACTCTAAGGAGTTTAAGTTAAGTGAGCTTTCTTATACCTAAACCTTTCAGCTATGACTCTAAGGAGTTTAAGTTGAGTGAGCTTTCTTATACCTAAACCTTTCAGCTATGACTCTAAGGAGTTTAAGTTGAGTGAGCTTTCTTATACCTAAACCTTTCAGCTATGACTCTAAGGAGTTTAAGTTGAGTGAGCTCTCTTATACCTAAACCTTTCAGCTATGACTGTAAGGAGTTGAAGTTAAGTGAGCTTTCTTATACCTAAACCTTTCAGCTATGACTCTAAGGAGTTTAAGTTGAGAGAGCTTTCTTATACCTAAACCTTTCAGCTATGACTCTAAGGAGTTTAAGTTAAGTGAGCTTTCTTATACCTAAACCTTTCAGCTATGACTCTAAGGAGTTTAAGCTGAATGAGCTCTCTAATACCTAAACCTTTTGGCTATGACTGTAAGGAGTTGTAGTTCAGTGAGCTCTGTAACACGTAAACCTTTCAGCTATGACTGTAAGCAGTTTAAGTTGAGTGAGCTCTCTTATACCTAAACCTTTCAGCTATGACTGTAAGGAGTTGAAGTTAAGTGAGCTTTCTTATACCTAAACCTTTCAGCTATGACTCTAAGGAGTTTAAGTTGAGTGAGCTTTCTTATACCTAAACCTTTCAGCTATGACTCTAAGGAGTTTAAGTTAAGTGAGCTTTCTTATACCTAAACCTTTCAGCTATGACTCTAAGGAGTTTAAGTTAAGTGAGCTTTCTTATACCTAAACCTTTCAGCTATGACTCTAAGGAGTTTAAGTTGAGTGAGCTTTCTTATACCTAAACCTTTCAGCTATGACTCTAAGGAGTTTAAGTTGAGTGAGCTTTCTTATACCTAAACCTTTCAGCTATGACTCTAAGGAGTTGAAGTTGAGTGAGCTCTCTAATACCTAAACCTTTCAGCTATGACTCTAAGGAGTTTAAGTTGAGTGAGCTCTCTTATACCTAAACCTTTCAGCTATGACTGTAAGGAGTTGAAGTTGATTGAGCTCTGTAACACGTAAACCTTTTGGCTATGACTGTAAGAAGTTGAAGATGAGTGAGCTTTCTAATACGTAATCCTTTCGGCTATGACTGTAAGGAGTTGAAGTTGAGTGAGCCCTCTAATATGTAAGCCTTTCAACTATGTAAGAAGTTGAAGTAGAGTGAGCTCTCTAATACCTAAACCTTTCAGCTATGACTGTAAGGAGTTGAAGTTGTGTGCCAGTAGATTCCAGAAGCGTTGTTCTGTTATAGGATGTGACTCTTCTTGGCATGGGGTCTGTGCTTCCTCCAAAAAATGTTGAAATGTTTGGCCTGCAGGCAACACATAGGAAAGCAATGAATAAGACACACATAGAATATGGTTTTGGGCAAAAATGTGATAGAGTGTCAAAAAGAACATCCCCTGGGTTAGGCTCCTATAGCTCTGAGATGGGATTCAAAGAGAATATTGATCATCTAACATCACCTTGAATTAAGACTATCAATGAAGAGTTGGATGCATCCAAAACCTGGCACAGCTGAGCCCAAGCCATGCAGGTTTGTACAGCCCCCTCCACAGTTGTCCCTCACCCTGCCTTTGCATGCAAAAGACGCCGCTGCACCCCCTGAGTCAAGTCTGGACACAATCTCCAAGCCTCACACACCACCCAAAACTCTACACTAATTAGTGACACTATAACCAGCCAACCGCATTTCATTGTGCATCCGTATGCTACTAGAATACCACAACCAAAATATTGTCCAACAAAAGTATTGTGCACCAAACATAATTTACAAAAATACTGTGTACCCAATATGACTTACAAAAATACTGTGCCATTGGAGTTTCTAACATACATTTCACACTCGATGGGGCAATATTTTGTAGACAAAATTTACAACACTTTTTTTGTCAGCATATATTTTTGGTAGCAAAATTCTGACACAACCCATCCATGCGAAGGAAGATTGTGTAACTATCTACTCAATCACTCGGAGAGCCTGTTGTGGCTTCTATAAGAGGTAAACAACACCACAGTAACAACTCAATACAATGCAATACAACACAACACAATACAATACAGCACAATACAACACAACACAATACAGTACAATACAATACAGTACAATGCAACACAATTCATTACAACACAATGCAACACAACACAGTACAGTACAATACAATACAACACGAAACAGTACAGTACAGTGCAATACAACACAACACAACACAATACAACACAATTCAATACAATACAACACAATACAGTACAATACAACACAGTACAGTACAATACAACACAACACAATACAATATAATAAAACACAATACAACACAATTCAATTCAATACAACACAATGCAGTACAATACAACGAAGTGCAGTACAACACAACACAATACAATACAACACAACAGAGGATAGCACAGTGACAGAATTATGTCTTATCTTAAGGTTTGTGAAACACTTAACCAAAGAATGTTTCCTGAAAGCTTTCCAAAAAATCAATGTTGTGCCAAGATAGCTAAATTCCATTTAAGTCACACAAGGGCCACCAGTGCCCTCCACTTTGTACTTGTAACTGCCTGCTGCTAACCTGTCTTTCTACGTAGATGTCAAATGGTGTGAGTGTCTTGAAAGCCATTGTCGCTATCACAATCATCAAGCGTGTCCTGGCACAATTATTAGTAAGATATATGAATCAATTCATCCTGTGATGCAGAGGCAACTATGTAAAACAAGCACTGGAAAAGCCCATAGGTCTCGCCTTTGAGACCTATTGTTGAGTATGCCAATACCTTTTGATTATGCTGTACACAATACATCATGAACAAAAGTAAAAAAAGGCACAATTACGCATTCAACAGAAACCACATCATGTTGTGTGTGTGTGCATGTATGATGACGAATACACGCTTACAAAATGACACCTGTATTATTTTTTAATTTAATGATCCAAAACAGATTGGTAAATAAGGAAGAAAAGTTGAAGCACAAAAGTGTTTTTTTAAGTATACATTAAAAAAAAATATTTAAAAAAACGAACTGTGGGGTGGGGCAATAAAGAAGCGATTGCGGCAGAAGGCAGTGGGGGTGGGCGGGGGTACGGGAAAAGCAGCACACAAAGTAAAGCAACACCGGGGATGAGAAGAAGCGTACAAGTGAGTGAGAGCAACAGTAAGCACAGGGGAGGGAAAGAAGCGCACAGACAAGAGAGAGCAACATGAGGCATGGGGGTGAGGGAACTCCAGAGATGAGAGTGAAGGGGCTCTGCTCCAGGGGCGGGACAAAACACACTCAGGGAAGCCATCAAATAAGAATCAAGCAGCTCAAAGTGAGAATAAAGCCAACCAATTGTAAACAATGGAAGCGGGGCTGCAATCCCACTGAAAGTTTGTGGTAAGCTGACAGTTCTTTTTCAACCAGGCAGCTGTGCTATCTGGAAGGCTCAACCTAAAAAAAAGAAATGAACAGCATACTTGAGTTGGGTAACACTAAACATCTGTTATTCAGCGCCAAGTCACTCAATGATGACCCTGTACTCAACAAATACACATGCTGTGTTCAGGTAAATCTTTATTCCAAGTAGGCAAATGTTTTGCAGATTGGACTTCAGGTGGGCCAACTGTCTTTATCAGTGCTTGCTTTGTTCTGGTCTCTCTACAAGCACACAATACATCCTGCGGTTCCCTGTTCTCGCCAGTAGTGTCTGAAAGATTAGGGCTACCCGTGGAGTATAATGATCATTGTGAGATGGTGGAAGGGGAGACACAAAGAGAGCGGGGGCCAGGTGTCTTCAAGAAGTTTTATTGGCGCTGCTGCCAGGACAGCAAGTGGCCACCTTTCCTTCAAGGAGATCTAAGGTCCCTGGTTAGTTTCTCTTTCCCCTCCTCCCCTCTTTATCTTTCCTCTTGCATGATGTATCCTCCTCAGAACAAGAACGACCCATGCCCCTGATTACTCACGCCTTCTCTTTAAAAGGCCAACCTGTTTTGTGATTCGTCACTACACTTGTGTGTCTTGCATTAGTTCCTCCCATCGCATTCAGCATCTTCAGTACACGGTGGACAGCATCGGAGACCAATCCACTCTTATGAAGGTTAACGCTGCACGAATAAACCTGAGCGATCCTTGAAATGAGGCAAGATTATCTGCTTCCTCTTGCTGGCATGAGCTACCCATCATGACCAGATGGGTGGAAAGGTTCATGGCAATTCTGCGTGGGCTGCCAGCATCCAATCTGAAGGGTCTAAACGCACAGAACCAATCTTTTTAGCTGAGGGCAGATAATCAAATGTCCTGGGATGCAGGGATGGCTCCTTCGCCATGGCGAAGGAACGTCGCCCCCCTGGCCAAGAGCCAGGAGATGAAAAATGAAACAATAGTTCCACTATCGTTTCGTTAGGGTCGAGCCTGCGAGTGCATGCACTAGCGCATGCGTCTCGTATGCGAGACGCTGTTGTGTTCAGTACAGGGCTTGGAGCCGCCTGTCGCTCACCATTTGTTGGTTTACGTGGCACTCTTCTTTACAGCCTCGTAATTCCTCAAGGCACGCCTGGCATAATTTCCATACCTCTGAGTGGAGCAGGGATCAAACACTAATTAATTTCAACTTAATTAGTGCCCATCCACTGTTCCCGACGAGATCGAGGCACTATTTTGTTCCTTTTAACTTCCAGTGCCCCCCAAACAGAAGGCTTGTGACTGGCTAAAACATGCCCAGCAGGACAAACAAAATTGCAAAGTTTTATTTTTTAAAACTAACTTTCTTTTATTTTGTTAAGTCGTCTTTTCTCAGTTTCCACTCATGTTTTCTTTTGTTTTTGCTCATGGGCGTTGTTGTCAGAAGATGACAATCAACTTATTTTTCATCTGCTGGCTAAGCCAGCGGTACAGGGAGGGGCGAGGCTGGCCCACGGGAGGTGGGAGGAGGGGAGAGTGCACCTAAGTTCCCATGTGTGTTTCACCGGCCGTCTTAGGTCGGCCAAACACACATACGCACTTAGGTTTATCCAACCCATCTATATTCACAGCCGGGCTGAAGAAACTGCACAGGCCCCAGGGTTGTGTCTGAGTGGCAGTCTGAGCCGCTCAGACCAATCCTGGTGCTGCTTTTATGCTAGGTTTTGCATGAAAGCAGCACCAGGATTGCTGCGGAGCCTGTGCTGGTGTCCCAGTGAATGCTGGGACAGCTCATGGAGGAAAGAGGAGCGCAAGACGGCAGGAGACAGAGACGGCGGTAAGGTAAGATTTTTTTTAAATTTATTTCCCCACCTCTGTCTCCATCCCCTAACCCCGCCCCACCCCTTGAGATTTGCGCATGCCGCCGCTGCTGAGCTGTGCAGGACAGCTTTGTGGTCCAAGGATGTGTGGGCAGCTTGAACAAGGGTGGTGTTCCCATACTTGGAAAAGGAGTCCACCCTTTGTCTTCTTCCCGCTCTTAAGTGGATTTTGATGTGTTTTTTAAAAGCCACAAGCCACTCTAAAAAAAAGATAGATTCCAACATTTTCGCATCATTAAACAGCTCTGATACTGGTTGATGAGGCTTACAACAAAGAGATACTGGCCTACAGGAGCATCACACCGGATGAAGGACGACAAGAGGTCAAGGCCAACAAAACATAAATATGCCAATTATTGTGTATTTTTAGGTCTGGCCCTCAGAGAGCTTTAGCTGTCTCAGAAACCACATGTGCTAAAAAATAATGAAGATAGATAGATAGATAGATAGATAGATAGATAGATAGATAGATAGATAGATAGATAGATAGATAGATAGATAGATAGATAGATAGATAGATAGATAGACTTTCACTGACCAACCATCACTCTTCTCAGCGGAAAAAACTAGCCACTCCAGCTGGGGTTGTATAACCACCAATAATACGGCAGTGAATCCAAGTAAGAGTTTTGGCCTACAACTGTCTTGGTCACATGACCTGTAACATCCTTCCCATCCTATTTAACAACGCCATCACATCGATAACAAAAAAAAGTGTAAAAAGACTCAAAATGTGAACACATTTTATATACTGTATATATATATATATATATATACATATATCTATATATGTATATATGTATATATATATATGTATATATATATATATATATATATATATATATATATATATATATATTTATGCCTTATTTTCAAATGATTTCTTTTTTCCTTTTTTATTTTTACATCATGCGTGTGTTTAAACTATGCCTTCATGATACACCGATTCAAGACCAATAGTACGTTAATTTCTTCTAGTAAGAATCATATTTTCTGGAGATGGCTATCATGGCATCGATAGTTAATTGAATAGTATAGATCATTTTAATTTGGCTTTGTATTTGGGTCCAGAGAGGTAGAACATTTCTGCAGTTGAAGACCATGTGAGATAGATTTCCCAGGGAGTAAGTTGCAGTACCAACAGAGCTGTGACTCAATGAGATGTAATTTGTGGAGTTTGCTTGTGTTTTCAGAGGTCGTTATGGGGAATCCAGTAGCATTGTGAGATTGCAGGGGTGATTTTACTCTTGAAGGGGGAGTTCCATATTTTCCTCCGAGAGGTAGTGGGGATAACTTGATCCAAGAGGGGAGTTTTAATGTTGTTCCATGTAGATATGGTTTTGTGAGCAAGATGTGGTGTGGAAAATGAGAGAAGAGAGTATATATTTGAGGATAGATGGCCTGGTCTTGTGAATTTTCTTATCAATGTCGGGAGGTGTGGTTCATAGATTTTCCCTAGCTTCCTTAGTGTGGCCTTAAGGTTTAGAAATGTACAACAGTCCACATTGGAAAGGTTACACATGTACTGTAAGGCAGCGAAGGGTGTTGGGTTTTCTTTGGAACATGGATCTTTAACTTGGTTAAGAACAGGAGTCCTAGGTCTCTCAGAATTTTGTATTCCATTAATCCTGATATGTTTATTATGCCACAGGGATGCTAGCACAGATTTTGGCATTTGCCAATTGATTTTTTCTCTAGTTTACTTAGTGCTTTAAGAGTGCTGACAATGATAGTGTAAGAGTGTTTGATTTTTGTGGGTGAGGAAATGTAGGTCGTGAGCAATACTTCTAGAGCATGGGTATTCACAAACATTTTCTTGAGGGCCAAAAGTACAGTCTAGCTTGTGGCTGAGGCCGCATCAATGGGCCTGTAGGTGGGGGTGGGGTTGGGTGAGGGCGGGGTTACGAGAGTAAAAAGATCACCACCTTTTTAAAAACATTGCGAGGAGCTTTTCAAACAACTGAATGACCTTTCAGAGATATGCAGACTTTAAAAATCTCATTCTATTGACATGTTGATAATACATTTTTATTATCAGAAAATACCAATCTTAAAAGGGATTGCATTAACTGGATATTCAGCACAGGCCCAATGCAGCACAAGCTTAACTGATTTTGAAAAACAGGTAAATTAAAGACAGATATAATAGGAACTTTTTTTACACTCCATGTCTCCTAATAGTGTCCTGCAGTCTGGAAATATATCTGAAAAAGCAAGCTGCAAGAACTGTTCCACATGGAATTCTGTACGTTTATTACTGAGTTTACTCTTGTACACTCCAATTGTGGAAAACAAACTTTCACAAACATATCTTGACCCAAACATACAAATTACTTTCTGGGCCACTGTAAAAAGGAGAGAATTTGTCAGAAGGCACAATTTTCCAAATTCTTCTGGTGCTAACACCAAAAAAGATGCTTTGAGAGCTGAATTGTGCTGCATGGCAATCAGCTCTATTTTTGCTTGCTCCTGTTTCATGCCAATAAGTTCAACAACTACAAGATTTCCTTCACTCACCATCCAGGAGTTTTCAACTGGCCTGAACAGCGGGGTGTGGGCTCTGAATTGACAAAATCGTCTTTTGGTATCCCCAAATATTTCCTCAAGACATGCACCAAGGTTTAGCATTCACAGCGTTTTCCTTTACATTTGGAAACCTTTTAGTCACAGCCAACAGTTTTGTTAAGTGGATGAAGTCAGCATCATCCAGTTGTTCTTTGAGTAGCATACACTTACTTTCTAATGAGTAAACTGAAAACGCAAGCTGTTGTTTGCCTTGAAGCATCAAATTGAGAGCACAGAAGTGTGCGAATAGATTTGAAAGAAAATGGAGCATTATAAGCCATCTCACATCCTATAGTTCTGGGAATGATTGAACTCTACTGTTTACAAAGTGTTCAATCCAGGAAGCACTTGAGTGTGCATAAAGAGGTCTGTATATTCACCTTCGGATCCCTGCAGAATTGCTTTAAAAAGTCTATGGTTAAGGGCTTTGTCAAAAATAAAATTATCAATTTTCACTGGCATTTGTAGTACATTATTCAGTTCTCCTTGCTTTAAATTTGCGCACAGAACTCCTTGATGAATAATGCAGGGGCAGTCTATAACAGTCTTTCAGGTAAGTTTCTTTTTAACCAGAGAAACAAAGCCACTATCATAGCCTACTATGGCAGGAGCCCCATTTGCTGTGATGCTGACAAGATTTTTAATGGTATGTGATGTGTTACAAAGACATTACAGATGTTGTCCAGCATATCTTCTCCTCTTGTGTGTCCTTGCAGTGGTAGAAGGCACAGGAGCTCTTCTTTTGGATGAATCAATTGGTCTAAATACTTCACCCATACTAATAACTGGGCCACATCACCTATATCTGTTGACTCATCCATGGCAATGCTGAAGAACAGTGACTTTGAAGTTTTTGCCCATTGCCTCTATACTGCATGCACAAGTGGAATCCAATTGCTGTAATGCACCAGTTTCCTTTAAAATTCTAGCTTTATTACTATAGATTTCAAAAACTATTTTGGCTACTGAAAGGAAACATTTCTTCACCATCTCTGCCTCCGTGAATTGTTTCGTATGTTTGGCCAGCAAGTAGCATATTTTGAATGATGCTTCAGTAACTGCCTCAGATTCCTTCATCTGAGAAATGAAGAGCTTCTGCTGGGAAAAAAGAGATTGGTTTAATAATACCTCTTTTGCAGAACACAGTTTTGAGTTCAATGGGAAGTTCTCTTTATCTCCTGAGCGTCTGGTTTTGAAACGCCTCTCCAGGTTATATCTTTTAAGAATATTCACTTTCTCTTTGCAAAGCAGACAGGTGGCTTTCTATTTTGCACATTCAAAGAAAATTATTATTCTTCCCATGCTGCCTGGCATGCCCTGTGTTCACTCTGCATGGATCTGGGTCATTTGCGAGGCATGGTAACTGGACTGTAGGCCATTGTGGAACTCTCCAGCTGGTGTATTATTGTACAACAATTAATAGGGACCAGGAATAAGATTTTCCTCATCATGAGCAATGGATCAACACTGCCTCACAAATGATGGACTGACACGTCTAACGATTGATAAGTCTCACTACTGAGGGACCGACACTGTCTCACGACAAAAGGACTGGTACCTCAGCTCAAGTGGAGCGGCCCCTCGGTTCATGAGAAAAGAACAGGCACCTCATCTCAGGACAAATGGACCGACAACATGTATCAGCTACAGCAGTGCGTAATTTGTAAATAAAAACATGCTGGTGCTGAAAGCTCTCCTCTGAAACAAGCTGCTGCTGCTGTAATTAAAAGTGCAAGCATGGGATACTGAGGCAGCTTAATCCTGAAGCCATCTCGGGCCTCTTCAATCCATTTAAAGCCACTCCCTGCCCCTTCAGCTCACTCCTGCAGCACTGCACTATAGACCTCTGTGAGCAACAGAATACATTTTTGTTGAATGTGCAAAAGAGAACGCAACCTGTTTGGTTTGCAAAGAGAAAGTAAATATTCTTAAAAGTCATTCCTGGTGAGGGGGCAGGCTGGCTGGCGGCCAGCAGAACGGGAGCAAGCTAGTCGGCAGGCGGCGAGGAGGGGACCAGGCTGGCCCAATTCATGGGAGGCCCCTTCTGCGTGCGCAGTCCTTTTGGCTAATGGAGAGAAATAATGCTGGCGGGAGCAGGCTGCAGGTTGCGTGGATACAGCAGGTTGCGGGCGGGGTGGACAGAGCAGGTTGTGACATCCTCAGGAAAGCTATCAGGAAGCTTGCTGAAAAAATGTCAGCTGTGAATTCGCATCAGCTGACTTTTAAAGTATATATGCTTTGCTTCCCGCCAGCGTCATGTGTGTGACCTCACTGAGGCTTTCAGTAAACACAAACGAGGGCGACTGGAGCATGTGCAGTAAAGTTCCTATTGAACATGCCCCAGCGGCTCGCTTTTGTGTTTACTGGATGCCTTGGGGAGCCCGCTACGGAGCAGCTGTACTGGGCTTGCCCAGGAAAGGGGCCATGTAAAAGGTCTGTAGGCCACCAAGTAAGGTCTGCTGGACCACTGGCGGCCCACGGGCTGTACTCTGAGTACCACAGCTCTAGAGGGAACGGCCAAAGGATATCCAACTCCATTGGGAGCCAAACCAGGACCTTCTGTTTGCAGGTATAAACCAACACAACCCTTGGCTAGTGAGAACCTAGTAGTAGTGTACCTCATATACTATGGAAGCTTAAAACCACCCACATTTCTATCCATCCTAAGTTTTTTAAGGAAGATTTTTGTCATTTTTTATTTACTCCAGAGGAATTCATTATCAGTTGTTTTGTGGACTGACTCAGAGAACCTTATTTGGAGCATGCTAATTGGAAAGTTAATTATGGGGCTGATCATCAGCTTGATGCTTTCTAGCCTACCCAACCATAACATGAATTTTGGGGACCACTGTAATAGTAATTATTTAACCTTTTTTATAGTTTTAGTCTTGTAAATGGCTACCGTGTCTTTCAGATCCCTCCCAAACCATATGCAGAGACATTTTAGGACTTTCCTTTGCCACTTTAAGCCAGTGTCTTTTATCACCTCGAGGAAGCAGTGTATCTTTAATTGAAATACCTTGTTTTATTCTTTGTTTAGAGAGTGACCCTAGACTTCTGAGAAGTCTTTGATCACACCAATAATGCACAGGACTGCTTCATCTGCCTTTCCTGCAATTAGAGAAACGTCATCCACGTATGCAGCCGCATTATGTCGCCCAGTTGGGAAGGGGGTTCCTTTTTTCATCAATGGATCATATAGAGACAAAAATGGGCTCAATGGTTACTAGGAAATGAGGGGAGACAGAGGGTAGCCTTGTTTTGTGCCCTGTTTTAATTTCAAGGATTTTGTTGGCCAACTGTTAATTCTAATTGATGTTCTGGATTTTAGTATAAGTCCAGGATAATTTTGATAAGTATTTCCTCTATGTTGAATTTGCTTAGAATGGCCCTCAAACCGGCCCAATAGACTCTATCGAAGGCCTTTTCTGCATCCAGGGCTGTGGCAGCAGCAGGTGTGCTCAGCATTTTAGCTCTTTCTAAGCCATGATTGAAGGTCCTTATTTTATCACAGGTCTGTCTGCCTTTGTGAAATCCAGATAGTGCTTGGTGATTATTTTTTTAAAATGTTTGTTGTGTATGCTTGGTATGAGAAAATAGCCATCACAACAGCTTGCCAAGGCTGGAATTATTTGCTTTGGCAATTCCCGTACGCTACTGCTTCTCCATCAGTAAACCCGATCACTGGGATGATCTGTCACACCCTCGGGTCCTTTCCTCCTTAACCCCAACAAAATCCCCCAAAACAATATTTGAATTCCACCGGCAATATTTTGCAAAGCTTTCAAACCAAGCTTGCATGCAACATTTCACATAAAAATTGTAAAAAGTTTTTTCATGGAGGATGTTTGATTAAGTGAACTTTTTAAAAGAGAGCTTTCCTTTAATAAACTGCATTTCTTAATTTTTGTATTGAGTTTAACCTATTTTTGGTTGGATTTCTCATCTGCATTTTTTTAACAATGTTAGCTTCTTAGCGGGTCAGTAATATAGCATGTGCATAGAGCATAGCCCATACCTGCCGCTACGGGAGGCTTTTCCATCACTCATAACACATCCTGCACGTGACTGGACTGCAATTCAAAGCATTACTCGCCGGTGAGACACGCTGACATCCCATCGGCTCTACGAAGACTCTGTTTATGGGCTGAATTATTTATGCCTGTGTTTTCTGCACATTCAGGCCAGCTCCCTGCTGTTTTTCATCTTTGTTGTTACAGGCAAAGAAGGAACAAACAGACATCAACTGGTTGAACAGATGGAGGCTTCTAAAAACGTTAGGGTGACAAGCTTTCCTGACAGAGCTGCTAAACGTTACCATCCCTGCTGCATGATAGATGGATCGCGCTCAATTAAGTTTCCTGGCAGCCATCTTACCCTTAGACACAAACATGAATGCCAAACCCAACTCTTCTTGAGCCTTCAGTGCATGTGTGCTCCTGAAGAGTGAGGCCCTGCCATTACATCAAGGTATGTGGGGTTGCCCGGATGCAGGGATGGGTCATTCAAAACATAGTTAGTGACTGAGCAGTCCAACAGGACCCTGGAGACAGCAGGCAGAGAAATACAGCTCATTATACTTAGAAAACTTACAGACTTAGAGCCCAATTTAGGTCTTGGTGGAAGGGAATACTCTGTCACCAATGTAACGGATATCCCGTCCGCCGTATTACAATCCAATGATATCCTATGGAGATCGTAATAAGGCGGACGGGATATCCGTCACTTTTGTGACAGAGTATTCCCTCTGCCAAGATCTAAATCAGATCCTGAGATCCATCCTTGCTGGAGAGTGCCCTGGAGGCTGCCATCACTCCATATCACCATGTTTCCAGTCTTTGGCTTATATTTGGTAGCTTTATGCATCCTAGGAATTGTTATCTTGGCTCGGTTCAATGCTCTAAATGGGCCGGTACTTTCAGGTTCTGAGTACCTGCACTTCTCTGTTTTGAGAGTAAGAGAATCTGAACTTCTCAGCGGGGTGCAATGCATGTAAATGGAGAGTAACTGCACTTCTCAGGAGCAAGTAGGTGCTCTGTACAGTGTAACTGCATTTCTATTTTTCCATTTCAAGCACTGGTTTGGCTCAATTTAACCACCTGGACTAGTACACTGATGCCAAAGATTTGTAGTGGAAAAGACCATGACTAGAAACTTGGCATCCTGAAAGCATAGCCTCCAACCAGAGCTAACTTATCCATATATCTGGACATCTAGGAGTTTTGGATGCTAGAGAAAGAGCAGAAGGGGGTTCCAATACCTTCTCATAGGTATTTACCAAAGGCCCAATTTATTTCCCATACACATTTTAATCTTTGCCATGGGCACTGACAACCCACAGCCCACCCACTTTCCAACCACTAGCGCAGGCCTGATGCTCATGGAGCAGCGGGTGGGTGATTCACCTCATGGTGCCAAAGGGGGTAATAATCTCTGGTAGCCTAGAACCCACACCTTCCTTGTATGTATACCCAAGTACTCATATTTCTGTTCACTGTACTAGTTATATGAAAAACATACCCACATGGGTGTTATAGGACCTCTATCCCTGTCTCTGATCAGTGCAGTGACAGCACCACTCTGTTGAAGCCTCCTATCAAACTAGAGGTTAGCAGATTGCCAGCAATGATCCAGCATAATGGCTACCACAACTTAGAGTCACTGAAATTAAAGCTTGGCCTGTGAAGTCAGGCAAAGTTGGGAAGCATTGTCCTTTGTGACAATGGGTTGTATCCTAACTTTGACGGCCAGATGTCCTTCTCAGGACCTATGGAGTTTGAGTCTACAAGTCATTTCTATCATCCTTGTCACTCAGAAGAACCCTTTGATACCAGCGACCATACCACGCGAACGACAAACCTTCCCGCTCTATCACAGGATCAGCTCTTGACTATTTCCCATCCTACCTTCTGCCACTCATCCTCTACCTCCTGGGTCACCTCTCACTTATCACCTTCTTTCCTGTTAATCGCCCTGGTTCACTTCCCTTCTACCAGCTTGTGGTGCACCCTTTTAAAACTGTTCTAAAAGCTGTGGTCACCCCCACACACTTTACCGACCTACAGTGGCTGATGGTGCCTCATTTACTGTTGGTTATCTATGTACGGTGTTTCTTGTTGACATGTGGCCTAGAGGCCAGACCTACAGACTTTGGAACTGGGGAACAAGGTTTGAATCCTAATCTTGGCTCAACATCCTGTGATTCTGGGCGGATCACTTAATCTGCTCAGGCATAAAGTAATTTGGCTCTCTTGTAGAGTGCTCTAATGCCCTCAGGTCAAGTTTGTGCTGTATAAAACTGCAAAATAAACACAAATATTAAATATCTCTGTCAAGATTTAGTAGCTCAGCCAACGCCTTTGTTGACAGAAACCAACGAATGTGTGTGCACAATCGAGAGACAAGAGGTTTTCAGTTGGCACACATGGGTGCATGTGACTGGCACGATATGTGCCCAACAGGCAAAAAAATAAAGCATCTTTTTTCAGATAAATTAAAATACCAGCTGAATTTATTGAAGCACACAAAACACCTTAATGAGATTCTTTCAAAGCCGTTCACTAAATACGTCGAAATACAAGCCTCGGTATCTGCAGCCAGTAGGAAGGGTTTGTAAATGGTGAACTGCAATTTTCACCACTTTTAACCGATATAGTTGAATTAAATGAATGGATTAATCACAACTGTCACTGATTTGTACTTTAGACTAATTAAAGTGAGTACCCGCAAGGTAATATTTTAGCAGATGAAATGGGGTGCAGGGTGGTGGCTAAACTGTCAGGTTTGGAATTATAAGGTTCCAGCCATGGCATTTACATGCTATCAAACCACAGTGATGCTCAGAAAATCCCTTTATCTACCCATGCCTGACTCCCCGTCTATTGGTGAGCAAAAGAACAAAGGATTAAACCCAGATCTGTGACTGCTGGTGAGTGTTTGAAAAGTTTCAGCACTAAGTCCATCATCCTTTTGTGTTTCTGAAGTCACAGTGAGTGGCCAGGGTATGCCCAGACGTGGGTCCCGGGCTCACTGTGCCACTGGATTCAAACTATCCTGGCTGCTGAAGGGTAATACCCTGAAACCGGTCCCAGGATGCTAGTTTCCAGTCCAGGGAGGACCTGGCCTGTCAGTTCGGGCTGGATGGTTCCCGTGGGGAGCAGGGTCAAGACCGTTTTGCATGTGGTTGGGTCCAAACTGGGATGGCATGGTGAGCAAATGAATGATGGATTAAGCCCAGATCTGTGACTGAGAGTGAGTGTTGGAAAAGTTTTAGCATTCCATCCATCATCCTTTGGTGTTGCTAAAGCTCCCCGTCTATTGAAACATTAACAGGAAGCCCCTAGAAACAGATGGAACATTATACAAAATATCCGCCTTTCAGAAATGTGGAGGAGCATTTGAAAATTACAAAGTTTATGGGATTTTGTAGTTAGTTGAGAATCACTACAGTCTAATTGTTTTCATGACTAGTGCCAGTCTGTGTGCACTAGTCAGCATAACACATGTGGTTCTATAAGTGCCTTTCATCACTAGCGTTCATGTGGTCAAATAGCATGCACAGAGCACTCCTTGAATTATAGGACCACCTCTTCTAAAGGAGCAAAGTCCTGGAACTCGGAAATCTGCACGTCAAAGATTTACGTATTCATTCATTTGTTATTTTTTGTGATCCACAAAAATATCCTCATTAGGACTGACGAAAATGTATGCAAATACTGGATCTCCATGTATACTCTTCCAACACACTCGGCGAACAGCGCCCTGGAGCTAGTGTAGGGTGAATGTGCAACAGAATTGCTTTGCGCCTTAAGACAATATTTTCCCCTTTGGAGTGATCTCTTTCCATAGGCCTATCTGAACCACGTGGGTGCTTACCTGTTTTAGGTCCACTTTGCACACTTATCCCGGTCCTTTTTAGGGTCGAGCCTGCGAGTGCATGCATAGAGCATGCGTCTTGCTTGCGAGACTCTGTTGTGTTTGGTACAGGGCTTGGAGTCTGCCTGTCGCTCACCATTTGTTGGTTTGCGTGGCACTATTCTTTGCAGCCTCGTAATTCGTCAAGGCACGTCTGGCATCATTTCCGTTCCTCTGTGTGGAGCAGGGATCAAGCACTAAGGGCCATATGTACGAAAGCTTTTTCCCATAGACACAGAATGGGCAAAATCCTTTGGTACATCTGGCCCTAAATAATTTCAACTTAATTAGTGCCCTCCGCTGTGCCCGACTTGATCAAGGTACTATTTTGTTCATTTTAACTTACAGTGCCCTGCAAACAGAAGGCTTGTGACTGGCAAAAACTAGCCCAGCAGGCCAAACAAAATTGCAACGTTTTATTTTTTAAAGCTAACTTTCTTTTATTTCGCCAAGTCATCTTTTCTCAGTTTCCACTCATGTCTACTTTTGTTTTTGGTCATGGGTGCTGTTGTCCAAAGATGACAATTAACTTGTTTGAAATATGAGAGACCTATTGCATTGCAAATGCTTGTTTATATTGACAGCAGAGGTGCAGGGTGGTACTACCTTCTCATTGGCGACTGTACCTACAACTTGAGAAGAATGATGTTCCCGCTCCATTCCTAGCCATAGAACTCCAGAAAACCAGCCCTCCAGGCATATTTTCTGTGATTCTAAGAACCATTTATGAGCGCACATGTCTGAATTTTCAATTCTGTGAATCGGGATATGATGCATCAAAACATTTTTGCTGTGAGCCTGAGTTGTCTGTGTCCAGACAGGTTTGTTACCGCAGTTTTCTAAAGGATTGTGAACTGGTTCGCTCCTTCCCTGTCATTTCCGGTTAATCCCATAACGAGGCTCAGTTTAGAAGAGGATTTCCTAGTAGTTCTACAAAGGATTTTGTGTCTTTTCTGGTGTGTCTATAAGGTTGCCTAGGGGTGAATTGTGTAGAAAAGGAACAAAGTTCCCATGACTGGAACGCTGTGCTCAGGTAAAGACATGCTTGTTCAGTCAGGGGCACCCCCTAGTTGCAGCACAAAACACTTAGGGGCAGATCTAAGAAACGTGGCTCAGCGCCCAGTGCACCACCACTTTCCCTGCGCCCCTTAGCACCCCTTGATCACCTTTTCAGGAAACCTGCTTGGGTGAAACTCTAACCACTTGGACGTCCCCCAACGTGGAATTGGCCTAAGCAGCTATGGAGTGCTCACTCTCTTTCCTTTGTCACATTACACTAGTAGTGGTGCTGTTTTCCAACAATATTGAAGGGTCCTCCGCTAGGGGGTGAGATATCTAACAAGTAGGAGAAGTTCCAGAACAGCACCATGGTTCCCCACTTGCAGAAGCGCTGACTCACGAGGCGCCACCCTGTGGCACACATCGCATGGCCATGCACTGTAGAAGAACTGGTGTCACAAAGTGAGCACCTGGTGAGGATGAAATACCTTCCCAGAGTGGGTTTCCAGCTCATGTGCAGAAACCTTGCACCAGTGATGTCCATTACTGATTTCACAACCTCCCCGGAAGCGGCTTCATTTCAGACCGCGGTGGGAGTGGCTAGTCGTCCTCCAGGCTCCGCCCCTCCAAAGACCCTCCATAGCAGCTGACGCTGCGACTGCTTAAAGCCCTTTCCCATCTTGAGGCCCCACCCCCATCAATGTCCCTCAAAGGTACATCAGTTCGTGGCAGCTTGAAGGCGCCACCCCATTCCCAGGTCCCACCCCTTCTAAGGCCACCTCCTCCCTTCCCTGGTGGAAAATGTTCTGAAGTTGGCGGTACTGCTGCTGGCTGGTCCACTAACCACTGGAGCATCATCTCTCCACCACCATCTTCTATGGTGCTTTTGACCTTTTCGCTAAAATCCAGATTTTTTCTCATAAGATGAGGTGCATACCCAGCAAACCTGTTTTGCAATTGGGCCACAGAGAAAATACTTTTAATTCTACTACAAAGTTGACAGAAATCACGTGGAATTTGGCCACCACTGAAAGACCACTGCAAATTCTTCAGATCAGACAGTTACAAGTTAGCTGGAGGGCTGTGCATACATTACACACTTTAGGAAATTGACCCAACAACAGTATCAGAGGTGAGGAGTCATCAACCCTTCTTGACCCCTGGACTCGCCTTCTACTCCATACCTGCATCTGTCATTGTATCCTAAAACCAAGTCCATTCCATGCCATTAGCCTAGAGTGATCCAAATGACACAACCTCTTGGTCTTAAGAAATGGTATCTGCTGACTTCACAAAGGACCTCAGAAGCCAAGTGTCCTGACCAGGATGTCGCTTGCCCAGCCCTGCACACTGTGGACATGAGCAACGTGGACAGCATCACTTGACAAAGTGGCTAGGCCAGAGACGTTGCAAGACATCAGTAAAGGCAGGGTAAGCTATCAATAGTGAAACGGGTAAAGTGGCGCCGGGCCCGGGGTTCTGAGGGACCTTCTGCACTCCAATTATTGTTGAGTTTTAGTACCTCATCAAGGGGGGCGTTTTGCTTAGCTGTCGTTAAGACATCCTTGCCATATCAATGAGTCTAGATGGGAGAAGTTGTGAATTCAGTGACCTTGCAATTTTGCTAATTTGGTGAGAATAACAAACAATGAAGTCGGCGCAGTTTTATAACAAGCATTGGCAAAGCCAATAGGTCTCGCCTTTACAATGAAGTACTGGGAAATTAGCTTAGAGAATGCTTGGCAGTAAAACATTGTTAAAAAATATGACTTTCAAAGGCAGTGTGAGCTATTTGGAATTCAAGCTCTGTACGTTTTTGGCAGTTCTTGTACAGCTATACACCGAAAACACACTTTATGCTATGTTTCCACCTTATTGTAAACATGTAACTCAGTTTGTCACTGGCATGTTTTGCATGTAGTAGCAACTGGCATACATTACACTTAACTATGGCCATTTCCAAAGTTTATTACATTACCTCACAGTGCACAGAAGGCAGATAACTGTGGCCCACTGCAAAACTATATAGTTGTGTTTCCAGACTTGGCAATTCCGAGCAGGCTGCCTGGTGGCAACTTGCCCATCTCACCCAGGTCACATCTGTCTTACCTTGCCCTGTTTACACTTGAGCCCATTTATGGTCTTTTCATAAGTGTGATAGATTTACATCTATTGATATGCATGTTGTGTGCATATGAATTATTATTATTGTCATATATTGTATTCTTTTGCTTTTTCATTATATTCACACTTTTCTCTAGGTTGGAACACACACTGGTCACTGGACTTGCATTAATTTGCTCTATTTGTTGCTCCCATGAGTCCTCTGTTTTTTCAGACATCCTTTTACCGATGCCTACATGGGTTCTAGTAGCACACCACTACTGACAGCCTCTTCTATTTTGTGATAACAGGAAGGTCCATAACAATGGCCAGAAGAAAGAAGGAGCCGAGTGGAGAAGGAGAGGGGGAAGGAGGATGTGGTGCTAAGGCTATAGTTGCGGACTTCGGAACTGGGGAACCAGGTTCAAGTCTTTGTGTCAGCTCAAAAACCGGCGATGCTGGGCGAATCACTTAAATTCCCATGCCTACAAAATCAAATTAATGTGAACTTGTGTAAAGTTACTGGTGCACATGTCAGGCCCTCCAAAACCTTTGGGTCGGGCAGTGGTTGCGCTATATGAAAATAGCAAACAAAAGAAGAAGAAATAGCACCTCAATCAAAGCGTGATCAGTGGAAAGACACCAATTAAGTTTAATCACCTGTACTTGGTCCATGCTCCACACATAGAAACAAAGTGATGCAGGAAATTACACCTCACACTCATTGCTGGCTTGGAAGGCAGCAAAGAAGAGTGATAATAATGCCAACAAATGGTAAGTAATTGGTGAGCTCCAGCGTGAAGATGCTCGTGGGCTGCATAGGGTCCCCAAAGTTGCAGATTGGGAAGCCCATCTTCGTGACTTAAGGACATTAAAGGAGGGTTTCCCTGACTAGTCAATATTTGCATCTATCTCTGGCTAATCGCCATGTCTTCCTGACCTGTCGCATCACCCACCTCTCACCCCTTCTTGCCCCCCCCTTTCAATTACTCCCCTCACCCTTTCCTCACCCACTGGGGCCCCCAATACAACCGATGATAATATCTTGCTGTGCATTCTACATCATCACCCCCATGCATGCTACCACACACGCATGCATAATGACTACCAAAGAGGAAGAGGATTGACTCGCTAACATCTCTTCCATGAGACTAGAGCTACTATGACATACCGTTCTTACCTGTTTATATGTTTCGAGTATGAACCAATGACTCCTGACGAATAAACTGTATTACAATGCATGTCTGAAACCTGGGAAGGGTTTATACCAACTGTACTTGACATGTTTGTGAATAACAGAAGAAACAATAAAAATTGGTTCAAAAAAGGTAATGGCCAGGCCAAGATGGCCTTTTTAAAGGGTCTGTTGTAGACCCAGTAGATGGTTGCCAAACGACAGCGCATGTGGGCAGCCTGCGGGCTCAACCTAAGAATGAATGTAGGGCTGGTACAAGGTACCCTGGGCCGCTGCGGGAAGGTCCTGGCTACCGCACACCTGGCAGCCATTTAAGTCTCTTCTCTGTGGCACCTCACTCTTAAGGTCGGACTGCGATACAAAATAGGCCAGGACATCAAATTAAAAGTGGCCCTCATTAGCGTATCCACAACTGGGCAGTTTTGAACTTGGAAATATGATCTGTGTAGGTGTTTTGCCATATATGAGAGGCTGCATGCATTTGTGCTTGGTACAGGCAATGTTTTTGCTAATATCAGAGAAATCAGCAGTAACAACCAGCACAGCAGACCATAAAACAGGAACACAAACGGTGAAGAAAATGACCCACACACTGACCGGCCAGACCAGCCCTTCTGGCACTCTATAGGCAGGGCCACTGGAATTAAATGGCAAGGGGGGGTCGAATAATGCAACAGGATTGAGTAAATTATGTGGCAAGAAAAGGCAATTTATGCTGCATTACGCAGCACATTTTGTGACAGTATTACTTCATTACTTAGTTGTTTGCACTTGTTAACACTGTTTGGCAATTACTTGTACTTCATTACAACCAGTTTTACACCCAAATATAACAGTAAGCAACAGAAAGGTGACCAGTCAACCTTTGCAAATAATGCTAAAATCTCCGCACAATGGCATAATTCCAGTAGCCCTGCCTCTAGGCCAGTCCTAGGACTGGACTTCCAGAAGAAGGGAATGGAATTAATGACGTGGCCAAGTTGCAACGATCAGGGGTGTAGCTTGGTCAATAAGATTGGTTGGTGGAGGTGAACTTCATATTACCCAACAATAACACTGGCATATTTTGTGGAAATACATTATCTGAGAAGCAGGACATGAGGAGGGTTAAAGGCCAGAATGTATTGTTAAGAGTACTTAAAAGAATATTTTTCAAACAGAGAGAGAGAGAAAGAGAGAGAGAGAAGAGTGTGAGTGTGTGTGTGTGTGTGTGTGTGTGTGTGTGAGACTCACAAGTGAAATCCAACAGACACCTCGCCATACCCGACTGAAAGCACTTGTACCCAACTATTTACTACTGAATGCACTTTTAGGGGGGCCCCGGGGGGTGTAACACCCGATCACCCCCTTTATACCAAGTTATGACCCTGGCAACTACTGCTTTTCCTGCTGATGCTCTGGTGACAGTGGGGGAAACCAAGTTACTGAAGGCTGGCCTATTACCAGTGCGTAATTTGAGCCAGTGGTTTCAGGTACGGCGCACAAGCACTCGTTTTTGAGGGCCAGCACTTAGGCCCATATTTATACTTTTTTTAGAGCCGCATTTGCACTGCTTTTTGATGCAAAAGTGGCGCAAACTTACAAAACACGATTGTATTTTGTAGGTTTGAACCGCTTTTGAGTCAAAAAGTGGCGCAAATGCGGCGCTAAAAAGTATAAATATGGGCCTTAGCTTTCTGGCTCGAACACTTACTGAGAGCAAAAGACATATCTGGGAAAGACAGAGGAAGAGAAAAACTAAAAAAGCGTCACAAAGGGAGAAAGCTGCAAGAGTGAGCTGAAGGGGCAGGGGGTGGCTGTAAATAAAGAGGCCGAGATGGCTTCAAGATTACACTGCTCAGTATTCCGTGCTCGCACATTTAAAGGCAGCAGCCCCGTGTTTGAGAGGAGAGCTTTGGGAACCGGCACCTTTTTATTTACAAATTAAGTACTGTGTCTTACACGTCAACACACACACACACACCCACACTGTAGCCAAAGACCACGCTTCTAGCTGATTACGCATGAAGGGATACAAACACATGAAGCAAGGTGAGCGGCAGGGAGCACATACTTTTCGGCCAATCAGGGCTTATCCAGGTCGATTTGATGGTCAGGCCACCCTAGCAGGATCTGGCAGACCTGGGGGGACTCAGCCAGCTTTCCACATGTTTTGTCTGTCACTGTGGTAACTGCACACCCACTGATCACTGACAGATAGGCTCAATTTCGAGAAACGCATAAAATCTCCGCTCTGTCTAGGGGTTGGCTGCTGCCCCCAGCTCAGGTTAGCTTTCAGCCCTAGATAGAAAGCCTGTGCGGCTCAGGCCTCTTTACACAGTGAGCGGCACCAGCTCAATGGGAGTCGAAGGCTTTTATTGCATATTTTACAGTGATTTCCTTGTACAGATTGCATTTGCAGGCTGTGATTGGCTTTGAATGGCCGCTGTTATGCCATTAGCCTGGCAAATGATGTCTAAAATGGATTTATGGAGCAGGAGACAGCGCGTCTCTGCCCAGGCCCCCGCCCTCCGCCCCTGTGCCCTTCCTAGAGCTCTGCAGTGCATCATGCCAGGTGTGACAGCGTCCTGAGACTTTCACCTCACTAGCGCCTCGAAGCACCTGTGCACACGCGCAGGGTTAATCGAGAACTGCGAGTTGCTGCTTGCGAGCACTGTTCGCTGCTCTCCAATCACCTTCATTTAACCAATCAAAAGACTGGACTTCTACTAAAACAGTGGTTCCCAACCTTTTGACTTCTGTGGACCCCCATTTTATCATTACTGAAACCAGGGGACCCCCACTGAATCATAATTGCAATCTGGGGACCCCCCCACTTAGTCATTACTGAAAGCTGGGGACCTAATCTGTTAATATTATTTAATTTTCTGAGCAGTCGCGGACCCCCTGAGGAGGCTTCGCGGACCCCCAGGGGACCACTGTACTAAAAGAAATGACGAGGTCCGATGGCCATTTCTAACAATGGAAGTCCGCCGGAACCACGTCACGCAGAGACAATGAATGATACAAGTGTATATACACCACTGTGTAAGAAATGTTACATAAGACAATGAGGACAACAAGGTGACGGTGTAGGAGCCACATCCCATCCACACGGGTAGGGATTATGTTTTAAGAGTATTTGTCACACTGCCCTAAAGCTGCTACTGATTCTTACTTTTGTTACCGTCACTGAATAACAACTGCAGCATCAGCAGTGCAGATCTGTCCCACGGCTGCTGTCCCTCCGTGGCACCCCGGGGTGCAGGGTTTATACCTGTCGCTTCAGAAGCAGTGGAAGTGCATTAAAACAAGTATGGGAACTGTGATGCTGTGCACACTGGGAGTGGAGTGAGTGCGTGGGTGCAGGGTCACAGGCGTGGCTAAAATAAAAATGGAACTGTTTTCGGTCTTTCACCTTCAGGTGATCACATATAAAATAATTCCCAGCTTAAATGGAAAATAAATGCAAGTTAGGTTAATTGGTGGGAAATGCACTTTTGTACATTATGAGCCCTCTGTTAGTTAACCCGCTGTAGAGGTCTGTGTCTGAAACCAGCGAGCCACAGAACTGAATCCTGGTTAGCATAGTGGAGGAAAGTGACTTGTGTATGTCTAGTGCTGCGAGGTCCCAGTCCAAGAAGAAAAGCACTGTGGATATGTAAATCATTGTTTTCAACTTGCACTGCTCACAGGATAAGATAGGATGGTACACAATGCAGAAAAAGTTTTAAGATAAAAAAGGTGCTTCCAAAATATAGATTTTATTAATACTCAGACTGTACGTAATGCATTTTTTATACCTGTCCTTTAAAATCACACATCACAGCTCAGGTGCTAACTGTAGCGTACGCGCTTGGGGACACGAAGACAGGACACTTACTTCGCCACTCGAGGTCAGCAGACCTCTTATTTATTTAATAACTCTGGCCAAAGCCCACCCCCGCGACCTCGCGGGGCAACAAAGTATTGTAAAGCCTGCACGGCTCTCTACAGTAACCCCCTTGAAATGGCAGTCAAAAAGAATACATCTGTGTCAACAGGAAACTTTAAGGGGTTATTCTAACTTTGGAGGAGTGTTAATCCGTCCCAAAAGTGACGGTAAAGTGACGGATATACCACCAGCCGTATTACGAGTTCCATAGGATATAATGGACTCGTAATACGGCTGGTGGTAAATCCGTCACTTTTCCGTCACTTTTGGGACGGATTAACACCTCCTCCAAAGTTAGAATAACCCCCTAAGTGTTTCCATCAATTAAAGCCAGAACTGGCTTTCAAGCACCCTTTACATTTTCAGATTGACCAGTTGTGCGCGTTTACATTTCTTTCAGGCGAACAGGGACCCTGGCAAGAAGGCTTGTTTAGCTGCCTGCCCCTTCCTCGGTTTCATGGCACATAAAATTCCCTACCTTAAACTTCGGCTGAAGCATTTCAACTGTTAATTAACCACCCCTGGAGCGTTCTCTTTTCACACAAAGTAAGGGAACTATTGCTCTTACATTAAAAACTCATGAGCATGTCACGCCCCTCAGATCCTGCCCACAGCAAGCGCTACAAAAACACTGCCAGACCCTAAAACATGTTATTGGGGAATCATTGACAACCCTACAAGCATAATAGTGTTAGCAATCTAGGTGCCACACTATACGAACAACATAATTGTCCTTCCTGGCTTGAGACGTCCAGCTGTAGATGCAGGTACTTATTTCATGAGAGTGCCTACTCTCCATATCACACATGCTTAAATCACCCTTTAGCATATATTAGGTAGTAAAAGTTTTAGTCGCTGGTTTTTGGAGTCTGTTTTCACTGTTTGCTAACATGCAAAAGCTTGGAATTGTCAATTAAGAGGGTTTAAGGTCATGTGATGTTATGTCCTTTGATGTTAGTGAGAGGAATTGAAAGGTGTTGGGTTTTACGATGCAGCTTCCACTATCCCTGTGGTTTTGGTGAACTGACAACAAAGAATGAGCTCACCAGTTGTTGTTTCCCTTCACTGTGAAGAAAGCAACTTTAGATGTGAATGAGCTGAGCATTGTTATGCGGGTCTTCGTTAGACGTAGTTTCACTTATGAAGTAAGCATCGCATAGCCGAGCAGCAGTGGGCAGTTTGTAACTGAGTACAAAGAAAGATGCAACTCAAATAACTGACGCTGTTAGAAGCCATCAATATATACTGTTTCATAATGAGGCAGAATTATCACATTTAGTGCCAGATCACGATCTTTGCAGATGGAATACTCTGTCACAAACGTGAAAGATATTCCATCCGCCGTATTGCGATTTCCATAGGATGTAATGGAATCGTAGTATGGTGTACAGGATATCTGTCGCATTTGTGACAGAGTAACCCCGACTGCTAAGATCATAATCAGTCCCTTAGACATTATGAACACATAGCTGTATCTAGGGACTGAGCAAACACATCACAACATCCAACTTACGATCTCCGTATTACACTCGATGATACATTGACTATCGAGGCTAAAGCTGAGGCTGGCAGTCGAGTGCAACGTGGGCCCCCGCTATCTGAACACCCGCATCTTCGTCCATCATCCACTCAGAGACCGATGCTCTGCGGGACTCCCTCCGGTACACTTCCTACGCATCCACAGAGCTGGATCCAGAGGGCGGGTGTCCCCCGACATCGCTGCTAAAGCATGGAACCACCTCCCACTTCACATCAGTCTCCTCATCTCTCCTTGAGTTCCGCAAGCAGCTGAAGACCCATTTTAATTAACCACCAGGGCCTAGGCAAGGCTAAGCACACACACCTGCTCAGCGCTGGGATACCATTGTGGGTGACCGTGTGCTTCACGATTACACATAACATAAACACAACATAACACAACATGGAAAGAGAAGGCTGAATGAAAATGCAGCAGGACCCCTTTTACAATCGAGTATATTTTTTAAATATTCCAGAGATGCAGGAAAAGTTGTTTGAATCATGCCTACAAATAAAAAAGCAAATAGCTGATAAATGTATGTTTAAATCTATCTAAAGTTGGAGGTGCGGCAAGGGAAGACATCTGCAAGATTTATTTTTGATTCTTACATGATTCTGTTCAGAGTAATGGCTAGAGCTGCCAGATTCAAAAGTGGTCCAGGTGACAACTTATTTTTTTTCTCCAAATTGAAATAAAAAAAATAAAAAAAATGGTTAACCTTTTCTTGGCTGACCAATTAACTATTCGAATAGAGGGTTACATCAAGGGTTAAAGAGACACAGGTTCAACAGGGGTGTGAGATGTGTGGGTGTGGGGTGGTTAGCGGTACGCACCCTCTTGACCTGAGACATGCAGCACCTAGCAGTTGTGATTCCTAGTCCTGCTGCTAGGCAAGCTGCTGGGGGATGGGCTCTTTGTTTGCCATACTTGAAAAACTCGTTGTCCCACACGCGCACAGGGAATGTGAAAATCACAAAATGCAAAAGAGTGCAAAAAATCTGCTTAGAACTTTTTCCAAAGATGGGGACCCTAGACATCAGTTTTAGGCCTGATTAGACTTCAGTGCTAACAGTAAAATACTACGCTGCAAGCATTAGTTTCGCCTGCTGATGTAAAGCACGTGTAACTAAATCACAGTGGACTTTTTATTGGCAGGAGTTAAGTTTCTCACTTTTTCTACAATCCCAGAAGAGATGACTCCACATATTTCTAAATGTACAAACTGCGCATGCGTGGACTCTGTGGTACCCAGTGCAGGCTTATGGTTTGGGGGCTCCCCCCAGGCTTGCTGGCGAGTGCTCTAGCAGGGCCTCGTCGGGTGATGATAGCACTGAGGGCCTTAAAGCAGGCACTCGCAATGGCAGAGCCAACACATCAGCTAATCAAAGAGAAGGGCTAATGAGATAATATTTCCACTAGCAGTGAGTTAAAGAGCTGTAAAGGGCTTTGAAAGGTCAGCTCTGCTCTCACTGCGCCCATTAGCACGCGCCGTATTTGGGAGTGCTTTGCTGAAATGGCTGCAGAAAGAGGCCCGAGCGCAAATCCACCTCATTACGTATTCACGTCAGTGCGCTCCGAGTCCGCACCGCCAATGCCTTCGGAGAGAAAGACTTGTCCCGCCGCAAACAGCACTTGGCAATGCAAATCGCTTCATGAAAGCTGAATGCTCATGTAACTCTCCTTACGTTTGTCTGTGAATGTGTGTGCGTACATCATCCCACCCACCCGTCCGCCCGTCCATCCATCCATCCATCCATCCATCCATGGTACACAAGGTGCTTTCATTGCACCAAAAGTGATGATGGTAAAAACATGTCACTGTGACCTGTTAAATATGGAGATATGGATTTCATCAGAATGGCATCACCAAAGCACTCTGCAGAGGTTTACCAGTGTCCATTCTTTAAAGAATATTCAACTCATCAATGGCACACAAACCCTGAACTTTCTAATTTCAATACACATCCATGGTTAGCAGCGTTTTAGAGGAAAATGCTTGTGCTAATGTACAGACGGTGTTATGATTCCTGTGAATATGGATTTCATCCAATGGGAGTTCTGATGAACTTGCTTACAGATAGTCTATAAGCATAACATCCCAGCTTAGATAATGACTGGCTCAACCTCTTTGCTAAGCATAATCAAAATGTTGTCACTTATAGTGTAGGAAGCTACTGAATTGTTTGTGAATAGTAAAAATATGCTTGCAAGTCAAAGCCGTGGGAGAACATTGATGTATAAACATTGGATGATCTACAGCTCACCACCAACCACCTGAATATCCCCTGGACTGCTTGACTTCGCTATCAGGGAGGGTCAAGTGCCTAGAAGATGGACTTAGTGTTCAGGTTTGGGCCCCATTACAAGGTTGGGCACAATGGCACCAGTGCTAGAAGACGCCAGTTGACACAGTACGAGCCCAGTAACCTGACTTCCCTGGGACCACTAAAAACATTCTCCCTCTGTTGTGCAGAATTTAACCAAACCAATCAAAGCCAATTGTCTGAGTAAAGTTCTAGTATCACACCAAGTTTGGTGTAATTCCATTTAAATCCGAGAATTCAGTTTATCTGTTTTTTTTCTATAACAGAGATCAAAGATTCCTATGGAAGTTAAAATTTGGAATACTGCTTTTGAAAGGCTCCTCCTATTTTTCCTGACTCTGTAACTATTGGTATGAAACTTACTTTGTTGAACATAAGTCACATTTACAATTTTTATTTTTTTGGAAACTTTAGAATTGTCAAACAGATGATGTGTGTGTATTTTTTTTTGTAAGCAAGTATAAAGTGCCTTCTGGTGTCACAGATTAAAATGGACCTGTGAAACCTCATGTGCACAGGATGTCCGAGAAGAGTGATATCCAATAGTCCAATATAACAAGATGTCTGACGCATGAAAGAAATATCTTCAGCTACTGCCAAGGACAGCTTAAGTGCACAATGAGACTTTAATTATAACTAAGAGACACATAAAAAGCATTGGCATAGCCAATAGACCTCGTCTTTGGGACCTTGTAAATATTTAGCCATGTAGCACATTATCCTGGGTACTACAACATTTACTGCAAGGGTCACTTAATACACAAGGGGTTGCAAACTCTGAAAAGCGGAAGCACTAACTGCTGGGGGAGAATGGGTCACTCACCCTGTCCCCGGTCCCCAAACATCCATAGCCCTGTGACACCAACTCCCAGTGTACAAAGTATATCAAAACATCCTACAGCACCGTGATCTCCTGGGCCACTGAGAGGAAGAGCAGCTGCAGCCTGGGAGCCATGTTCAGAGAAAAGATGAGGCACGGGCAGCAGCGAAAATACAGCGAGCAGTTCTAAATGTGCTGCACTGTACAATTTCACTGTCACTGCTTGGTTCTCTCTGCGAACCTCGTCACGTTCTGCCATGGTAGTAGAAAACAGACAATAACGTCCATGCCTTTCGAGAGATGGCACTCCATTCCAAGATGGGCAGTATGTTTTCACGCAGATCAATTTGACTTGACGTACCATCCGTTAATCTCATCGTGTGTTCCTAAAATACTAGTGGGGGCACGTAATGAGTTTCTACCCGGCCCTAAGACTCCCATCGAAATGTGGATCTTGAACGATTTGCTGAATTGCAGAAACTGTGGCTCACCCAAAATGTCCCCTGGTTTGTTAAATGTAGGTACAGGGTAGGACACGTTAGGCCTGTTTGTTACTACGCTCTGTGCTACATCAGCAGTCAGTGACAACCCCTAGAATTCAAAAGTAAAACAGTTTTCAGTAAGGGACTTTTTACTGAGTGGCTAACCTGCTTATAAACTATGTCGAGATCGTAGGATAGTTTATGCGCATATAGCTGTTTCGAAACGGGAGTTAACAGAATTGTGGCATACTATAACAATGCAATATGTCCTGGTGAGGACATTTTTGCTGTTTCATTTCTGGTGTAGGCATTGGCAGTAATGGAAAAACAAGCATTGAGTGACGCACAGATGAGGGAGCACAGTAGCGGCTGAATGCTGAACTTGTATTGCATTTTGATGGGAGTGTCTCTGTCGCCATTTTGAACCTGAAAATCAGCCAATCCTTAGTAAAAATAGTGCACCAAAAAACACATACATTAAGAATAGAGTAACAGGGGCAGTCTCCATGGGAGGAAACTAAGCAATGAAAGGAGGGACAAATACAACTAAGTGACCAGTAAAAAAACAAACATTCACGAGAGGCACTACAAAGAGCCAGTTAAAAGCAATGGGCAGCAATAGGCGTCTACTTAGTCCACAGAGTAGATTACAGCATGTCTCGAAGAGACAGCTCATGCACTGCCTAGGCGAGACCTAAAAAGGACTAGGATTTGGAAATTGGGGGCCTGATTAATAAAGATAACTTGTACTTTTGAGTAAGTTACACTTTGGAATTAGAATACTACTTTTCGGTATTCACAAAGTCAGTGTGAAAATTTACTACAAAATAATAAGTTACGTCTTCACCCCTGAGTATAACAATTGGCTTACTCTAATGAGAGTGGTTGACGTCTCTTTCCCTAAACCCCTACCTAATCCACCGTAAACATATTTTCCTTCTCCACAATTCCATCTCCCTTTGGAGAAAGTTGTTCCACGTAAGAACTACAAAGTGTGTGTGTACTGTGCACGAGTGTGCATAAATACAAGGTTTACTAAACAACCTTCCTATGCACTTGCTTGAAAATTATGACTTTTGAGACAATTTATGTTACAAATATCCATGTTGACCCCTAAGAAAATTGTTCTGCATACAATAGGTTGCAAAAATAATGTTTTCTCCTGGAAAATGATATTATTTGTAAAAAACAAAAAAGCTCCAGCAAAGGGGAGAAAAATGTCTATGCATTTTATAGCCTATCCGGATTTTATTACTGAGAATATTAGCTTGCGTGCACTGAAAATTGTCTCTTATATCTCAGTAAAACTTTAGCATGGGCAAGGCTAGGCAAAACAAGCTAGGATGAAAACTTGCAAAGCTCATAAAAACTTCAACATCACGTACAAACACATTGCACAGCCCTAGTGGAATTCTAATAGAGACTTCTAGTGGCACAATCCTCACCTTTTGAATTTTCTCCATGTGTCAGAATGATACTGGAAACTATTCAGCAGTATCTTGGTGCGTCATCAGGTGGCGCAATGTGGCTCCATCGTTCTGCTCTAGAAATTATGTGTGGGACCCATATGGGCACCACCGCTGCATGCTGATGTCAGTTCCTTTCTTTTAATGCCACCAGATGCAGATCTGCCTTTGAATTTCTTAGTGACATTTACCTAGAAATCTATGCAGTGTGCAAGGGATGTCACAATAGGTTTCAAGCCCTTTAGGGACTGTTGAAATCAAATGTCTCTGCTAGGCACAAAAAGACTCCTCCCATTCCCACTCCTGGAGTTGCCGGAGTTGCCAAGAGGCCAGTCTTCGCTAAGTCTTCACTAAGCACAAAAAGACTCCTCCCATTCCCACTCCTGGAGTTGCCGGAGTTGCCCAAGAGGCCAGTCTTTGCTGTGGTTCAGATCCTCAGGTAAATTGAAAAAGGAGCACAAGAAGCCCCTTGGTCACTCCTTTTCACCTGAACAACCATGTGACCACATCCTCTTCTCAATCTTTTTTTCAAAGTCAGTGTGAGAAAGTAGCCTCTTTCTAGCCTTGTTACCCCCACTTTGGGCCTGTTTGTGAGTGTATGTCAGGGTGTTTTCACTGTCTCACTGGTATCCTGCTTGCCAGGGCCCAGTGCTCATAGTGAAAACCCTATGTTTTCAGTATGTTTGTTATGTGTCACTGGGACCCTGCTAGTCAGGACCCCAGTGCTCATAAGTTTGTGACCTAAAGGTATGTGTTCCCTGTGTGATGCCTAACTGTCTCACTGAGGCTCTGCTAACCAGAACCTCAGTGGTTATGCTCTCTCATTTCTTTCCAAATTGTCACTAACAGGCTAGTGACCAATTTCACCAATTTACATTGGCTTACTGGAACACCCTTATAATTCCCTAGTATATGGTACTGAGGTACCCAGGGTATTGGGGTTCCAGGAGATCCCTATGGGCTGCAGCATTTCTTTTGCCACCCATAGGGAGCTCTGACAAATCTTACACAGGCCTGCCACTGCAGCCTGAGTGAAATAATGTCCACGTTATTTCACAGCCATTTTTCACTGCACTTAAGTAACTTATAAGTCACCTATATGTCTAACCTTTACCTAGTAAAGGTTGGGTGCTAAGTTACTTAGTGTGAGGGCACCCTGGCACTAGCCAAGGTGCCCCCACATTGTTCAGGGCCAATTCCCCGAACTTTGTGAGTGCGGGGACACCATTACACGCGTGCACTACATATAGGTCACTACCTATATGTAGCTTCACAATGGTAACTCCGAATATGGCCATGTAATATGTCTATGATCATGGAATTGCCCCCTCTATACCATCCTGGCATAGTTGGCACAATCTCATGATCCCAGTGGTCTGTAGCACAGACCCTGGTACTGCCAAACTGCCCTTCCTGGGGTTTCACTGCAGCTGCTGCCAACCCCTCAGACAGGCATCTGCCCTCCTGGGGTCCAGCCAGGCCTGGCCCAGGATGGCAGAACAAAGAACTTCCTCTGAGAGAGGGTGTGACACCCTCTCCCTTTGGAAAATGGTGTGAAGGCAGGGGAGGAGTAGCCTCCCCCAGCCTCTGGAAATGCTTTCTTGGGCACAGATGTGCCCAATTCTGCATAAGCCAGTCTACACCGGTTCAGGGGACCCCTTAGCCCTGCTCTGGCGCGAAACTGGACAAAGGAAAGGGGAGTGACCACTCCCCTGACCTGCACCTCCCCTGGGAGGTGTCCAGAGCTCCTCCAGTGTGCTCCAAACCTCTGCCATCTTGGAAACAGAGGTGCTGCTGGCACACTGGACTGCTCTGAGTGGCCAGTGCCACCAGGTGACGTCAGAGACTCCTTGTGATAGGCTCCTTCAGGTGTTGCTAGCCTATCCTCTCTCCTAGGTAGCCAAACCCTCTTTTCTGGCTATTTAGGGTCTCTGTCTCTGGGGAAACTTTAGATAACGAATGCAAGAGCTCAGCCGAGTTCCTCTGCATCTCTCTCTTCACCTTCTGCCAAGGAATCGACTGCTGACCGCGCTGGAAGCCTGCAAAACTGCAACATAGTAGCAAAGACGACTACTGCAACTCTGTAACGCTGATCCTGCCGCCTTCTCGACTGTTTTCCTGGTGGTGCATGCTGTGGGGGTAGTCTGCCTCCTCTCTGCACTAGAAGCTCCGAAGAAATCTCCCGTGGGTCGACGGAATCTTCCCCCTGCAACCGCAGGCACCAAAAAGCTGCATTACCGGTCCCTTGGGTCTCCTCTCAGCACGACGAGCGAGGTCCCTCGAATCCAGCAACTCTGTCCAAGTGGCCCCCACAGTCCAGTGACTCTTCAGTCCAAGTTTGGTGGAGGTAAGTCCTTGCCTCACCTCGCTAGAATGCATTGCTGGGAACCGCGACTTTTGCAGCTACTCCGGCCTCCGTGCACTTCCGGCGGAAATCCTTTGTGCACAGTCCAGCCTGGGTCCACGGCACTCTAACCTGCATTGCACGACCTCCTAAGTTGTTCTCCGGCGACGTGGGACTTCTTTGTGCGACTTCGGGTGAGCACTGTTTCACGCATCCTCGTAGTGCCTGTTTCTGGCACTTCTCCGGGTGCTACCTGCTGCTAAGAGGGCTCCTTGTCTTGCTCGACGTCCCCTTTACCTCCTGGTCCAATTTGCGACCTCCTGGTCCCTCCTGGGCCACAGCAGCGTCCAAAAACGCTAACCGCACGATTTGCAGCTAGCAAGGCTTGTTGGTGTTCTTTCGGTGGGAAAACACTTCTGCACGACTCTACAAGGCGAGAGGGATCCGTTCTCCAAAGGGGAAGTCTCTAGCCCTTTGCGTTCCTGCAGAAACCGCAGCTTCTTCTGTCCAGTAGAAGCTTCTTTGCACCCGCAGCTGGCATTTCCTGGGCATCTGCCCATCTCCGACTTGCTTGTGACTTTTGGACTTGGTCCCCTTGTTCCACAGGTACCCCAGATTGGAAATCCAGCGTTGTTGCATTGTTGGTTTGTGTCTTTCCTGCATTATTCCTCTAACACGACTTCTTTATCCTTAGGGGAACTTTAGTGCACTTTGCACTCACTTTTCAGGGTCTTGGGGAGGGTGATTTTTCTAACTCTCACTATTTTCTAATAGTCCCAGCGACCCTCTACAAGGTCACATAGGTTTGGGGTCCATTCGTGGTTCGCATTCCACTTTTGGAGTATATGGTTTGTGTTGCCCCATCCCTATGTGTCCCCATTGCATCCTATTGTAACTATACATTGTTTGCACTGTTTTCTAAGACTATACTGCATATTTTTGGTATTGTGTATATATATCTTGTGTATATTTCCTATCCTCTCACTGAGGGTACACTCTGAGATACTTTGGCATATTGTCATAAAAATAAAGTACCTTTATTTTTAGTATAACTGTGTATTGTGTTTTCTTATGATATTGTGCATATGACACTAGGTGGTACTGTAGTAGCTTCACACGTCTCCTAGTTCAGCCTAAGCTGCTCTGCTAAGCTACCATTATCTATCAGCCTAAGCTGCTAGACACCCTATACACTAATAAGGGATAACTGGGCCTGGTGCAAGGTGCAAGTACCCCTTGGTACTCACTACAAGCCAGTCCAGCCTCCTACAGTCAATCAACTTTGGAGCTGATCCCACAATAAGTAACGGCACAACCCAAATGTCCAGGGCCAACTTCCACATTTCATCAGATCAAAGAGCACCATGCAGTCCTTCTTTGCATCCTTACTGACTCACTCTGGTATGTCTTCAGGCCCCAAGGTGCCTACCGGCCTTCCCTCTGAAGTACCACTAGTAGGCTGGCCCTCTGCACCAGTTGGACTCTCCAAGCCTATCTCGCCTCCGGCTCCAGTTTCAACTCAGCTTCTGACTCCACAATATACGCTTGCCTCCGGTGCTTCAACGATGATGCTGACTTCATCGATGCTGGAGGAGAAAGATCCAACAGTTCTCTGTGACGCAGAGTAGGCACCAGTCTGACCTCAACCTTAGTCCTATCCAATCCTGCCCAAAAAGTCACTTCCCTCGCTGGATTTACCACCTTCACAGCAGAGGTAACATACTCTGCGGTCCCTTTTTGGAACGGACTCTGACAATGACTATAACCCGGGTGATGAGGTCACTCAAACCTACCAAGATGGTAATTGGTACAAATACTTACAGGAGACTAGTGGTCTCAATTCTTCTCTGGAAATGGGACTACTCTCACCCCCTTGACCAGCCACAGAGGAATCCACTTCTTACGCCATGGTAACGCGTAGGACAGGAGAAGTACTTGACATCCAACTATCCACCTTGGAGGTACAACAAATGTATTCACAGAAGTCCTCCAACTGGGACACTCATATTCTGAACCACTTCTTGAAGTTAACGAGGAACTGATGGATACCTTATTGGAGGTTTGTGCCAAATCGTGTTCTGGCCCCCCGGTCAATTGACAAATTACCAGGTGCCATCACCCTACTTCAGGCGACCCCTCTTTTCTCTCGCACCACCCTTCACCTTAAGGATACTAGTGCAAGCCTCCACTAGCCAATCTAATCCTAACACATTTCCTTCCATTCCATGCAACAGAGAATCTAAGTGGGTTTTAACATTTGGAAAATGTGTATTTTCTTCCACCAGTCTGGTCTGACCTGTTAACACCAGCTGCTTGCTGGGACACTACTCCCATGCTCTTTGGGATTCGGTAGGACAAGTCTTCCTTCATGTGGCTGATGACCTTTGAACTGTTTTCACTCAGGCGATTCATGAAAGTTTTGATGCAGCCAAGTTCACTATTCATTGTGGCTTGTCCACCACCGATTTCATTGGGCGGGCCGTAGGCACCAGTGTTGCAATTTGCCCCATGCCTGGCTGTGATCCACTGGGATCTCAGGTGATGTCTAGTCCTCCTTGATAGACATTCCCTTTGACTGGACTCATCTGTTCAGGGACAAGCATTTTAAGGAGAGCAGGGCTACTGCTTGCTCTCTGGGCTTTCCCTCCCCACTAGTCCAACTTCAACAGTTCAGTCACTACTTTTGCAGATTTGTCTGAGGGACCGCACATCGCCAGACTATCCAGCCAAGGGCAAGGAAAATAGCAGTTTTGCAGTCGAGGCCCAGGTGCCCGCCACCCCTGCGGCCAAGGTCAATGGGCCACCCAGTCAAGTAATCCCCCTGCAGCCCCATGTGCTAAACCTCTTTAGAGTTTTAGCCACCAGAGCACAGCCATTCAGTGGGAGGCAAAATCCCCAATTCTACATGGGTTAAAAGGCAATAACTTCAGACAGGTGCGTTCTACTTATAGTCCACAAGGCTTACGAATTCCCCAAAATGTCTTCCCCAATGCATCTTCTGTCCTCTCCCCAGCGACTGACTGAGAGCCATCTCTCCATTTTGTATCAGGAAGTGGAAGCCCTTCAGCAAAGGGGGCTATCAAGCGAGTACCTGAGCCAGAAGTAGGTTGTGGTTGTTATTCCCTCTGCTTTCTGGTGCCCAGGAAAGACGTAGGACGTTAGGCTGATTTAGACCTATTTTAGATATCTATTCTAGAAGTCTTCCTCCGGAAAGAGAACTTCAAAATGCTCAACTTGGCTCAGGTCTTGCCTGCCGCTGACCCTGGCGCCTGGATGATAGCTTTGGATTTGTAGAATGCCTATTTCCACATAACTCGTCCTGCCAGCCTACCTGCTCTACCTGTGGTATGTGGTAGAACAGGAGCATTTTCAGTTTACGGTGCTCTGCTTTGTCCTCACCAATACCCCTCAGGTGTTCGCGGTGGTGGCACTTCACTTCTGGTCAAGGACATTCAGGCTATGATCCCAATATTTCAACTTTTGGTCTTGGATTTCAGTGAGGTGGACTCTGAGGCTACTGCGGCTGATGGCCTCCTCTATTCTGCAGGTTGAGCATGCGAGGTGACATGCGAGGTCTCTGCAGCAGGATCTGAACTCGCAGTGAGCTCAACATCAAGCACACCGACACAACCACTTTCAGATTCTGGAGAAGACTGCAAGAGATCTGCAGTAGTAGTTGCTAGACTGCGATTGAGTCAGTGGCAGACCCCTCTCCTCATCCACCCAGAGCTGCCAGTATTGACTAATGTGTCACTTCTGGTTTGGGATGCCTACTTGGGAGAGGTGGAGATGAGAGGCCTCTGGTTTTTGGTAGAGTCTCAGCTCCATATCAACCAGCTAGAGGGCAGGCATGCTCAGCCATCATGACCTAGCAGATCACAAGTCCCAGCTACACCCGGAAGTGGTGCATGGTCTCTTCCGTTAATGGGGAGAACCTTGGCTGGATCTATTTGCCACTGCTGAGAATGCACGATGTCAGATGTTTTGCGCGTTGGAGTTTCCAAAGGGTCTCTAGCTCAGAGACACATTCTGCCTCAAGTGAAACTCAGGACTCCAGTATGCCTTTTGCTGATACCACTTCTTCCCCACATTCTCAATAAGATCAGGACTGACCGAGTCCAAGTCATCCTAGAGGATTTGGATTGGTAATGGAGAGTAAGGTATCCAGAAGTCTTGGGTTGGGGACCTGCTGTTGCAGCAACAGAGCAGGGTTCTGCACCTAGTCCTTTGCAATCCACCTTCATGGTTGGAGATTCAGCAGCCAAAGCTAACCATCTTCAACCTTCCTCCAGTGGTAGTGATGCCATTTTGCCAGCAATGCATCCCCCGGCAAAAACTCAGACATCCTTTCTGCCTAAAGTTTCAATGCCATTCCATGTTGGCCAAACCATCAACCTGCTGGTGTTCTATATTCCGCCTCACCCCTCTAAGGAGGAGGAAGAGACACTCCATCGCTTGGGCCCCAAGAGAGTACTGACTTTCTACATAGATCGCACCAAAGGACACCAGGTGGAGGATCTGCTCTTTGTGGGGTGCACTGGAGCGAAAAAAGGCAAGGCAGTGCTGCAAAAGAGATCATGCGCTGCATTAAGGTCTGCTATACAGTGGCTAAAAAACAGACTCAGGAAGGAATGTGCGCTCATTCTACCAGGATCAGAGCTGCTAACACTGTGTTAGCCTGTGGAGTCCCTATCCTAGACATCTGACAGTCAGCTAACTGGGTATCCCTCCATGAGTTCACGCAGCACTATTGTCTGGGTCGCCATGTCCACCAAGAGAGGCATTTTGCGCGCTCGGTCCTACAGGACCTTCTGGTTTGAGTCCCTTCACAGGCTCGCCTACATGAGGTACTGCTCAGGTATCTATTCAAAAGGTGAAGAATCTGCAGCTAGAAGTCTCTATCGGAAGAATAAGTTACTTATCTTCAGTAATACTCTACCTAGGGACAGATTCCTCACGCCCCTTCCGTCCTCCGTCTAACGTGGCTGGACTCCACTCATTAGGGCCCTGCGTCTGGTGGCGCGGACAGCCTCAGAAGCAACTGAAGTTAGTGCGCAGCGGTGGCACCTAGTGAGCCCCGCACCTTATTTCTGGAGTGTTATGGTATCAGTGGGGCCCCTTATGGCGCCACCTGATGGCGCACTGAGGTACTGCTGCAAAGTTTCTAGATCCAGTCTGACACCTGAGTAATATTCAAAAGGTGATGGATCTGCAGCTATAAAGAGTTTCTACCATAAAGACAGTTACCAAAAGTAAGTAACATGTTCATTAAAGATATTAGCTCACTAGATCTACAATAAACCCCAGCAGAGTGGCAGACAGGAAGTAACTACACCCACACACATACTTTTCTTCCAGGTTTACCAAGGCAGCCTCTAGGCCGGTCCCATTCTGAAATGCTTGTTGGTCTGAGGTCACCAGTAGCCAGAACCCCCTCAATGAAAGCCTGGCCTCTGGGGAACTGAATGCTTCAAGGTGTGGATCAATGAAATCCATGCTCGCTGTTGAAACACATGGGCAGTAGTAAAAACAGTGCTTAGAAACAGAGACGTGGTATAAAGTGCTATATAAACACAAGATATGTATTACTGCTGCTGTTTGCATTAATATTAGGTGTAGGCGTCTTGCTGTCATTGCTAGGAAGCCATGCTGTTATTGCTGCTATGCAAGATATGCCATTGGAATAAGCAGATGAGAAGTTTCCCCGGTACCAGATCCGCCAGCCCTGGCCATATGGGGGCAGGTCTCGGGGCCATCCATGCTCGTCCCTTTAAAGCTTTGTCACTTCCTGGTCCTCAGGACACTGACATGAAATCCTTGTGCAAGCATCCCAAAAGCCACATCATTCCCCAGGCGTTTCATCTGAACGTCTTCAAAACCTGCTTGTACCCCCCCCCCCGCATCCTCAGCACCCTCTAGGAGAAGTGGTTGCAGGAGTGTGTTGTATAAACAATAAATATATATTTTTTAAAAACATAAAAATAACCCTTAAGCGCCTAAATCCCAGTGAAGAGCATTATATGCAGGGTGACCAGGCGTCCCGGATTTGCCGGGACAGTCCCTGTTTTTCACCCGCTGTCCCTGTAGATTTTGTCTAAACTTGCTTGTGTGCAGGTTTTTAGAAACGGTCGACTAAAAACAGTGTGGGGCACATTTCTATGTGTTTCCAATGCAGGGTTAGTTAGCAGATGTTTTAGGAAAGCAAATTAATATACAGGTATTGTACTGGGTTTAAAAATAGCATTTATGTATTTTCTTAATACCTTTTCTGTGTTTCTGTGCTGATGAGCGCTGTCATTCTGTGGCGCTCAGTTGATGTAAAATTTTGGTCCTTCTATGTTTGTGAAAAGTCCCGGCTTTTGTTTTTTAAAATCTGGTCACCCTAATTATGTGTGAGCTTCACCACTGTGGAGCAGCTGTAATACGTTTGTTACACGAACAATTACATCTGTAACTTAAAGGTAGCCTAAAGAGCCCTCCAGACATCTCTCCAGAGACTCTATTAATTGCTAAACCCTGCTCCACCGGAAGTTGGGCCCGGGATTGAATGGGATTGCACGCATCGGTCATTGCGCAGCAAAGGAAACCTGCCCAGTCCCCCAAACAATCCTCTGGCCCTGCTGAGGTCCAGGAAACATCTGGGGCTGGAGATAGGCGGCAAACTCCTCCACCACGCTCGGCCTTGTGCTCCGCTTCCCGCCCTCCCTGCTCACGGCCAGGTCGAGGCGGCCCAGGGCGGGGCCAGATGAAAAGGCGACTAGAGCGTCAGGAAACACACGCGGGCTACAAAGGAAAGGAGGGAACTGGGCCGCCAGCCACGCACTGGCCTTTCTACTGGTGGGTGTCTTGGAAAGCGCCAGAGAGGGAGGGCCCTTTCAAAATGGCAGATGATGACAACGTAAGCGAGGCAAGCCTCAGGAGGCGTCACAAAGGTAGGAAGAGACCGCTTACAAGGGATGGGCGAGACCATCACGAACAATCAGACTTAAAAGAATAGACGCGGGCGTAGCTTGGTCAGTACGACTGGGGAGGTGTGATCTTCAGGTTTTCCGACAACCAGGCTGGCATATAATGTTTAAATACATCATAGAACAAGCAGGGTGCATGTCAGGGGCCAAGGGGCAGTGGAAAGGGAGAGGGATGGGATTGTTAAGAGTACTATGAGAGAAAACACAGAGCCTTATTTATGAGGACCGGGAAACATGCTCCTCACTGGAGCGTCATTTTTTATGGACGAGCACAAAGTGCTCCGTCCATTCTGTAATTTATCTTTGGGCTTCAAACCACGCCCATGCCACGTCAGTCACTTACACTGGTTCATGGGCTTGCCTTTTTTTTTTAATCCGCTTGCTTTCACTTGTGAAAGGCATGCATACCTCATGCCTTTTCCGGTGTTTAGCCCACCTACACTGCACCGGTAAAGTACCAAAAACATACGAGGCTCGATGTTTTCAGCCTGGAGTCCGGACTACTTTATCTGTTTATTTTCCACGCAGCGCGATCGCTCTGCATTTTACATAGCGCGATCGCGCTGCGTTTTTTTTTGCTTTACAACGCTAATAACTCGAACAAATGCGAGGCCCGTTGGATTGAAAATGCTTGTCTTTTTTTGATGCTCCGGTGGTGCAGTGTTCCGGCCCATATTTACAAGGCCACGCCTTGTAAGTATGAACTCCTTGCATGCATGCATAACACTGCGTGAAAGAGGCATTCAAGGGGTGTTGCTTGGGGTGTTCCCATGTAACAACTATGGAACCCGAAGGAATCTGATGCATTCTCAGATTTACAAGCCTCCGAATGCGTCAGATTCCTATGCCACCTCAGGGGTGGCATTAGAATGACGCAACGGGGAGAAATATCTTTATTTCTTCCCGATTTTTTTCCTCTATGTGTGCTGCATTCTGGAGTACACATACAAAGAGGAAAACACCTCTTGTGATTGTTTTAGTGCAAGTAGGTGTTACTTCCTGCACAAAAACAATCATCCCCACAACGCAGGCATCCTTGCACCATGGTACAAGGGTACCTGCGTTGGCAGCAATTTGTGCGCCAGCGCAGAGGACAGAAATGCACCATATCTTGTTGATGTGGTGCATTTCTGCCCTGCACCCTGCGCCACAGGCCTCGTAAATGAGGCTCACAATATTTTGTAAAATAACCATTATTTTGAGGACTTTCAAAGCGTGTGTTTTGTCTGTGGTTGTGTAAAAATTCCTGCTGAAATCCTACTGACATCTCACAATACCGGACTGAACGCACCTGCCCCCAACTATTTATCAGAAACTACATTTATTAGGAGGTGATATAACACCCAAAACGCCCCCTCGAAGCTACGTCCCTGAATTGGCGGGTGAAACAGCAAGTCAACGCATAAACTGGCATCAAGGAACATTGTCAAATGCACAATCCAGGCATATTACTTTATTTCCTGGTGTGGTGTTTTCACGGATTGTCTTCACTACGACACACACTTGTGGACTTCAGATAGGACACTGGTCGTTCTGAATTTAGCATCCTGCGTTCCTGAAATAACCTCAGGTTTTCGAAAAACTATAATGAAACCACGTGCCGCCATTAGGAAGGGGGCACAAAGAATTTGGCCAATCTGATTGGCTGCTCTGCATTTAGTCGGACTAGCCATCAAAAGGGCATTTCTGGAAATGTGATCAGTTCTGAGATGGCCAATCAAATTAGCTGATTCCAGGGAGAGCGGTGCACCCCCAGCAGCCTCATACCCGGGGTAGGCTGCAAAGAAGCAAACATGTTTTCTGATGTTTTTCCTCCTGAAATCGGAGCTTGAATTACCACCTCACCAATGAAAAACATTTGTTCATTAACAACATTTGAGTCTAGGAGGGGAGCTGAGGCCGAGACACGCACTCTGTCTTTTCCCCGGGAAGGCAAGGTGACTGCTTTGAGAGTAGGATGGGCAGCCATGACCCGAAATGTTCCCCAACCCATTCTAGTCGTGGCCTCCTTTGAGCTGGCTTGAACATTTTTGCCCGGGCTGATTTTGTTTTCCAGATAGCTGTGGGATGCTGAGGGAAACATTTGACCTTCTGAGTGACCCATTCACCCACTGGTGTTCCACTGAGGGTTGAAAATAAGAGCAGGTCTTCCAAAGTATGCCATTCATCCATCAGTGGCATCAGGGCCGGCTTTAGGGCACTTGCGCTGACCTGGCGTGGTGGCGATCCTGTGGTTTACAAATACCTGATGAGTTTAAAAGCAGAGTGCCTTGTGTGTCCAGCACTTTTCAGGGAAGAATAAAAGGTCAAAGTATCTTTGGTGATTAATGCTCCTGCTGGACAGAGATGGAGTTTGTCCAGTGGCTGTTTTGACATCATAAGGTAGTGCAGAGGGTTAATGTGCCTTCTGCAGAGAGCGTGTACCATGCAGATCACAGAACTGCATGTGAGTGAACTATGAACAATGAAGGGTATGTCACTATGGGGGGATGAGGGGCTTGGTTTGAGGTTGGTAGAGAGGGGTTTTGTGGAGTAGGAGGCCATGGGTGGGCGTAAAAAAAGACTGTCACACCCGGCGACACCAGCGATAAAGCCGACTCTGAGTGGCACACAGGCCCCAGCACTTGAGGTGAACAGCAGGACTTCCAAAGTGGCCCATTCATCCTTTGGTGCCCGCTGGTGTTGGATACCCACCTAACATCATTCAAATCTAACTTCCACGGAGTGACATCAGCTGCAACGTCATGTCTGCTCTAAACTGGACTGGTACATCCATCCCTGGATGTCTAAGTCTGCCAAGCATACAGCTCACCCAGAGAGTGTGTGCAGAAAATGTCTGCCTGTTTCAATAGCCACACCCACACTGGAACCACGCTCAGCCAACAGGATATGGAAAGGCCACTTTTAAAATCGTCATGTGACACCATAATGCACAAACACTGCTATCATCAACGCAGGCTGCAAAAAGATGACGCTTGTGAAGGACGCACTTCCGCAGGAGAACCATACTATAAGCCCAGTGCGCCATAGAGGAGAGTCCACCACTCAGAGGGAGTCCTGGAGGAAGGCCATGGGCAGGTGAGTGCATGCATGGCAAAGGCAGTCTTGCCTGACATGTGCCAGTCTGCACTGTATCAGCCTTCCAGAAGCATTGGTACCATGATAAAAGCTATCATTGTGTTCATTTTACAGCCTGGCATTTAGCTCTTTCTGCCTTTCAGGGGCAGTGGGCACTTTTGGATAAATGAACAGCAAAGAACTATTCAACAGTGACGATCAACCATTCCTTGCGCTCGGGTCCTCTAGGACCTCTCAGCAGCCTTTCATACTATCAACTAGCAGGTGCATCTTGGCAGACTTGGCAAGTGCCAACACTACTTCACGGGCACTGTCTCCTTCCTTCCTTCCTCACTTCTCTCATCAAGTTAAAGTGGATCCTTTCCTCTCACGCACTGCTAACACCTCACCTGGTATCCCGCCAGGCTCTGCCCTGTAACCAATGCATTTCAATGTCTACCATCATTCTCGAATGAGAATGAGGGCCTGAGTTAGATCTTGGCGGATGAGTTACTCCATCACAATGGTGATGGACATCCCATCAGCTGAAATACAAATCCCATAGAATTTAATAGGATTTATATTTTAGCGGATGGGATATCTGTCACGGAGTAACTCGTCCGCCCAAGTCTAAATCAGGCCTTGAGTCAGGATTGCTATATTATCTGTATGGCGACAACATCTAGATAGAGCTAAAGATGGAAGACGAGCCTGTGCATCATTGCCTATCCTTTGAGCATCCCTGGATGCATGAAAACCATCAATGTTTTCTGAAAAAACTGAAATGATGTTAATGGATCCTGCCATCCCTGCTCCACTGACATTTCATTTGGTACACTCTCTGGGATTCCTTATGCTGCAGTAAAATAATAGTGTACCCCAGATCCTCTATTCGACAGTGATCTTACCTTTGCTCTGAAAGCAATGCTGTATCCAAATCAGCCTTTTATGGCTCACACCTGGCATGAGCACCCTCTATGTCTCAACACCTGTCTGAGATAAACATCCTAGTTCTCCCTGGGGTTTATATCCGGCCAGTATTACTTCAATAGCCTCTACACTGTCCTCCCAAATAAATCTCTTGCAGTGCTCCCACCAGCATCATCAGCTGCTCGCCTGCTGTTTGGTCACATTACAGTGGTGTCACTGAAGTCCCTCCCGTGGCTCTCAGTTACTGAAAGGCCATCTTTCCAAACCCTGTGGTTCCATCACAAATCGCTACATAGTCAGTCACCGGACTGCCACACCAAACTGTTTACCGCCTGTAAACTTACTTTCTTCTGATCTAATCGACTGTCCAGTCAGATGATAATCCGCAATAAATATGGGAGAAGATTCCTCTACATTGAAGAATCTTCACTGTGGAGTTCTCCACTGATCCATCTGAGACTTAGAAATGATGTTCTTGAATTCCCAAACTCTCTAAACCATTTGTTCAGTATTGTCTGTGTCTGAGTACCTTTCTCAGTCACCAGGAGTATGACACCACGTGATGTCCTGCTGGGCAGATGTCTAAGACAGGCTTTGGTCTTCATTATCTCAGGTCTGGGTACCTCCTAAACTGTCCACGGCTTTACCACTATACCCTGGCATTAGGACTCAGAGCCACACTAGGTGTCTGACTGTTTTGAATGTCCTCATAAATCATGCCTTTATCCCTATTCCCCTAGCCCCCATGCTAAGCGCCCACCTCCCGCTTCTGGAAAACACTCAGAGACTACATGAAGGTGGTTTGCAGAGCCTTAACAGACCCTCCTACAGTATCAGAGCATGTCCTTGCACATGCAGAGGTGCCTGCCTGGCATGTGACGGGCTGTGCCACAGATCCGGCCTCACAGAGGTAATGGGAGATGTGCGAGAACTCCCAGTGTCTGGGTGTAGGAAGGTCTGTCATGTAACCAGCTCCAAACCACAGCTTCTGGCTTTTCAGGTGAACCAGGAGCATCACAATATCTCAAAATGCATTTATATGGACCAGTCTGGCAGGGGTGTGATTCTGTGCCAGGGCTGCCACCCTCTCAGGGCATTGGGAAGGCTGTTCTGTATCTTGGTATTTTTACATAGGTAGACTGACGTGACTGACACAAAAATCAGCACTGCATGCCTCTTAAGGGCACCAGCTGCATCCTAGTGTCATGCATGTAGTTTCACATGAGACTTCGGATGTCATGCACAATCCATGTTTTGCAGCCTGCAAAGACGCAGGTTTCGCTGTGACCAAAACCTCTTTTATGAGTCAGATAAGGGTACCCATTACCTATTTGGGAGTCACAGCGGTATGTGTAAATGCCTGGGTACCACAGTTGCCACAGCAAACCAATGATCAGATAATCCACGCCCCACAGCACCTGCAAGGATTATCCTGCGGAGTAAACTGTACCGAAAAACAGATTATCTGTGTATCATCCCACCGCTGCCGCCTCTCTTGGAAAACAGCGGAGAGAGAAAGACCTGCATGCACCAGCCTGGGCTCTTCTTGGGGTGCAGTAGCTCAGTGGGTTGAGCACCTGCCGCACAGATTTATGGGCCATAGGAGAGTGCACAGCGTGGACTCGAAGCAGGGGCCAGTGCACCTATTAAAAGGTCTGAATCGCTAAAATGGTTACCACTCAGCAAGATACTCTGCTTATAATATAACGCCCATGAGTTGATTTAGTTTGTGATGAGTGTTACAACAAGCATTGGCAAAGCAAATCAGTCTTGCTTTGCCAGTGTTGGGCGAGCGATTGGCTTTGCCGGTGTCCAAGGGGCCATATTAAAAGTATGGAAACACTTTCAAGATGGGTGCTGTGTTGCATCATTAAGCCAACACAGGTGATGAAGCAATGGCAATGCATGATGAGTTATGCAACGCAATGGCCATCTTGAAAGTATATAAACAACATCTTCACTGTTTTCTATAATTTTGACATGGCTGGTCAACCCTATTAGCTTTGTCAATAACAATGAGTTTTAAAAGCCTTCAACACCGACAAAGCCAATAGCGCCTGCTATCACGAGAGGGGCAGAATTGGATAGTGAAACAGGACATCATTCAAGGCGACCCCAAGACTGCCATCTAGGGCCAGGCGCACCACTAATGAGCATCAGGGTCAGAAAAAACATTGGTGTTTCTTTAAGCGGTCTTTTCAGCTTTTGCCTTAAGACTCCGCCGCCCTCGTGTCGGCTAGAATGAATGGCGCATTCATCTTTTGCTTTAATGCTATTGTTTATTTGGATGTATACTTCCGCCTCCACCGGAGTGCACTGAACTACGCAAGGAACTACTTTAAAATCATCGCCCACTTGCTGGCTCCAGCCCGTTTGTCTGTCCATAATATACTAAGGGTACTTGGGGTAGCATATTAAACCCACGCCTATTGCCTTTGTCAATGCTTGTTTATATCAGTCACTTAATTTTTTATTTAATTTTAAATATAGCAATGATAAGAAAATGAAATAGAGTTATGCAGTTCACATTTTACATGGGAAGGCCTGCCTTGCTCTGTGGAGATGGGTATTTCGCGCACACCTGCTTCAGCAGAGAACACAAACTGGCCGTGTCCTTGGAAACAGGGTTCCTGTTCGCTCTCCAAAGCAATTGGGCAACACAGTAAAACACAACACACCAACAGCCAGTGAGCAAGACAAAAAAACCTGCACACTACGTAAATTGAATTCAACCAATAATGAGACCGGTTGCAAGAGTTTGACTAGGTCAATAAAGTCTAGCCCACGTGCCAGCAAATGTGGCCTTATATGTCGCAGATATGCAAGCGATGACAGCACATTAGCCCATGATGTGCCATGAGAAGGAGGGGTGAAGGGTCAGATGGATTAGATGGCACAGGCTGGCATGAGAAGCAGCTAAGGGGCATTGTTTGATTGGGTAACTCCTGCAAAGGATACCCACGTTTACCACTGTTTGGACGTTTCCCCTGCCCCTTGCACCTTTAACTGAATACTGAATGACTTGGGATGCCCTGATGCTGTGATGGCATGAACACCGGGTGCCAGCTGACTGCTCGACCATCCTTTCCCAAATACACAAATTTCCAAGATTCGGTGTTGGCTAAAACACAGAGACTCTCGGCTCAAAGAGCGCGGCTAGCTTGTGGAAACTTGGGGGGCCCCTGGTTATGAATATAAGCCTGCCAGGGACTACTGGCCACTGTTCAGAACAGCAAAAAGTACAAAAAACGTATAAAGTAGCTCAGCGGATCAATGCTATTACTCTAAAAATCAGTGTGTGGCAAGTCACGGGTTCGACTTCAGACAGGACCAGTTCATTTAAAGGCTGGGGATGACTGAATGAATGCAGCAAAGTTGCAAAATTAGACCTAAGGATAGAGATGGGCCAGTAACCAAGGTGCCACATAACTGTTCACGTCATTTTTGCTACTTCTGGCAAAATACTTGGGCAGCGTAATGCACTGACTCACAAACACACCCAGAAATGTGAAACTACAAAAATCTACAACCGCACACGGGTTCCTTTCACACGTGGAAACCTGCGGCAGTTGCGCCTTTTCAGACATACTCCTAGAACTCTTCGCTGTATTCAATATTATGCCTATGTGGAGACCTTTACGCGCGCCTACATTTCTGGAAGTGTACAACTGCACACGGGGAACTGCTGTCTCGTTGGCTCAATGCTATTTTGTAAAGTTTATATTTAGCGGCGAGAGAACCCCTTGGCGCTACCCTCCTACCAATTTTGGGTGTGACTCATCTTCATCCACGCTGTGGAAAAGGATTTACTCCTGTCCCTAACAGGAGTAAACCTACGACTATTTCATGGACTGGAATGGGGCAGAAAACACTGGCCCTCATTCTGACCCTGGCGGTTCCCTACCGCCAGGGCCAACGGGGGCGGGAGCACCGCCGACAGGCCGGCGGTGCTCCCTTGGTCATTCTGACCGCGGCGCTTTGGCCGCGGTCAGAACGGGAAAACCGGCGGTCTCCCGCCGGTTTTCCACTGACCCTTAGAATCCTCCAAGGCGGCGCAGCTCGCTGCGCCGCCGAGGGGATTCTGACCCCCCCTACCGCCATCCTGTTCATGGCGGGAAAGCCGCCATGAACAGGATGGCGGTAGGGGGGGTCGCGGGGCCCCTGGGGGCCCCTGCCGTGCCCATGCCTGTGGCATGGGCACGGCAGGGGCCCCCTAACAGGGCCCAACTAGGCTTTTCAGTGTCTGCGATGCAGACACAGAAAAGCGCGACGGGTGCTGCTGCACCCGTCGCACGCCTTCCACTCCGCCGGCTCGATTCCGAGCCGGCTTCCTTGTGGAAGGCGCTTTCCCGCTGGGCCGGCGGGCGATCTGAATCAGATCGCCCGCCGGCCCAGCGGGAAAGTCAGAATACCCCTCGCGGTCAATTGACCGCGGGGCGGTATTCAGGCGGATTCCGACGGGCGGGCGGCAACCGCCGCCCGCCTAGGTCGGAATGACCACCACAGTCTTTCAATAAACCACAGACTCTTGATCGGCGTTTTCCCCAAACTTTCAGGAGCAGCCCCACTTTGTAACTCACACTTCCTGCTTCCGGTGGAAGATTCCCTCGTGAGCAACATCACACCATCATGTATGAGTAACTGGATATGTGAGAGCAAGGGAACCTGTTGTGAATTATTTGCATTCGTAAATCAGTCCATTTACTCATTCAAATAACTTTAGAATAAGGCACTAAGGGCCTGATTCTAACTTTGGAGGAGGGTGTTAAACCGTCCCAAAAGTGGCGGATATACCACCTACCGTATTACGAGTCCATTATATCCTATGGAACTCGTAATACGGTAGGTGGTATATCCGCCACTTTTGGGACGGTTTAACACCGTCCTCCAAAGTTAGAATCAGGCCCTAAATGTTTCTGAACAAAAATAGCGTAATACCATGAAGAAAAACGTATTACATGTTCATGGGAAATTGAATATTTAGCGCTTCGTGAAATACTTAGGACAAGACATGGATCTTTAAACAGGGACATACAGAATGGGGGCGTGGTCTATATTTGTGTCACAGGGTTTAACTAACCACTCATCACTCTAAAAGTTTTACCGCAGGGTGACCAGAGTAGGAACAAGAGGGTCGGACCAGGGCCAAATTTTCCACAATCTAAATGTATAGATGATTAATTTAAAAGTAAATAATATACAAGGGCCCTCATTACGACCCTGGCGGTATAGAACCGCCAGGGCCGCGGCACGCGGGAGCACCGCCGACTGGCCGGCGGTGCCCCGCGGGGCATTCTGACCGCGGCGGCTTAGCCGCGGTCAGAGAAGGGAAACCGGCGGTCTCCCGCCGGTTTCCCGCTGCCCCCAAGGAATCCTCCAAGCCGGCGCAGCTTGCTGCGCCGGCTTGGGGATTCCGACTCCCCCTCCCGCCATCCAGTTCCTGACGGTTCTCCCGCCGGGAACCGGATGGCGGGAGGGGGAGTCGCGGGGCCCCTGGGGGCCCCTGCAGTGCCCATGCCAACGGCATGGGCACTTCAGGGGCCCCCGTAAGAGGGCCCCAAAATGTATTTCACTGTCTGCATAGCAGACAGTGAAATACGCGACGGGTGCAGTAGCACCCGTCGCACCTTCCCACTCCGCCGGCTCGATTACGAGCCGGCTTCATGGTGGGAAGGTCGTTTTCCCCTGGGCTGGCGGGCGGCCTTTCGGCGGCCGCCTGCCAGCCCAGGGGAAAACTCTGAATACCCGCCGCGGTCTTCCGACCGCGGTGCGGTATTCACGACGCGCAACTTTGGCGGGCGGCCTCCGCCGCCCGTCAAAGTTGTAATGAGGGCCAAAGTAAGGTTTCACACTGAACATCTAGCACAGGTCTGCCCTCTTACAAGTAGGCTAGAGAACACTGCTTTAAGAGGTGTCTGCCAGGATGTGATGAAGGTGGGCAAAGCCAGTGACATGCCAGTATTCAAGAATCGTCATTCCACACTAAAAGTTGTTGACTATATTTTTTGGTCCCAAGTAGCGGAGCTTTTCCAAGACACGAGGAGACTAGCTATCTCCTTAACACCCTCCCTGACACAACAACCACTATTAAAACGAACCACCTTTTGGTTTAGAAAAAAGAGTGGTCCCGATTCACTCTGGAAAGACATGTATGAATGCTCAATTCTAAGGCAAAGCAGAAAAACGCCCAATAATCGACTGACTGACAGCACTCAAAAAGAGTTAGCCCATTTAAGAGGGGCTGCAAGAGGGCTATGGTGAATTATGAAGGAAATATATTTGGATCATAAGTAGGGGTGGGTGATATATCTCTGCCGGCGGATCTGGTGGAATTTCAACCAGTCCACGTTACTCTTGTAACAGAGATTTCCGGCTAAATTCTGCCAACCGCCACATTGCGTAGTTTTTTCTCGTGCATGGCTCAAAAACAGTAAGTTGGCGAGCAAGATCTGGTGTCCCCCAGTGTGATTTTTGGTCTCTAGGAGAGCACCCGGCAAGATTTCCCCAACATGAGCAGTTGTGACCATTCGCTGTCAGAAAACTGCTGTTCAAGTTTAAAATCTACTCGAGCAGCAGCAAAATCAACTTGAGAAGCTGCGCCCTCTGGAGTGCCGCGTGATGCCATTTGCGCTGATTTTTCAGCACGAACTACCAAAGCTAAATCACAGTGCGAGCAGCACGATGTGCCTATGTAGGACCATTCAAGGAATTCTGCGGAACCTCGCTTTGTTTTATGGAACTTCACAGGATTCCGCTGACTAAAACTCCATGACTTCCGCCCAGGCCTATAAGTAAATAGGAGAAGTAAAGTGGTGTATTGCAAAACTGAGAGACTTTTATGCTGTTCGTTGTCTCTGAAATATGTCAGGCAATTCTGCAGTGAGACTGACAGAACCCAGAGCTTTGCCTGCCTTTTAAAAAAACCCTATTGTTTTCTGATTTCCTATGAGCCAGCCCCTTGTGACTTATAAGATTACAATTTTAGAATAAAAAATCCGACAAGGACAGTACTTTTGACCAAATGCATTTTCCCATTAGTTTTCTGCAACTTTTATGGTATGTCTTCCATGCTAACAGACATGAGTGGGGCAGTGCTTAATTTGAGCCTGTGGTTTCCAGTGCTCAACAATGGCGATTAAATGTCAGCACCTGCACTTATGAAAGTCTGCCATGTGGTGGCGCTGTTTGTTATATTTAGAGACAAGTACAACAGTTGTTTATTAATTAGCTATACATTAAGAATGACTAATAACTGGCGCCTAAGCCATTCTTTTAGCTTTCGGGGCTTGGAATTGTCAGAACTGAGACACTTTCAGGAGTGTGATGTTGTTATTTGTGTTATTACTGTACCTGACAACACTGACCGGCAATAGGTGGTGGAAGCAGAAGTAGCCTCCGGAGCAGGACCCTGGCACTTACTTTTTTTTTTACCAATAAGCACTGAAGAGGGATGCTTTGAGGGGCATACGGGTCCTTTTCTGCCATAGCTGTCTCTTGATTTGCATGAAAAAAGATGCACTAGACATAGAACAGGGTTCATATTTCAAGCATCTTTTTGCTCGCAAATTGCTTCAAAAACTGAGTTTAAGTCAACACACATTTCGTCCACTTTGGACTGCTTCAAGGCTCCTAAGAGGCTATATCAAAAGAGGGTCCTCATAATGCATCATCCATCCATCCTCCATCCATCATCCATCCTGTCCTCTGTGAGGTCATTGAGACTAGAAGTGAAACGTCATCTGAAAGGACTAGGGCTCTTGTCACTGAATTGAAATGAAAAGATGCTTACAGTCCAAGTTAAGATAAATTTGTAAGCAACATTTGGTTATGAGGGGTAAATACCAGTCGCGGCTCGCAGGACTTTCAGGGGATGGGGTGGGTGCACCACTTGGGTGGGGGGATATCAATAAAATGAAAAAAATTAATTAAAGAAAACTTACAGCTGCACCACCGAACCTCAGCAGGCAGGCACAGGCTCCCAGCCTTCCCTGCGGCCAATCCTGACGCTGCTCAAAGCAGCGTTAGGATTGGCTGGGAGCACCCAGCCTGGGCGCTCCCATGCAGACTGGGAGAGAGCCTACTGCGCATATGTGTTTGGCTGGCCCAAGATGGGCAGCCAAAAAACATGCGGTCTGAGGGGAGTGCACAGTGCACTCCCCTCACTGCTTGTCACCCCCCATTGACCCGCCCCTTTCACAACGAAAAGATAATAAACATAGCTTATTATCCTTTGGTTGTGAAAGGTTTGCCACTTCTGCTGCTGGCAGGGGGGGGCGACGTCCCTCCGCCATAGCAGAGGTGCCACCACTGGTTAACACCTTTCAATGCCAGAATGTGGATAGCTAGTTTTAAGAGGAGGAATTTGGTTTGGATCTAAGTTCATTAATACAGCTCATACATATACATGTTAAGAAACTCAGGGACTGTTTGAGACTTTCTGTGGTCTCTCCCAGACAGCACTGATAGAATTTCCTTACAGTCACTGTGTGGCACAGTGGACAGACCCCAGAGTTCATGTTAGAAAATGTTTTTCTTAAGCTCAATAATTCTATGAAAACTAATATAAACATCACAGGAAATGACTTTATAAAACATCTTTCTAGGGGATTTCAAAATTCACAAATAATTGATGACACACTCTGCACCCTCAGTTCTTGTAATTCCTGTCTGCTCGTTCTCCTCAATTTATCCACTTCATTTCACAAAGCAAATCATTCAATTTTAATTAAGACGTTCGAGCAATACGCTGTATAAGTGGCGCTGTTTTAATTGTTTACCTTCTTGCGGTCAAAAAGGCACCAGCTCATCAAAATTAACATGTACATCTCATGCTCGGTTGCTTTGGCTTGAAAGGTACCACAAGGCTCTTTTCTGGCCTCTGCTCTATTCAGTTTGTACACTGAACCAATTTAATTGATACTCAAGAACTTCCAGATCTCATATGATCAGTATGCAGATGACACACAGTTTTGTCCAAAGAGTGTTTTTCAGCATGCTGTCTTACGTTGAGGTTAAACTTTAAGGCCTGTTCAAGGCTGAATGTTGGTCCATAATTTAAAACTCAACCGCACAAAGAATTTAACATCTCCTTATTCCAAGACCCCAGTCGCTTCTACCTGTTCAATGCTGGATTGACTCATGTGGCTTTCTTGACTGCAAATCTGCTATTGTTGACAATGCTAAATCTCTGGGTAATATTCTCAAGGAACTGACCTTGACACACAAATTAACTCATTGGCGAAAACTGCTCGTATGCAAACTTGGCTGCCCTGGGGATACACCCATTTATCAAGAACAAGACCTCAAGACTCTTCTCCAGGCCCCCATGCTGGCAAGGATTGAATGTGTCAACTTTCTCTTGACTGGACTTCCTGGAGTCACCCACCAAAATGTTTAAAGCAGTGGCATATACTAAAGTAATTGTGTCTCTGGATCCAAACATCATGGCAATATTACACTGACGCTACTTCCTCTCGCATGGCTTCCGTGATACACAAAAAAACGCATCATTCATAAAGTCTTACAACACGCAATGCCAGACTCCTTTTTGGGCAATGTTATCGGAATCTGGATCTCTCTGCCTCCAGGCTGACGTGCCTCCACCTCGCTGTCCACATTCAAGGCTGAGTCGAGAATGTTGCTTTTTCGCTTTCGCTAGGCTCTGATCAACGTCCACGCTTTAGAACTCTCTGCCTGTGATGACTCCTTTCTTCATTGCACCAGATACACCTGTTTAGTACCCCTTCCTTTTAGCTCCCCGGGCTCTGTCCATCCACCCATCGGATATTTCCCATATCGCCCTCTGACGTTGTTCCCTACACTGCCTGGTCCTCCTCTGTTGCTCTGTTGTTACTAAGGGCCTGGTTTAGATTTTGGCGGACGGGTGACTCCGTCACAACAGCGACAGACAGCCCACCCGCGAAATATAAATCCCATTATATCCTATGAGAATCGTAATACGGCGGATGGGATATCTGTCACCGTTGTGATGGATTAACCCGTCCGTCCAAATCTAGATCAGGCCCTAAACCAGTAAAGTCCTTCTCATCTTCCTCTGCGATCTCTGATCTTTAGACATTGTCCTTTCACCGATATCTATCACAGGGGGGGAGGCTCTCTGGTGTTCTCTTTAATGATATCTTTTTTAACTATTGTTGGAAACGTACAGCTATTTAGTTCATCGATATGGTTCTTTCATTTATTCAACTTATGTTTAAATCTTGTTCTCATTATTGATGGGGTCGGCAGAATTTTATCTTTGTAATGTGCCTTAATGCCACCAGGCAAATCTGCTCCATATAAATCTGTATATCTTAAAAAACAAATAAATAAAAACATCTAAAATGATCATACTGTTGGCATACTGCAACATTATGCGTGAGTGGTGCCCACCACTGGATGGAAAGCCTTAGCCTTCCTCATTTCTGCTACATGCACGCTTTATACATGCGTGCATTACATGCGAGCATTATTTCATGCTAAAGCAATAAATACATGTAAAGATAAACAATTTTGTATAGATATCCTAAAGTAGCAAAAAGTAATGAAATGACAAAGGCTTTGGTATTTGTGTGCACCAATTTAATTAGTTTTAGTCTTCAGTATTTTAACTCATGGTCACAGGTGACACGCCCTCCACTACCACTCAGGTTTTAACCCAAACTCTTTACCCCTTTCTTCACCCAGTCAGAACTGTCAAAAACAATCCAGTTGTCAATATCATGCAACCAAACACTATTTATTCACCCTCTTCTGTGTCTCAAACTAAGGTGCTGTGCATGGGTGCAATACCTTTTAGTTTCTTTTTTGAAAACATGTAGACCCGTAATTTCTAAATATCAGAATGGTTTCCAAAAAAAGGATCCCCCACTACATCTTGTTTTTATTTTTTTTAAAGAAAAGTTTCTGTTACCTTTTTGGCCTGTTTTGATTTTGTCATCTCCAGCTTGTGCTGGTGTGAGGTTTCAAAGGAGCCTGGACAGGAAATAGGGGTCTTTAATCATGTGTGGCATGATACAGTGTTGCCCCACCTTGATTAATTTACCACTTGACGTTGTCTCTCAAGAGGAAATGACTGGTTTCCAGGGCTCAGTCCCGGGGCTGCCAAGAGCCATTAGCACAATGGATGGACCGGGGCCTTGACGGCTACGCTGGTGAGGCGGCGAGGTCTGCACTGAGCGTTAACGCCCACAGGTCAGGGCCTTGAGGGGCCTTGATGACTTCTTAGACTTGGCCACCAAGCAGTGAAACAAGCTTTGAAAGAAGTCTTAAACAGTTCATAAACAGAGCCGGCACTCCATTGAATCTGGGTGGCCGTGTTGTCTAAACTACCTTTGTTCTTAGCATGTGAGGAAACTAGGGGGCATATCTGCAAGAGGCTTGCGCCAGCCGATCGTCACTTTTTTTAATGCTCTGACAGCTCAAGCCTCTCAACCATATATGCACTCTACAGGGCTTTGAATGGCCTCGTAGATATGCAGTTAAGGCAACGCAGCGCAAATTGCTGCGTAGCCGTACTCTGTGTCGGGGGCATTCCATGGGCATTGGAGTGGGTTTTCCCAAGCAACATCCATGGATTTTGACACCACCCTAGATTTACTTAATGACGTAAACCTGGGGCAGCCCCGAATCCACATGCCTCCCCAGCAGTGGCGTAACAAGGGGAAATATTTTTTATTTCTCCTTGTTTTTTTACCTCTTTCCTTCTGTGCTGCACTCTGTAGCACACACAGAAAGAGGAAAACACCGCCCAGGTGCCCCATCCTGCACGAAAACAATCCTGCATGCAACGTAGACACCCTTACACCATGGTGCAAGTGTGCCTGCGTTGGCACTCGGCAGCAAATTGCACAACGGCACAAGGGGAAAAGGACAGGAATGCACCGTATCTCATAAATACCCTGCATCCCTACCCTTTCACATTGGCGTAAGGCAGTGCAGCAGGAAGGGTTGTGGCACTGCCCTAGGCCACTTGCCCATAAATATTGGCCTTAGCCCTGTGCTCTACCGGTAGGTAATTTAGCCAAAAGACCACGTTCCACGTGGGGTCTGCATCTCACCATGTTACCCTTTTTTAGTTGGAAGACAAAACCCGCTCTGCTTTTCTAAAGAAGGTACAAGGATTTGGGCCCAAATGTACTAAGTTTTCATGTAACGCAGCAAATCATCCAAATTTGCTTCGCTGCGTTGTGCAAAGAAGAGAAGACAACCCAGCCCATATCTATAGCGCGTGACCTGCCACTGTTGCACAGTGGCTGACTTGTGTGACACTTTGACACAGGGAAGAGTGTGGACTCTCTTGTGTATGATTTACACTGGAGGCCTAATCTTCCAGTGCCTAGACAGGGTCACATGCATAGAATATATGCAGGACACTACAAACATATGTGCAATGTGTCCGTTTATGGGCAGTGGCTTAACATAGGCCCCCAAAGCCCCCAGAGCACAGTACTCTGACCTGAGAGCTCTTGATTGAGTCCGGAGGGGGGCTGTCCATGTAGTTTGCAGGAGGTCCCGCTGAAGTTTAGTTACGTACTGCTTCTGGGGGAGATCACTGCATTCCCCCTAGTTTGCCCCTACTTCAACAAGGCATTAGTTTTTTTATGCAAAGTATGGCCAGGCCACCTTACATGGTGGTGGTTTGTTAACCAGCCACCAGAAGCATCCAAACGTAGCACAAAGTGGAAGGCCTCCTTGACAGCACAAAACACCTTTTGCACTGGAGAGTAAATTCCAGCTCACACCTTGCGTTGCACGAGCACTGGTGCAAAACCACAGTGAATGTGGGTGTGTTTTGGGGGGGAAGGGATAGCTCCAGCTGATCTCCTCTATGTCCAGAAGCAAATTCAAGCGCTTGTGTGTCTTACTGAGCATGTGAAGAAACAAGGTCTGGATTCATTCCTCCAGGCACAATTATGCTAAACTTCCATCCATACCTTCCCAAAGAACCACAAACCACTCACTCCCGGGAACAGCCCCTGCCAGCCACCCAGGATTCAAAACAAATTACCACTGCAGATGGCGCATGGTCTTCGAAAACCCCAAATTGGCCAGAAAAAACAGGAGACAGGAAAAATACTGACGTCTTGAGGGATGTTTAATTTGGTGAAAAAAATGGCTTCCATGAAAAAAAGGGTTTGCCATGAGTCAGCCTCCTTTAAATGGTACCCCAAGAGCTCAGAATAGATTTTAAACTGTCCCTGCTTGGCAGAATTTGCAGTGAGAAGGTTAAACACGAGTACCTACACATGTCTGGTGGCGCAAACAGTTGCACGTTATTCCCAGACGCTCAACGCTGTGGTCAGCGAAATTGGCGATGGCTTTGTTGTTGACGCAACATCAACTCATGGCCTACTCAGTTTGTGCCAGGAGACGAGAGGTCTCATTTCATCCATATTTCATATGTTTTATATTTTTATCTATGGAGTGAGTGATTGCACTAAAAATTTGGACCCCGGTTGTCAATACGGGCTCACAGGTAGGCGCGGGCCGGATTGGACCAGTTTGGTGTAGCTGGCCAACCGTGGCTGCATTTTCTGGATTTTTGTGGGCTCTGACACGAAAGGGCAACCATTGGTTGTCAGGGGGGGCGTAATTGGATCACCTGGGGGGTCGGCAGGGGTGGCCAGGCTGGTCAAATACAGGGCTTTCTCAGCTGATTGCCACCTTCCAGCCTGACTGCCCTTGATAGGAGGTTTTTCATTTTTAGTTGTATCAAACTCGCTACTGCACACCCTGCAAATTAATATGGAAATGGTTTTACTTGATATGTCATCATGTCCAATAAATACGGCCTGAAATTTAATATATTCTCTAAAGCAAGAATAGTGGTGAGTCTTTTGTCATTTTTGTGGGACATTGTGGTTAACAAGGATGGAGGGTGTTACAGAGGCCCATGAGGTGCTGGGGGGAGGCTTACCCATACAGGAGGGGGCCCCCCTCAGCCCCTACTGATGTGAGTTTGGGAGCCCCTTCAGCATATCTTGCAGACCCCCCCTCACATTTTGTTACGCCACTGACATGGGTGGGTGTTGTCTGATGTCTTTAGGGGCTGGGGTCTCAGTGCGGCCCCCCACCTATTGAAATTACCCCATCGACAACTGCAGGGGGACCCTTTTGAGGGTTCCATTTCCCCAGGAGCATAGGCTTCTGCAGTGGAGCACTGGAGCTGATTTGGGGGTGGTCCCTTAAACTAAGAAAAAATAAAAAAAGGAATCTATCAGAGAACAAAAATAGAAAAACTACAAGAAGGGACAGCTGGCTGAAGAGCTGTAGACTTCGATCCCTCCAAAATGTCAACTCAAAGTCGGATTACCATTCAACAAAGCTGTCAATCTGCACCGAGCCAGGAGCCTGGCAGGGGATGGAACTGAGACCTGAAAATAGAGGAGTAATCAAAATCCAGACAACCATTCTCCACAGAGCCTTCAATGAGGATATCAGTCAAAAACCCGAGCCAACATGGGGTCTTACAGTAAATAAAACGCAGCTCCCCAAATCCTCATCCATGGCCTTTTCCAGAATTCACTTCTCGTGTCGTAAAGAGGGTCGCGTGAAATTCTTATAAAACTGAGTAATCTTGCATAACTGTTGTGAATTTTGCATTGTAAAATCCCCCAAATAATACCATTAAGCCACAGGATGGCTAAATTTAACAAGCATTTGCAATGCAATGGGTCTCGCGTTTGCTTGAGCTAGATCAATTAGCGTTGTAAACTCCCAACCGGACGTTTCTTGCCACACAAATTGAAAATGAAAATACAACAGTTTCACATAACTATCTGGACTTTTCTTGCCATATAAACTGAAAAGTAAAAGTTTCACATAAGCGAGCTGACGGCCGCCATCAGTGCAAAGCAGGCACACAAAGGGAAATACAAGTTCACTCGCAGTGAAACCTATCGGCAAAAGTGCAATTATCCATGTTACCGGCAAAAGTGCAATTATTGACATCACCGGGAAAAGTGCAATTAACTATGTAACAGGGTCGATGTCATGCGAAACGCTCGACTTCTGCCCAGAGAGATCGCGCTGTGAAAAGAGAGAAAAAGTAGTCCACAAACCGGATGGAAAACGTGGAGCCTCGTATGTTTTCAGTACTTGGTCGCTGCGCTCGAGGAGGGCTAAACACTGGAAAAAGCATAACTTATGCATGTCTTTCACTAATGAAAGCAAGCAGATTTTAAAAGGCAAGCCCACGAACCAATGAAAGACACTGACATGACATGGGTGTCTTTTGAAGCCCAAACAGAGAGTACACAACACTGGACGAAGGGCTTTGCGCTCGCCCGTGAAAATAAAATTACTGCAATAAAAGGAATGGCCAGAATGCTACTCTCTGTCGTTCCCAGCACTTGTGTTTTTAGGTACTAATGTTTTTTTAGCACAACATGTGTCCTTTTGTCCAAAATAGATGCAAGGACGCATTTTGCACTACAACAGATCACTAAATGCTGGTTTGCCTTTTGAATAATTGGTGTAGTTTTTGCAGACTTTCAGGTAATTATGCAAATGACATGAAGTTTGCACATTCTGGGTATTAACCTGTTTCGGTTCTGAAGCTAAACAATTTAGAATATGTTCTTATTAACTGCTTACAAGAGGAGATTCATCAGCTACTGACTATAAATATACAGAGGTTTTATTTGTAATCCTTTGGATCTTGTACTGAAAGGTCTCTAGAAAGCCACCATGGCCCTGTGGGCCTGAATGACCTATGCCAGTGGTTTCCAACCTGTGGTGCAGGGACCCCTGGGGGTCCACAAAGCATCCTGCGGGGGTCCGCGACTGCTTAGAAAATTAAATAATATTAACAGATCAGGTCCCCAGCTTTCAGTAATGACTCATTGGGGGGGTCCCCGGATTCCAATAATGATTCAGTGGGGGTCCCCGGGTTCCAGTGATGATAAAGTGGGGGTCCACAGAAGTGAAAAGGCTGGGAACCACTGACCTATGCTACTGTTTTTCAGTGGTTCGACACACACAGGACCAAACTACTATGTCCATTGCTAGGATCGAGAGTACCAATGACTCGGGCATGAAATGTCAAAATAAACAATTAAATCAGGTGTGTTCAACAGTGATCTATGGAGGATTATTAACAAAGGACAAGTTTATGGACAATCAACTTAATATGAAAATAAACTGGAAAATCCATCTAGTACGAAACACAGTACTGTGCGATACAAACCAAACATGCACTATTCAAAACAGATGCAGTCTACACGTTATTATAGAGTTTGTGCAAGATCAGGTTTGAAATGTGGTTTTTCATACATTTCTTTAAGGGTTCGTGCCAAGTGCAACATTCAACTAACTCTCCACCTCAGAGCACTTTGCATTGGGAAGGATGACCAGGTGATTTTACAAAAGAACCCTGTATCATGTTCCTAGGAATAATTGTAATTGTGTTTATAAAGCGCTTACTAACGCTGGTGAGATGTTGAAGCACTTTTCTGCGAATAGCACGCTACTCCAGAACCCAAAAAGGATTAGTGGTGGATTAGTGTAGGGAAATAGGAGTTAATTTGAGAGGTGTCTGTCAGTTGGATTGAATAGGATAATGGTGGGATAGAAGAGGGAAGAGTTCAGAATGTGATATTTGGGAGATCACCGTAGCAAGACAAGGTTTGGGATGAGCTTAAGGAGCAAGGGAGGAGGGAAGAGTCTCTAGAAAGGGATTTGGGAGATCATAGTAGTAAAATGAGGTTTGGGATGAGTCAAAGGAGAGATAAAATGAGGAAAGAGTTTAGAAAGGTTGTTTTGGGAGATCATAGTAGTAAAATGAGGTTTGGGGTGATCCAAGGAGGGCTAGAGGAGGGAAGAGTCTAGAAGGAGTTATTATGGAGATCATAGATGTAAAGTGAGGTTTGGGGTGATCCAAGGAGGGCTAGAGAAGGGAAGAGTCTAGAAAGGGTTATTATGGAGATCATAGTAGTAGAATGAGGTTTGGGGTGATCCAAGGAGGGCTAGAGGAGGGAAGAGTCTAGAAGGGGTTATTATGGAGATCATAGAAGTGGAATGAGATTTGGGATGACTCAGGGAGTCGAGGCAGAGGAAACATTGAGAGAGGTACCTTTTTTGCAGCTCACAGAGTGTCTGCGTGGGGCTGGGAGGGTTCTTCAATAGAATCAGTATTGATGTGCTGAAGCTGTGGAAAGGCCTTGATAGCGGGAGGGCACATAAGCATATTTGATGCCCTCTTACAGGAAATGACGATAGTGGTTTTGGTACAGGGAAGTATACATGCGATTATTTTACATGAGGAAAGTGGGTGACTTAAAAAAATATCAGGAGAATGGATTTCCCGTAGTAACTTCTATTGAAGCCAAGTCAATTTCAGGTGGGAGGCAGCCAAAATAAAACCATTCCTGGTTTAAAAAATCGAGGGTCTCCCGGCTGAATGTGGTCTATTGGCATGTATGGGGCGGTTAGGGATGTCGTCCCGTGTCAAGTGGTTTTACACTGCGCACATATCTTGCTTGCTTTCCTCACAGAGATATGTAGCCTTCCAATGATTGTAATCCTATTTATTACCAAAGAACATACAAGGCAAAAACAGAGGTTTCAAATCTAATAATGTATTCCAAATCATCATACTTTGTAAGGCTTTATTAAAAGTTTGTAGGAGAAAATAAAACAGCCTGTGGATTGAAACTAGTATAGTTGGCAAGCATCCACAGGGCATTACATCTGCAGTCTAGTACTTTACAAGTGAGTCTTTCATTCAGCTTTCCATATCTCATCCATTGGCTGATGCTCAGCTGCTATTCATATACATTTACAATAATAGTTTAAAAGTCGCCTTTCTTCAAGATTTGCAAATACATTTTTATTTATATTTTTATAAAAACATGAACACATTCATCCAACTTTTCCACAGAATATTCCATGACCAATGAGAAAGTGTCAAATGAAAGGAAAGCATTTAATTTCATTTAATTTCCATTTTAATTTCAGGATGGTTTTACTTAACAAAGAGCCGGATCAGGTGGGCATTCATCTCTTCCATCCCGATATGTGCTTTAACGACTAAAAGCTCAGGAGAGGAGGTACCTCTGGTTTGACCTCGATTGGATGGAAGTAGCAGCTGACTTTCTATATCGGAGAGAGTTAATGGTGAGGCGCAAGAATGATAATCCTCCTAGAAGCTGGTAAGCATGAAAAAGCACTGTATTGTTACCTTCTGCCCATTCAGGTGGGCAGAAGATGGCAGTCTGAGGTCCCAGAGAAGACTGGAGGTCTTGGGTTGGGAGGTAGAAAGGTACTAAGGTGACTGACCATGAGTCAGGGTCTGGCATCCACATACAGGTGTCTACAGGATCTGAGCCCACCACCACCGGGGACAGCCCAGGATAGACTAGCAAGAGCTACAACAGCATGTGGTGTGAGATGGACATTAGGTATCTAAATAGAACAGGATATGCTGCTGATTTATTCATCATATACTCTGGGTGATGCACACACAGACCTGCCAACTCACACAGTGCCACCGTGTGACACGTGATGTCAGCTGCCTTCACAAGGTCACCCCGTTAGGAGCTGATATCACACAGTGGCATGGAAACGAGTTGAAAACTACTGTATAGAGTGGATTTCAGCTCATTGTCATAGGCTTTTAACTCCCAGTGTCCTTTAAGGAGTGTGAAAACACCCCAGGACAATAGCACCAGCCCAGCAGGCTTTTTTCTTTTACTTTGGAGAAGAGGGGTTTGGGTGGGGCTGGTGCAAAAGTGCTTTGCAGGTACTTCTCAGCTTAAGGCTCCCAACACTCCAAGACCCTCCCCTCTCCTCACAAAGTGATTTTTTGATTGTAGTTGGCAGGTCTGCACACAGCAGAAGTAGCCTTCTCCAGTGACCCAAAATTCTTCTATCAACGAAACTTACCAGATGACTTGGTATCAGCAGGGACATCATGGTAGCCTTTCTTCTTCAAATCACTGCTCTCAGGTGTGTTAGTTATTTGACATGAACCACAAATGTAAATCTCAGAGTGCAATAGATTCTCAAAGGAAAGTCCAGAATTGGAAAATGTTGTCCTTGATGATATGCACCTTCTGGTAATATCATCATCATGGTAAGTTCACAAGATAAGCATCAAAGGTATGTTGGCTTTCATGGAAGGAAGAAGTGAAGTCATACTGGAGACAGGAAGTGGTGAGGAGAAAGAAGGCGAAGATGCTGTTTGTGTCAACACAACCCCTTTAAGAAGACTGAACCGCTTCCCAAACAACGAGAAGGTGCAAAAGAAGCAGGGTTGTCCATCATTGCTAATTATTGGGTACCTGAATCTTATGTGCCTCAGATACATTTCATTCAAAGAACCTTGTCAGCTTGAGACACTGTGTGGGATGAAAGCAAAGCTTGGATGTGATCGGCAGACCATTCTGTTGTGGACCAGTCAGGGCAAAAAGTGTCACCACCTTCAGTTCACCACATCACCTGTGCTGCGACAGGTGACCTGTAGAGCGCAACAACCGAGGAACAAGACTAGCTATCTCTGGGTCAAGGGGGTATTAGGACCCTGTTATTTTATACGCATTTATGGAATCTCTTTTCTATGTATATGAGTTACTCTTTGATATGGAATTACTGATAATTATGGGGTTACTCCTCCTTGTGTAATTAGGAGTCAGTTTGGGGAAAGAAAATCCTACTGCAAGAGCACATTTAGCGAGCGGCAGCTTGCATTCGCTATCTGTATTCTACTGCATGTTGCACTGAGACAATAGCGCTAAATGATGGTAGTAAGTTGGGAGAAAATCCTACCCCCAAGAGCACATTTTAGTAAGTGCAAGCAACTGCTCGCTTTGGCTAATCTTGTTCTATTTAGGGAAATCTTTTAGCACAAAATACATCCTCCCATTCATTTTGGACTTGAGAAGGCATTTTTTCCGCTAGGAAACAGCGATAAATGCACAAATACTCTTCTTACATAATTCAGTCATAATGTTGTGGAATTCTTAGGTAAATCAGCAATATTACGCTACACAGAACTTTGCGAGTTACACTCCCAACTATTCTTTCTCACTATTGCATCACTGAATGTCTTATTTCAGTTCCTGGCAAGACTGAGGCATCTGCAACCAACAGGGCCACCTTTGGATGTGCCCCTTAGAGAAACACTCTTAAGAAACCTTCTATTCTTCTAATAGCAGTGATGCCCTCAAAAGTGTCTACATCAATATCTCTGGCAATGCAAAGGAGGATCTGTAAAGCTAAATCCACAAGATCATAAGTTGCAAAACCATTCTACCATTAAAGTCCTGCAGTAGTCATTCAAACATCAAGCCACTGTTAGCCTGCCAAAGTAAGTCAATGAAACCACCGTGAAGCTTTCTGGCTCTCATTTTCAGGACGAGACAGCCTGCTTTTTATTAAAATAGTAAAGTATGAAGGAGGCAAGTTTGGGAGAGAGGCAAGAGAGATAAATAATAGCAAGTTGTAGACAACAGAGTAAAACGCCCATCGAAGAATGAACTAAAAATTCATCTAACAGTTATCGCTAATTTTCACATGGAAAGGCCAAAGTCTTCTTGAAAACATTAGCTGCTATGTCAATGGTTTGATTTACTTTCAGATGAGAGACTGATTCTGTGCCGGGAATGGCTTGGCTTTCTGCCCCTGACTGAGTACCTAATTTGAACCAGTGGTTTCTGGTGCTCGTCACCCACTCTTAATTGTCAACATTGGCACTTACGATAGTCTGCCACATGATGGCGCTGTCCATCTAATTTAAAGAGGAGCAGAAGTTGTATATACATTAAAAATGATTAATACCTGCCACCAAAGCCATTCTTATAGCTTTGAGGGCCTGGAATAGTCAAAATTGTTACACTTTTAGGGGTGTGATGGTGTTGTTAAAATAATTGGCAATGCTGGTGGGACCAATGGGCAGTGCAAGCAGAAGGGGCCTCCGTACAAGGGCTCTGGCACTTATTTATTTACAGATTAAGCACTGGCCACTGTCTTGCCCAAGTGGAAGTCCAGTGTGATTTGCGTGTCTGTGATCGCTTCTTGCTTTATTGCTCATTCAATAGGTGAATCCTACTGCTCTGGGATTACTGCACAAGCAGTAATGTGGTAGCCATTTCAACAAGCATTTGTAATGCAACCAGTCTCGCGTTTTCTTGAGTTAGAGCTATTAGCATTATAAACTGCTAACCAGACTTTTCTTGGCACATAAATTATAAGAAAAAAAAACTAGCTCGTTCGCGCTATGTAAAACCCAGCGCAATCGCGCTGCGTGGAAAATAAAAAGATAAAGTAGTGCAGAAACCAGGCTGTAAACATGGAGACTCGTATGTTTTCAGTAGTTGGCTGGTGCGCTCGAGGAGGGCTAAACACCAGAAAAGGCATGACGTATGCATGCCTTTCACTAATGAAATCAAGCGAATTTTAAAAGGTAAGCCCACGAACCAACGAAAGTGGTGGGCGTGACATGGGCATGGTTAAAAGCCCAAAGAGAGATTACAACAGGGATGGAGCATTTGGGCACTCGACCCTAAAAATGTGGGTGTGCAGTCAATTCAGCCTACTTCCTATAGGCACCGACATTAAATATCACAAGCAGAAAATGGCAGTGTTGTGTTCGAAGCACGCAGTAGAATGTAGCAAGCGGGCCATGGTGCCCAGTCGTCACCGACCAGCATTCTGAGCTTCCATTTCTTTCTTCGTAAATGATCCTCTCACCAAAAGATTCTGGAAGCCAGAGACTTTCTGTGAATAAGAGTCTAGCCAGGCCCCACAGCCACAGTACATTAGCAATCAGCATTGTTTATAAGCCAGCCCTGGTATAAATTAAGGGGGCCGCCTGTGGTTGTCTGTAGCTGGAGGTATTGTGTATAATGACATCGTCCATTATGCTAAGAGTGAAAGCAATGTGGCACAACCTTTTGTGCCTGGCAAGCTTTATCCTCGTTTGTGCTTTAAAACATGAGACGCTGAGTGGAGTTTATAAAGTGCACCTGTCTCAAAAAGAGGGAATAGCTCAAAACGAATTGCTAAGCCTTTATCTCACTCGCCCACTCTCAGTAACTGAGGCTCTGTCTCTCTCACACTCACAGATACACATGCACACATCCATGCATCTCTGTACCACCTGTAACAGGCACACTCACAAACTGACAAACAAGTGCACATATTCACATACGCACAAAAGGATGTACAGTCGTGGACACTCACGGATGCGACAGTCGTGGTGAGGATGGCGGTGTCAGGTCTGGTTATAAGGCCATGTACACGTCATGCAATAATTACACAATATTTACATTGGCTTTAGCTTTCGGCTGACCAGGGTACGAGCCTCAGCACCAGGAGCTATGGGGAACCATGGTCCAGTTGGGAAAGTCATGCAGTTATTGAAAGCTGCCAACGTGAGACATGAGTCCAGGCTTCAAGGTGGGGAGTGGGGATTCACTGGAAGGTTGGTGGGAGAATGTGCCAGTGGGACGGTGCCATCTCTTTGACAGACATTATTTGGGATGAAATGTAGGGCTCCTGGTGCCAGCCAGGAGAGCAGGGGGCATATTTATGAGGATTTGGCGCAGGGCAGCACAACAAGTCACCTTGCATCAGAGTGAAAGGGCAGCAAAGTGGCTTACCTATGGCATACGGTCCATTCCTGTCCGTTCCCCTGTGCTGGCGCTCTTTTGGCGGCCTAGTGCCAATGCAGACACCCTGGCACCATGGTATAAGAGTGTCTGCGTTGCATGCAGGGCTGTTTTTGTGCAGGAAGGGACACCTTTCTTTCCTATTTCTATGTGTGCTGCAGAGTGCAGTAAACATAGAAAAACAAGGAAGAATAGTGATATTTTGCTTGTTGCGCCTCCCCTTGACAGGCGTAAGGTTTTGGCACATCCCCAGGCTTACAAGATCTTGTAAATCTGGGGATGCGTCAAAATCCATGATGTTGCATGGGAACACCCACCGCACCACCCATACAATGCCGCCTTAGCACAGGGTAATGCAGGGACTTTCACGTCCTCTCCTTACGCCACATCTGCGTGGCCATTCAACGCCACGCAAAGTGGCTTTGCATGGCCTTTTAGATATGACGTTGTGGTTTGCTCTACTGTTGCATCACAAAAAGTGATTCACCGGCAGTGCAAGGGGCTTATAAATATGCCCCTCGATTTACAAAGCCTAAAACCTGTGTTGAAAGGCAACCAGCTATTCTTGCAGATGCAGGTGTTGGGCTGTATCACACCACGTTAAGAGTTTACAGAGTAAAAAGTACACCCCAGAATAAATGTTATTGCACAAGTATCATCTCACGAAGATCCCAATTGCTGGGCTAAACCTTAGCTAACATAATTTCTGTTTTCTTCACATCTACACCAAATGCAAAGATGTCTCCTGCAGGCGAGTTGGTCCAAACAGACAGGTCTGGTGGCGATGGACAATCGTGAGGCAAAAGTGTGCAACGCCAGTCATCCTCCCGCGTCAATGGTGAAAAGGGGGACAGCAAGGGAAAAAGACTTGAAAAAGTCCTCAATTTCACAGGAACACCCATCTTAGCTCCTTGAAGAACGGCCGCACTTCAGACAAGAACTAAACAGGCTTTCTTGGGAATCACTATCTGCCCACTGCCTGAAGGAACTGAGAGGCAGCAAGGGAGAATAGTATGTCTGGGAGGGTAAGCAGTGTGCAGGTGGAAATGGGGGAGAAGAATCCAAAAACACAACTCCATGCACAAGAATGCAATGTATCAATCAAGAGAACACGAGATAGTACTAAAAGTCAGTGTAACATTATACAAAGAAGCGTAAGTCAATATGACACAATAGAAGCTAAAGGGCCTCAATTAGATCTTGGCGGATGGGGTTATCTGTCACAAACGTTACGGATATCCCATTCGGCGTATTACGATTCCATTATATCCTACGGAGACCATAATACGGCGGATCGAATAACCATCACGCTTGTGACAGAGTAACCCGTCCGCCAAGATCTGAATCAGGCCCTAGGTAACATAACTCAATGAAACTTTGCAAAGTGTAAAATAAAATGTTGTGACTATAGTGTTTCATCCTTATGTTAAATGTGTGCTTCTCTCACTTCAGCCCCAAAGCATCAGGGTTCTCTGATACAACGCAATGCTCATTGCAATTATAAGTCATCCTTCCTCAAGGACAGAACGTGTCCTTTAGAGATGTCAAAGAGATTACCAGCTTCCGCCCTGTCAATCCACCCAAGGGTCCTTGATCCTGTTCTCCTGCCACCCATAATCCTCTCAGATCCAGGTTGAACATGGTCGGTGGAGATTCTCTCAGCTTGTAGGCTTTGCCCTTTAGGTCTCGGATATCTAGTACCTAAGCTGGATCACACGTTTTCGGTCTCATCCCTCTCCGCCAGCATTAAAAGATGTAATCTGTCAAACATGCCTCAAGCCAGTATTATCTTTGTTTCTGTAACCACTGTAAAGGGCTGATGGGTTCAATTCACTTCTGGGTCTCTCCTACATCTATGTATGAGTTTCATGCAATTTTCTGCTTCTAGATCAATGTTCCTCTCTTTGTTTCATTCACACCTTTGCTATGGCTGTGCTTTCATGTTGGAGTTCTGCACTATGCAGCCCGCTCCTTAGGTTCTGTTTTTAGGCTTGGCTTAGCGAGGTTTTAGCTGCTTGCTAGCCTTATGTTTTACAAACAAATATCCTAATTAAAATGCACATGTACATGCATATATACTAGAGATGGGCGAGCCACTGAAAGCTTGAACCAGAAGCCTGGCTATGGCTCAGCTTGATGTCCTCTTGGAATGTGGAGCCCAAAATGAGCCAAGCTTTCACTGGAGGAAATGTGGCCTGTTGGCTAGAGCTGCCAACCCCTGAACACAGGGAAGCATGTTCGGATCCCGTCCTCAGCTCAACATCCTGTGAATCTGAGCACATCCTAACAAATGTGTAATGTTGTCTGGTCGTGAAGAACTCCTAGGAGACAGGTTTGTGCTCTGAAAAACTGCAAAAAATAATGGATTCTGCCCTAACCTCAAATGACAAGTATTAAAGACAAAACATTAACCTTTGATATGAAAAAGAGATACCATCTAGTTGCTGATTTGAATAAGGTGAAACCATCAAACCTGGGCTCAATCCCAGCATTCATGCTTGCCCAAACTGTGTGATCCTAGGCAGGCACTTGATTTCACCAAGCCTCTTTTCTCTTCTTCAATGTAGGAGAGCACTTTCAAATACATGAATTCCAGTTGGGCGCTGCACAAGAGCCTCAATTGTGTTTAGTTTAATAGACTGAAATGTTGCTCCACCTATAAGCAGAATCTAGGCGACATACAGGGTACACATGACAACAACTTACTAATAGCATTTTCTTTGGGGGTTGGGAGAATGTTTCAAAGTTCCTGTTTAAAAACTCTTGACTTTTAATCAAGTGATATAATCTGACGTACTAAGGTGAAACACTTACGTTGAAAAAAATACACGTTTTCTAATTTTAAAGAGACTTTATCATATTTTATTAGCGGGGGCTCATCCACTATGGATGCAAAACTTGAAATATAAAATGACAATAAACCATGTTTAATATTGTTTTATTTTTCAAGGGGGCGGGGCCATGGGGGATGACAGGCACGAGGCACTGTTGTCAGTGCGCATATAGGTTTGGTCGGCCATCTCAGATCGGCCAAACTGACATGCGCACTGAGGTGTCTCCAACCCGAGCTGCGTTGCCGGGTTGGAGGCAGCAGGCACAGGCTGCCAGTCTATCTGGGAGTGCAAATTGAGGGCTCTCAGGACAATCCTGATGTTGCTCTCATGCTGCCAGCAACATGAGAGCAGCATTAGGATTGGCTGCAGGGCAGTCCGGGAGTCTGTGCCTGCAGTGGAGCCAGAAGATCAGTGATGCAGCGGAGATGCGGCTGACACGTTTTTTGGGGTGAGGGGTTTGTTTTACGTATTTTTGTTGTGTTTTTGTTTTGTGCCCTCTCGTCCTACCACTTTGCCTTGGCACCAGCCACGACTGTATTTGTTATGATGTTTCCTCATCGATTTACAAGACAGATATTTCCACCGCTTAGCTCAGTTCATGCACAGCCTTCTTGGGCCAAGCCAGACCCCTGGCTTGGCTCCCCCATTTAACTTTTTGGCCCGCTCATCTCCAATACATGCACACATACATCTATAGCCCGAAGTGCCGTTACCATCAATTTCTAATGCAAAGTCGTCCATCCCAATACAAAAAACACAAAATGCCAGAATAAACAAATTTCGCACACTCCTACTTTAAGTAACAGAGCTACACACATTAATGAAGTTGGGTCTAATTTCAGAAGAAGAAAAGTAATACAAACAAAAATGAGATGAAAGGGCCTATATAGCTATTCATCCTTTGTGTACAGTCCTGCAGGTCGGAAGGACGCTCTCTCGCCCCAGCAGATTCATTGGATACTTTCTACCCACAGCTCAGTCTTTGTGGGGTTCCCACAAATCGCCTGAGTGTCTCAATTCCCTAACCCTACCTAGCTGACTACTATTTACCCACAGGGCTTGATCAGTCCTGTTGTGGACATCACTTGAGCCATCTCCTGTCCCTGCACATTTTTGAGAACGTTCAGTCCCTGGCGACAAGGGTACTCTCTTGCACTGCACATCATGTGTATACCCTTTTACGCATCATGTGTGCACTCACTTACATATCTTTGGACACTTACCAACCCCCTGCACATCCTGGGGTGTTACTCATGCCCTTACACTTCATGTGGATCCACTTAACTTCCTGCACACAATCTTAGAACTCTTGTGTCTCTACACTTCCGGTGTGTACTTTCTACACAATCTTTGGGGTCTGTTGTGACTCCTGAAATCTCGGACTTTTTTATCACTACCTCAGTTCAGTGGCGTAAGAAACTTGAGAAGGGACTCCTGCAAAGTAGTTGGAGCGGGCTCCCTCCCTCCCTGGACACAGTCAGGGGCCTGCCGTCCGTCCGTGCACAGTGTACTGTGCTGAGGGGGGACCCCTGCAAAGTACTTGGAGCGGGATCCGTCCCACCCTGGACCCAGTCAAGGGCCTGCCGTCCGTGCACAGTGTACTGTGCTGAGGGGGGACCCCTGCAAAGTACTTGGAGCGGGCTTCCTTCCACCCTGGACCCAGTCATGGGCCTGCCGCCCGTGCACAGTATACTGTGCTGAGGGGGGACCCCTGCAAAGTACTTGGAGCGGGATCCGTCCCACCCTGGACCCAGCCAAGGGCCTGCTGTCCGTCCGTGCACAGTGTACTGTGCTGAGGGGGGACCCCTGCAAAGTACTTGGAGCGGGATCCGTCCCACCCTGGACCCAGTCAAGGGCCTGCCGTCCGTGCACAGTGTACTGTGCTGAGGGGGGACCCCTGCAAAGTACTTGGAGCGGGCTTCCTTCCACCCTGGACCCAGTCATGGGCCTGCCGCCCGTGCACAGTATACTGTGCTGAGGGGGGACCCCTGCAAAGTACTTGGAGCGGGATCCGTCCCACCCTGGACCCAGTCATGGGCCTGCCGCCCGTGCACAGTATACTGTGCTGAGGGGGGACCCCTGCAAAGTACTTGGAGCGGGATCCGTCCCACCCTGGACCCAGTCAAGGGCCTGCCGTCCGTGCACAGTGTACTGTGCTGAGGGGGGACCCCTGCAAAGTACTTGGAGCGGGCTTCCTTCCACCCTGGACCCAGTCATGGGCCTGCCGCCCGTGCACAGTATACTGTGCTGAGGGGGGACCCCTGCAAAGTACTTGGAGCGGGATCCGTCCCACCCTGGACCCAGTCATGGGCCTGCCGCCCGTGCACAGTATACTGTGCTGAGGGGGGACCCCTGCAAAGTACTTGGAGCGGGCTTCCTTCCACCCTGGACCCAGTCATGGGCCTGCCGCCCGTGCACAGTGTACTGTGCTGAGGGGGGACCCCTGCAAAGTACTTGGAGCGGGCTCCCTCCCTCCCTGGACCCAGCCAAGGGCCTGCTGTCCGTCCGTGCACAGTGTACTGTGCTGAGGGGGGACCCCTGCAAAGTACTTGGAGCGGGCTCCCTCCCTCCCTGGACACAGTCATGGGCCTGCCGCCCGTGCACAGTATACTGTGCTGAGGGGGGACCCCTGCAAAGTACTTGGAGCGGGCTCCCTCCCTCCCTGGACCCAGCCAAGGGCCTGCTGTCCGTCCGTGCACAGTGTACTGTGCTGAGGGGGGACCCCTGCAAAGTACTTGGAGCGGGATCCGTCCCACCCTGGACCCAGTCAAGGGCCTGCCGTCCGTGCACAGTGTACTGTGCTGAGGGGGGACCCCTGCAAAGTACTTGGAGCGGGCTCCCTCCCTCCCTGGACACAGTCAAGGGCCTGCCGTCCGTGCACAGTGTACTGTGCTGAGGGGGGACCCCTGCAAAGTACTTGGAGCGGGCTCCCTCCCTCCCTGGACCCAGCCAAGGGCCTGCTGTCCGTCCGTGCACAGTGTACTGTGCTGAGGGGGGACCCCTGCAAAGTACTTGGAGCGGGATCCGTCCCACCCTGGACCCAGTCAAGGGCCTGCCGTCCGTGCACAGTGTACTGTGCTGAGGGGGGACCCCTGCAAAGTACTTGGAGCGGGCTCCCTCCCTCCCTAGACCCAGCCAAGGGCCTGCTGTCCGTCCGTGCACAGTGTACTGTGCTGAGGGGGGACCCCTGCATAGTACTTGGAGCGGGCTCCCTCCCTCCCTGGACCCAGCCAAGGGCCTGCCGTCCGTGCACAGTGTACTGTGCTGAGGGGGGACCCCTGCAAAGTACTTGGAGCGGGCTCCCTCCCTCCCTGGACCCAGCCAAGGGCCTGCTGTCCGTCCGTGCACAGTGTACTGTGCTGAGGGGGGACCCCTGCAAAGTACTTGGAGCGGGCTCCCTCCCTCCCTGGACACAGTCAAGGGCCTGCCGTCCGTGCACAGTGTACTGTGCTGAGGGGGGACCCCTGCATAGTACTTGGAGCGGGCTCCCTCCCTCCCTGGACCCAGCCAAGGGCCTGCCGTCCGTGCACAGTGTACTGTGCTGAGGGGGGACCCCTGCATAGTACTTGGAGCGGGCTCCCTCCCTCCCTGGACCCAGCCAAGGGCCTGCTGTCCGTCCGTGCACAGTGTACTGTGCTGAGGGGGGACCCCTGCAAAGTACTTGGAGCGGGCTCCCTCCCTCCCTGGACCCAGCCAAGGGCCTGCCGTCCGTGCACAGTGTACTGTGCTGAGGGGGGACCCCTGCAAAGTACTTGGAGCGGGCTCCCTCCCTCCCTGGACCCAGCCAAGGGCCTGCTGTCCGTCCGTGCACAGTGTACTGTGCTGAGGGGGGACCCCTGCAAAGTACTTGGAGCGGGCTCCCTCCCTCCCTGGACACAGTCAAGGGCCTGCCGTCCGTGCACAGTGTACTGTGCTGAGGGGGGACCCCTGCATAGTACTTGGAGCGGGCTCCCTCCCTCCCTGGACCCAGCCAAGGGCCTGCCGTCCGTGCACAGTGTACTGTGCTGAGGGGGGACCCCTGCATAGTACTTGGAGCGGGCTCCCTCCCTCCCTGGACCCAGCCAAGGGCCTGCTGTCCGTCCGTGCACAGTGTACTGTGCTGAGGGGGGACCCCTGCAAAGTACTTGGAGCGGGCTCCCTCCCTCCCTGGACGCAGCCAAGGGCCTGCCGTCCGTGCACAGTGTACTGTGCTGAGGGGGGACCCCTGCATAGTACTTGGAGCGGGCTCCCTCCCTCCCTGGACCCAGCCAAGGGCCTGCTGTCCGTCCGTGCACAGTGTACTGTGCTGAGGGGGGACCCCTGCATAGTACTTGGAGCGGGCTCCCTCCCTCCCTGGACGCAGCCAAGGGCCTGCTGTCCGTCCGTGCACAGTGTACTGTGCTGAGGGGGGACCCCTGCATAGTACTTGGAGCGGGCTCCCTCCCTCCCTGGACGCAGCCAAGGGCCTGCTGTCCGTCCGTGCACAGTGTACTGTGCTGAGGGGGGACCCCTGCATAGTACTTGGAGCGGGCTCCCTCCCTCCCTGGACCCAGCCAAGGGCCTGCTGTCCGTCCGTGCACAGTGTACTGTGCTGAGGGGGGACCCCTGCAAAGTACTTGGAGCGGGCTCCCTCCCTCCCTGGACCCAGCCAAGGGCCTGCTGTCCGTCCGTGCACAGTGTATTGTGCTGAGGGGGGACCCCTGCATAGTACTTGGAGCGGGCTCCCTCCCTCCCTGGACCCAGCCAAGGGCCTGCTGTCCGTGCACAGTGTACTGTGCTGAGGGGGGACCCCTGCATAGTACTTGGAGCGGGCTCCCTCCCTCCCTGGACCCAGCCAAGGGCCTGCTGTCCGTCCGTGCACAGTGTACTGTGCTGAGGGGGGACCCCTGCATAGTACTTGGAGCGGGCTCCCTCCCTCCCTGGACCCAGCCAAGGGCCTGCTGTCCGTCCGTGCACAGTGTACTGTGCTGAGGGGGGACCCCTGCAAAGTACTTGGAGCGGGCTCCCTCCCTCCCTGGACCCAGCCAAGGGCCTGCTGTCCGTCCGTGCACAGTGTATTGTGCTGAGGGGGGACCCCTGCATAGTACTTGGAGCGGGCTCCCTCCCTCCCTGGACCCAGCCAAGGGCCTGCTGTCCGTGCACAGTGTACTGTGCTGAGGGGGGACCCCTGCATAGTACTTGGAGCGGGCTCCCTCCCTCCCTGGACCCAGCCAAGGGCCTGCTGTCCGTCCGTGCACAGTGTACTGTGCTGAGGGGGGACCCCTGCATAGTACTTGGAGCGGGCTCCCTCCCTCCCTGGACGCAGCCAAGGGCCTGCCGTCCGTGCACAGTGTACTGTGCTGAGGGGGGACCCCTGCATAGTACTTGGAGCGGGCTCCCTCCCTCCCTGGACCCAGCCAAGGGCCTGCTGTCCGTCCGTGCACAGTGTACTGTGCTGAGGGGGGACCCCTGCATAGTACTTGGAGCGGGCTCCCTCCCTCCCTGGACCCAGCCAAGGGCCTGCTGTCCGTCCGTGCACAGTGTACTGTGCTGAGGGGGGACCCCTGCATAGTACTTGGAGCGGGCTCCCTCCCTCCCTGGACCCAGCCAAGGGCCTGCTGTCCGTCCGTGCACAGTGTACTGTGCTGAGGGGGGACCCCTGCATAGTACTTGGAGCGGGCTCCCTCCCTCCCTGGACCCAGCCAAGGGCCTGCTGTCCGTCCGTGCACAGTGTACTGTGCTGAGGGGGGACCCCTGCATAGTACTTGGAGCGGGCTCCCTCCCTCCCTGGACGCAGCCAAGGGCCTGCTGTCCGTCCGTGCACAGTGTACTGTGCTGAGGGGGGACCCCTGCATAGTACTTGGAGCGGGCTCCCTCCCTCCCTGGACGCAGCCAAGGGCCTGCCGTCCGTGCACAGTGTACTGTGCTGAGGGGGGACCCCTGCATAGTACTTGGAGCGGGCTCCCTCCCTCCCTGGACCCAGCCAAGGGCCTGCTGTCCGTCCGTGCACAGTGTACTGTGCTGAGGGGGGACCCCTGCATAGTACTTGGAGCGGGCTCCCTCCCTCCCTGGACCCAGCCAAGGGCCTGCTGTCCGTCCGTGCACAGTGTACTGTGCTGAGGGGGGACCCCTGCATAGTACTTGGAGCGGGCTCCCTCACTCCCTGGACGCAGCCAAGGGCCTGCTGTCCGTCCGTGCACAGTGTACTGTGCTGAGGGGGGACCCCTGCATAGTACTTGGAGCGGGCTCCCTCACTCCCTGGACGCAGCCAAGGGCCTGCTGTCCGTCCGTGCACAGTGTACTGTGCTGAGGGGGGACCCCTGCATAGTACTTGGAGCGGGCTCCCTCCCTCCCTGGACCCAGCCAAGGGCCTGCTGTCCGTCCGTGCACAGTGTACTGTGCTGAGGGGGGACCCCTGCATAGTACTTGGAGCGGGCTCCCTCCCTCCCTGGACCCAGCCAAGGGCCTGCTGTCCGTCCGTGCACAGTGTACTGTGCTGAGGGGGGACCCCTGCAAAGTACTTGGAGCGGGCTCCCTCCCTCCCTGGACACAGTCATGGGCCTGCCGCCCGTGCACAGTATACTGTGCTGAGGGGGGACCCCTGCATAGTACTTGGAGCGGGCTCCCTCCCTCCCTGGACGCAGCCAAGGGCCTGCTGTCCGTCCGTGCACAGTGTACTGTGCTGAGGGGGGACCCCTGCATAGTACTTGGAGCGGGCTCCCTCCCTCCCTGGACCCAGCCAAGGGCCTGCTGTCCGTCCGTGCACAGTGTACTGTGCTGAGGGGGGACCCCTGCATAGTACTTGGAGCGGGCTCCCTCCCTCCCTGGACCCAGCCAAGGGCCTGCTGTCCGTCCGTGCACAGTGTACTGTGCTGAGGGGGGACCCCTGCAAAGTACTTGGAGCGGGCTTCCTTCCACCCTGGACCCAGTCATGGGCCTGCCGCCCGTGCACAGTATACTGTGCTGAGGGGGGACCCCTGCAAAGTACTTGGAGCGGGCTCCCTCCCTCCCTGGACCCAGCCAAGGGCCTGCTGTCCGTCCGTGCACAGTGTACTGTGCTGAGGGGGGACCCCTGCATAGTACTTGGAGCGGGCTCCCTCCCTCCCTGGACGCAGCCAAGGGCCTGCTGTCCGTCCGTGCACAGTGTACTGTGCTGAGGGGGGACCCCTGCAAAGTACTTGGAGCGGGCTTCCTTCCACCCTGGACCCAGTCATGGGCCTGCCGTCCGTGCACAGTGTACTGTGCTGAGGGGGGACCCCTGCAAAGTACTTGGAGCGGGCTTCCTTCCACCCTGGACCCAGTCATGGGCCTGCCGCCCGTGCACAGTATACTGTGCTGAGGGGGGACCCCTGCATAGTACTTGGAGCGGGCTCCCTCCCTCCCTGGACGCAGTGGTCAGTGGTTGTTAATTGTATAAGATAAATAAGCAACAACAATGGCTTCTTCCTATGAAATATTGAAGATGCTTCAGTTGTGAAACGATGAGACTGTGGAAGAACTATCACACGTCTCTGACGTTACGTCACAGGCAATGAAGGGTGGCGCTGCTGCCGAGCTGAGAGCTTTTTCACCCCGAGGGTGAGGGCACAAATGGAGAGCCCTACAGGGACCAGTCTTGGCACCTGCTTTTTAGAACTGCCCGTGCTGAGCACCGGCGGGAACCGGCCCACTTAAAGCTTTGCTCCTACCGAAGAAAATGGTTGTGCTGTCTCTTGCCGTGCACACGCGCTCTGCTGGCCCCCGTCCCTCCCATCCTCTAACCGCTGAACATCCGTTCAGCTGGTTCCTGCCCCCTCCCGGTGCTGTCCTATGCCCCTGCAGGTTCCTGCACATTCTTTCAGCTGGTTCCTGCCCACTCCCGGTGCTGTCCTATGTCCCAGCAGGTTCCTGCACATTCTTTCAGCTGGTTCCTGCCCACTCCCGGTGCTGTCCTATGCCCCAGCAGGTTCCTGCACATTCTTTCAGCTGGTTCCTACCCACTGCCGGTGCTGTCCTATGCCCTGCAGGTTCCTGCACATTTTTTCGGCTGGTTCCTGCTCACTCACGGTGCTGTCCTATGTCCCTGCAGGTTCCTGCACATTCTTTCAGCTGGTTCCTGCCCACTCCCGGTGCTGTCCTATGCCCTGCAGGTTCCTGCACATTCTTTCGAAACCTTCTTGGCTCAGCACTTGCATATTTCAGTTCTGCCCCTGCACATCCTTTACGATTACATCTACCCTGGCACTATATGTGGAAGCATCTCCTGGGGCATCTCTGGGTCATCTCCTGCCACTGCACAGCTTTTAAGTTATTTCGTACCCTTGTATCTCTCTCGGGCGCACTGCAGCTCCGGTCTCTAGCAGGACTTAATGCACTGCATCAGAACTGACCGTCCTATATGTACTGCCCAGAACTGCCCGTCCTATATGCACTGTTTCAGAACTGCCCATCCTATATGCACTTTCCCAGAACTGCCCATCTTATATGCACTGTCTCTGAACTGCTCGTCCTATATGCACGGCCCAGAACTGCCTGTCGTATGTGAACTGTCTCAGAACTGCCCGTCCTATATGCACTGTCCAGAACTGCCCATCCTACATATACTGTCTTAGAACTACCCATCCTATATGCACTGTCTCAGAACTGCCCGTCCTATGTGCACTGTATCAGAACTGCCCGTCCTACATGCACTACCCAGAATCGCCCTTCATGCACTTTCCCAGAACTGCCCGTCCTACATGGACTTTCCCAGACCTGCCCGTCCTGTATGCGCTTTTCTCAGAACTGCCTCTCCTATATGCACTGAATCAGAACTGCCCGTCCTATATGCACTGAATCAGAACTGCCCGTCCTATATGTACAGTCTCAGAACTGCCTATCCTATGTGCACAATCTCAGAACTGCCCGTCCTATATGCACTGCCCAGAGCTGCCCGTCATGCACTTTCCCAGAACTACCCATCCTATATTGTATTGTATTGTAATAGTATTTATATAGCGCTTACTACTCCTGACGAGGCGTCGAAGTGCTTTTCGGCGAGTAGCACGCTACTCTGGAACCCATCAAGAATTAGTGATGAATTAGTATCGAGAAATATGAGTTCAGTTTTAGTATTATTATTAGTTAATTATGCACTTTCCCGCAACTGCCCTGGTCTCTAGCAGGACTTCATGCACTGCATCAGAACTGCCCGTCCTATATGCACTGTCTCAGAACTGCTCGGCCTATATGCACTGTCTCAGAACTGCCCGTCCTATATGCACTGTTTCAGAACTGCCAATCCTATATGGACTTTCCCAGACCTGCCCGTCCTACGTGCACTTTACCAGAACTGCCCATCTTATATGCACTGTCTCGGAACTGCCCGTCCTATATGCACTGCCCAGAACTGCCTGTCCTATGTGCACTGTCTCAGAACTGTCCGTCCTATATGCACTGTCCAGAACTGCCCGTCCTACATATACTGTCTCAGAACTGCCCATCCTATATGCACTGCATCAGAACTGCCCATCCTATATGCACTCTCAGAACTGCCCGTCCTATATGCACTGTATCAAAACTTCCCATTCTACATGCACTGCCCAGAACTGCCCTTCATGCACTTTCCCAGAACTGCCCGTCCTACATGTATTTTCCCAGGCCTGCCCGTCCTATATGCACTTTACCAGAACTGCCTCTCCTATATGCACTGTACCAGAGCTGCCCATCCTATATGCAGTCTCAGAACTGCACGTCCTATATGCACTGTATCAGAACTGACCGTCCTATATGTACTGTCTCAGAACTGCCTGTCCTATATGCACTGCCCAGAACTGCCTGTCCTATATGCACTGTCTCAGAACCGCCCGTCTTATAAGCATTTTCCCAGACCTGCCCGTCCTATATTGACTTTGTCACACCTGTCCGTGCTATATAGACTTTGTTAGACCTGCCCCTCCTATATGGGCTTTGTCAGACCTGTCCGTCCTATATGCACAGTCTCAGAACTGCACGTTCTATATGCACTGCCCAGAACTGCCCCTCCTATATGCACTGCCCAGACCTGCTCAGCCTACATGGACTTTGTTAGACCTGCCCGTCCTATATGGACTTTGTTAGACCTGCCCGTCCTATATGGACTTTGTCAGACCTGTCTGCCCTATATGCACAGCCTCAGAACTGCCCGTCCTATATGCACTGCCCAGAACTACCCATTCTACATGCACTGCCCAGAACTGCCCTTCATGCACTTTCCCAGAACTGCCCGTCCTACATGTATTTTCCCAGGCCTGTCCGTCCTATATGCACTTTACCAGAACTGCCTCTCCTATATGCACTGTATCAGAGCTGCCCATCCTATATGCAGTCTCAGAACTGCCCGTCCTATATGTACTGTCTCAGAACTGCCTGTCCTATATGCACTGCCCAGAATTGCCTCTCCTATATGCACTGCCCAGAACTGCCCGTCCTATATGCACTGTCTCAGAACCGCCCGTCTTATAAGCACTTTCCCAGACCTGCCCGTCCTATATTGACTTTGACAGACCTGTCCGTGCTATATAGACTTTGTTAGACCTGCCCCTCCTATATGGGCTTTGTCAGACCTGTCCGTCCTATATGCACAGTCTCAGAACTGCCCGTTCTATATGCACTGCCCAGTACTGCCCCTCCTATATGCACTGCCCAGACCTGCCCGTCCTACATGGACTTTGTTGGACCTGCCCGTCCTATATGGACTTTGTTAGACCTGCCCGTCCTATATGGGCTTTGTCAGACCTGTCTGTCCTAAATGGGCTTTGTCAGACCTGTCCATCCTATATGCACAGCCCCAGAACTGCCCCTCCTATATGCACTGCCCAGACCTGCCCGTCCTATTTGAACTTTCCCAGACCTGCCCGTCCTATAAGGACTTTGTTAGACCTGCCTGTCCTATATGGGCTTTGTCAGACCTGTCCGTCCTATATGCACTTTCCCAGAACTGCCCACTCTATATGCACTGCCCAGAACTGCCCATTCTATATGCACTGCCCAGAACTGCCTGTCCTAAGTGCACTGCCCAGAACTGCCCGTCCTATATGCACTGCCTAGAACTGCCCGTCCTATATGCACTTTCCCAGAACTGCCCATTCTATATGCACTATCCAGAACTGCCCGTCCCATATGTACTGCCTAGAACTGCCCGTCCTATATGCACTATCCAGAACTGCCCGTCCTATATACACTGCCTAGACCTGCCCGTCCTATATGCACTTTCCCAGAACTGCCCCTCCTATATGCACTGCCCAGACCTGCCCGTCCTATATGCACTTTCGTCCCCACATAAAGTTTCGAGTTTTCTTTTTGTCCCTCGCAGTTTCCTTGCCTATCAGACTGCCCCACACATCTCTTGGCTGCCCCTGGGCTCTCATACATTGTCTGCAAATATTCCCCATACATTCTGTGCCCACCCCATTGCACGCGCCCTCACTTGAGACACAACACACGAGATGCGCCTCACCCGTAAGGCATTCACTGTGCACCGCCGCACCGCGAACACATCACTAATAACGGATTTTTATAAAGCTCATCACGCCCCACTTCTACCCTCTGCAAGCGCTGCAACTAACAGGTAGTACTGCTACTCTGATTGCTGGTACTGATTTTACCGATCTGAAAAGGATAAAAGTCTGAGCCGGCCTTGCTGGGATTGGCACTCATGACCATGCAATCACCGCATGTTTCAGCGGTGAGCGTTCAACTAATTGTGCTCTGCTCCTGGCCACTTACTTCACTCTCCTCCCCCTCAGGTCTTCTTCTACCCCATCCTACTCCTTAAACCCCTGATGAGGGTCTGTCTCCAAGCCCCCAGAGGGCTTCTCCACCTGCTGACACCTCCCATTCATTATCTGCCACACTTCCCAGGTAGCCACGCCCCCTTGGATGTTTGCCGACATGTCCCAAGGCAGATACTGGCCTCCAAACCTCGAGAGTGCCACCAGGCTGTTACCCTTGCCCCCTACAAATAGTCCTTCCTCAGATACTCTCGGGGCTGTGTGCTCTCCTACACACCTTTAACCCACACCAATTATCCAACACCCACCTACTTCGTTCACAGATTATGGGAAGACACTTACCCATCACACTTATTTTGGGCCCAATCCCTCCCTTTGAATACTATCCCCTTTACCCATCACCCATGTTTTGGGCACAATCCCTCCCTTGGAATACTAGCCCCTTTGCCCATCAACTATATTTTGGGCCAAATCCCTCCCTCTGAATATTATCCCCTTTGCCCATCACCTATATTTTGGACCCAATCCTTCCTTTGGAATATTATCCCCTTTGCCCCTCAATAATGTTTTGGGCACAATCCCTCCCTTGGAATACTAGCCCCTTTGCCCATCCCCCATATATTCGCGCCAAAGAACAACAAGCTACATTTGGCTGGAATTGCAGAAAATGCCCGTCTTTATGACATCATTAACAGTCCTTCAACCATAAATACTAATGAAAAAGGTAAAATAGTTTGTGTATTCACCATTAATGTTGGGGCGGGAGTCATGTCTTCATCTCTGGGGACCACCTTGTCTCCAGGGTCTGACGGCTTCACTCTCCGGCAACAAAACATGGCAGCGTTGACCAGTTCTGTTTCCAGAGGTCAGCTGTCTGTCCTCTCCTGCCTTGGGCTTCCCCCTGGACCATCAGAGCCCAGTCTCCAAGAAGACGTCTTCCCCTTGGAGCTCCAACCTGTTCATCAAGAAGGTCCTCAGAAGAGAGGCGCTTTGGTCTTGGAGGTCCAGAGGTCCCCTCTGTCCTCTACTGAAGGTCGTGCAAACACATCTCTCGCCATCGGCCACCGCGCAACGAGCCCCTGCACGCAGCCCCAGTACGGTGACCAGGACGACCCATAAACCTTCCCATCGCCTTCAGCGCCACAGCTTTGAAAGTCATTTCCTAGGGAGGGATCTCTTTCTTGACCTAAGAGCCCTGGCTCAGGATGCTAGTGAAGAGCTCCTGCAACGGGGGAGGGCCGGCACCCCCACCGAAACCTGCACAGAGCGAGAAAGGAGCCCATTGGACAACACCTCCACGGCTCAATGACTTATTCCCATGCTGGTCAACCCTTCAGCACCATCCTTGGCCAGTGGCCAACAACCTCCGGTCCCACCACCATCCGCACACTGTGGCATGCTGTGGCAAGCGTCGATAAAAGGAGGTCAGAGCCGACGAGTGGTCATGTCAAGGCCGCTTCCTGTTGATGCGACATTGTTGAAGCGCACACACAGTGTTGTGGAATGTCGCAGGCGCTTGAAGGATTTCCCGTCCCCCTCGGACGCAACACTGGCTGCACAACAACAGCGGCGCGGATAAGGCGAGCGGCCACGTCCAGCCGGCCGCGGAGCCACACAGAGGAAATGAGAAGCGAGGGTCCTTGTGTTTATGGGCCCGGCCTGGTGACGGGTGGAGGTTGGGAGGAAGCGGCTGGTGATATATTGAGTGTGTGCATTGTGGAAGTAAAGCACACGGCCAGTGCACGTTTCAGCCTGGTCCTCTGAAGTTGTTACGAGGTAGTCCGTGCTTTAATATTCCTGTTGCATTGGTTTAAAGTGCCGTAGAGCAAGACTTTGCAATGCAGATGTCAAGATGCCGAGCTGGCTGTCGATGGCGTGGCTCCCCGAAGCCCTCCAACACACCGATTAACGTTTGTAGGTTGTTAAGAAATTGGATATTGTACAAAAATATTCATCACCCATGCTCTCACGCTGCCTCATTAGTGTCTGTGAAAACTGTAGTAATTCTGACTCGCCAAATGAGGTTAGTGCTTTAATATCTGCAACTATATGTGATGCTCTTTTCAAGCGCCTGGATGCCCGCACGGGTGACAAGCAGCGCTGTACAGACGCACCTTACATTACATGATTGGAGCCTGAACTGGCCTCTTTACCAGTAGAAAGTGAAACAATATACAGCTGATGCCTTGTTGAATTATTACAAGGATTCTATATGTTTTCTCTTAACAGAGATCTCATGTAGAAGTTAATACTTCCTTGCTGAACCCCATGGTAAGTGCATGGGCTCGTGCCAGAATCACCTAGGCTTAACAACGACGGCTGATTGGCCAGAGGGGTCTACGGTCATTACCGTGCCTCACAGACGAGCCAATGAGCTTTCGTTATTCATCCTTCACAGCATTTTTGTATTTTTCACCTGCCTTCTGCAGGTCACAGTTGTTACAAAAAAAGAAAAATACTCATTGCCTGTGTCCTTTTTGATTGCAAGAAGGAGTGCAAGAAAGGCATCCAGGCAAGCGCCTGGATAGTCTATCGGGTGATTAGCAGCGCTTTGTAAATCCTGATTGAATGAGTGATGGAAATTCTTGACTATATTTGCATCTCTGGTAATTACGCTGGGACCAATCCATTCTATTGTTATTCATCTCATCTGTACCTTTGTGATAGGGACCAACCAAATGCAAAGAAGTGTTGGCCGCTCCAGAACAGGGCCATCTAGGGTGGACCGGACTGGCCTCTCTGGACCGAGACAGAAGCAGGGTCATCTGTGTTTTGGGCCTCCTAGGCCTCGTAAGTGAGGGCAGCTTGCGTCCATAGCACTAGCAAGCTCGAGGCGTACATGTGGCCACGTCTACAACACCGAGGAAGACTGCGTTCATTTGTCGTTTTTAGGTCTGGCTTAAGAGCGCATGTGTCTGCAGCCATATTGCTAACTGTTCACACATTTTTTTCTCACCTCATAATATTGGCTGTTTGTTGAATCATTTTGCTGTGCATGAGGGACTAAAATGCACTCGACCAGCACAACGTCATTCTTTATCTTTTACATATAGTTTATAAAGAGGCAATCCGTTTTTATATTTGTATTTACTGCAAAAGGCTTTTAATATTATTTGTCAGGGTTTGAGGATTACCACAACCTCAGAGCATCATTCACACCTCCATTCTCAGTCCCTGAGCTTAGCTTCTTACTTCGTGTTTTCGAGACCATGTCTTTATTTTCTGTTCTCTGCTGCTCATTTGGATTTTTTTCTGCTCTCTGCCCTGCTTCTCTAGTTGACAAATCCCCTTGTTTGTCATTCTCAGCCTCTGGCACTTGATTCCCATTTCTGATGCCGTTCCACCTCCCACGCTGTCCCATCTGCCTCAACTGATGTAGTTGCAAGCGAATTCATTCAAGTGTCCGCCTGCCTCTTGTTACTGGAGATGTTTTGCTTCATTCATTCTCTTAAGTGCTTATTTCTTAGGATTGCCTCTTGGCACTAGAAAGCTGAAGGAGTATACTTGTGAGCTGAGGTGTCACCAGTTAACAGTAGAAAGTTAGTAAATTTTTGGAGTATTAAGCAGTCATTAATTTCTGTGTCTTAAACGATATCATTCTGCTTTTGTCTTGAAACAAATATGGATGTGCCTTTCTTTTACCCCCAGGATAAAACCACCATTTGGAATCAACTGGAATATTCACAAATCATACCATTTACTTTCAGAGATGCAATTCGTTTTTCAAAACTCCCTAAATCCTTCCTTTCTCCAATAATTAACCACTCTATTTCTATTGCCCTGCCATTACTCATTGCCGCTCATTCTTCACAGGAGAATCTCAAACAACTCCTGTATGGTATAATAAAAATATCAAATTAAATAATAGAGTTCTCGCCTGGAAAGAATGGATACATAAAGGTACTATAACCTTAGATCATTTAATTTCAGATAAAGGTCAACTCGATTTTCAAGATATTGAACACACATTTCACATTTCCTCTCACTATGCTGTACAGTACCAAATACCGCAAAAACATCCTCCATAACATTTTATCTCAATCTTCAAATTCACTCTCCCCTACACAGACACCATCCCAACCTTACAACTTTTTCTCACAAGTCAAAGTGTCCTTTATACACGAAATTCTTATAAATACCTACACTGTGAGACCAAAGTCTAAATAGAATTAGCATGGGAACACAATTACAATCAACAGTTTCCTCTAAATAGATGGAAAAAAATATGGTGAAAGCTCCACATAACATCCTGCTCAGCATCTACAACCCAAACATTATTTTATTTTATAATATTCTGTACTATACCCCTATGGATCTTTATAAATTTGACTTCACTAAAGACAACAAATGTTGGTTGTGGTCTCAAGAAAACAGTCACTAAATGCACATGTCTTTTGAATGATCTTTAGTTAAAACATTTTGGGTACAAGTTTGGGATAAAATGAATCAGATTTTGTCTACCGATATACCTCTTAGTATCCTACGTATTTTGTTGGGTAGTACCTCCTCTGTATGGCAATCCCAGATTATGCTTGGTAAATTTGTTGACCTACGTATCGCTAGTACACTGCAAATTATAACTTCTAATTGGAAAGATACCACAAAAATATCTGTTGTCGCTTGGTGGAATTTGATTCGTTATAATCACAGAATGGATTGTGCAAATGCTAATACTAATCAACTGCTAATCAAAAGAGACAAGCTATGGCTTCCTCTCACTTCTTTTCTTTCGCAACAAAAATCTTTTCGTAACACTGCCAATCCTGTTTTTGAAAGTCCTTGATTTTCTGTATAGAATTAATGGTTACTATATCATAAATATGTGATTTTCAATTTGCATTGTTTAGTTTTCTTTTCTTCTCTTTTCTCTCTTCTCTTTTATTTCTTTATTAAACCTTAATAAAATGCCACTATTTTATATTACAATATTACAATTCCTGTTGATTACGTAAAATGTTTTAGTAGGTAAGTTTATCTTTACATGTCTCTAGTTCAATACGCTTTTCTGCTTTTGCTCGGAAGTATGTAATGCAATTATATATATTTCCTATTGTACCATTGTATGCTGTTTTTCTTTAACTTTAATAAAGCATTATTAAACAATAAGCAGCATTAATGATCTGAAGGTGAAAAGAGAGAGTTGCAAGGAGGGGGATCCTGATTACAGAGTCACTGGGGACCTCCAGGTTCGCTTTTTATTCCAGAAGTATCTGAGGAGCATATCAGAAGGAGGGAAAGTGCTTCCAGGGAGCAGCACTCTTAAATGTTTGTAATAGAAAAAGGAAATTCATAACTTTAAAATATACACTTTGCAGTTCCCAGTGCCTTTAATCCAGTCTAAGGAACAAGTGTGGGGTCCTCCTTAGACTGCCTTCTGCTCTCTTTTTTGGGGGCTGGCATCCTGGGGTGTCCTTGGCCCTCTCTTGGGCGGTCACTGCAATGTTCTGTCCTTATGAGCTTGAGACGTGTGCCCACTTATCATCTTCTTCGTGGTAGGATCACTTTAAGTTTTCCATGGGTGTACTTTGAAAAGATCCCGTACTTTATATGTTTTCCTGCTTGGAAGACTGAAAGCCTATCACTGTGTAATAAAAAATGGTGTTCAGTGTTAGACTGAAGACATTAACAAGTTCTATATTTACAGATGCTTTTCATCACATAAAATAACTTTGTAAGTGGTGCGTATAATATATGTGTGGAAATGTTGCTGAACACAGTATAAACATTGTCTGCCATATTTATGAAGTAGTTGCATAGCTTTTGTGCCACGTAATGCGGTGCAAGTGTGACACGACTACCATTTATGAAGCCCACCAGGCCACCATATGTGGCCCTACGTGGCTTGATAAACTGAGAGTAACTCAATGCAGCGAAAATCGCTGTGCAAATCGCTTATGTGGGTGTCCCACGAAACACCAATGGAGCTCGACGCATTTCTAGATTTATCATCACTGATAGACCTGGGAATGCACCAAAACTGCTATGCCTCCCCAGGTGAGGTGTAACGAGGAGAAATATGTTTATTTCTCCTTGTTTTTTTCCTCTTCTATATGTGCTGCATTCTGCATCACACATAGAAAGAAGAAACTGCCTCAGGGGATTGTTTTTGTGCAGGAAGGTGGCCCTCCCTGCACAAAAACAACCCTGCTTACAATGCAGGCACCCTTGCACCATGGTGCAAGAGCTTATGCATTGGCGCTGGGTAGCACGCTGTGCTCCAATACTGGGAAAAGGCAGTATTGTGCTGTATTATTTTAATTACAGCACATTCCTGCCCTTTCTCTGTCATACAGCGCAGGAAGGTGAGTTGCTGCACTGCGCTGCGTGATTTCATCATACGTATGCCCCTATATATTCACCCAGGATACCATCAAACTGAAGAAAGTTAAGTGCCATAAACAAAAATAAATCCTATGAATAGGCCATCTCCATCTTTGCATGCAGATCTGAAACATCCTGTCTCCATCAGGCCCACAACTGCTCTTCTGGTTAGGAAAGATATGAAGGCACGCCTCTTTAAAAGAACACTACTCCTGACTTAATTAATAGTTTACCCCCTTTCACATGAGCCATCCTGTGCTCATTCTCTGATTGTAGCCCTGCCTTCCAGCCTGTGCAGCATTCTGCTGTCTTTCGGCTAAGGTTGTGCTACAGTAATATCAAATAAACACACTCATACTAGTCTAACCTGACTCCCACTATATATTGCAGAGATCCGTATGTTATTGGCAACCAGCATCTCACATTGTGTCCACATCTACTAAGGAAACTACACTGGGACATTCCAAAAGTGTTTGCCTTCATTGAGTGATGAAAGAAGAACAGCTTAGATTGAATTGGCCCATCGTTTTTAGTTCGAGCATAGCAGCGTGCAAGCGCTGCTTTTCCGACGTGTTGGTATGTATCTGGGCTTTTAACCACACCCACCGCACGCTCTTCACTATCACTCGTTCACGGGCTTGCCCTTCAAAAATCCTTTATTTTCGTTGGTAAATGCTTTATGTTTGTCCCTCCTTAGGGCAGTTTTGTTACCGCCTTGGCCCTCGCCCCTGTTACACGGCTGACTTTTGCCGATACATTTGACTTCCAGTAAACTTCTGTGTGCTGCTTCACGCTGTTGTCGTGGCGCTTTGAATCGGCTCGCTTATGTAAAAACTGTTTTACTTTTCATTTTCAATTTATGTGGCATGAAAAGTCCGGTTAGGAAATCACAACACTAATAGCGCTAACTCGAGCAAATGCGAGACCTATTGCATTGCAAATGCTTGTTTAAATAATATATCTTTACGGATGAGGTGGTCGACAATTCTAGTTATTAATTGCCCTGAATTTTAGGCCTGTGTCCTCAATAATCAGAGTTCAGTAGGCCCCTCAGGTCTCTGGGCCCCGGTGCTGCTGCACCAGCTGCACCAATGGAATCTACTTCTTTGCTCAAGTCTAGACAGATACATTGGAACTGATTTTTTTAACAGTGAAGACTAACTTGGTGTCTTTTTTAAAGATAACATTGACTCCAGGGTATCAGTAAATTACTGTTTGATTCCACAACATAGAAAAATACAAAAACTATAACTTTCACCAGAGAACACGTCCTATTTCTGAAAGAGTTAGTCAAAATGTGTAGACACTGAACAAATCTTTGCACTGAACAAACAAAACCAAACTGTTATTTGTTTCTAACTGTGATATAAAACTTAAAATGTGGTATAAATGTAGGTGTAGACCACTGCACGTCTGCTTGGAAAAGTCACTTGTACAAGTATACACAGTACTATGTTGTACACCGAAAAGTCACTTGTATAAGTATACACATGAGTATATTGTACACTGAAAAGTCACTTGTACAAGTATACACACAAGTATGTTGTACACTGAAAAGTCACTTGTACATGTATAAATATGAGTATATGGTGCATTAAAAAGTCACTTGTACAAGTATACACACTACTATGTTGTACACTGGAAAGTCACTTGTATAAGTATAAACGTGAGTATATTGTACACCGAAAAGTCACTTGTACACGTATACACACAAGTATGTTGTACACCGAAAAGTCACTTGTACATGAATAAATACGAGTATATGGTGCATTAAAAAGTCACTTGTACAAGTATACACACAAGTATGATGTACATCGAAAAGTCACTTGTATAAGTATAAACATGAGTATATTGTACACTGAAAAGTCACTTGTACATGTATAAACAGGAGTTTATGGTGTGTTAAAAAGTCACTTGTACAAGTATACACACAAGAATGTTGTACACAGTAAAGTCACTTGTACATGTATAAATACGAGTATATGGTGCATTAAAAAGTCACTTGTACAAGTAGAAATATGAGTATATTGTAACGAAAATTCACTTGTGTAAGTATAAACACGAGCATATCGTACACCGAAAAGTCACTTGACAATGTATAAATACAAGTATATGGCGCATTAAAAAGTCACTTGTACAAGTATACACACAAGTATGTTGTACACTGAAAAGTCAGTTGTACATGTATAAATATGAGTAAATGGTGCATTAAAAAGTCACTTGTACAACTATAAATATGAGTATATTGTACACCGAAAAGTCACTTGTACATGTACAAATACGAGTATGTTGTACACTGAAAAGTCACTTGTACAAGTATAAGCACGAGTATGTTGTACACCGAAAAGTCACTTGTACATATATACATACAAGGCTTTGATGCATTAAGAAGTCACCTGTATAAGTATATGCATGAGTATATTGTACACCGAAAAGTCACTTGTACATGTATAAGTACGAGTACATGGTGCATTATAAAGTCACTTGTACAAGTATACACACAAGTATTTTGTACAGTGAAAAGTCACTTGTACATGAATAAATACGAGTAAAGGGTGCATTAAAAAGTCACTTGAACAAGTATACACAAAAGTATGTTGTACATCGAAAAGCCACTTGTATAATTATAAACATGAGTATGTTGTACACCAAAACGTCACTTGTATAAGTATAAACATGAGTATATTGTACACTGAAAAGTCACTTGTACATATATAAATACGAGTCTTTGGTGCATTAAAAAGTCACCTGTATAAGTATACACACGAGTATGTTGTACACCGAAAAGTCATTTGTACATATATAAATACGAGTCTTTGGTGCATTAAAAAGTCACCTATATAAGTATACACACGAGTATACTGTACACCGAAAAGTCACTTGTACATGTATAAGTACGAGCACATGGTGCATTATAAAGTCACCTGTATAAGTATACACATAGGTATATTGTACACTGAATAGTCACTGGAACAAGTATAAACACGAGTATATTGTGCACTAAAAAGTCACTTGTACAAGTATACACACGACTCTGTTGTACACCAAAAAGCCATCTGGACAAGTATGCACACGAGTACGCTGTCCACCGAAAAGTCAGAGTGTGCAGAATGATTCGTGTTTCTCGTTTCCACGCTTCCTGCAGAGCACAATAACATGATGCACTTAAAGGAAGTTTGGGATCTTTTAATACACTCTGCGCTGTTGTACATGATTCAGCGGAATGTGTAAGAGACAAAAATACTGTGGATGCTGCAAGGACACGGTGTCCTCAAAACTGTTCAGGGATTAAACAGGTACCAGAAAAACGGCCTCTCAGGAGAATAGAGAGTGGTGGATGGATGTTTGGACATAGTCTTAATCCAAAAGAGGCATCCTGGCCCTCACTGCTAAGCCATAACACCTGTGCATGGGATTGTTCCACAAGGGGAGGGACTAGAATAATTTGCATATGCTTGGTCCCTGTCTGCAGTGGCATATTGATAAAAAACTGAAAGACTGGAAGGCAGCTCAGTGTAATTAAGCCGGGTTAGATTTGGGGCGAACAGCAACTCATGAAGGTGTTTTAACACCAGTGAGAAGGGATCACAGAGGGCTTTGTGAATACCTAAAAATGTGTGTGTCTGAAAACTTACAATGTGTTTCCAGCCTTGCGATGCACACTCCCCACCCTGCTCGTTCATTTACTCCTGAGAACCTTTGTGTAAGTAAATCCACGTACACCTACAAAAACAATTTTTCTGAAATAGAAAACTGGGTTTCCACTTCTACCTAAGGCAATCTGTGCTTACCACTTAGTAATTTACAATGTGCAGGTAGCTCTGAGACTGTGACCTGTAGCATCTAATCCCAGCATCATTTAGCAGGCCTGTGACATCCAAAATGAATGTCACTGAATTTAACAATAGAAGCATGTGAGCAGTGGTTTCTGGTGCGGACCACCCGCACTTATTTTTAAGGGAAGAACAGAACGGTAGAATGGGTCATAAAGGGAGAAAACAGAAAGCTGCAAGAGTGAGCTGAAGGGGCAGGGAGTGGCTGTAATGGATTAAGAGTCTCAGGATATTTTTAGGATTAGGCTGCCTCAGTATTCTGTGCTCGCACACAGCCGTATGTTTCAGAGGAAAGCTCTGGGCACTGGCACGTTATTATTTACAAATTAAGTACTGAGGATACGAGTCTCTTAAAAAATGTAGAGGATGGGGGCTCATGTTGCGCTAGTGATAATTGGGAAACAAAACCAACCGTAAGGCACCTGCCATGCCCATATTGTTCTGAAATAGTGCTGGGTCACTGACAGGGGTAAAATCACCGTGGTGTCCACCAATTCCCATTCCATAAAAGAAGTGCACGCGGAGTGTGGAAATGACAGTATTTATGACTGAAAATCAGACCAGACACCATCTGGTGTTTAAATCTGTCAAAGCCTAACCAGTTTCCAAAGCTTAAAGTTCGGCTGCGTATGCTCGCTGCGCGGAGGTGGTGTCAGAGGGATGGTCTTTGTGCCAAAATTATTGGCCACTCCCCTTCAGGCCACTCCTTCATTTCTAGACATTGGTATTGCCGCTGAAAATGACTTGTTCTGCCAGTGATCTTTATACCACGGCCACAATCACCACTGGCACTGTTTACCACTGATGGTAATGCTAGTCTGCCTGCAGCAAAACTGAATAGCAATACCACATACATTACCGCCCTACATAGAGCTCCAATGTCGTCAGAGTGGTAATTTTCCAGGGCCACGCTTTTTCTGGTGGAGGACCCTGCATACACAAATGTGATGATTCAAGCAACAGGCAATCGTGGTTGAATGAGATATCTCAGAAGCACCAAGGCGCTATATGGCAATATTCATGTATGCCATGGTTGTGGGGCTGACATGGTCCATGTTCAAGGCACACAATAGAGAACAAGCACTTATGCATATTTATTTATATACTTTATTTACTAACAAGTTTGTTTATATAGACAAGACCCTATGGGGCCTGAGGGGTCTATGTAGGGGCAAGTGTCATAAATATTTTCAGAACTGTGTGCATTATTGACAGAAATATTCGGTGACCCCTTGAGAATTGTTTCTAGTGCATCCAGTCTGTAGCCTGTTAGTTTTCTAACCCATAAGCAGCTCCCCTGAAACTAAGTAGTGACGACTCCACTTACATTTTTAGAAACGGTTGTTTTCACTTTTGTGTATTTAGTTCCCTTGATATTTTTAACCAGGGAACTGAGGGAATTAAATCCATCTGCATGCAACCGGAACCAGTAAAACCCATCTGCAACTAGTCAAATGCAATTTCTGCCATTTTTAGCCAGGGGAGGAATATACTCCCAGCCTCAGCAATACTCTTCCCCTACTTCAAGACTGCCCATGTAGCTCAAATGTCTCTGTCTGGCCTCTTCTCACCCTCTTGCCAATGAGATCACTGACAGGCCTGCCAGGGGTAATACTCCAATAACTGAAGAGGTTTTCAGTACTTGGATGCAAGGTGATACCCTCAGGCTCTGTTGGTGGTCATGGCATAACAAAATGACTTCAAATTTACAAAAATAGTAAAAGTGTACTTTAATGTTGATAGTAAATATGTCCACTATTACTTCCACTCTAACATCAAAGTTGAGTTATACTACATTGCTGATGTCCCAATTATACTCTGCAATGGTGAGATGGCAGATACAAGTCATTCCATTTGTAAGCCTCTTTGTTTTTTTAGTTTGGCTAGAAGAATTCTTTTTCTTGGCTCTTAATAAGCTAAGCCACAAATTGCACCAGGTGAGGAGGGCAAGGGGGTCTGAACTTTTTAGAAAGGTTTGACCCCTCAAGACGTTTTAGGTCTTATCTACAGACAGCATTTAGCGTCAGTGATCTACGTCGGACAATAACAGTACTTAAAGCGGGATCTGGGTCAACCCATTGCTAACCATTGGTTGGATTCCTGTCACTCTTATTTCCCTGTTTCTTTTGTGATGGCTTTTCTACCCCTTCTTGTGTTTCTCCTTCACTTGGAGCATAGCCTATTTACCATCCCTTTGTATGAATGATGTCATGCATTGTTTAACTGCTTATATTCAGTGAACTACTTATTTCGTTTGCTTGTATCACTCTGTAGGAGCGCGTGGTTCTTGCTGTCACCCTCATGTGCTGTTTCCTTCCTCAAATCTCCCCCATCGTGCTGTCTTCTTTCGTTGGTTACTTCCCCTCTCAATTTTACTTTTTTTAATGTTTCAAAAGCCCACTCCTCTCTCAAACCTCCTCTGTTACTCCTTCAATACTGTGTGCCCAGTGGCTTCCCATCCTTGTCCACCGGCTCCTCTGTTGCTTCCCCTCCACTCCTCGTAAAGTTATTTTTCTTACTTTAGTTTTTGGAGGGCTTGCCATCAGCAATTCGCTCCCTGGGAGCTCCTTTCTTAAGAATCCACCTTCACACACATTGTATTATTTTTTAGGTTGATAGCACAAGTGCTCTGATGTGTTGTAATCTATCTGTGGGCTTCTAACCACGCCCACCGCACACTCATCACTATTACTCATTCGTGGGCTTGCCTTTCAAACGTCATTTCTCATCATTGGTAAGTGTTTTACGTTTGACCCTCCTCGGGGTGATTTTGTCACCGCCTTGGCCATCGACCCTGTTACATGGACATTGCACTTTTGCCGATACGTTTGACTGCGAGCAAACTACTTTTGCCTTTTGTGTGTCTCGTTCGCGTTCATGCTCATGGCAGCAGTGGAGCTTTGAATTGTCTTGCTTATGTCAACTGCTTTACTTTTCATTTTCAATTTATGTGGCAAGAAAAGTCCAGTAAGGAATTAACAAAACTAATAGCTCTAACTCGAGCAAACGCAAGACCCATTGCATTGCAAATGCTTGTTTTATTTCCTGTTCCAAAATGGGTGTCTGCCGTCTTGCAGCAGTAAATAAACAACCACTGGCTAAAAGAACAGATCTCGCCTTTGAAATGCAATAGCTGGCATGGTGCTTTGCTAATGCTTGTTGCTGAACAGCACAGGTAAAAAGGAACCAAAAAACAGGCCTTTAAGGAAGCCAAAAGATGAGATGTTTACATGATGAAACACATTAGGGAAGGTGAAACAGAGATCAATACTTGGAAGAGTAATCTTACTCTTAGTGTATGACAACATTTCTGATGAGGAGTTTGGGGATGAAAGTGGCCACCTAATTTGTCTCGTGATTTTCATCAGAGCATCTAACACTTTTGAAATCAGGTTCTAATTCATTTTCACTTGCTTAGCTAAAAGGGTTTCTACACCCATATATAAATTAGAATGCAGTGTAGAATGTGAAGTTTAAAACTACTCTTTAAAAGCTGAACAAAGTAATAATTCAGCTGGTGTATTTACCAGTCTGTCTTGCTGACATTATCAAGTTAAGGGCATCGATTTCCCTTTGTGAGCCCAGCGGCAGCACTGATCTCTAACAGAACCGAGGATGCATGAAAGTGAAATTTTAGTTTTTTCTATATTCCCTGCCCAAACCTTGTTCCCTGCCCTTTCTTGCTCCCACCTTCATCCTCTGGAGAAAACAAAAACGCGAGGCAGATATAAAACGCAACTATAGATCAGAGCAACAGATGGAGAAAAATACATGAAAATGTTAGCAAACAATTCTACAATTAGCAAACAATTCAGCAGGACCTCCTGCCTGCATAAAAAAACCTACTCTCCAGGGACACCTTTCATGGGAGTGAGGCACGGAGTACTGTTGTTGATGCTGCATCATGCATGAGCATCTGCTGTGGCACAAACCCATCGATTTAGTCTTGGAGTGGGCAGCAAAAATCTAAATTACCCCAGGCTGTTTGTTACAAGGTGCCCTGACAGTGAGTAACACTTCTCTGCAGTACCACAGATTGCTATTATGTGTCGCAAGATTGTGCGTCACGAGCCTGCAGTACCGCAGGCTGCAACTAGGTGTCCTAAAACTGAGCATCACAAGCCTGCAGTACCACAGGCTGCACTAGGTGTCCTAAAACTGAGCATCACGAGCCTGCAGTACCACAGGGTGCTACTAGGTGTCCTAAAACTGAGCATCACAAGCCTGCAGTACCACAGGCTGGTACCAGGTGCCCTAAAATTGAGCATCACAAGCCTGCAGTACCACAGGCTGCAACTAGGTGTCCTAAAATTGAGCATCGCAAGCCTGCAGTACCACATGCTGGTATTGAGTTTCCTAAGATTGAGCATCACAAGCCTGCAGTACCACAGGCTGGCACTAGGTGTCTTAAGATTGAGCATCACAAGCCTGCAGTACCACAGGCTGGCACTAGGTGTCCTAAGATTGAGCATCACACGCCTGCAGTACCACACACTGCTACTAGGTGTTCTAAGGTTGAGCATCACAAGCCTGCAGTACCACAGATGGGTACTAGGCGTCCTAAGATTGAGCATCACAAGCCTGCAGTACCACAGACTGGTACTAGGTGTCCTAAGATTGAGCTTCACAAGCCTGCAGTACCACACCCTGCTAATAGGTGTCCCGAGATTGAGTATCACAAGCTAGAATTACCACAGGGTGGTACTATGGGTCCTAAGATTGAACATCAGAAGCCTGCAGTTCTGCATGCTGGTACTGGGTGCCCTAAGATTGAGCATCACAAGCCTGCAGTACCGCATGCTGCTACTGAGTGTCCAAGGATTGAGCATCACAAGCCTGCAGTACCACACACTGCTTCTAGGTGTCCTAAAGTTGAGCATCACAAGCCTGCAGTACCACAGGCTGGCACTGGGTGTCCTAGGATTGAGCATCACAAGCCTGCAGTACCACACACTGCTTCTAGGTTTCCTAAGGTTGAGCATCACAAGCCTGCAGTACCACAGGCTGGCAGTAGGTGTCCTGAGACGGACTGCTCATTTTCCTTAACTGACAAATTTGGGAGCACCATGATATATAGTAAAAGTCCCATTGTGTGATGTACAAAAACAAAACATCCCCACTAGTAACTTGCTATAATGTCTCAAAATATGATAATACTATTGTCTACAATGGCTTTCAACATAATAGTATTTACATCAAGCAAAAGATGTCACGGTAAAATATAAGAAAGTCTCTTCCTGGAAACATACAGTTTATATGTAAAGAGTCTCACATTTTCACATGACATAGTTTTCTTGATTTAAAGGACAGTATGTTGAAGGCCACTGCCTGCAAGTGTGGCTGCGGGCAGGCGGTGTTAATATCTTTCATTTTATACCCAGATGGTGAAGAGCTTCACTCTACAATGCATTATTGTATGGTTACACTCATTCACTAAAAGTTGTAATTAGCTAAAAGAACCACCTCTTTGTAAACAATGCTGTCCATCTCCTAAGCCCCTGAATAGTATGCACTTTATGAGAGAGGATGCTGCCAGCCCTCGTGATTATTATGTTTTGTTCCTTATGGGTTTTAGACCCAGAGCTAAATGTCACAGTTAAAAAAAAAAGAACCTCAACTGCAAAATGCCTGGAAAAATGACCACAAACGTCTGTACTTCTTTCTGTGTTTGAAGAAATACTTCTTAATTGGCTGATGGCATGCACGGTCCATAATTGAGGCTCAGACTCCAGAAAGGGTCAGCTAAACCAATGATCGAGTGAGTGATTATATTATGTAAACCAAATAGTTTTAAAGAAAGTAATGATTAAAAAACAAGCAGGATGAAAACACAACCTCGCCTTTGATAATTGGCACAGGCTCTCCCAGAGTACTGCTGTGAGGAAACCCTTGCGCCAGAGATCAGATGGAAATAGTCAGTACCAGGCCATTGCTTAGATTTGTTTTAGTGCCATTTCCCCTTTAATTGCAGTTTTGCGTGCATGCGTAAAATCAGTGCTTAATTTGTAAGAGAAAGAGTGCCGGTGCCCAAAGCTCTGACCAGAAGTCCGTGGCTGGTGCAATGAAACATCGCCAGGCGAACCCCAAGGCTGTTAGTGCTAATTCCAACACCACACTCTCCCTCCTCCGTTATCTCACTCTTGCTGGTCCCTGCTTCCTCACTGTGCAGCATATTTTCTGTCTTTTTCTTCCTCCATCTTTCTGATTTCTGTGTTTTTAACTCCCCTGCCATTCACAATTATCTGATGCAGAAAAATAAGTGCCTGCCCCCCAAAATAAGTGCCGGTGGCCCCCACTGGCAACCACCGGCTCAAATTAAGCACTGCATAAATAACTATATTAAAATTTGAGGACATTCCTTTGCAGCTTAATTTACATTTGAGCACAGTAGTAACTCTGGCCAAACAATACAGAAGGAGCATCGACAAGAATATGAGGGGGGGGTCAACATGAAGGCACGGTGGGGAGAGACGGGCAGGAGAAAGCAACACAGAGAATGTGGGGGGTTTCAGTGAGCGAGCAGTGTACTAGGAAAAGAGTCTGAAAACATATGTATTCATAGAGGGATAAAAAAAAAAGAAGAACCCGGAATGTAAAGAAGTGTAAGGAAACAAGTCATCCAACCAAAATGACAGTAACAAAACTAAGCTTCAGGAGAAAACAAACACCAGAAAAGAAAGACAAGCCATTGAATAAGAAACAAGCAAATGAGAGGGACAAGAAAACCAAAGATTTGTAAGTAACGGACTGACTCTAAGCCCACTGTTGGTTTCTGGTATGGGCCACAAGAGGTCTTTTGATAACAGACTGCTGAAAGCGGTTAGTAGATGAGACCTAAATAGGAACAAAATGATGGCCCCGTCATACCATATGCATGCATGCATGGTGATGCATGTGCTTGGATGCAGTGGCGGCTGGCAACTACGGTGATTGGAGGGACGGGGAAGTGGGTAGAGGGTAGTTGATACAATAAAAACATAAAGAAAAGAAATAAAAATTGACTTACCGTCTTGGCTGCAAACACGTCCTCCGTGCCGGTCCTCTTCTTCCATCAAGTCACATCCAGGGCTCCCTTAACCAATCTTGGTGCTGCTCTCGTGCTGTTATCCAGCATAAGTGAAGGCCAAGATTGGAGGGAGCGGCCTCTCTCGGTGCTCCCCGTGACCCTGGAGGCTTGTGCATGCTCTGAACCCAGCAGGGTTGAGAGGTTTATAGTGCGCATGTCAGGCTAGCTGTTTCCAGACGGCTTGCCAAAGTGACATGCGCACTATAAACGAGTGCACAGGCAGCCCTGCCCACCACTGCTGAAACTGAGCAGGCCCCACCCCGTCCTGACACTCCGTTCAGGAGGAGTTGACAAACGTCAAAATGGAAATAAATTAACTTTATTACCATTTTATTTTTCGTCTTTGGGGTTTTCTGGGAGTATTTTTAGTGGGGCAACGCTCCTCCGCTATAATGGAGGAGCCACCCCATTGGATGTGTATATCACACTGAGCCGCCATGGCGTCATGATGTGTAAACATACATGCGTGATGATGCCTGCACAGGTAGATAGCTTCACTCTTTTTTTGCTTTTTGATTCTTTTCATAATTTTTTCTGTTTGTCGATGCAGAACCAAATTAAAAAGCCACTAGGCGTACAATGGCAAAGCTGTCTTACCCAATGCTTGTTTGAAAATGGTACTGGTTGGTTTTTCCTGAAAAAATTGGAAAGGTGGCGATTGAAAAGCTTACCCACGATGAGTGTTACAACAGTTTTCAAGAGGAATTATTGAAATATGCTAATATTGAAGGATCTGGCCCAGAGCCCAGGAGAATTATTGCACTGAACTGACAAGTCATGCAAGAAGTAACAAACCATGCAAGTGCCTAGAGGCTCGCTTCGGGCTGCATGGGCAGAAGAGAAATCTGTCTGTGCAACCCAGGCTAAAACTCAGATGAGGCTTTGCGGCGCTCTTTACTCACACCTGCGCCCTACAAAACTCGGCCAGCTCAGCTCATGCATTTAGAGGCACCGCGGTTCTCACAGTATAAAATGAAAGTTCAAAAATGTAAACAAAACTAGATTAGCTGCGTTTCGTTTTGTAACATTGTGTACGCTCATTTTAATGGCTTAAAAGCTTTAGAAATAAACAAATGCAATCTAACTAAGCTTCGAGTGTCCCTTGCCAGTAAAAGAACCCTTAAGTGACTGGCTGAAAAAAACCCTTTTTTAAACTATAAAAGTGTATTTTAAAACTGAGTCTGGAAATCGAGTTCGGCACTCGGGAGCCAGATGTTTGTAATTTATGCCTGAGGCTCTCTCCCTCGCCCCTCACAGTTACTCCCCAGATCTGCCTGTCTCACTCAGCACCAGTGCCCTCCTTTAGGGGCATGGGAAGTGACGCCCTGCCGGACGCTGGCACGTGCGCAGGGCTATTCCAGGCCCGCTGACCCCTCGCAGTGTTTACACAGTTGTGTCAGGACGCACAGGCCGTGTCATGACTTCAATAACAGGGGAGGCCCCTGAAACTACTGCTGGGACCTTACACCTGCTCGCAGCTCTCAGGGATGGATTGGGAATGGGTGGGGAGGGGGGCTACAGGGGGGATAGGCGGGTGCGACCGAGGCACCAGGAGCGGCCCTGGGCTTTCAAAACTTTCCTCCAAGTTCTGCCACCCACTGTGGAAATGCCCGGTAGAATAAAAGGCCTGTCCGGCCCTGGTAGCACTGTTCAGGGTCAGTTGATCATTAACTTAACAATTCAGGCATCGAAATTGTGAAGGGGGAGGAGTCCAGTGCTTAATTTGTGATTGTTGTGTCTGGTGCTGAGCACCGGCACTTATTTTTCAGGGCGGGCGCAAGCATTTAGGGCAAGCAAAAGATACATATGGGAAAGACGGATGAAGAGAAAAACGAAAAAGCGCCACAATGGGAGAAAGCAGACAGCTGCAAGAGTGAGCTGAATGGGCAGGGAGTGGCTGTAAATGGATAGAAGATGCCCGAGATGGCTTCAGGATTACGCTGCCTCAGAATTCCGTGCTCGCACACTTAAATGCAGCAGCCGCGTCTTTAGCAGGAGGGCTTTGGGCACTGGCACGTTTTTATGTACAAATTAAGCACTGGGGAGGAGTATATGAACACGGGCAGAAAAGTAATCTAGATACCTGTGATAACACACTTTTGAATTCAGCTGTTCTGCTTAGATCTGATGAGGTCTAAGGGGATTGCAAATATAAACTTCTAATGGTTCTACAAGATGGAGGAGTGGATTATTTCCCTAAACTGGGACGTGAATTGTCCTTCGCAGGCAATAACTTTGCTGAAGAATGTCATATTTCATGGCCAGAAGATGTATTGTTTTTTCGTGGAATAAATGTACGGAAAGTAAGAATCATTGCTTTTAAGCCCTGAAGAAGCTCAGTGTCCGCGAAACACATGGTGACTGTATTTGATGTATAAAGAGATGCAAGTGATCCAATAAAGAATCAAAGAAGAACCACAAAAGAGTTTGCATTATGTGATTTTGAAAATACCTCAGTACAGTTATTTTTGTATTTTTAATTACTACATTGGTGGGGACCAGTGCACTGAGATTATATCACCGGGCAATATCCCTAGTACCCAAATACTGTTTAAAATTAACTTAATCATGCTAAAGCCTGATGGGTTGGGCTCCATTAAAGACTTTGGGCTACAGTCCCGTTGCAGGATAATATTTCTCCATTAGAGGGCGACATTTCCAATTGTTAGGGGCAAAGTTTGCAGAGACAACTCTAAGACCACTTTGTGGCTTGATGTAGCAACAACAGGCACGTTCCAAACCCAGCCAGCGTGGCCCTTGAATAGTAAAGGAGTTCTGACAAGACGGCTGTACATCTCACTGCTGACATTGACACAGAGCTAAAGGTCACAAGTGCAAAATTCTAGCTAAGCATATTTCGCCGTTTATCTTTCCAAGGCTGGCACAATGACTACAATTAATTCGCGCAGGATAACATCTATTATATACAGGGATTAAGAAAGGCAGGGTTGTGGTATGGTGCACCAGATAAAGGCAAATTATTATATGCAGATTATAAAAACATGCCCTTTATGACATCATCTCCATGTGAGTCACGTACACAAATGAAAGAAGTCCCACGCGGCTCAAACCCATCGAGACACTTTATAAGCAGACACTGCGCTTCTCTGTCATAGACAGGTTTAAACCACTGGTAGGTCAAGCTTGACTGTACAGTTGTCTGAAAGGCCTATCATTATATACTGAAAATATAGATAAGACATAATGTGGCTCCACCCAGAGAAGACTGCTCTCTCCCCTCATCCTATTGGCTGCTTGGTGTATTTTTCATCCTCCTAGGAAGTGTCTCCATTGGAATGGACAAGGGACTATTTTATCTCTGAAAAGTACACTCAATCATTAAAAGCTGTTTTTCACATTTCATTCTTTATCTCCCATGTGCATTCTATACAGAAAGCAATTCTGTTTGGTGCTTTTCCCCCAGCACTAGCAAAGCCAAAAAGACAGACTGTAACGTGGTAAACAGCATTTGTGCACGCGAAGCATGTAAACAGCATTTGTGAAGGTCTGTGTGGGCAGATAAAAGACGTATCTCATGGCTTTGCCAATGTTTGTTTTATGTGGTAGCCTCACAGCTATTACATAGTGGCAGTATCACACAATACTGTGCCACCATACAGTTGCAAGGGCTTTATTCTTCAGTATTTTGGGAGGCACAGCCCTAGGCAGACCAGACTTCCCTAGACTCCAAACCCGCCTGTGGTGTTACTGGTACGGGTGGACAAAGCCTGGCATTGTGGAACACCAAACACAGTGTAATGTCAAGTAAAAAAGTGTTACTCTTTCCTAGATAGAAGGCACAGACTTGGAGGAATGCCAGCATGCCCTCTGGTACCTGCTTTAGGTTTCCATTTTGTAAAGCTTCAGTTCAATTGTGCCCAAAGAACATGCGATAGCGCCTGTGATGTCATAGTGTGCGTGATATCACTCCTTCCACCCTTAAGGTTTCAATGAATTGATATTACTATGTTGAATGTGTGAAATCTTCATCCGATGACACATGGACAAGCCGGCAAGTGGGCAGCGTGCCAATCAGAGTGCTGTAAGTCGCACTACCCTTGGCTGGCACATAGCCCGACCCATCTGACTCAGAAATTTCAGCAGTATGCATCAGTGTATAAAGTTTTGAAAGAATGACCTACGAAGTAAGTGATCCCAAGATAGGCTCTGATTGCGCTTGCTGCCGAGAGGTTTGATTGACAGGAGGCACACAGGGACAAGGCGGTGCCAGTTCATGTATGTTCATGTGGACTTTACCCACCTAGAAAGAAGAGCTAGGGCTGTGAAGCCAGGCTGTGGCACCTGGGTGTCAGTGGTGAATTAGTGGGCAGTGAAACTGTCATAATCACCACTCCAGGGGATTGTTTCATGGAGAAACTGCAAGTTCCACTCAACAGGATTTTGGAGCTTAGGAAGAGTTGTTTTTTTACTCACTGGCTGTGGCCAGATGAGAAGCATCATGGCATATAGCCTCAGCAAAAGAAAACAAGCATTTGCAATGCAATGGGTCTCGCGTTTGCTCGAGTTAGAGCTATTAGTGTTGTAAATTCCTAACGGGACTTTTCTTGCCACATAAATTGAAAATGAAAAGTAAAACAGTTGACATAAGCGAGTTGATTCAAAGTTCCATGGCCGCTAAGAGCATGTGCGTGAAGGAGAGACACAAAAGGAAAAAGAAGTTTGCTCGCAGTCAAACGTATCGGCAAACGTACAACTATCCATGTAACAGGGTCGATGGTAAAGCATTTACCAATGATAATAAAGGATTTTTGAAAGGCAAGCTCACAAACGAGTGACATGATGGGCGTGCGGTGGGCGTGGTTAAAAGCTCACAGATAGATTACAACCGGTCAATGTGCTTGCACCCTTGACCTAAAATGCTTCACAAAATGATTCTCCTCTTTAGCCATCCACCTCTATCAACAATCTTCAAAATGGAAGATACATTGGGCCATTAACTTATGTTTCTTTTGCAGGCAACCTACAGACGTTAAGGCACAGGACTGGGTCCTAATGAAAGGGGTCCCTGAAGACACTAGCTGCGTTGCACGAAATGACTTCTGTGAATTTCAAGAAATTATGCAGAACACTTTGTATATTTCAAGAAATGTGCAGTTTTTGTTCATCCTGAAATGGAAAAGGCCCTTATTTAGGAATGTTTGTCAACAAAATCCTGAACAGTGTGTTTCCTTATTTTGGTGAGAGACAAAATCTACAAGTGTATGCTGAGAGGTTTGATTTTGATGTGGCAACTCATTCTTGTGGTGGTGGTGGTACTGGTGATAGGACGTTGATATTCATGCTGGTGGTGTAATGTTGGTGGTGATATTTTTGGTGGTGTGGATGTTGGTGTTATTGGTATTTGTGGTGGTTATTTTGCTGTTATTTGTCATGGTATAGCTGGTGTGTTGCTGTGTGTTGTCAGTGCTGTCTTCCTGGTTAAGATAAGTCTAGTTATACTGGTCACGGTGTGGTATTAGGGTGTTGGTATTCTTGGGGGTGGTGGTGTAATGTTGGTTGTGGTAGTTGTGGTGATGTAAATGTTGGTGGTGTTAGTGCTGTTGGTTTTAGTGGTGGTTGTGTTGCAGTTATTGGTGGTGGTACAGTTGGTGTGTTCTTAGTGGTTGTCTTCCTGGTTAAGATAAGTCTAGTTATACTGGTGACGGTGTGGTATTAGTAATATTGTTGGTATTGTTGGTGGTGAAATGGTGTTGGTAGTGGTACATCATTGGTGGTATAGGCGTGATAAACAAAAAGCCATTAGAAGGCCACGGTAGGATTAGGCTCACAATTAAGTCATAGCAAAAGCCTCCTGCCTACAATAGTAAACAAGTAAAAACACAAGCATTGTCATAGCCAATAGGCCTGGCTTTGCAAGACAAGCAATGCTTTTTTATCTTGTATGCAAACACATGCACATTAGAACTGTTTCCATGTAAAAGTGGCATGCACATATTTGTGACAACAAAATGTTAAAATGACAATTGGAAAAAATAAATGAAAACATTCAATGGAAGTATAAATTGGCCCACCGGCCTTGGAAATAAAGTTCACTATTTTTCTTAAGTGGATGTGCACATGATCATATGTACCATTCCTCATCCACACTGAAGAGAGCCAATGTCTGAGCCCCGTACTGTAGTAGGTGCTAAGAAAATGTGAATGACATTTGAAGAGACCAATGGATGAAGAGAGCTTTTGTAAAGACCTGAAAGTGAAACAAATTGCATTAGAAAGTGCACTTTTTGAATGTAAACTAGTACTTCATTCATTGCTATGCAAGCACGTCATCAGAGGCAGAATAATACAGGAATCTGCCAGCAGCGTGATGGGGTGGTACAAGATGTCACTGACAACGCCTTAGGCCAATGACGGACAAAGATGAGTCCAAATAAGCCAATGGTTGAAGAGGACTGACACAAAGCCCATTCTATGTGCAACGTAAGCAACAGGCCTTGTAGCCTGGTGCTGTCAACCTCAACCTGAGCAAATATGTAAAAATCCGCAATCGCAACATGAATTCTGTGCTTTTAACCAGTGAAATGATAATTTCACTCATTCCTATAAAAAAACAAGATTAGAACTGTCTGCTCACTGTGCAATTAGTTGTTAAATATTCATTTAGGCAGAAGGACCACAGGATGAACAAAGGCAAGTGCAAACCGTTTTGCCACCCTAAGCAAAGAGAACATTGCCCTCCCCTTCTTTGATACAGGAGCAACTTTGTAGCTTTTCTGACAATCTGCACACCCTGCTGGAGTCTCGAAAGTTAAGGGGACGCTACGGTATGTGGGCAGTGCCCAGACCATCCTTACCTGTCTGGGAGGGAAAATCCCTTCTGTCCAATACTTCTCTGCCACTTTCAGCCAGTTCTGTCTTTTTAGTTCATATATCTAACAGTACTAAACATTTCTTCAACAAAGAAGTGCATTCTGGGAGTCGTAATCTTTGTTTACTGAAATGTGGATGAACGCACACAAGAATGATGATTGAATGATTGCTAAAACAAGAAAACGATAATGATTCTCAGGCCCCGAAGGCCTTGTCTTTGAAGAAACAGTGATTAAACTAAAGGAGGGAAATGAGCATTTCCTCTATTTAACACGTGTTTACTCATCCTATTCCTTGAATTGTTTGATATTGCCATGCCCCTGGTTGTATTACTCTCAAAGCATGTCAGGTGCACAATCTTGAAATACTCCAACAATCAGAAATGGGGATGTGGTTGGTGAGACAGATGTGTATTTTTAGATAAACATTGCTGTTAAGCTGATTTGTTTGAAATAATTGAAACTATAAAAAAGTGAAAGTTTCCACTGGGAATCCGAATAGCCTTAAGTGCCAAGTGTTTCATATCATGTTCTGACACTTTCCGCCGGTCCTCTTTTTGCCAGCAGCACTTAAATTTTGGGGCTTTTGAGCCCATGTTTACCAATGTAAAAATGAAATTATATGTCCCAGAATGGAAGGTAAAGACTACTTTGTCGCTCTTATTGGTGCATGTGTAGCCCAATTAAAAAAAATAAATATATTCTATAACTGGACCCAGTTGAAACTATTTTCAGTTGGTGAACTGGTATTTTCACCTATCATACTCTGATATTTTAGACCGGTTAGTTATGTGATGGAAAGCACTGGATTGTTCTGAGAAAATCCTAGGAGCATCTTTGGTCGCCCTCAGTGCCACCTTCGGAGGTGCTCGACAAGGTCATCTTGTGGTTGTGTTCAAGGGGCCCTGAAGGCCACACACGTTTTAGGTGATATAGAACTTCTACCGGTGTCCAGCACTCAGTGGTTAAACAAGCACCCACAGGACACACAGCAAAGGCCTTCCAGTGTGTCAGAAGCAGGGCCTCTGGAATTATGTGGCAGCAGAGGATTAAATTATGTGGCGGTGTTAAGTAAATTATGCGGCAAGAAAAGGCAAATTATGTGGCATAATGCAGCACATTTTACAATAGCATTACTTCATTATTTCATCATTTTTAAACTTAGTAACACTGTCTTGGCATTGGTTGCACCCGATCAGGATCAGTTTACCACTCCAATATAGAAGTAAGCAACAGAAAGGTGACCAGTCCAGCTTTGCAAAGGACCTGCCCCTGCGCAGCAACACATGAGGCTTCCTTTTTAGTAACTTTTGAACCGTTGGAGCTAGAAACAGTTTTTTGTTAAAACCTGCAGATTACGAGGCAGGTGATGGATTATGTGGCAAATATATAACTATGCGAAACCGCAGCACAACTGCAAAATTCAAGTGGCTCTTTTTACAAGGCCTGCTCTAGACTGGAGTGGTGGTGCCTGGCAATGGTGGTACCTGAGTATCTAACCCACAGTCTCACCTATGTTCAGGTAACCATGTCCAAGGCAGGCAGTCCATGGAACATGTGTAAGCCCCTTTCTCATGCCAAGGGCATTTATACAGCATGCACGAGTGCCATGACACCCATGTACATCCATCTTTAGACTAAGCTGTGTACATGTAAGGAGTTTGGCCTTAATGTGTTGTGTGGAAAGAGAGGGGAGCGTTGCCTGGTGGGCAGTGCTGTGTGAGCACTATGGCACCCCCCTATGTGGCATGTCTGTGCCATTCTGGTCACGTGTGCCATGTTCTTTCTTAAGTTCACTATTTGGAGGCTGTCTGCTCGTGGCTCTACACAGCGGGGTGAAAGGAGCTCTGTGTTATATTTAGAGGCGTGAGCTAGCGTCATGACGTCAACATGATTCTGGCACACCAGTATATTTAGCACAACAAAAGGTCTCGTTACCTGACGTCCGGCACCCGCCTCCCCAGTACGACATGTTCTCCAGAGGCCCCCGCTGCCTGTGTGCCCTGCAGAGACTGTCCGGCCTATGTTCTCATTTGCCTCTGATAATGAGTTTTCGCGGCTTGTGGGATTAGTGATGCACAACAGCGTGACGTCAGCATGCCCACGAGGCCGGGCAGAGGATGCAGGCTTTGGCGTGGGCGGAAATAGGATGCGCGGGTTGTGAAATGCTAATGTTGTGAAACGGCGGGAAGATGTTAGAGCACGTGTGTGCTTCCCGCTACAAGGCAGGTCACTTCTAGGCACATTCACAAACACCAGTCACCGCCTGGCCTATGATCCGCCCACTCCCATCCTTCAGCTTCAGGAGAGTTCCGCAGAACAATTTGAAGCTGGTAAAATTGAGTGTAGCTGCAGATTTTCACACTGTGCGTGGCCTGGAAAGATTTTCAGTTTAAGTTCGCCTTTATGTGTCTTTTGCACTGCATATTGGTAATTAAACCCAGCCAAAAGGAAAATGTTTGCAAACTTTCTTTATGCAAATTAGCACACGCAGAGATCGTGTCACTGCATCTTGTGCGACAAAAGCAGTCATCATAATTGACACAACTGAATGCAGTGCTAGAGATGGAAATATAGAAGTGCAGGCGCTCTGTACCAGAGTACCTGCTTGTTTCGGAAAAGTGCCGGTACTCTCCGATTAAAAGTATTACGTTTATCTCTCAAGTGCAGCTACGATCCCTCTCAAAATACTCCCTACCGGACAGTACTGGCCCATTTAAAGCACTGGAAGGAAAGCATAAAACCTCAAAACGATAACGGGCAGGCAAACATCGTAAACTAACGGGGGGGGGGGCGGGGGCTTCTCTCTTCTGAGTCCAGAGCTGTTTATTTCTGCCATTTGAGTCAAAGCCTCTGGGACTTTGAAAGCTGGAGCACTGAACCACTTTAAGTTTTCTGACCCCTTAAACTGTGGCAAACTGTTGTAAAGCCCATAGTCAGGGCCACTGGAATTATGCGGCAGAGGAGGCCCAAATTATGCGGCAAAGTTGACCAAATTATGCGGCAAGGAAATGGTAAGTGTGCGTCCGAATCAGAGTGCAGTATGCAATGCAAATGTAACGAGGGATAACCTAAGCGCAACCAGGTCACACTAGTGTCCGAATGTGCCTAATACACATGCAAAAAACATGCCTTTACATACTGTACTAATATAACCTAAAATAAGATAAATTGACATCATTTTACATTACATATTCTGCAGTGCACTCAAACAGAGTACCCTACCTGACGAGAGAGGGCCTTCAAAGGAGGAACCCTTGTATTGCAGTGGCGGTTAGGTAGCATTTACCGTGCATTTCAAGCATTCACTCCAGTTTCTTTGTGGTGGATTACATGAATAGGAGTTAGGGGTGCGCTTTAGTTGTGGGGTACATCAGCTCATGCAGGGCTTTGGTGGGGTTAGCAGATCAGCTAGAGGAGATTAGGTTTTGTTAGGTTGCAGGCGCATGACTTTCAGAGGAGGAGATGCTGTGATCTTGTATAAGTGAGTTTTGGGTAGTTCCATCAATCAATCTTTGTATTTATAGAAGGCACAGCTGGAAACTGGCTTCCAGGCACTAGAGCAAGGAAAGGACCTGAAGTCTGGAGGACTAGCCCTGGTCGAAGAGTCAGGTCTTGAGCTGTGCCCTAAACACTCAGTCCTTCTCAATGCGATGAAGCGCTCGAGGAAGCTTGTTCCAGGTCTTGGCAGCTACCACTGAAAAAGGGTGTCTTCCTCTTGTTTCGAAGGGGAAACAAGGGTGTTTTATAAAAAGAGCATGTTCGGAGCACAGAGTGTGACTTGGCAAATAATGTTTAAGTCTGAGGCACAGATATTCAGTGGCAGCTAGTTAAAGGCCCCAAATGCGCTAACTAACGCTTTAAAAATAATAGCTTTATTCACCGGAAGCCAGTGAAGTCCTTTCAGATTGAGACCAGACCGAATGAGATCTGGGCAACCCCAAAATCAAGCTTGCAGCTGCATTTTGCACTCTCTGGAACGGATCCATGATATTCACAGGGAGACACAGTCATAGGGCCCTTGCATTATCAAGTCTTGCAGTTAAGGTGGCGTGTGATTCTAAGGGGACATAGTCCAAGTCTTTTAAGTGACCTTAATATGGCAAAACAGGACTCCACAACGCAGAGCTCTGGTGGCTAAAGGAGAGGGTGTTGTCAAATGTAACACCTAAATTCCTTGCCAGTTTGCAGAAATAAAATAATCATGCTACAGAGAAGAAGTAACAGGCCAGCAGACGTTACTGAGTTCATCAAGGTAAAGTGTCTCATTCCTTCTGGACCACAGCACACCAAGATTGATATTTTATCAGTTCTATTGTTAGGATAATCGGATAAAGAATCAATATCAGTAAAGTTTCGCTTTCTATGAATATTCCTAGAGAGAGAATCAGGAGAGCTTTCCTAGAGGCAAGAGCAGAGGAAAAGAAAGCCACCCACTCTGAAATATCCGTTTTCGCCCATGCGTCACGATGAGACGCATGGGCGAAAACTGCTTTATTGTTCCCCACCGAATTATAGCCTCTGTAATAGGTGAGGAACCTGTCGAGCAGTCGGGTGGGGAGATCCCACAGCAAGCCCTGACGACTCTTACCTCTTTGCCAAAAACATTTTCAGAGACCCAGCTTTTTTTGGGGGGAAACAGAATGCTCACGCTATATTAACAAACAAAACAATCTTTCCCATATGCTAATAGGATCAATGAACAGTACCAAAATAGTTTACATTAGTAGTTTAACCCACACACATATCTAGACATATAAATTCTAACTTGTCAAATTAGACCCACCAAGACTCATGGCTAACCACTCTACAGGCCCTTCAAGCATCAGATAATTTTAATGGGGTCCCTTCTGCTAACTCAATGGGCCCCATGCAGCATTCTTAGGGGCGTGCGCACAAGCGCTCTTGCCTGTTGTAATCTCTCTGTGGGCTTTTAACCACACCCACTCTTGCTATTCACTCTTTGCAGTGCTTGTCTTAAATGCTTAATTTTTATTGGTGCATTTTGTAAAATGTTCCTCCTTTGTGTGGTAAGTCCCAGGCGATTTCACTAAGTGAATATTTTTGTTGGCCATCACATTAAGTCACGCTTTCTCCGCGTGTGAAGGCCCCTCCTCCTATTTCGGTTTGCCTTGCATCCCAGCTGTGATCCTTTCTATACATTCACGCAGGGAGCCAATAACTCTTGCGCTCAAGCTCATGGCGGCCACGGCGCTTTGAAGTGACTTGCTTATGTCAACTTTTTTACTTTTCATTTTCAATTTATGTGGCAAGAAAAGTCCAGTTAGAAAGTTGCAACACTGAAAGCTCTAACTCGAGCACACGCGAGACCCTTTGCATTGCAAATGTTTGTTTTAGGTACTAGTTCACCTGTTTCCAAACCAGACCCTCATGCACGCCTACAAAGCCTTACATGGCCAAGGATCGTCTTACATCAACCACCGACTGAACTTCCATCAACTGGTCAGACACCTGCGCTCCTCCTCTCTGGTCCTCGCACACACCCCTTGAATCCTTCGCAGCTGCAGCGTTGGCCGTTCATTCTCCTACATCAACGCCGAGACCTGGAACAACCAGCCCCTCCATCTCTGAACAGCACCCTCCCTTGCGGAATTCAGAACAAAACTCAAAACCTGGCTTTTCGACGAAGGCCGCGCACCCCAGCGCCCAGATAGCCCCAGGGGGTGGCAATGCTGGGCTCTACAAATACTGACTGATTGATTGATTGACAGGGAGCTGAACCAACTAATAAACTGACCCAAAACAACATGCCATAGGCAACCCTAATGAAGGTGCGTGCCAGGAAGTAACTGCGGGGAGTCCAGACAGGAAAAGGTGCACAATGCCACTCCTTGAGGCCTCAAATGGGGCTGTCCTGGCAGCCTAGAGCCATCCACCTCCTCGGTGACATTTTCTCTTCCAAGTAGGTAGGAGCCTGGTTTTTGTGAGTTTTCTGGCACACCCTCCTGCCAAAATGGAAGCACCCCAGTGATGTTCCCGTGGAACAACCGCCACCCCTGCTGGCCACGCACTTGTTGCAAGCCCCTGTGGTGTAACGACCTGAGCTGCTGCCTTTGGAGCAGGGGAGGCGGGTTTGAGTCTCGGCAAGAGCTCCACATCCTGTGATTCTGGGCAAATCACTTAATCTTCCCGTGCCCACCAGAAATGAATGTGTCCTGGTGTGATGCAACTGGTAATCGTGTAAAACGCTCCAATATTTTCGAGTCGAGTTCGCGCTATACAAAAACTGCAAATAAAAAGCCCTGCTCCTCCCCCCCACCTCTGCTGCACAGTAAACTTGTTTTAAGTATCAAAGATTGATGCTTCAAACACAGCATCTTCTGAAGGCTATCCCAGAATGCATCTGTTGGCATCGTACGAATATTGCTTATGTTTTATTACTTGTGAAATTGTCATTTCAGCATCTCAGCCCGAGTCTTTTTTCCCACGAATTAGGGATTTTTAAGGGTGGTCAGAGTATGACGTTACAGGTGTCCTGGCAGATCCCTTGAGCCATCCCCATGGCAGGCAAAACCCCGTCTTCTCCATCTGTACCTGAAGACGCGGCAAACTGGTATTAATTAGCGGTAATTAATAGGAAGGAATTATCAGGTGGCACGGAGGAGGACGACGTCGTTGCCAAGGTTTCCATCTGTGCCGAGGTCTAGCGCGCGAGGCGCGTCTTCAGCGGCGGCTTTTAATAAAGATAGCGGCCTGAAGCCGGCTGCGCGTGGTAGCACGCTCCTTCGAAGAGACGCACGTGCTAACCTCCAGTGATGAGAACCCACTGGTACTTCTTTACCGGCATCATCTCTGGTAGGATACTGAAAGGACGAAAGCAGTCAGTGATGCTCGGACAGCTTTGAGGGGCATCCGTCATGGCTGAAAAAAGGCATCTAATTTTACTCTTGTTTTTCTTAATTAAAATTTTGCGTGATTCCCAGTGGAAATCTGCATAACACCCATTACTGTCCCTCGTACTCTTGTTTCTTGAGTGCAAGTTCTCAACAAAAGTAGTGGTGTGTGAAATTTGCTTTCATGTAATTATGTGGAATTTGAGAATACTATGTGGAATGACATGCAATTACATGAAATGCAAATCCGTCATTTTACATTATATTTCAGTAAAATATGTTCTCAGACAATTGACACCTGGGCACATTTTGCACTACAAAATAGTGTAAAAAAAAAGCACCACGTTCAATAGCCACAAACACTCTGCTGTTTTCGTGCGTTCGTGGTAAATTTTAATTGCATATTTAAGTTTGGCAGAACGTCATAACTTCGGCAACAACAAGCTGAATGCGAAATTCCAAAGATTACGTGATTTACGCAGCGTAATTAAAATTTCGCCCAGGACGGAAGGAAAAACGGTTGCCTGGTGCGCAGCTTGTTTGAAGGAATATGGCCTTTGCGCAGGGCTGTAACCATCTTCTTACGCTATGTGTTTAAGTTTGCATGGGAAAAGAAACGTCCAGTTGTTTTCACTCTGAAATCATGGATCGACGTCACTGGTTGTAGCCACGCCCACTGGCTTAGGAGCCAGGTCCACAAGTGTAGGTGGGCTGGTGTCAGATGAGCCAGTCTTTACACGTAATGTGAAAGAATTGCACGTGGGACGCGGTATGGGGGCCATATTCACTCATGAAATGTGGTGAGTTGGGTTCATCCTGCCACTGGCATCATATTTTAAGATGCAATTTGGCACTCATACACTACCCCCTCTGCGCTCTGGCTTTTCTGCCCAAATACTGTCCCACTTCTGCTCACACTTCCCCATCTGCGCCTTGCTCCAGAAGCCCCCCCCCCCCCCCCCCCGCCTCGCCCCCTCCCGCCCTGTCATCACACACACATTCCTTAGGTTTTCACTTCAGTAGTGACTGCTCAGGTCACTGAGCTCTCTCCGAGGACAGAGGTCTCAGCTCCAGTGCTGCTTAGGCCTTGCCCCAGCAGACACGAGGTCCCTAGGGATGGAAATCCTGCTGGGGCCCCAGCACAGGAGCCCCATGGATGACACTTGCGATCCCTCGTCTCAGGGGGCATGAAAGTTGTAACAAAAACAACATTTCTCTGCAACTTTCGGTAGTGTCTGCTCCGCGCCTTTAACCGAACCCCTCATCAGCAAACAAGAAGTAATGAGGGCCCGAGGGTGTAATTAGGGGGGCTACCCTCTGTCCCCCTCGGGGGTCAGGGCTTGGGTAAGGCCACGTGTGTTACCAGAGTGTTCTGGTGAATCAAACACAGAGGTGGGTCCTGACAGCGCCCTGCAAAGCTGGGAGACTTTGGTGTTATAGAAACTTTCAAAACTTTATGAATGTTGGAATATTTACAAACAAGTAGAAGAAAACAACTGCAACAACGGATCTTGTAGGAGAAATAGACGCAGTAAACTACAAATGTGCTGCTTCTGTTTTTAGCAAAATCAGTGGTATGTCCCACGAGTGTGTGTCACTTATCCTGGTGGAAGGAACACTTCCAAACGTAATTGTGGGACCCGTTTACGTGTTGGAGTCTTTGAGTTTTTATCTGAATAGTTTAGCGGGAGTCCAGTACAGGAAGTGAGTAGTGAAAACATTAGTTTGTGTTGATGAAGGAATTAGTTTGTTTTGGAGTAGGCGTGACCCCATCTTTGACTGTGCCTCTTTGTGGGGAGGTGTGGACTCTTTGGAAGAGACATATGAAGCCCATTTGTATGGAAGGGAAGGGTGACCTGGAATCATTGCATTCGTGAGTAATTTGTAAAACCTAGATGCGGCATGACTGCCCAATAATACGAGTTGCAATTTTCAGAGAAGGGCCGACTGCTGGAGGGGCCTAGATTGATCACTGTAGCTTTGTCCTGTAGGAAGTCATAGAAATTCATATTCAAAACATCACATTTGTTTTGTAAGGATGCAAATGAAAGTGGTTCGGAGTCCATGTAATGGTCTGATGTTAGTGAAACGCCTTTAGCTGCCCATATCGGGCCAATGGACATTGCATTGGTGGTTTGTAGTTTTTTTATTGTTCCAAACGGATATGGAAAATACTTTATGTATGTTAATGCTGATTGAAATCTCTGGAGATAGAAAAGTGAACAGTATCTTAACAGCCTGGGTCCTGGGGTGCCTCTTAGAGTGCGGTGAATCTATCTGATGAAGTGTAGACAGAGTGCAGAATCCACTCTTCTTTCATTTCATATACAAAGCTGAGGTTAGCTAAAATACTAAAATGCCTGCTTTGTAGACTACAAAAAAATGGTTTCTGTGCCTAAACAAAAGAAAACCACTTGTAGTAGGTCCAGGGCTGGATTGGCATGCTGGGTAATCTGCCATTGCCTGAGGGGCCTTTTGCAAAGGCCAGCTAGTGGCCATTTATTTCAGCTGCAAATAAACTTCCAACATATGTCTGGGCCATCTTGGTTGTCGGCACAACCTGAAGGTCCGCTGCAGGCGAAGACCCAAGGTCAGAGTACAGGCAAGTAGAGGCCCGGAGTGGCCCATTGTCATGTGCAGTAGGACAATGGGCCAAACTGAGCAGGACTGGCATGTGGTGGGTCTCCCCCCATCCTGAGTCAGTGAGCATGACAATGAGGCCTCGGGGAGTGGCAATGCTGTTTTTGGGCATCACGCTAGCACTAATGTCACAAAGGGGTGCAGTGAAAGGAGGCTGTGTGTGCAAGGAGGAAGATTATAAACAGTGGCCATTTAGGGGCCATTTAAGAGACTCTACTTTTGTCTCCAGCAGTAGATGGATGAGCCTGGGTGTCTGCTGCCAGCTTGTCAGCTCCAACATTGCAAGGGGGCTTCCTTTATCCATTGAGAGAAATAAATAAGGCCAATAACCAATCTGAGCAAAAAGAAAACTTTTTTTGACAACACAAAACAATTGTTTTATGAAAGCATTACTGTGAAAAATAATAGTCCTGCAACAAAATGACAGGAGAATAGACATGGCGGGGTGGAACAAAATGGAATGAGTGAGGGATGCAGTGTGGAGACATAAGGAAACGTAAGACATGCAGAGTGGAGAAGATTGACAAAAAGAGGGGAAGAGAAAAGGAAATTAAGGGAGAAGAAAAGAACCCCTGATACTAACTAAGCAACATTTTATGATGTCATTATCCACAAGTATGGGCCACTTTTTCAGTTTTTGCACGGGCCTAATTTTGATCCCAATCTGAGCCTGAGAAGGTCTGCCCACATTTCCCTGAAATTCTTAAGGAGCCTGGGTGGCATGGGCTGCCCATGGCTATTATGAATGCCTACCCAGCGGCCAATCAGAATTGTACAACCACAGATACACTTTCTGATTCGATGAGCACGACCAATTAGAATAGCTGAAGCAGAAGGTTTGTGAGCAATTTTGATTGGCTGCTTTCAAATAGTTACATTGGGTCTTTGTGGGCTGGAAATTCTGATTTGTTGTACCACAGCTCCACCGAATGCTGCTTGTCTCATCACCAAGTCATATAATAGACTCTCAGTCATAGGATGAGAGGAGCATCAACCTTGCAGCGGCTCATACCACCGTGATTTGCAGGTGCAAAAGAGAGCCTTGGGGACAGCAGACTCATCCCATAATTAACTTTTGCTTCCCCATTGGCAGAAATAAGCATTAATATCCCTCCCCATAGTGACATTTAATGATGAAGTCCTGAGGAAGAGGGCTGTGTGGGATGTAGACTATCACAGGTAACCTATATTTTCTCCTTCCATGAGCACAATTAAGGTGGGTAAAAAAAAAAAAAAACCACCTGCATTTATTTTGAAGTTTTTAGAGTGTAAGAGATCCCTAATTGTGCTACGAATCAGCAAAAAAAAAAAACTCCTTTGGTGCTCTACTGGGCCTACAGAATACACGTCCTTTTCTTTTTCTTTCCCAGATTTCATTTTCTGTCCAGAAGTTGAAGGTAGTTTCCAAAATAGAAAACAGCTTAGATAAGAAAATAACCATCCTAAACTCTGAGAAAAAAGCTCTAATCACGAAAGTCGAAAAGAGGTTAAACGTTACATGCAATGAACAACATTTTATATTTGTGAAAATAATAATTCTTCATTAAGCTAAAAAAAACGTGCACCTTTTCAGAAGCAGGAAATTAGGAAAAATAAGGAGAAGTACAGAAAACATAAATGTGAAAAGGGTGATGGGGAAAAATTTTTTTTGAATGGTAAGGAATCATATGTTGGAATCATATTGCTAAAAAGAAGCAAGGAATGGGAGCTTTAGTATTTAAAAGTCTGACATTGTAGAGCCTGAAACTGCGGGCCTAATATGTCCCCAGCTGTCCCCAGCCCCCTCCCTCCCTCTGCAAGATATAATCCACTTTCGAGCTTTCCCCCCATTCCTGCCCGTGTAAATAGATTTTTGGAAAATGGAATGCTTCCAATTAGCCCTTCCTATAAATAGCAAACGAGGGAATTATGCAAAACCAGGACAGAAATGAAATCCAGCCTGATGCTTGGAAGGCGGTTCCGAGGACGCGCCGGTGGTCGGGGCGCCCTGGTGCCTCCCCGGGCGGGCCAGGAAGCCGCCCATCACCGGAGAACGCACCGTCTCTCCTCGATGACCCTATTGTCCTCGGTTTCCTTTCCTGACAAAGGAGCCCGCGGAGCGCCCCGCCGGCCTCATCTGTCCGGGACACAGCGTGAGGAGGGCTCTCCGGTGCCCAAGGGCAGCAGGCACCGGCGGCCCCTGGGAGGGATGCCTTCTGGGGTCAGCGTCCGCCCAATCCCTCCCTGACTGCATCCTTCAGGCACTGGTGAGATAGCTCAGTGGGTTTGATGCCAGCATCGGTGATATGTGGACAACCTGAAATTCAAAGGTTCGACTCCCGCCAGGAAACTTGTGTTTGCAGCCTGCTGCATCTATTTGTTTACACCTGTGGTCCGGGAACCCCTGGGGGTCCGCGAAGCCTCCTCAGGGGGTCCACAGAAGTCAAAAGGTTGAGAACCACTGGTTTAGACTGAAGCTCACAGAGCTGATTTCTAGAAAAATCCCACAGTGGTGACCGCCTGATACTCAGAGAAGGGCATTTGGTTCAGTTCACAAGTTTGAAACTTTGCCAAGGGAACTCACTCGGTTGTGCACATACTGAAGAGAAGTTAGAATCCCTGTAGGATATCTCAGTGAATTTAAGACCTTCTGTAGAGACCTTTCTGGAGCCAGAAGGTAACAGGTCAAAATTCCTGCATAAACCTTAGTGGTTCTGACGCTTGCTGCAGAATGTCTCAGAGGGTTCAATACCAGTAAAATAGCTCATATTGTTGGACACACGCTGCCTCAAACTCAATGGCGACAAAACTGAGGTTCCCGGTGATCGGGAACAAGAAATCCAGATGTGGCAACCGGGATGGCCCAAACTATTGGGCGAACCATTCAACCTGGCTCCAGCAGTTAAGAGTCTAGGGTTCTGGATTGATGAGAAACTAACTATGGAAACAATCTAAAAAAACTTGGGGTTCCTGCTTTGGGATCTTTAGATCCCTTAGACAGTTTCTACATATGCTACTGCTCCCTACTAGAAGAATTGTGGTTCAGGCACTAATAGACCCTCGTTTGGACCATGGAAACCCCTCTATTTAGGGAGCCCAGCATACGTTACAGACCGCCTCCAAGTGGTCGAGAATGCAGCAGCTAGAATCCTCTACAAGATGCCAATGCACCAATCTGCTCGACAAGCCCTACACGCCCTTCATTGGCTCCAACAGGAAAAAAGGATTTGATTCAAAGCCATGTGTATTGCTCACCAGGCCATCCATGGGAAGGTAGGATTATTATCCAGAACCTACTGACCTCCTATGTCCCAGGAAGGCCCTTTCGATCAAGCAACCAGGGGCTGCTGTCAGTGCCCGTGGTTAAAAGAGCAAGAAGCGGGGGTTGGTCCTTTGCTTTCTTGGCCCCGAGGCTATGGAACTTCCTTCCTGCGTCCATCTGAAATCAGCAGTCTGAGCTTCTTTTCAGAAAACTTCTTAAAACCCACCTGTTTGAAGCACAAGTTTGTTTAGAGTCTATTCGAGTAGTTTGGAGTGATTGTCAGTAAGCGCTGGTAGGCCCGGTGGGGTAGCCATGCGCTATAGATAAAGCACTTTGAATTGAATTGAAGTTGCAAAGCTGGGTGTCATCTGAAATCACTGCAATGCTGGAAATGGAAAAAATACTTCAGGATTGTTAGACTTGTCAGCCTGAGCATGTTCTTCCCCCAAACATTTGCCTGCCTGCCTCAAATGTTTTGCTGAATCCTTTCTGTTGGCCTAGGGCTCTAAGCACTTTACCCCTGCTCCCAGTGCTAAAGTGGACGTGCTTCTCCTCTAAACATGGCAACATGTTTGTGTACACAATTGGCTTATTTAATGTACCTTCAAGTTCCTTGTATAGTGGTATACCATATACCCAGGACCTGTAAATTAAATGCTACTAGTGGCCCTGAAGCACTGATTGTGCCACCCACTGAAGTAGCCCTTTAAACATGTCTCAGGCCTGCTACTGCAGAGGCTGCATGTGCGGTTTGACTGCCACTTTGACTTGGCATTTAAAACCTCTTGAAAAGCCTTAAACTCCCCTTTTATTACATATAAATCACGCCTATGGTAGGTCCTACGTAGTCCAATGGGCAGGGTGCTATGGTAGTAAAAGGAAGGACATGTACTTCTAAGTTTTATGTGTCTTGGTAGTGAAAAACTCCCAAAGTCGTGTGTCATTACTGTGAGGCCTAACCCTCTCATCGGTTAACATTGAGAATTCCATATTACACTTATAAGCTGTAATTCCTGATTGAGAAGGAATAACTACATCATGTTTCATATCATTGGAAAGGTGATGATAGATCCCCTTCACTGATAAAGTTGGATTTGACATTACTGTTTTAGAAATGTCACTTTTAGAAATTGGGCATTTCTCTGCTCTTACAGCTCTGGGTGCCTGCAGCCTGTTTCCAATACACGTCTGGGGAGGGGTGACAACTACACTTTGTGCATTCCCTCTAGACAGCCACAAACACAGGAACGTTAGGTGTTTCTGGGTGCTCATCTGTATTCATCTGCATTCTGAAGACTCTTCCTGGGCAGGGTAGGCAGGAGGTGATGACACTTACACCTGAATAGGCAGTGCCTGTTCACACACAAAGGACTGATTACCCCTACTCATAACCTGGAGCCAGGACTAAGGAGGAAAGGATACATGTGCAGTTCAAAGACCCTTCTTTGAAGTTACCCCCACTTCAAAGGTTCATTTGGCTATAAGTACTGGGTCTCTGACCCCACCAAATCAGATACTTCTAGACCTACAACTGGACTGTCAGAAAAACTGCTGTGCTGCACTGAGGGCTATTACTCTGCTGAACTACTGACCTGGAAGGGCTGTTTTGCTGCTGTGGTACCCTGCTGCCTGCTGCTCTCTGACCTTACTGAGGGAGAGCTGGACTCTGCCTTGCACCCTAAAGCAATCTCCAAGGGCTTGTTGGCTTCCCTTCTCTTTCTAGAGACTCAGGGATATCATAGTCTCTACCCATGCTCCTGTGCCGGGTTCACTGGAAGTGGACCAAGATACTTGCACCAAGGAAATCAATCCATCGCCTGCCTGCTGGAAGTGGCAACCAATGCATCGACCCTGTTGTGGGGGTAAAACCTGGCGCATTATAACTCTACTTTTACTTATTTGTTGTTTTGGTCTTCAATTATAAATTAAATCATAATTTATTTTTCTCATCTGGCGTGGAGTCTTTTTGTGGTGTTTTCATTGTGATGCTGAGTGTGTGTTGCACAAATACTTTACACATTGCCTCTTTAGATAAGCCTGACTGCTCTGTGCCAGGCTACCAGAGGGTGAGCACATGTTTTAGTGTGTATCTGATCTATCTTGACTAGAGTGCTGGTCCCTGCTTGGACTAGGTGCATACCACTGCCAACTAGAGACCCCATTTCTAACAAGAATCAAATACACTGGGAATAAACGGGTGGAAACAGACAGGAGGCAAAGCCACAAGGGATGGAGTCATGTGGAACGGAGTCAATCAACATATTTTTTTTTTTTTTAAATCTGCTTTCTAAAGAAATTCGTTGTAAGGAGAAATGTGATAGTATAACTGTACTTGGTTATTTAATTGGTCACAAACTGACCTAAAATAACTGACTGCATTAAGGCACCACCTATGCTCAAAATATGCCCAGGTTGGGTTTTGGGGCTCCCCTTTCAACTATTGACTTTCTACCAGCCTCAGCAATTGGCTTTAAACGTTGTCAATTATGTCTTGGCTCAGGGAGTGAAGTATTCAACTGTCACCTAATGCTACTGGCTGTTTGGTTGTATCCTTCCACCAGCACTCGAGTGCTTGCATGGAACTGTATGAAGAACTACTTTATAACTTAAGGCGTCAATGTCCACTCCTACTGACTCCCCCCTATTAGTCCAACTCTAATATGCCAATGCTGCATGTGTTTACACTTTAAATGCAGACCAACTAGCTTTGCTGTTTGGTTCATTACAATTGTCAGAATGGTTTTTAAAGCTGGTCCAATCAGCCGTAGTTTAAGTGCAAAGACAGATCTTGAAATTTAAGGAGAGCATGCAGGGCTGCAGCAGGCAAGGCATGGGCAGACTAGGCACATGGGCTTGCAGCCGTGAGCTGTGAAAATACTTATTAAATAAGCATTAAAACAGGGGCGTAACAGAGCCCCGCAACCCTCGTGGTGGGGGCGGCCAGGCTTACCCATACTGTAGGGGGACCCCCTCAACCCCTACTGATGTGAGTGTGGGGGTCCCCCTTAGCATATCTTGCGGTGGATCCTCACATTTTTTACACCACTGCATTGAAACTGTTTTCATGCAAACTTTCCTGAAAACATTCTAACATAGTGTGTCCCCAATGCTGCTGCCCACACTCATGGATACTCATTGGTATCAAACACCACCAACGCGTTTCAACCAACAAGGTCTTGATCAAGACCATGTTGGTTGAAACGCGTTGGTGGTGTTTGGGTTACTCGATCTTTGTTTAATGAATAAAGAACAAACAAAAGGATTCCTGTCAGTGTCGTGTGTGACTTTGTGTCATTTGGTGGAGAATATCTATATGTATATATATATATATATATATATATATATATATATATATATATTTGTAGCCAATTCAGAGTAACCTACGTAATTAATGTTCATTAGGAAGGTTGTTTTCAATCTTCTCTAAATGGGCGTATTTCGATGCAAGCTATTAGTACTTATGTAGTATCTCAAAATTTAAGGCATGTAGCACAGATCCTGTGCTCAGTTTGCACTCACTATTTATAACCTAACTATACACAGATCAGGCCCTGAATGGAGAATGGTCTGTCATCCGTGTCATAGAATTGCACTTACTGTGATGTAATCAAAGGGCATGTGATGTCAATCCCAATTACTTCCATGCACACTTTTAGTGAAATGGAAGGTTATCTTTTCTGGCAGAGGCATGCATCATTTAATAAGGAGTGGCATTGCCAGGGCCACTAGAATTATGCGATTGTGCGGCTGCTGTGATTTTTGCATAGTTATAAATTTGCCACTTAATGCATCATTTCCCACATAATCCACAGATTTTTAACAAAAAATGTTTCTAGCTCAAAAGCTTCAAAGGTTACTAAAAACGCGGCAGCACACTTTGCTTTGAGGTGTAAGACACTTTGCAAAGGTTGACTAGTTAAATTTTTGTTGCTTATCTCTATATTTGTGTGTTAAACTGGTACTAATGAGGAAAAACTAATGCTCAGACATTAGTAACAAGTTTAAAAATTACAAAACGATGGAATAATACTGTACAAAATGTGCCACATTATGCCGCATAATATGCCTTTTCTTGCTGCATAATTTACTCAACCCTGCAGCATAATTTGACCCTCCCCTGCCGCATAATTCCAGAGGCCCTGGGCATAGCCTACGAAAGACTTGTGCCAAAGGAATGCATCTGGTCTCTTATCACATTATTATGTTAACCAAAGGTCAAGACGTAACAACTCAAAGTTTACTCCTGCCAGAACCAGAGCCCGGGGTGGGCGAGACTGACTTACTAAGGAGCCCCGCCCGCGGCAGTCAGCAGAGCTTTATTTGTGGTCCAGTCAGATGGAAAATTGCAGCGTTTAAAACTCCTGGTTAAACAGAGAGCTCGCGAGACAGACGCCCTCTCCAGACAGCGTGGATAATTGGGAAAATGGTGTGTTTTCCTGTCAAGGTGCAGGAGCGCGTGCCTGCGAGTTTAAGGAGATGTTATCTTTAGAACTGGCTACGGCTTCATTTATTTGTCACCATTTGATGGAGAAATTGCAAAGCCGGGTCTGCGTCTGTCACCCCTCGTGTCAGTAAACAGGGGCCTGCGGCCGCCTGTCACTGATGCACTGCATGCCGGGAATGTTAATGGTTCCCGCTCAGGAGGAATCTGGGGCCAGACTGCAAAACACTGCACGGTGCAGCTCGGGCTTGCAAAGACGTCTGCACCGACGCACAAGGGAGCAGAGAACATTTACACCTGCAATTGCAAAACTGGAGTTTTGGGGTTCATTCTTGCACAAATGGATGGTGCAAAGTTTTGCACTGGGTGACAGGCTCAATATGGACTCAAAATTGCACAAAAGTGATGAAACATTTAGGTAATCTGACCATAGACAACAAATCTCTCAAGAAGCCCCAGGTTTCATAGCTCCCAGCAGCGCCTCTTTTAATATCATGACATTGATTTAAAGCCAGACAGGCAGCAAGGTTTATACAGTGTGCTAACTATGACTTTTACTTAGTGTGGAGACCATTTTGAGAGATTGTGAGCTTGCAGTCAACCTAGTTTAACTTTCCGACTCCATCAGTTCTGAGCATGTACCAGACATATTTCTATGGTTGGGACTAACATTATATTCCGCCAGTGGAACTTGTGGAATTTGGTGACTTCGCGTTACTCTTGTAGCACAAAATTCCAGACAAATTCCACCAATCGCCTTAGGCGTAATTCTATATCACACAAGATTCCAGAATAGTAAGCTGGCGAGCGCAAGCAAGATTTGGAGTCCCGTAGGCCAGTGGTACCGAACCTGTGGTCCAGGGACCCCTGGGGGTCTGCAAAGCCTCCTCAGGGCGTCCGCGACTGCTTAGAAAATTAAATAATATTAACAGTTTAGGTCCCAAGCTTTTAGTAATGACTTATCGGGGGGTCCCCGGATCCCAATAATGATTCCGTGGGGGTCCCCGGGTTCCAGTAATGATCAAATGGGGGTCCACAGAAGTCAAAAGGTTGGGAACCACTGCACTAGGACGATTTCCAGTTACTAAGAGGACATCTGGCAAGATTTTTCTAATACGAGTGGTCGCCACCGTTCGTGGTTAGAAGACTTCAGCTAGAGTAGAAAATGTATTCGAGCAGCAGCAAAAACAACTTGAGTAGCGGCACCCTCTGGTGCACTGCGTGCTGCTGTTCGTGCGGATTTTTCAGCACGGAACACTCTTCTAGCAATACATCACAGCAGCACAACATGACTATTTTTGTCAGTTGGCAGAACTCCGCGGAATCTCACAGAGTTTTTATGTAACTCTGTGGAATTCCGCAGAGTCAAATACCGTGAGTTCCTCCCACCCCTGTGTTTTTTAAAGGGCTAATCCTTTCTTAAATCTGAGCTCAAAACAGCCCTGTCTCAATGTGCCGACCCTTAGTCAGATCTAAGCTAGCAGCAGTGTTATCTCAATGTGCCGATCCTTCTATAGATCTCGCTTGCAACAGCTTTATCTCAGTGAGCCGATTCTTCATTAGAGCTAGACTTGCAGAAGTACTAACAATGTGCCCACCCTGCCTTAGATCTAAACTCACAGCTTTATCTCAACATGCCTACCCTTCTTCAGATGTGAGCTTGCCGTAGCCTTATCTCAATGTGCCCACCCCTCCTTAGATCTGAACTTATAGCAGCTTTATCTCAACATGCCTACCCTTCTTCAGATGTGAGCTTGCCGTAGCCTCATCTATGCATATACTATGCTATGGAAGGGATAGCTGACCCATTGGAAGGAACAGGATGACACGCTGACGACTCAGCTGTGCTAACTTCTGAATGGGATTACTACAAATGGTACTTTGAGGTACCAAAATAATCATGGAGTTAAAACCGACTTGATGCCCAGGTAATTTTAATGTAACGTTTGACTAAGCGGCAACTTTAGAAAGCTGCCACTCCGCTTCTGAACGTTTTCCCATAGCCATCTACAGTTGCTGGCCATGATACAATCTTCTGCCACCCTGGGGAGATGTGAGCGACTCCTAGGAAAGGACACAATGAAGGCTTGCTGTTGGAAAAGGTGTTACCTCTCCCTGGCAGGAATTCAAAGGGCGTGAGCCCAAAAGGTTAGTTTTTAAAGGGAAAACTGCATTTTGAAAGGCAAATGGTGGACACCCATGAGAGGGGTGGCTCTTTTACCCTGATAGACAGGTTGGCATCAGGGGCAGAAGGGGGGGACAACTGCCAAACCAGTTTTTCAGTGGGGGTTTAGCCTTCAGGTATGATGGGCTACCATGCCCCACACATCCAGAGACGGTTTCTGCCATCTTAAGAGTGGGCAGAATGTTGCCCTCAGGGATAGCTAGAAGCCGCACAGTGCAAGAAGTCTTCATCAAGCGGGGAAGGACCTAGTTCCTCCTTGTCTAGTAGACATTACATCTCAAAAGGCAAGTTGTGGACGTTACAGAGGCACCCATGGCACCCAGATCTCTGATCACATCTATAATGGAGAGGGGACCTAAGAATTACTGCCCCGCTGTTCCATGGACGTGGTAAAGAGAGGTTGTACCAAAGACTGGACTGCACCTGCTGCTCCCGGGCTGGCAAAGAGAAGACTGTGCCTCTGGTTCCATGCTTGAGAAAAAGTCATTCCGAGCCCCAGATAGAAGAGGTGTACTCCAAGAGTCAGTTGACTGACCTCCTGTTAAACCAGGACCACGAAAGCTACTTGAAAGCTACAGAAGCTGTCTTGGCAAAGTTGGTAGCCACAGTCACTTGTACACAGCTGGGCTCTAAAGCGTGGCCTGGCAGACTGAACTCTGACACTCAAAAGTTGTTCCTGGGTCTGCTGTACCCGGGAAAGTTGCTGAAGTGCAGTTTGGTCCCCTAAGACAGATACAAGCCACAGTTAAAGGGAACCACTCTTTTGCTGTGACCAGAGATCAGTAGACCAGTTGTAAATGTTTTTTAACTGGACTTCACCTGGATCGAGGGACATCAACGTATGTGGCCAAAATAGCCCGCTATGTTAATAAACTGAGGTGTGGCCCCAAGAAGCACTCTGTTGATGGGATCATTATCTGTTGCCCAAAGGCGGCCAAAAGTACCCAAACACAACTACATAAAAAGTTCCAACGTTATCATAGTAACCACTAACCACGGCTCTGGATTTTTTTAGTTTTGATGTCTAAAAATTCATTTGTTTTTATAAATTTGTACTGAATTTATTTAGTACTATGTTTCTTTCTTTTTCAGTTCTTTTGGACTTCTAAATGCCTTGCACTAGTTCCTTTGTCAGAGCTCAACTGCTCAAAGCCACAGCTACCCAGGGTTGATCTAAGGTTTTACAAACGAGCATGATGGGACCCAAGACAGGTTTATGAGTTCATTAAACTGCGAGGATGCACAACCACAGCATACGATAAAGAGCACTGACTCACATTGGGCTACCCCAGAGATGTTCCATTATGTCAGTTGTGCCACTTTAGGTATGAGTTACTTGTGTGTATGTGCCTGGTGGTTATATGTGAGTGTGGGGAGCAAAGAGCAGGGAGAGAGTGGCCACTTTGCTGCATGTTTTCACAGGTTGACTGTTGTACTACGGCTGGTGTGTCAGGTTACGCGTGCACTATTTCTGGTAGCGGGGGAATGCTGTAAGTTGAAATACTGGTTATTAAGTAATGGTATGCATGTAACAGGTGTGTTCAGCTGTATTATTTACAATAGGATAAGCTACTGTTGAGCTGCTGGTAATGTGATGGGTACATGACAATGTGCTTTTGGTGAGTGAGAACAGTGCCGCCTGCTTGGAATGTGCTACAGTTTGGGTGTGTTATGATTGCTGCTATGGGAAATGCGACATAGATTCATTGCAGTGTTTGTCGCCTTATGTGCTAAAGGTGCTGACGCAATCTACTTGGGTTTAGTGGTGTTGGAGAGCAACACATTGCCATCTGTGTGGCATGTGTTGAGTTTCAATCAATGTATTTGATTATTGCTGAGTCTAGTGTCACTAAGCTGTGTTGTTCGAGTTTGTGTATGCTGGTTGTGAATTATGCTGTTGGAGAGAAACAAGGTGTTGTTTGTATGGATCCTGACACTTTAGACTTCACACCAGCATAGTTTGGAGTTTCTTATTTGTCCTTTTGTGCTTGTGTTATTGGTTGTGTTTGAGGATGGTGGTGATGCGCCTAGTGTGTTTTGGTGTGTCACGGCACTGTATGTTTTAAGTATGCTTCTTTTTGCGTTATTGACCTGCTCAATGTTGGTGTGGTGGTTGCTTGGCGCTGTGACATTGGTGCATTTAATAAGTCTTGTCCATAGGTGGGCGAGACACTGAAAGCTTGAGCCAGGCTCTTGCCCAAAGGCCGGCTCTGCCCCAGCTTGAGGCCCTGATGGAACCTCGAGCACATAACGAGCTGAGCTTTCATGTGGCGTTTGCCTTCCTCCCTCTACCTAGGAAGTGACCTTACGGACAGAGCGGCTGACTTTGAAACTGGCGAATCAGGTTTGAGCCTCAGGGTTGGCACAGAATACTGGGATTCAGGGTAACTCAGTTATCCTCCCAGTGCATATAAACAAAAAATAGTGATATTGCGTAGTGTGACTGGTGCTATCGTAAAGCGTTCCAGTACCGTCTGGTAGAGTTCGTGCTATACAAAAACTGAAAAACAAAACACAAAGAGGTAAAAGCAAAGCCTTAACATAAAGAAAGACAAATTGATTCCCATTTCTTGTTGGTTTGTACAAAGTAAAACCAGAAAACCCGGATAAATCACTGCTTTACCCCTTAAGTTGTGTATTCTTAGGCAAATATTTTATGTCGTCGAAACTGTTTTTTCTTTATTATCATATATGAAAGTAGTTTGAAATATGTGAGATTAAAAATACCAGCTGTACAAAAACCTATTGTGCTTGATTTAATAGATTATAGTGTTGTTTGTACAATAATCTGGGTCATGTACAGAGTTTACAGGACAATTGTCTTGCCTCTTAGTGCACTGATGGTGTATGTTTAAAACTATTACGTTTAATAAGCACTTTGCAGTGCTATAATGTGATGTATTGATATCAAAGCTCCACATGTTAAAGAAATACACTTTTTTAAAACTTTGAAATAGCTTTATCATGCTTTAAGTAACATTTGTTGCGTGATTTAAGTAGCAAATTTTCAGGGCTTGGCTTGTGCATGGGCTCCAAGAATCGAGCCGGACCCTTGGCTCGGCTCTCCCTGTTGGCTCGCCCACCTCTAGTGTTTTTTTGCACTGAGAGTAGGGGCGTAGCTCATTACTTCTAGACGTTGAAACCTTTTGCTTATGCTCACTGCTGGTGATGGGCAGCCTGTGGTGCTGTGCAGACTGCACAAGACTGTGCCGTAGATGTGTCTAATGTGTTATGCCCCGGGCCACAGGAATCATGCGGTTCTGTGGCTTTTTCCGCATAATTATGGGTTTGAGGCATTTGCCACATAATTCCTCATCTACTGAACAATCAGTGGATTTAAAAAAAAAAATTTTCTTTCTAGCGCAAATGGATCAAAAGTTACTAAAAGAGCGACAACGTGTTTGCACGCAGTGGAAGGCCCTCCCCAAAGAAAATTTTCATCTTTTATTTGATTAGTTCTATATGTAGTTGTTAAACTGACACTAATATGGTGAACTGTTTGCCCAGGCAGAATTACCATGTTTAGAAAATACAAAATAATGAGTTAATACTATCAAAAAAATGTGCCGCATTTGGCCACATAGTTTGTCTTTGCTTGCTGCATAATGTAGTCAACTCTGCCGCATAATTTGGTGCATGAATTATCCCCCTGCCGCATAATTCCAGTGGCCCTGGATATGCGCTGTTGGTTTTATTTAGGGGTGAATTGCAATTCGTTAAAACCATAAAATGTGTTGATCTGCATACTGCCTCGTTCTTTTACCATGCCATGCCATAAGTCAGGCGGGACGGTTTCTTTATCCAGAATGTTATTACACGTTGCTTTTCTTTAAGCCAGCAGTCTGTTTCCTACACAGTACTTATTCCCGTCAAACTCTACGTAAGCCATGGAAATGTCACGTTGCGTATGTAGCGCTTAATACTCCAAAAGTTGACTCCTAAGGGAACTGAGGCCAAGGGCGACAACGTGATTTGCGCAGGATCACACAATGCCCTCACACAGAGAAACGTAGAAAGTGAGACTTCAACAAATGTCATTCGTTACTCCAGCCTCCATGGCTTCTAGTCTGTGATGCTACGTCACCTGAGGGGCCAACAGGGGGTGGGAGGGGAGCAGGCCAGCCTACGGGGGGAAATAGTTAAGCTGTAAGATGTAAACAGGCAGACATATGGTGGCAGGAAATGACGCAAGCGAGCCCTGCAGCGCCTGTGGGCAGACACCACTTGTGTCATTACTGAAAAGGCTCAGCAAGTCACGGGTGCAGCCGGGACAGGTCAGACCTGCCCGGCCGGGCAGAGGAGCGGCCTCCTGGGATGTTTGTGCCGTAGGGCGCACGCCCCCCTCCCCCATATCGGAAGACTGACGGGGTCTGAGGTTCCCCTGACTAGTGATTTAGCCCCCAGCCCCCCTCCCCACACCTTTATTCAGATTCAGAAACGCATTTAATGCCAGCAGCATCCTCCCCACGTGTAAATACCGCAGAGTGGCACAAACTGCATCCCACGGAACCTCCAGGAATACTTTGAAAAGGCATTTATTGAATCAGGGCTTTAAGTGGGATGACAAAGTGGGGGGTTCCTGAAAAAGAGCGGCCTATATAATTAAAGGCGTGGCTTACACATATCCACTAAAATCCCCATAGATTGCCACCCTACCCGCACATTTGCTGAGAATCACAACTGCAATTGCCCTACGTGACCATTGCTGTGTGTGCTTTGCAGAGAGGCCAAGGATTGGATGATCACGTATTCTGAACATCTTTTTGTCCCGCTGACTGGCACTGAGAGAAACTTGCACTGCCTTCAGTGACAGCTCAATTGTGCCACGTTACTAACACCTCAATGCCACTCACTTCAAATTATACATTAGACAAGAGTAATTGAAAAACAGAAATTAATACAAAACCCTGGAAAAAGCAAACACTCAAAGGTAATGCAAGATTAAGTAACCCATGTGAAATATAAGCAGGGAAGACATGGATTATTTTAAGTTTTTTACAGTCATTGTTCAGAAATCGATGTGTTTTGCATGAAATGTTAAGGGCATGAATACAGGGCCCGAAAGGGACCTGTTTCAATGTCCATTTTAAATTACCACTGGATCTGAGCCCCAGAGGGACCTGGCCCACTTAAAGCCCTATATTTAATGCCCATTTTGCCCCTCTACTACAGCTAGAACGTCACTGAGGAACTGATACATAGACTCGAACACCTCTTGACTCCAAAGTGCAGTCAACTCAGACATAAAGTTCTCCCCATTTTCTACCTGCACGCCCTCCGTTTAATTTATTGTTCATTTACACATTTCTCAGTACCTTCACCAGGCGAAGAGAAGACCGTTCCTTCCGTGAGTAACAAAATCGTCGAGGTCAGAAAAGTCCAGTAGTCTTTCCTCCACATGTACCTCTGGTTAAGCTACTATTCCCATCACATTGCCTTTGAGGTGGCCATTTTTACCTATGCTCCTTGGGCCCGATTCACAAAGGTAAACTTAGATCAAAAATATTAGTTTAGACCTAAAGTCTAACTTTATTCGTAGCAAAGTTACACTTTTGGTCTAAGTTTAGAGTTTTCGTCTAAACTTAAACCAAAAAGTCTAACTTTACTTGTAGTAAAGTTAGACGTTTGGTCAAGGTTTAGAATTTTTGCCTAAACTTAGACCCAAAGTCCAAACTTAGAGCAAAAGTTTAACTTTACTACAAGTAAAGTTAGACTTTAGGTCTAAACTTAGACTTTTGGTCTAAACTGAGACTTTCGGTCTAAATTTACATTTGTGAATTAGACCCCTTGTTGGCAAAAGATTCCATTTTGGTCGACTGTAAAAACTACCACATGAAAATGTATGCTTCTCTAGAATGATTAGCTGCCATCAGCAAGAAAATGGATTCCACAAAACCCATAGTGACATAGAGACACGTGGTGCAAGCTGTTTGTTCGATCAAGCAGATTGTGAGATCTGATGACTTTGTATCCTGCCGCTGTGGACTTCCATGTCATGGTCGGCGGATGAAGTAGTGCTCAGGATACAAGATGCTGATAGTGGGGATCATATCACTAATCGACAAATACTCAAGAACCCTTACTGCTATGACAAGAAGCTGAGAGTTTGTCTGAGGAACCTTCAGAGGGGGGATTAGATTGGGTTTACCTTGGTTTAGCACAAAGGTACTTGTGTTACTGTAAATCCACTAAGTAGCATCTTCTTCATTGACGCATTGCTTCAAGGTACTCACAAAGGTACACACTAAAGAAATATGTGCTACTTAGACTCTACACAACACCATCTACAAGCGCACCCAGGCCTGGCAATGACTGAGGGCATCCTTTACGCTGCTCGCTGAGTCTCCAGATGGTGGCGCTCCTTGAGACGACCACCATATTAGTGCAGTGAGAGTACATTCCCTTGGAGCTGCAACAAGAGAGTCCTCCTCTCGGTGCCCGGGGCAGCGGTCGACGCGTTCCCCTATCCTACGTCAGTGTGCTTCTGTTATTGCCACAACTGGCCATGACAGGGACAGGCAAAGGAGGAGGAAGCCTTGATCCGGAAATCCACCCTCCCAGTGACAGACAAGGCAGCGGCCCGCTCAGGCAAGCTCCATGACCCATGTCCCATGGTTGCGTACACGGCCTGTGTGCCTGTCATGTAGCTTGTTGCTGCAGGCCAGATAAAATCTTGTAGAGGGCAGGATGTGGCCTGTGGCCCATAGTTTGGGGATCCCTGATTTGTGGCATGAGCCCGCATAGAAGAGAGTCCCACCTCGAAGGTCAAGGGCCATTAGTTAATTTAAACATTTAGAAAGGCCTGTCCTTTTATCAATCGAACATCAGCATTATCTTATTGGAATTATGGTTGAACACTCTAAAATGGTATTTATTCATTTTATAAACACCTATAGTCCAAATCTCAATGTCCTTTTTTATCAAACTTAATTTTTAACCACAGACTGTGCAGTGGCATTTAAGAGACGTGTGCCTAGGAGGGCCAGATCAATCAATCAATCATTTGTTAAGCATGGTACTCACCCGGTAGGGTCTCAAGGCGCTGGGGGATTGGGGGGCGTGCTACTGCTCGAAAAGCCAGGTCTTGAGATTCTTCCTGAAGGTCAGAAGGTCCTGGGTCAGACGTAGGTGGGGGGGGAGTTCCAGGTCTTGGCGGCGAGGTGGGAGAAGGATCTGCCGCCGGATGTGGTACTGTGGATGCAAGGGACGGTGGCAAGGGCGAGGTTGGTGGAGCGGAGCTGGCGTGTCAGCACGTGGAAGTTGAGACGCTCGTTGAGGTAGGCAGGGCCGGCGTTGTGGAGAGCCTTGTGAGCGTGGATAAGTAGTTTGAAGATGATCCTTTTGTTGACGGGGAGCCAGTGGAGGAATCTGAGGTGGGCTGAGATGTGTTGGTGGTGAGTGAGGTTAAGGATGAGTCGTGCTGAGGCGTTCTGAATGCGCTGAAGTTTTCTCTGGAGCTTGGCCATTGTTCCCGCGTAGAGTGCGTTTCCGTAGTCTAGTCTACTGCTGAAGAGGGCGTGGGTGACCGTTCTTCTGGTTTCAATGGGGATCCATCTGAAGTTCTTGCAAAGCATGCGGAGGGTGTTAAAACATGAGGATGAGATGGCGTTGACTTGTTGGGTCATAGTGAGCGATGAGTCCAGTATGAAACCGAGGTTGCGTGCATGGGTGGTGGGAGTTGGAGCGGCTCCTAGAGTGGCAGGCCACCAGGAGTCGTCCCATGCTCATTTGGTGGAGCCGAAGAGGATGATCTCGGTCTTATCCGAGTTCAGTTTGAGGCGGCTTGCCTCCATCCAGTTGGCGATGGCGTGAAGTCCGTTGTGGAGGTTGGTCTTGGCGGTGGCGGGGTGCTTCATGAGTGAGACGATCAGTTGTGTGTCGTCCGCGTAGGAGATGATGTTAAGGCCGTGGGATCGGACGATGTTCCATGACACATTTGCAGGATGTTCACGTTAATATATTTGCACACAGTTCATCTGAATTGAGCTTACTTAAATTGTGCATGGTTATCGTACAATCCTGACATAGATCCACCTGTCCAGGTCCTATATTGTTATCTCAAAGGAAGAAGGGGTTTGGATAAGAGGAGTATCCCAAAAGGGCTCGTACTCATAATTACGTATACCTTCAGAAAAATGGAGCCCATCTATGTGTGCTAAACCCCTGCAGGGTGGAGAAAAAGTGCTAGGCTTTTTTATATAACCCTCGCCCACCAGGGTTGCTCCTCTGTGGCATGGTTCGTCATAGGTTTCATCCTGCTCTGCTGCAGAACAGGGCATGCTACGACCTGCGAGTTATGGGGGAGCACTGAATGGTATGGAGGAGTAGGAGGGGTTTTCTAATATATGGTGAAAGGTTAAAAATAGCTGCCTGTAGGTGAGCTATGCTTTAGCCCATCCCCTAGATGGTATGTTTAAAAAGTGGGGCAGAAAGTAGAACATACGGGTAACAATGCCCCTTCCTTTCTATAAGTCTACATGTTTCAAGCCAATGCCCATGGGTTTTCTTCAGGACCAAGGATCTAACTCCCTGATTCCACACCTTAAACAGTAGCCTTGGCACAAAGCGACTACACTCTCTCTGCATGCCTGTAAAAGTTAGCACCTACTTGGTTTTACTGATTGGCAACAAAAATAAAACAAAACTTTTGCTTCATGGATCCTCCTGTGGCAGACTAGTCTGTAGTCACCCTTACTTCAAGGTGTCCCCTCAGACCGATTCGACTAGAGGAACTGCACCGGGGCCTGCATATTGAGCCCCCCTGCATGGGGTAAGCACACAGAGCACAGATGGGCTCCCTTTTTTCTATAGAACCTACATTGGACACCTCTCATTTAGGAGTCTAAATGTAGCTAGAACAGAGGACCAGATGACGCAATCCAGGGCATCCAGAATGTGTGGTAGCAACTCATGATGCTTAGAATATTACCCAAAGTGGGTATTGTGTCCTGAATATCATTTACAAAAATGTTGCCCCATTTCAATTAATAATAGGAAGTCTACACAAAATAGTCAATATTTTTGGGAACTAATTTTTAACATGTTATATTTAAAGTAGATATTTTTTCTGCAGGCGATATCCTACAATCATCCAGAATAAACGATTATTGGCTGATTAAACTTTTGTGTGACTCATAATTCAGTAGATCTTTTGCATAGTTGTTCGATTTGTTGGGGTGACCGAAGCCAGACGGAATTGCTTCTACGACCCTGATTATGAGTGGACCAACGTTTTCTGACCCCAAATTCAAACGCACATGTATTGGACTTCTGAGTTCTGCTTTACTTATTGTTCCTTGTAATTACATGGTCTGATAAAATCTGAAACCCATCTTTAAATTTCAGCAGGTCAAACCTGCCAGAATTCAGAAGGGGAAAAGAACACCGAGGCCTATTTACGAGAATGTCACGCAGTGCAGCTCAGCAAGTCAATTTGATGTGCTGTGTTGTGTGACAGGGAAAGGGCAGGAATAAACTGTCTTTAAGTCAATATGGCGCATTTCTCCCTTTTACCCTGCGCTGGCGCCCTTTAGCCAGCCTAGCACCAATGCAGCCCCCCTTGCGCCCTGGTGCAAGGGTGCCTCTGTTGCATGCAGGTTTGTTTTTGTGCAGGAAGGGCCAGCTTCCTGCGCAAAAGAATTCTGAGATGCCTATTCCTCTTTCTATGTGTGCTACTGGAAGCAATGAGTAACGCCCCTCCGGGGGAGGTGTATCTTTTGGGCGCATTCCCAGGCCTACCATTTCTGGTAAATATGGGAATATGTCAAAATCCATGAAAGTTGCAAGGAAACACCCTCACAACGCCCATGGAACACCTTCCCAGGGCGGAGTAAGGCAAAACAGCGATTAGCGCCACGCTGCCTCACTCCAGATTGAAGGAGCCTCTCAGAGCCATGCACAGCGGTCTCGCGTGGCTTCATAAATCACATCTAAGGTTTGCGTTGCTTTTGCACCATGTTGCCTGGTGCAAGAACGGCAAAAACCAGCTCATAAAAAGGCCCCAGGGCATTTACTGTCACATGTGAATTTTTGTGTAGTGCGCATGTGTTATTCCCCAAACCTTTTGAATATATGCTTTTTATCGCACATGATAAACTCTGGACCCAGTGGAGTCAGCTCTTACCAGGTGAGATAAATAGCACCTTTGCTCTGCTGTGGTAATGAGGCCCTTTGTGGATTCAAGTATTCAGCCAAAGTTGTTTTGTGACAAGGTTTGATGGGTGAAGATCAGATATTAGCACAATAAGGGAAGAGGCAGGCAATAGAAGAGAGAGCACAGGGTGAGAAATATTGACAAAGGCAGGCATGGGCTGACTCAGAGGTGAACAGAGCTAGAAGTGGCTGCAAGATTGCAGCAGGGTACCATTACTGGCAATATCAGAGGCTGCCTGTGTGGTAATCACATTTATCCAAAACTGATTATTTTTGAATCGCCCAATATTGAATTGCTTCCACTAAACAGCTAAAAAAGAAATCGTTGAGTATTTCACAGAGGAAATGGGATGCAAAAATGTTCAATTGCACAATTCATTTGGAACTCGATGGGAGGCATAAGTGAGGCTAAACCCAGAGCAATTTGGGCAATTGAAGAGCGGGACATTCACAGCCTATTTTGATTTCGTGTAAGGTCAAAAAATGGCTTGTGCGAAAGCACAGGATGTTTAAGCAATTGTGTAATTTGTAGCAATTCCGGGTAATCTTTGTGTGTTTATGTTATTTCCAAGTCATTTCCTACAAGGGAGCTCTGATGGTTACTCTACATTAGCCTGCATGCCTGTGTACTGTGTGCTGTCGAGGTTATGCTTTTTGACACTTTTATTTATGTGGAGCTCAATGTATAGTGCATGTATACAGTTGCAAGGACTACCATTCAGAGTTTTTAAAAGCAGGAATGCTTGTTAAATATACTAATCCCATCTCAAGAATAAGTAATTTTAAACAGTCCCTAAAATGGGTTTGGGAGCCCATGCTGATTCAGTGATGTAGGTGTCTTATCTAAATATCGAATCACTATGCAAGGTATGAATGTTTTGCAATGGAAATCTGGTTTTCAAGCGTAAAAAAACCACAAACCCCCAAGCTGGGGTGGTAATGCATTCACGGAAGGTAAGGGCTCACAGTGGGACCCCTTCTTCTTTGTGAATGCAAAAAAAAAGTATGTTGGGGAATGAGCAGTGGTCCAGGCGAGCACTGCCAACTCTAAAAAACCTTTTCGTTTTAAATGCAGCCCTAGCCAGCATTTAAGAAACAAAGTTTACTTAATCAAAATTCGATCACAGACATTGTGGTTTGCTGACCCTAGCAGGCCACCATCCCAGTGACAGCCACCAATCAGAGTGAGCCACAATTTGCAACCTACCTCATTATTATTCATGAGGTGGGTTGGATAGTGACCCACACCGAATCAGAATTCAGTTAACTGACCTATTGGTGCATAGGTAATTTCACTAAATTCCTTGCTGTGCAAAACAATAGTGTTTGCAAATTGCAACCAGATTTTGAAATTACTACATGGGGCACCTTGGTCTCTATTGTGCATCCCCGGTGGGTTAGGTATGCAATCTAGTTCTGAGTTCAACTGAATGTTTCTGACTTGGGGCAAGAATAGATCATGAAAAGAGTGAATTTATTCTCAAATAAGCAGAGGAAACCTGTGCTTACACTGCATTTCAGTGCAAAAATATGCCTTATTCTTCACTATGCCTGAGTGAAAGGTGTGTGCTTTCCTCTGCACAAATTAGGTCAAGTGCCCCAAAGTCACACACAATTACACAACATACCGTGAAATGCAGGTATGGTGTTTTTATTATTTCTCAGCATGAATGTGCCCACTCATCCATATTGGAGGTAAGGTTGCATTTCATGCTAAGAAAATGACACAAAATTGTGGCTGACATGAACAGCAGCTGTGTTCGGTTCCATCATGTTGCTTCCCACACTTCTAGGATAGGTTTTTACCCCAACGAAATTTCAATTATGCAACGTGGCATAATGGATTAATCTTGGGTATTTTGCACAGAAATTGAATGGATGAATGAATGAATCTAAGTACTTCTAAAGCGTGGCTGCTCAAGAGTGTCCCATCGCTGAACAAGAGATATCAACCACAGAGAGTATTACATGTGATCACGAAGGCCACGATAGAGAGCACTGGAGCATTCAAGACGGGTTAAGATCAGAGCCTGGACTACAGATTACTGTGCATCCCAAGGAAGGAAGAACCGAAATGCTTATGCAAAGTGCAATGAACTATGCCAGATTACGCCAGCGTAAACAATATTTTGGCCACATCTTTTCATCCCTAGAGTTTCGTTTTGCACATTTTTGCATTCTGGGACGTGTCGTCCTGATTTAATTGAATCAATTTCTCTATCACAGTTAAATACAATTATGCATGTTAGAAAACTGAAAACTTGCTAAGAAACTGCACCTTTTAAAAATTTTGAGAACTTTACAAAGATTTAAAAAACGCAGCTTCTAGGTCTTTCGCTGCAGTGGGATCAATTTCTGCTGCAGAAAAGGACCACAACGGGCAGTGGGTGTACAGTTCACCTCTCTCCTCCTCCGAGCATCCACCCCAAGCAAAGTTTGGTCCCGGGCACTGTCCTCGCCCAGCCAATCTAGAGCCCAGCCCTTGGTACCCGAGGTGTGCACTGCCACCGCACATTTTACCCCCACACAACTCCCACAATGCTCCCCTTCTCTTTCGAGCACATCCCACCTGGCCGGTGAGGGGCGTTGCCAGTTCCCATAGATGTCCTGATGCTGGATGTCCTGTGACAGGTGCAGGTGAAGCCAGACGTCTTCGCCCACCTTTGCCAAGGCAATCTTTTCCAACTTTTAGGGCACAATGAAACCTTTACTGGCCCCACACAGGACTGTCAATAAGGAGCGCCATGCCAACGGGTCGTATCTTACCCTCAGTTCTCCAAAGCCATGTGGCCTATTGGTGATGAAAGACTGATGTGCTATCACCCTTCAACCCTGCCCCCTCTGCAGCCACACAGAAGGAATGTGTTTCAAAGTCTGCCATATCTGAAAGTCCATTCAACGCTGTTCTTACTTCAATCCTAGTTTTGAAATTCTAATTTGTATCACCTAGTGGTGAGCGAAATTATAATTTCACTGGAAAAGTTAGGTAAATCTGATAAACTTTCTGTGTTTCCCTCATGGCCAAATCTAAGCTGCTCTGCTCAGCCCTTCTACCTTCCGCACTGAGAACATGTGTACCACTGGTTAGGTAACAATAAACATTTATTATTCAGCACCAAGATTCAATGAGGACTGAATGTCAGCTTTATGAACATATGTTAGGACAGACAACATTTTTCAAGCCCTATCTTTACCAGATCAACTCCCTCCTACCCCATCAAATGGGCCCTCTACATGTCCATCAAGTACCTTCATTGTAAACCCCTCTACTCAACATTGAACCATTGCCTTACAGCCGTATAAATCATATATATATAGAGATTTATTATATTTTGTCTAACATTTATGTATAAGTGTTCACTGTGTGCCAGGTTGATGCAAGGGGCGGGGGTTTCAATGTGCATCTCCTGCCTACATAGACCCGGCTTTAACATCCGGACGACACTTTCCACGCGGCTAGATGCTCTCATGATGCTGAGGAGGACAGGTAAAACATCCTAATGTACTTCTTCACAAGTGAGAGCAGCAGGTTTGTAGCTTCATCATCATGAACTAATCAATAACTTTTTAACTTATCTTTCATCGCTTTCATACGAGCTCCAATATGAATAAAGCCTAGTGTGCGAAGGTGGACAGTCACCAAACCACAATCCTCCTTGCGTCCGGGCCTGAGCAGAATCCCGGGTGTGGGCAATGACGCGGGGATGGGGCTGTTCACCCTAGTGGCCTGTCCACACTGACATGGTGTCTGCAGTATCAGAAGACAGTCAGTGCAACCTGGTTAAACCAGGACTGTAGAAAAGTCAAAGAGAAGCTAAAAACGCTAGTCCCCTTGGAGGCCCCTTTGGAAGAAATTAAAGGGCAAGGAAATGTTATGAAACTTTAATTGCAAAAAAAAAAACGATAAAACTTTCCTGAAAAGCTGGACTGCCCTGGAGAAAGTAGTTCTAGAGAATAACCTCTCCACATTCTGGAAGAAAAAAAATCAGCAAAGAACTAGGGACCAGAAGGAAAACCTTAATGGCACCATTGCTAAAGAGTCAAGGATACGCAGTTTCACATCTGAATTTGGCACAGAAAATCACACCTGTAATGTCCCAACAAATGAAACCAATCTTCCTTCTCCCCTGAAAAAAACCAGCAGACGAAAGAAGCAATAGGAGAGCTAAATTATATGGGGAAGGGGACAACAAAGGTGCCAATCAAGGAAGTCGTTGGGGCGGGGGGGGGCACCCAGATCAAATATGATCCCATCCAAAGCATTTAAAAATCTTCCTGAATTACAGGCAGAATTTTATGAGAAACCTTCCTCTCAGAAAAGTTCCTCCCTTTTCTCCCCCTACCCTTCTGGCACAACAGCACATTTCCATACTCCACAAAAAAGGGGCCCAAAACCAACCTAAAATTCTACAAGGCAGTGAGCCATATTGATATCAATTGCAAAATTAATTCAGAATGTCTGCTAAGGCTCATTGTGGACTGGACAGAAAACTAAAGTATCTTAAATCCATTTCAAGGAGGCTTTTGGGAAGGGCTCTCAATGCTCGACCAGGTATTTATCTTCTTACATGTTACATACAAGTCAGATCTCAACTTAGCGTAAGTCATGTAGATACTGTGAAATTAATGAAACATTGCAAATCTTCACGTGCTCCTGGTCCTAATGGGTCCCTCACTGCCCTAAACAAGCTTAATTCCAAAACATGGGGCTCAATTTTAACACTGTATTTCAATTTGGTTATATCCCCCTACCTGATTTTACCTTCATCACAATGGACAATTTTGTATCCCCCAACAATTTGCAGAGTAGCCATCACCTCATTGCCCTACTGGATGCCCATGGGGAATTATTTGCTAAACACCTATTATCTCACCTACAGGCATGGGTGGAAAAATCAAACAGATTAACTTCCCATCAGTCAGGCTCCCGCCCTAACTGCAGCACGTTAGAAAATATCATAGCCTTGACCATGAGCGGGCAGAAAGACCATACCCAGAAGAACAACCTTATCACTTGCTTTATAGATGTTTCATCAGCCTTCGAAAGGGAGAACCAAACTAGTTTGTGGAGGGCAGTGGCGTAGCGTGGGTTGTCAGCACCTGGGGCAAGGCAAGTAATTTGCGCCCCCTAACCCGTGGATTTTAGCACTCGAGTCCCCCCCCCAGATGTTGCGCCCGGTGCGGCCGCCCCCCCCTGTACCCCCCACGCTACGCCACTGGTGGAGGGAGCTTCAGGAGTGGGTATACCTCAAGGTCTTTAACACTTGATAAGAGAACTCCACACTAATACATGGTTGGGAGTGAAGATGTCCGATGGTCGCAATCTATCTCCTCAAATTCCAAATCTTGATGGCTTAAAGCAAGGTTGCATCTCAGCCCTGTTTCTTTTTAAGTTATATATATCCGACGTAGCAGATGTTCTAATTCATAGCTTAGACAACGTACTAAAGCTAGGACAACCTAAAGTCACTTTCTGAGTTTACACAATGAACTGGTCATCCTGGCGACATTCCCGATTGGCCTCCAAAGGCAACTCGATAGAAACCAAGTGTATAACCAACCAAATATCAGTAATATCATACAAGGATAATGTTCTTTGGCCAAAATATCTCAAAGGTCAATTGGAAGATAGGTACCATTAAAATAGAGGAGGTTGTGGAATATCCAGATTTAGCTTTCGATATAGACAAAAATATCTACTGGAAATGTCATGTGGAGAACTTAAAAAGTAGAGTTACAACTATTGGCGAAACATTAAAAAGGTTTTCTTATCTCCGTGGGTGCGGGGAGCAGTAGGTTCTTTGCTGGATGTTATAAAGGCTAAGACTATCTCTGTTCTTTTATACAGGGTCCTAACGAAGACAAGTTCATTTACGCAAAGCCTATTTTGCATCAATCAGTCAGTCTATTTGTAGAGTGCACTACCACCCGTGAGGGTCTCAAGGCGCTGAGGGGGGAGTGGGGGGGGGGGCTGCTGCTACTGCTCAAATTGCCAGGTTTTGAGCCACTTCCTGAAAGTCAGTGGGTCTTCGGTCTGTCGCAGGGGCAAGGGAAGGGTGTTCCAGGTCTTGGCGGCAAGGAGGGAGAATGGTCTGCCTCCGGTAGTTGCTCTTCGGATGCATGTTCGCGAACTGCATTAGAAAACTGTTTTGTTTAAGGCAGTCGGTCCCTGTATGCCGCATAAGGCTAGAATTAGGTTTGACGCCTTTATCTGCCTTGATTGACATTTGGACTATGTGCTTTATAGAGGTGAAGGAGGCAGAAACTACCCTTTAAGATCACTTATTTCCAAAGCATTAACTGCGTCCCGGGTAAGAGTAATTCTTTCAGAAAGGTGACTGGAAGAGCTGCTGGAAGAATATAAGGGTCCCCTCGATGCGGATTCTGTCAAAGTATAGATCAATACGCAAACTAGTGCAAATTTTAACTTTGAGTTGGGACATTGAGCACCCTCTAGATATAAGCATATTAGGTAGATATATAGGAATGCTATGTAGCTTTAGGCAACCTTTTTTTCTTTTTTTTTTGTCCTCATTCACCGTGGCCATTAAAGAACCCCTCTTACTTTACCAGTAGTAGGGTAAGGCAACCTAATTTCAATTTTAATCTGCGGCCTCAGGAGAAGATCCCTTTTATGCGATTCAGGTTTTTGTACCTCCCTCTTAAGGATTTCGATGACGCTAAAGGTCTGGAGTTACAAGTCATGTAGGATATGTAAGTCAGCCGAAGAGTCCATTGAGCACATAATGAGCCTGCGTCCAGCCCCAGAACACGCAAGGAAAAATTCTTGAAGGCCGCTGTTTAATGCAGAGGGCATAAGAACAGTATCAGAGGCTGTATTATTTTGCTCTAAAGGTGCTCCTGTAACAGTGGTGGGTAACCTTGTGAAGTGCTTGAGGTTGGCCACCAAGACATAGAAGGAAAATACTTAACCTCGCATTTATTTTAACAAGCGTCGATTTTTAATGCGCTTTACAACTAATATTTTGCGATGAGTTGTAAGTAAAATAATGATGGTATAGTTTTATGTAAACCTTATATTATCCCTAACACTATTATTATATACAAGCACAGCTCACTAAAAATAATACCTCGGTTTTGCCTTCCTGAACTTCACATCGACCTTCGACCTCGTACCATAGCAAGAACTGTGCAACATACATGCAAACATTAGCCTACACCAGACCCAACATCCCAAGCAAACAGATGACTTCTTGCCCGGCTACGCGTCTCACTTGACGCCAAAAACATGTCTCAGGAAGTGATGAAAGCCTCACATGTAAATAGATATTAAACAGGTTGCCGCCTTCCAATGCCACACACCTGTAAAGTCTCAGTTATGCATGAAGGTATTACTTCTTCCATGAGCTCTCAATTGCATCCCAGGTGGGTGGCGAAGTCCCAGGGGGACACCCAGTGTGTCACGTCCCACCACAAGTCCACTACAGGATGGGCAATGGTGAGGGTGAGAATCCATAGCTAGCGCCTCGCAGCCGGATGTGAGTCTGCACAGACATAGCTCCTATCTCACCACACTAGGGACCTTCAAGGAGCAAGGGAGCTAGAGAATTTGATTTTTTGGGTGGTCCTATTGAAATGAATGGTGAATTTAGCATGTTTTGGACATTTTCAAGGCTGGAGCTCACATCTAACTCTTTGGGCGTTACTGCGCTTGTTTGGGGGGTGACGAGAGGCACATCACACCCCCCTAGCTCCCACACAAGGCAGTTGAGAGGAATGCCTCATTATACAGTCAATGCACGGAGAATTATTCAATCCCTGCAAGAGGATGAGGGATGCTGACACACAATTATGGTTTGTTGAACCAGGTGCATTGTCGTCATTAGCAGTGATTAGTTTCTAGTTGGGGAAACCACATTTCAAGCCTGGACTCCCAGGGTCTCGCATCTCAGGTGACAAGGATCCCACTGACATGGGGGGCTCCTGGGGGAACAGCAGGCTCCCCGCTTGGGAAATCCATTCATGTGCGTATGAGAAGTTTCCCGTCTAATTGGCTGTAATGATCTGTTCACTTAAGACATCTCTGGTTCCCATTTGCATATGAGTGGATAGGAAAATGTTTATGCTATCCTTCGCGATTTTTGCCAGGAGCAGACAATCCGCTGGGCTCATGTTATTTTATGTTATATTTAGACTGCTACGTCGGCGGTTCCTCGCCGTTTTTTTTCTGCCAAATGTAAATTTACTAAGTCCGCATTCCTCCTTCATTTCATTTTTCCTGTTTTGTTCTTCCTAACCATCTCGTTTTCTCCATCATGTCCCCTCTTCCCTTTGCATAGCTAGTTTCACTGCTGTATTGGCTAGTCCTGGTCCACCAGGGGCCCCTCTGCTCCCACTCTGGCCAGTGATGTGAGGGGACGAGGGGCAATGCACTATGGGACGGACGTCTCTGTGGTGTGAATACGTGGGTTTTGGAGCTGTGTGATGGAATCCTCTTTGATTGGGAGCTTTGGGAATGGAAGGATGTGCAGCATGGAATTGTAGGACTTGACATTATAGCCCGCTGTAGCAGGCAATACTGGCCATTAAAGGCCCGCTCCAATGTTAAAGGCCCGAGTCGAAAGCGAGAGACTTTAATAAGGGAGAGGGCCTTTATTGCCAGCATAACCCATCTACAGCGGGCTATAAGGCTATTAGAACATTCCTCCCCGTGAGGGCCGAATGTTCTAATTAATAAAACCAAGGCCTCATGGAGCCTCCGTGAGGCCTTTGTTCACAGCAACAGCTGTGAAAGGCAAATATTGGAATAATGATGCTTTGGGCTTTTACCAGCCATTAGGAGCCCGGATCACTCCATTGTCTTCAATGGAGCGCTCAACATTCCAATGTCCTAATATAGGTTTCGATCCCTAAGAAGAAACTATGACATTGGAGCCTGTGGGGTGATTGCCTGTGAGATGGTGTGCTTCGGAATGGAAGCCCGTATATCATGAGCCTGTGGTGGAAACCTGGCGGCTGTGTTAAGGTGGGACAGGAGCTTGCGAAACGTTGATCTTGCCAGGTGGCAAATTTCATGACCAACGTTTGAGGTATTGGATCCTGTAAACTGAAGTTCTGTAAGATTCATATTTAGAATTTGATGTCTTTAAGGCAAGAGAGTGTGCATTGGGGGTCTGTAGCAGAATAGGGCCCTGGGGTAATGATGCTGTATAATTATATATAATGAAACAAGCAATTGTTGAATGGGGACAACCAGTGGAATAGGTTTTGGAACATAATGGGTGGTAGCCTAAGAAACTAACAAAAAATTAGAAAAGAGAAAGGAGTCTTTGTGCCAAGAGGCTGTGTGATGGTGGCTTCTGTGATGGAGCATGTATGGGGGAGCCTGTGGATTATAAACATGGTGACTGGTTGCCTCTGCGTGGCAGCTGGCGCGAATAAGAAATTAGGAACAAGGGTCTGGGCCTGTGTCCTAGGGTTCTGTAAAATGAGTGTTTCAGTAACATCAGCATTTCGGAGTCACTGCGTGGAACAAAGCCAACAGAGTGACTTCTTTGGGAGGTAGTAAATACAACTGAGGATGCGCGACTGAGGATGGGATCCTGCGCGCTTGGTAGGCTCAGTGATGGGAGCCTGTATGAGAAGAGCCTGTGGGTTCTCAGCCGCTAGGTGGCATGTAAATGGCAGAATATGAAAAGATCATTGTAATCTCTCGAATGGGAGCTTTCTTGATTGAGATTTGTGAATGGAAGCCTGTTGGTTGTCAGACTTTGGGTGGCAGCCTAAACCATGGGGTTATATGGCAATCAGGGTGTGAGTTGTATGCAGGAACCACTGTGATGTGTGACTGTGGGGTGAAACAATGAGTTATGAGACTATTGGATGAAAGGCTAGATTAGGAGCCTGTGGAGTGAAGCACTGCATTCTGAGCTTGTGGGATGAAGCACTGCATTCTGAGCTTGTAGGATGAAGCACAGCATTATGAGATTGTGGGATGAAGCACTAGATTATGATCTTGTGGGATGAAGCACTGGATTATGAGATTTTGAGGTGAAGTGCTGGATTACGAGACTAGGGATGAAGGACTGAGTTATGAGACTATGGGGTGAAGTACTGGATTGTGAGACTACGGGATGAAGTACTTGATTATGAGACTATGGGATAAAGTACTAGATTATGACACTATGGGATGAAGTACTGGATTATGAGACTGTGTGATGAAGTACCAAATTATGACACTATGGGATGAAGTACTGGATTATGAGACCATTGGATGATGTACTAAATTATGACACTATGGGATGAAGTACTGGATTATGAGACTGTGTGATGAAGTACCAAATTATGACACTATGGGATGAAGTACTGGATTATGAGACTATGGGATGAAGTGCTGGATTATGACACTATGGGATGAAGTACTGGATTATGCAACTGTGATATAATACTGGATTATGAGACTATGTGATAAAGTACTGGATTTTGATATTCTGATAAAGGACTGCATTGGGAGACAAGGCCACTGGACGGCTTGATAAGGGGATGGTGCTAAGAATATCTGTGCAAAAGCCGTTTAAATGTACAGTGCTTGTGGGCCATCTCTCTGAGTTGCAGGGAAACCACACCAGCCACTGTCTGGGAAGGGTCTCTGACATCCTTTGCCCTCAAACCACAAAGTGCACCTTCTCTTGGCACACACATAGGTGCATAAAACACAGTCTCTCGCAGACGTACACACACAAGTGAGCACCTTCTCTTGACACACCCATAGGTGCATAAAACACAGTCTCGAACACGTACACACAGATGTGCACACAAGTGCATACAGACACATACACACAAACATAAATATATTCTGTCCAGACAGCTCACTGGCTCATCACAGTTTCCATCCACTGAACACTGATCATGCAATCTCACCGTATCTAATAGCACTACAGCTGCTGTCAGTCAAACACTCAAACACCCATGCACTTTCCTATTAGCTCAGAAGGAATGTTTGTCACAAAATATTTCTTTACATGGTCATGGAACAGAGAGAAATAGTTGACACACACAGGATCCCAACAATGTGAGGCTCCCTACCTCTGACCACTTCCTGAGAGAATATTGCGTCTGGCCATTACCTATTCAAGATGGCAGAGTAGATTGGACTAATGTAACTCAAGCCGTGCTTCATTCATCTATATCCATGAGGGAAACCTTCACAGTAGAGGAAATGCATAAGAGCCGTGCAAAATGAGTAGTGCACGGCGGAGCACGAGGTTAGATTACAAGTAATCCAATATACAAGGTTGGATTACAAGTAATCCAATATACAAGGTTCTGTTTCTGCTACGGGTTCTGAAATGAGAGAACATCTGGGGCAGTTTATTCAGATGAAAATGATACTTAAGAACGCATTGATTGCTGGAAGGAAAGCCCTTCTCTGGTTCTTATAATCAGTCCATTAAGGAGGTAAGACATGCACGCTCCTTTATATTATTGTGTTTTTCAAAGCGCACAGATGGCCACCACGGTGCCTCTTGGCACTAGTAAACCAGGCAATCAACACAAGACGCAGAAATAGAAGATTTATCTTATGCAGGAGAAGGTCCTTTTTAAAGCTCCCCTGAATGTCTTAGGATGCTGCTGTCACCTCATCTTGCGAGGGACCCAGATGCAAAGGTGTGTCTCTCCCTCCAACCCTAAACCTGGTCTTCACCAATCTTTACAAATTTGCCTTTTCATAATCTCTTTCTTTATTTGTTATTTTCACATAAAACTCTCTGCCTCAGGATCTTCCCAGGAATCTGGAAGCAGCCCTGTGTGTGCATTGTGTTTGCACAAAAATAACCCTCTTCATCCATCTTTTGTGTGCTTCACCCTCAGTGTACCCTGGTCTTTCAACATAGCCCTCTTCACCCTAGTTTTTGTAACCTATCTCCTGGTGGTTCCCTGTAGTCCTCGCTGCCTCCAGGGGAGGCTCCTCCGTAATAGTGTAGGAGCGTCACCCCCCTGCTCAGTTAGGCAGTGACAAATAAAATGATAATGAAATACCTGTCTGACTGAGCCATGCATGTCTGGGGTGGGTCTGTGCCATAGGAGGGAGGAGTGGTGGGCACTGTAAAGTACACGTCGGTTTGGCCAGCCGTCTTAGAACGGTCAAACGGACATGCACACTTACACTTCTCCAACCCAGCTGTGTTACACGGCGGGTTGAAGAAATAGCACAGGCTCCCTGTGCCTGAGCGAGTGTCAAACCAGCCCACTAGGCCAAACCCAGGGCGGCTCTCATGCTTGGTATAGCATGAGAGCAGCATATGGATTGGGAGCTTGAGCCCCAGTGACTGCCGGGAAGAGTGGAGCGATAGAGTCAGCCAGCATTGTCAGGCAGGTAAGCTTTTTTAAAAATTGTTTTTAAACCCTCCCCCCACACCAACAGAAACCCACACCCCCCCACCCTTGATTGGCGGCAGCCGCCACTGTTTGCCCCTGGTTGTTGTGCTATATGCTCTTTATCTGTTAGTGTTCCTATATAACTCTTTGCCCTCCCTCTGTGGTGATTATTCAAACCCCATATACATCCTTGGTGCTTATACGAGCCCCAGTTTTCCTGTTGTTTGTACATCACAATTTCACTCTCCTGCTCTCCTGGCGCTTATGCACAACCTTCTCAGTCGCTTATATTTGTAAATTATCCTCACCTACTCCTGTTGTTTGATCATTACGCTTTTTGTCCTCGGTGTCCCCTGTTCCTTCGTCTTAGCCCCACCTGTCCTTAATGTGTACACATACCCCTCCTGGTGTTTTAACACAACCATCTCCATCTTGAATCCTGGTCCATGCACATAACCTTCTGTGTTCCTCACTAGCACCTATACCTCTCTGTCACTGGTATTTGTATCGAATGATTGTAACCCATTCTGGCTTCAGTTCCCCGGAGTTTGTTTATCACCCTCACAGGCACCCAGGTTTTGGATACAATATTCTGACACCGCTGTGTGCATATAACCTTCTCAGAGCTTGGTGCCTCCTGGTGCTTGTTCCTAGACCCTGCCTGTCCTTGATGCCTGCACATCAGCCTCAACCCATCCTGGTGCTTGAAGACCAGTGGTCCCTAACCTGTGGTCCAGGGACCCCTAGGGGTCTGCAGAGCCTCCTCAGGGGGTCCGCGACTGCTTAGAAAATTAAATAATATTAACAGATTAGGTCCCCAGCTTTCAGTAATGACTCAGTTGAGGGTCCCCGGATTCAAATTATGATTCAGTGGGGGACCCGGGTTCCAGTAATGATAAAGTGGGGGTCTAAAGAAGTCAAAAGGTTGGGAACCACTGTTGTAGATGACTATCCCTGCCCTGTGATGTTTGTGTGCTACACATCTCCTGACTGTCTGTAGTGTTTGCAAATAAAGCCTCCCCATCCCCGGTGTTTGTACAAATCATTGGTTACTGCTGGTTATACATAGCCACCTCTGTTCCCAGTATATGTACAAACCATTGGTTACTGCTGGTTGTATGTAGCCATCTCTGTCCCTGGTCTTTTGTACAAACCATTGGTTACTTCTGGTTGTACATAGCCACCTCTGTCCCTGGTGTTTGTATAAATCATTGGTTACTTCTAGTTGTACATAGCCACCTCTGTCCCCGGTGTTTGCACAAACCATAGATTACTTCTGGTTGTACATAGCCATTACTGATCCCAGTATTTGTACAAACCACTAGTTACTGCTGGTTGTACTTAGACATCTCTGTCCCTGGTGTTTGTATAAATCATTGGTTACTTCTGGTTGTACATAGCCACCTCTGTCCCCGGTGTTTGCACAAACCATAGATTACTTCTGGTTGTACATAGCCATTACTGATCCCAGTATTTGTACAAACCACTAGTTACTGCTGGTTGTACTTAGACATCTCTGTTCCTGGTGTTTGTACAAACCATGGGTTACTGCTGATTGTACAAACCCACTCGGTCCCTGTTACTTGTACAAACCCTCTCTATCCATGTTGCTAGAACAAACCTATCTGTCCCTGTTGCTTGTTTAAACCCTCTGTCTCTGTTGTTTGCCCAAACCCTCTCTCTCCCTGTTACTTGTACAAACCCTCTCTGTCCCTGTTACTTGTACAAACCCTCTCTATCCCTGTTACTTGTACAAACCCTCTCTGTCCCTGTTACTTGTACAAACTCTCTCTGTCCATGTTGCTTGTACAAACCCTCTGTCCCCCGTGCTTGTGCAAACCCTGTCTGGCCCTGTTGCTTGCATAAACCCTCTGTCCCTGTTGCTTGTACAAACCCTCTCTGTCCCTTTTGCTTGCATAAACCCTCTGTCCCTGTTGCTTGAACAAACCTTCTCTGTCTCTGTTGCTTGTATAAACCCTCTGTCCCTGTTGCTTGCACAAACCCTCTCTATCCCTGTTGCTTGTATAAACCCTCTGTCCCTGTTGCTTGAACAAACCTTCTCTGTCTCTGTTGCTTGTATAAACCCTCTGTCCCTGTTGCTTGCACAAACCCTCTCTATCCCTGTTGCTTGTATAAACCCTCTGTCCCTGTTGCTTGTACAAACCCTCTCTGTTGCTTGCACAAACACGCTCTGTCCCTGTTGCTTGTATAAACCCTCTGTCCTTGTTGCTTGTACAAACCCTCTCTGTCCCTGTTTGCTCTCTGTCCCTGTTGCTTGTACAAACCCTCTCTGTCCATGTTGCTTGTACAAACCCTCTATCCCTGTTGCTTGTATAAACCCTCTGTGTTGCTTGTACAAACCCTCTCTGTCCCTGTTGCTTGTGCAAACCCTCTCTGTCCCTGTTGCTTGTATAAACCCTCTGTCCCTGTTGCTTGTACAAACCCACTCTGTCCCTGTTGCTTGTATAAACCCTCTGTCCCTGTTGCTTGTATAAACCATCTGTCCCTGTTGCTTGTACAAACTCTCTCCGTCCCTGTTGCTTGCACCCTCTGTGCCTGTTGCTTGCACATGCCCTCTTCCAGCGCCCATCATGACGCCTGATTGATGCCACTAAACCTCTAATGGTCGCTGCAGCTCCTGGGTATTTTGGTTTTTGTTTCCATGGCAGGCCCCGGCGCGGCTGAGCGCCACAACCACGAGGATGGTAAACAGCACCCCCGGGGGCCCGGAGGGACCAACAGGCTACCCCACGGCCCCACTTACCCTTCCCCATGTTACCCGCTTGGATGGCAGGGCACATTCCGCAGGGAGACGGCCTCCTCTCTGCTCCCAGAAGCCGCCATGGCACACGTCAGGGAGGCGGGAAAGGAGCTGTACTGGGCAGGCCCCTGGCACTGGTGCCATGGTGGGTCCTCAGCCAGGGACAGCAAGTGCCACCTGATGCATGCCTGGGTATCGCCCTCAGTGATGGAGGAAGGTATTACAGGAGTGAGTTACCAGTATAGTTCACGGTCTCTCTCCCTCAACACAAAAACTGATATGTTTGGGTCTGCTTCACTAAAGTATTTATGAGTACAGAAAGAACTACTTTTACATGCAGGTACACACCTGTGTGAGTCGGCCTTGAAACGTCCAAAGCCACTGGACCAAAAAGGGCACAGTCCTTTCTATTTCTACTAATTGTATGTGAAGTTTCCCTGAATATTTAAATTTTTTCCCCACTTTAGATGTTTTGGGACAAATTCACAAAGGCTTATGAGTATGTTGAAGACTACTACAGGAGAACCTGCAAAATCCATTTGGTCTTTCCCATAGTGTTGCCAGGTGGCACAAAGACCATAAAATACTGGAGCCCAGCTTACATAATTATGGACTTTCTGCTACAGGATCAGGGTTGGGTCATTCGTCCATCACATCCTTGGTCAAGATCGTCCACTCCAACAAGAACAGTATAACCTCAAACATCACTCGGTGACCTATTCCTATGTACGCCAAAGTACAGCACATAGAAGGACACACTCCTGTTGCACAGTACAGATGTCCTCCACCAACAACTCAATAGGGATGGGTGAAAAATTCTGTCTCACCGGTGGAGTTTGTGGAGTATAGCCCACTACGCTTTCCACTTGGAGCGAAGATTTCCAGCAAAACTCTTTCAACTGCCGTGTTTTCTAGTGCACGGCTCGCCAACGTTATGTTGGCGAGTGTGAGTGAGAATTTGCGTCCCCTAGCGAGATTTTCAGGTGCAAGAATGCCTTCCGGCGAGATTTCTCAAAGCCAGTGGTCATGGCAGGTCGCAGCTATTCGCGTTGAACAAGCTGCCGCTTGAGTAGAAAAATCAACTAGAGCGTCAGAGAGAAGCAGTGCCCTTGGGCACACCGCATGGTGCAGTTCACGCTGATTTTACTGAGTGGGACAAGCTTCCCCCACTGAAAATTAGTGCCACGTGCCCAAATTCTGCCCGCTCACAGAACTCCACAGAATCTCCCAGTGTTTTATGTAACTGTGCAGAATTTTGCAGAAACTCCGCAAGTTCCAGCCTTAAAAATCAACAGGTAACTCTTCTGTTTGAAAACCAGTGGCAGAGAAAAGATCTCCAGGTTGATTGCGATTGAGGCTGTGCTATTTGGCGCTATCTATACCTAGGCACTGGTTAATGGTCTAAACCATGGATACTCAAAGTACGGCCCGGGGGCCACATGCGGCCCACTTGACCTTTACATGCGGCCCCCTGGACAACAGGAGTACAGGGCTGCACCTAACTCGATCGTAAATAAAGAGGCAATGGTTTATTTCAAGGTTAACTGGTGTTAAGAAAAAAAAGTAACCAGGGAGTCCTGAGCTTCACTTTAAAAGCAAGTTCATTTTTAAAGACATCTTGCAGCAAAATTCTACAAATATAACAGTCACTTCAAAATTCAAAAAGTGTATTAAGTTAACACGCAGTCCATTTCACCTAAGTATAATTTATTGTATCAGTGCAATGAGAAGTATTAATTTAAATGTGATACTTTTCAAACAAGAGTTTAAAAACATTAATTTTCACTTCTACCCTGACAAATACGCCAATAGTGAATTAAACAAGTAAGTCAGATGTTATGTGCACTTTTTGAGTGGCCTGGGTTCCTATCATAGATGAACAACATTATAGTTTATTAAATCAAACACAGAAGCAGATTTGTACTGTGCAGACCCTGAACCTAAAATTAAGCAATTGCCTAGGATCACACAATTTGTAAAAGTGGGGAAGCTAAGATTAATCCCAGGTTTTCTAGTTTTATATTGCTCAGTTCAGCCACTAGATGTATACCCTTCGCTTCACCTACCAATACTTTACCGCCAGTCCTCCCAACCCCCTTGCCCGACTGCCATTCCGCTGGCATTGATGTGGCCGTTGGCCACATCACAGACCAAACTTTTTGGCCCCTGGGAAAATGTTTGCGAGCACCCATGGTCTATACCATCTTCCTGATTTCACAGAGGCTACTGGTGAACTACAGGAAACAGATCACTTCTGGTGACTTCTTACCAGAAACAGATGTAAATCAGTGACCCTGTAGCTCTGTACCACGCCACGAGCCACGGCTGGCCTTTAGAAGATGCAAGAGCCCATGTCACTGGCATCAGGTGTGTATGTGTCTACATAATGATGTGTGTACACCAGATTACTGAATATACTCCAGTTTGGAGACAAGTATCTCCCACATCAAGGCAGAGCAGCCATGTTCCACAGCGCTGCCCGCTTGGCATGAACATAAGAAGCCTGATAGCTCAGTGCCATGTGGCATGAAGGGTGCACGTTCAGCAAAGTCCTAAAAAAAACCACATCTAACGTAAAAGTACAAATTCTGTGGCCAGAAAAGAGAAAACGCATCTCCCGATGAGATCATCCCCAGTTTATTCAGCCTGCTAACGCATATCAATTAGTGTGTGATTGATAGGCGTGCCAGCGGGTAATTGCATTTGCAGCAGATTGTTGGCAGAGCGGCAACTCAAGAGGCTGTGGCTGCCAAGAGAACTAGGAAGCCGCGAGAGCAGAGACAGAGTGGGCTAAGTCCGCAGCAGCACCAGGAGGTTGGTTAGGGGGGTGCCGTACGCACCGTTGACCATGCATGGCCATCCACCACTTCCAGAACTGCAGATCGCTTGTTTTCTAATCCCAGGCGGACCCATTAGGACAAAATTCATCAAGTAATTGCCACAATGTGACAAATCTTCATCGCATCAGGCATGGTTGGCCATGGCACCATGCCCGCCAACTGGCTACATTGTAGTCAATGCTCGAACAGACCAATTACAAGGTGGGCAACCTTAGATTTTGTGTCTGTGGGCCAGTGCTCAAGCTTAGAGTATCATGATGGTGTGGGCACCCCAGGCAGTTTCTTCCAACTTTTCTCCACTCTGAAGGTACTATGCCAGTGTGGTGATGTGGTTAGATTCTGGATGTGTCACCTGGAATTGTGTGACATCGGGAGAGTGATGTCACGGCATTCCAGGTGACAGATGGGGAGAAGCGACGGTTGGTTGCGGTGGCCTGTGCCCCTCTTCTACAGTATTTATTCATGCTGGTAATTGTAATAAACATCCTGATTACACAAGGTATCCTCGACAACTCATTTCATGTGGCGACGAGGGGAAAGAACCAAGATGCTCAGGAACATTGTTTAAAGCAATGCTGGAAGTTGTGAAAATCGGGTGTTTTTGATGGCGAGTACGGCAAGTACAGTAACTGCAAATTGGAATCGGATGTTTTTGACGGCGAGTACAGCAAGTACAGTAACTGTGGTAAAATTTGAGGGGCACAGGCCACCGCAACCAACCTTCGCTTCTTCCCATCTGTCACCTGGAATGCCGTGACATCACTCTCCCGATGTCACACAATTCCAGGTGACACATCCAGAATCTAACCACATCACCACACTTCTTCCCCTCTTTGAAAACTTTACCCAAACTAAATTCATAAAGTATCACCACACTGATGTACACACTTGCAGATGTTCTTTGTGTTTCTTTTATTTCAAGAAGCATCAATAATAAAGGCTCACCGACAACGTCCGATCAGCAAAGCCTCCTCTCCCAACTGACTTCGATCTCCCCACACAGAATTCTACATTCTACATTCTATAGCTATCTAGCGTTCTATCTATCTAGTATTAAAACATCTCTTTTTTTCCCCAAACATAACAAAAAAAAAAACAAAAAAAAAGAATAATAACAATAATAGATAAGTAATGATAATAAATTACTACATCATATAAACATTAATACATTTCAAATTCAGAATACTTATTTGGAACTTGTCTTTTCCTTTTAGTTCTCAAATTAACATCAGTTACATCAGTTAATTAATTCCCTGTAACTCTCTGTGCCATTTCTAAATTATGCATTTCATTGTCACAAATACTACTATTACTCCTACTATTGTTTCCATCAATTCTGCAATTGGATTTTCCCTCCATTCCATCACTAGTTAAATCTCCAAACTCATAATAAGCCCTATTTTCCAAATGAACATCAACTATGTTTCCTACATTTTTCAAAATGCTCTCTTGATGTGGTTTTAACAAGATCACTGCATTTTTACTCCACCAACCCTTATCTTTCAAAAGAACAGAACCATTAGATACTTTCAAAACTTGCACTGGAGCTGAGTATACCGACTCCCCTTTATGTACTTTATAGGGTTTTCTTACAAGAACCCAATCACCTACGTTGAATACTCCAGATCTCACTCTATTTATTTTATCATAATAATGTTTAGTTTTTACTTGTTTGTCGATAACTTTTTGTTTAACTTGAAGTTCATTATCATCCACAATTTTTACCATATTACCATTATTCACAACCTTGCCAAATTTAGGAGTGAGTAAAGTTTTCTCCTTCCTGCCTCTCATCAAAAGGAAAGGTGAAAATCCAGTTGTAGAATTCGTAGTACAATTATACCCATACACTTTCTCCCGTAAAAATTCATATACATCTAATTTAGATGCTAATGCTAATTGAATACCTTCTTTCATAAATCTATTCATGCGTTCCACTTGACCATTCGATGAAGGATTGTAAAGAGGACTTTTTTCTTGTCGAATACCATGACATTCCAAAAATTCACACATTTTCTGTGAAGTTAATTGTGTACCATTGTCAGATACCAAAATTCTGGGTAAACCTTCAATTGCAAATATTTTTCTTAAACATTCAATAACCGTTTCAGTACTAACATTACTTAAAATTCCCAGTGAATCCATTTAGAGTAATAATCTGTGATGACAATTAAGTAACGCATATCTGATTCAAGTAAAGTAAATGGTCCTGAAATATCTATAGCTATTTTCTCCCATGGTGCATCAGGTATCAAAACAGGTTGTAATTCCTTTTTGCTCAGTTTCCAATGTTTGTCAGATCTAATACACTCCACACAGTTATCTAGATACATATTAACATCATTGTCAAGCCCAGGCCACCAATAATATGATCTTAAAGCTTTCTTTGTAAGACTAGTGCTAGCATGTCCTTTATGGGCCAATTCAATCAACCTTTTCTTTAAAGCTTGTGGTGGAACATACAAATCATGTCTCATTAAAATTCCACATTCAATACTCAATTCATCAGCTACTTGTGAAAAATGATTTAATGGGTTACCTACTTTTCTGCTAGGAGGCCACCCTTCAGTGACATATTTCATTACTTGTTGTAATACTGAATCACTTTCAGAAGCTTTGCACCACTCCTCAGCAGAAATCGCACCATCACAATGTTCTACAACATCCATATATGCCACTATACATTCATCATCCAAAAATTTTCTGTGATCATCATCTTCCAAAGGTAACCTGGATAGACAATCAGCACGTCTATTCAGACCACCAGAAATGTGTGTTATCACAAAGTTATATTCTTGTAACTTAGATAATAATCTGATCAACCTAGAAGATGCCTTCGTATTACTCCTCCCATCCATCATGTATACGAATGGTTTATGATCAGTTACTAACTCAAACTCATTGCCCCAAAGATATGTCTTCAATTTCTCCACGGCCCAAACGCAAGCCAGTGCCTCTCTTTCGATGGTACTGTAAAAACATTCCGATTTCCGAAGCATTCTAGAAACAAAAGCTACTGTAACTTCCTTTCCAGACACTATCTGAGTAAACACAGCTCCTATACCTGTTGCACTAGCATCAACAGTGATTCTGTTGCGTCCTTTAGTATCATAAGGTTGCAAAGCTGGTGCTTTCAATATGGCATTTGTTACATTTATAAATGCAGTTTCTTGCTCATGTGACCATTCAAATTTTACTTTCTTTCTTAGCAGTTTTCTAAGAGGTTCAACTATGCCAGCATAATCCATAATGAACCTAGAATAGTACTCACTTAACCCAAGAAAAGATTTTAGAGTTTCCTTATGGCTATTGCACAGTTGGATAAACATTTTGTAAAAATCAAGAATATTGTAGTGCATAGATATAAATTTTTCACCAGATCGCAAAATTCAAATGAAAGTATTGATACTTTTATTACTGCATTGAAAGTATTAGCTGCGAAATGTGAATTTGAGAATTTTACATCTCAATTGATTAGGGATCAATTGGTAGCAAGATGCTTTTCTAGGAAGATTCAAGAAAAATTGCTTACGTGTAAAGATCCTTCTCTAGATAAAGCTATTGATATTGCGAAAAGTATTGAGTGTTCTTTGGAAGATGCAAAACAGTTGGAATCTGCTTTAGCAAATACAACAATATCAGGTGCAGTAACAAATGTTCAGAGTGTGGACAATAAGAAGTGTTATAGTTTGGAGAAAAAACAAGATGGTTTTACGTCACCTAGAACTTTTTCTACAAGTAAATCTGGTCAGAAAACTTTCTGTTATAGATGTGGGGCTTCTTCTCATGTGTCTTCTTTCAAAAATTGTCCTGCAGTTGGCCAACAGTGTAGGAATTGCAACAAAACTGGTCATTTTTCACGAGTGTGCAGAGGTCCTCGGAAGAACAATGTCCGCTGTGTTCTCAATGATGACATTCAAGTGGAACAACAAGACAGGAATGAGTTTGTTTTGTTGGTCAAAGAGACTGGACATATAAGTAACAAGCTGATTGTGGATCCTGACATTCTTGTATCAATAGAAGGAGTGGCTATTAAGTTATTAGTAGACACAGGAGCCCGCATTACTATTGTGTCAAAAGATAAATATGATGAATTTTGGGGGGCAAAACCATTATGTAGTCCTGATGTTTCCACAGTTGCTTTTGAAGGGAGTAGAGTTGATCTACTGGGTTATTTTTGTGCGTCATTAACTATTTATAATGAAACTATTCATGGGAAAGTCTATGTGGCTAAAAAGGGAATCAATGTTTTAGGATTGATTCACCAGGCTGAGTTTAAACTAGTTATTAAACCAGGACAAGAAATACCTGTGTATATTGAAAAGAACAGAGCAAGTCCTGTGAACACTGTTGCAAAGGGGACAAGCATACGGCAACAGAAATTCAAAAGGTTATTTCAAAACAAACTAGGGAAGATAACTAACTTTACACATACTATAAAAATTAAACAAAATGCAGTTCCTGTCAAACATAAATTAAGGAATGTACCTTTCAGTATAAGAACAGAATTGTCAAACTTGTTACAAGATTTATGTGAACAAGGGGTTATAGAGAAAGTGGAGGGCACTTTATGGTTGTCTCCAATTGTTTTAACTAAGAAGAGTTCAGGGGACTTAAGAATGTGTGTGGACTTGAGAAGCATGAACAAAGAAATTTGGGTAGATAATTTTCCTTTACCAAGGATTGAAGATTTGATCACAAAAGTTGGTGGGTCTAGCTGGTTCACAAAATTGGACTTAAAATCAGCTTACCATCAAGTAGAGCTTGATGCTTGTTCCAGACATTTGACGGCTTTTGTCACACCTGATGGCACATTTCAGTTTTGTAGGCTGCCTTTTGGGTTAGCTTCGGCAGCAGCAGTTTTTCAGAGACTTATGTCTAGCATGTTCAATGATAATCCAAATGTTGTTGTTTTTCAGGATGATATTTTGTTTTTTTCGGACACTGAAGTAGCACATGATAAAATTCTAGAAAATGTTTTAAGCACATTAGAAGATAGAGGGGTAACCTTAAGGGAAGAGAAATGTGTGTTTAAGTCAAGGGAGGTTGTGTACCTAGGTCATATTTTATCTGAGCAAGGGATTAAACCAAAGCCGGGCTCAGTAAGAAGAATTTTAGAGGCGCCTCCTCCTGAAACTAAAGAACAATTGTTGTCATTTTTAGGATTATGTGAATTTTATGCAAATTTTTTGAAAAATGTTGCTTATACCACTGAGTGTTTTAGAGCTCTGCTTAGGAAAAATGTAATTTTTGCTTGGTCAGATGAGTGCAACAAAGCATTTGAAAAAGTTAAACAAGACATTATTAAAGCACCAGTGTTGCGACCTTTAACTGAAGGTTTGCAAACTGTGGTTATGGTAGATGCGTGTGAATATGGTTTAGGTGCTGTCTTAACTCAAGTCTCGAATGATGGTTTTGAAAGGACTATTGGGTTTGCATCGAGAACCCTACGATTAGTGGAGCGCAAATATTCAGTGATAGAGAAATAACTATTGGCATGTGTGTGGAGTGTTGAGAAATTTAAACCATATTTGTGGGGCAGGCAATTCATGTTAAAAACAGATCATAGGCCTTTGGTAGACATATTGTCAGGGAGAAAGATTAAACGTTCTACAGCTAGAATTGCTAGGTTATCTGCCAAATTATTAGAATTTAACTTTTCTGTTGAATATATACCTGGTGGGAAAAACAGTAGGGCTGATTTTCTGTCTCGATTACCTATCAAAGAGGATGATGAAGAAGAGTGGGAAACAGAGATTGAAGAATGTTTTGTAGCTTATATTTCTGAAGTTTGTAAATCTTTAGATGAGGAAAGTTGGATTGAGTCAGTGAAGAAGGATGAATTATTGAGTGAAGTGATGTGTTTGGTGAAGTCTGGATGGCCCAAAGAAAAAACTCTTTCACCGGACCTTCAACCATTTTGGAAGGTGTCAGATGAATTATCTATTGAGGGTGACAAATTGGTAAGGAGTGATAAACTTATTCCTCCTGAAAGCATGAGAAGGGATTTAATTGTTAGCGCTCATTCTGGTCATTTAGGTGCGACCATCACGAAGAGGAGGTTGAGAACAGATTTTTGGTGGCCCAGAATGGATAAGGATATAGAGGAGTATGTAAGGAGTTGTACTAAGTGTTTCATGAGTGACAAGGTTTTGATCACAGGGAAAGACACAGATTCTTTCGTGCCATCTCCAACTAGGGCTTGGCAAAAGCTAGGTCTAGATTTCTTGGGTCTGTATCATGTTTTACCACCTGATATGAGGTACTTTATAGTAAGTATTGACCATATTTCAAGATGGGTTGAGGTAGAATTTGTCAGGGCTTCTACCACCCAAAGTGTCATAAATTGTTTAAGGAACATTTTTATTCGTGAAGGTTTTCCTGAACAAATCTTGACTGATAATGGTGTTCAGTTTGTTTCATCAGAAATGGTACAATTCTTAAATAAATGTGGTATTAAACACACTAGAACACCTTTATATCATCCTCAAAGCAATGGAATGGTGGAGAGATTTAATCGAGTTCTAGTGGATTGTGTTCAAGCTGCATGTAGAAGCAATATGTCAGTTAATCAGAGTGTTAAAGATTTAATTTGGTCGTATCGCACAACACCGCATGTAGCCACTGGAAGAAGTCCTTTTGAACTCATGAGGGGTAGAGTTGCTACGACGGAATTATGCCCATTTTGGATGGTCAAATTATTTCATGAAGGGGCGGATGTAAAAAAAATCTGGCAAATAGCTGAAAGTAATTCAAATACTAGGGGACAAAGGAAATTGTGTGAGTCACAAGACAAAAAGGATCGACTGCATGTTGGAGATTGGGTGCGGGTGAAGAATCCTTTGTTGGTGAGGAAAGGTATGTCAAAATTCAGGGATTCTTTGCAAATTCAAGACTTGCGTAGGAACGCTGTGAAATTGTCAGACGGTACTTGGTGGAGCACTACAAGAATAGCTTTGGATCCCACCATGAAAATGCAGGGCATAAAAAAACAATTAATGATCAATGTTCCGACTGAAACTAGTGAAGATGTTGGGAGGAAAAGTGTGAGAGTCGGATATAAACCTGCAAACTTCGGGATTATGTCATGATGTAAAATAAAAGTGTATGGGCCACCGCAACCAACCGTCGCTTCTCCCCATCTGTCACCTGGAATGCTGTGACATCACTCTCCCGATGTCACACAATTCCAGGTGACACATCCAGAATCTAACCACATCACCACACCCACCCTAGTTAAAGGGTGGTAAATTCTAAGCCTCGCCCTTGCATGGTTCTCACCAAATGGCACTACCAAAGTTTTGCATTTCCTTCCCTCTTTCCTAGGTCTTCCAACCCACAAGGTGCCATCCTCTGACACACAGTTTCACTCATCACACGGCGACTTGATGAAGGAAGGACACTATCACGCGGTGATCTGAAAACCCTTTCATGGAATAGGTTTCCAGCTCAGGGGCGAGTGCTTCGCACAGCATTGCCCCAATGGGGGCCAATGAGGCTAGTAAGGCAGAGAAAGGTGTGTAAAGCCCCAATCACTGTACACCCGCCCCCATGCCACGACCACACCTCTTCTCTGAACGATTACTTGGTGAAAGGTCTGCTGTCTGTCCTTGGCACAAACCATCTTCTCTCTCTCTCTCACACAGAGTTTATCATGCATAATTTCTGCGAGCCACAGCTGCATGTGCACACGCATTAAATTATACTCCATCATACACAAATTAACAGCCACACATCTACTGTTCCACTCCGTCATATCAGCATGGCTCATATGCCCATGCGCACACATATACCCAATACCACACATCATCCTCTTGACACTTCAGCGTTCTCATGGCTGGAGAGTTGACCCTGGTAGTCTTTGCAGACTGGATATGGACCTATTTATCTCAAAAGATAAATATATCTCCCATTTAAGTCCCCACAGACAGCGTATATCTCTTCTGTGTGCATCACCGACTGAGACAACATCTTGGTTTTTGTTATTGATTTCTGCAGGCCGAGAAGATGGTTTACTTGAGCGTCTATGACTAGGAGACGTGGTTTTCTTGGGAATTCATTGGTCAGAGAGATAGCCCTGCTGGGTTCAAACAAGTACAAGCTGAAGAGATGATTCTGTTCAGTTTCTAAGGTTCATGAGAGTGCTTGGTCGCCGTTGACGGCTGAAATTGGTTCTCATGACTTCTGTGTGCTGGAGTTAATGTTCTAGGCTGGGGAGAAAGATTGGTTGGACCCCACAGGCAGGTGGCCCTGTTGCCTCTTTGGATGTAAAAAGGATGTGCTGTGTAGCCATTTTAGTTATAGCTCCATGCACGTTATTTTAGCATACGAGGCCTGCCACTGTGCACTTAAACCTAGATATATTTTATTCAGCTTTGTTTATTATTTTAGCAATAGCCCCTTTTGCGGTCTTGTTTTATTTCTCTCTATCTAGCTGATCTTTGCCTAGCCCAGCACTACGTTCTTAAACAAGATATTCTTGTTCACCCTGTGCTTCTCCCAAGGCTGCAGTAAGATAGGCTGCTGGAAAAACATGGTAACGCTTTGTCTCTGGTATTCACAAAAATATACACATCCTTACGTAGGGACATTTTCTCAGAACATCAGCTGTTTTATTATAAAAACACTTCCCCTTCCCATACGCGTTAGAGGGAGATTCCAGCCAGATGATCACGACTGTATGCTGATTGCCGAACGTTTCGCTACAGCTGCTTATGCAGACTTCAGGCCTTTGCTCAGGTATGGGGGATGATGTCTTCCCAGGGGAACCTGAAGGGCAGAACTAGAGCTTAACAGGCTGTGCTCTATCATAGTCTAGGTAGGAATTAGTCTATTGACTCTAGTGACAATATGGTAGCGTTATTTCTATGCTTTACTCTCCTCGTCACAATTTGAATCCTGTCATGCTGTATCGTCCTGGTTATTGCATTACATGCTTTATTATCTAATATGCAGTTGCTTCATTAAAACCTTATTGAAACCTGTGTTCTGCCTCTGTTTGTCATTGTATATGTGAGACTAGTGTAACTGAGAGAAACGGATGAGATCTGAGTGACCACGATTTCCCTGAGGAGTCAATTTTGTCATGCACTTGGTTGCCCAATCATCCCTGCTCTTGGGTGGAGATGAGGCACTGCTAGTTAGCCGGAGCAAAGATCCGGATTGGAGCGACAGGTGTCACCTGTAGTAGGTCAGACTCAGTCTCCCACACCGTGGGCGATTCTGCCGCTTAAAATCCAGTAGTCTCATTAGAATAATGAGATCCTACGTGACTGATGATTCTAGTTCCTTGACTTCCAAGAGCTTGAAAACTGACTTATCTGGGCCTTTGCTCTATGAAAAGACTGCAGAGGTGGTCTCATGTGGTGCAGGTATAGTAGGTCTGGTCTTAAGAAGCTGGATGTATGTCACTCTTTAGCCTGTTGCTGTAGATGGGAGAGCGCAGTGCATTGGGCTCCATTGGCGACTTGGATATAGAGGCAGGAAGCAGCCTTGGTGTAAACTCCTGTCTGTGTGATGCCCCTTTTCTACTTCAGAGTTTGTAGCACCAAAAGCAAATTATTTTCTAGTTTCACTTAATGCGGGCACCAAGTTTTACCTTCCTTCCATGGAGGAAACGGCGAATGGCACTTTGTGGAGGGAGCCATGTGGCTCGCAAATGGTCTACTGCCTTTAAGGCGATCTTTGGTGAACGTCAAGTTGGCACTTGACTTAGTGGTTTCCACTTAGGACAACTCCCTGACAAACTTCGTCTGGCCTGAAGGATATTCTGACAGGCTCTGGAGCCTGAGGTGGGGCACCACATTGGCAGCCCCTAAGTTCCTTGGCAGGCAGTCAGCATTGCATCTGGCACCGCAGCTGTGTTGTCTGGGTGTTTACGTGTGCCTTTGAAGAGGTAGAGCTTGCTGTTTCTTAAGGTACTCTTTGGGCTTAGCCAGATGTAGCATTTCAGTCTTGCCTCTTTTGGCAAGTTGGCACTGACTACAGATGGGTAGACTGGCACTGAATCACTTGAAACCTTAGGAATGAGGGAGCAGCTTCCTGGTACTCAGAGCCAACATTGACCTTCAAAAAACTTTGCCTGCTTCATTCTAAGATTTCAAGGAAGCAGCTAATAGGCGCTGCTTAAAGCAGGTGTAAGCGGCATACTGCCCAATGCCTGCTCTTCAAAGGCTGGTACCTGTGTACTTTGGTTCCCTCTAAAAATTCTGCATAGAATCAAAAGTGCTGCTGGCACTTTCATGTTATTGAAAGGTCCTTGTGATTAATAGAGGGTTACTCAACTTGTAGGTGCAGGCATCAATCTGTGGAAAGGCAGGAAGAGGTTTACAGAAGAGATGATTTGTGGCAGTGTGCGAGGTATCTTCACATCTCCAAAAATATCTGGAATCACCCTTCCCATTCTTAGGAGTTAGATAGTTGGCTTGCATTTATCATTCTGACTGGCCACCATGTCTCCTCTCTAGGGGTGCAGGAAACCATTGTGTGATACCCTAGTGGGGAAACCTTGGAGCCAAGGCTTTAAAGGAGTGAGCTATTTTGTCAATGAGATTTGCATTTTCAACATACACAGACACGTTTACATACACACATTTGCATGTGCACACACACACAAACACACCACACACACACACACACTCTCTCTCTCACTCACTCACAGGGCCATGAAATTCACCAAAAACTCTTCCCTACCTCTTGGGTACATACTTCCTGATATATCTTCTGCCACCATAGACCTGGAGATTTAATTCCACGATGGAGGTAAACTGGTGTGGGCGTGTCACGCTTTGAAAGACAGGAGTGCTGATGAAGGCGACACGTGCAGCAGAGCTCGTATATAATTCAAGATGGCGTCTACAGAGTCGCCATTAGAAGGGGAGGACTTCCTGCAGTGTACGCCCCTTCCAGTTACACTCACAAAGGTGAGCACTTTACATCGAAGTAGATAGCGCATTCAGAACTAAAATATTTTGTTGAAAATTACTGTCTGAAATATGAAAAATGTTTTGGGAACACCAGCCAGAGGCGCGGATTCCCACACAGCCATGCTAAGTTACTTGAGTGAAGGTCTGCTACTCTCTTGGGCCCATATTTTTTTTTTGAGCCGCATTTGAGTAACTTTTTGACGCAAAAGCAGTGCAAAATTATAAAATACAATTATATTTTGTACGTTTGCGCTGCTTTTGTGTCACAAAATGCCGCAAATGCGGTGCAAAAAATATATAAATATGGGCCCTAGTGTGCAGACGTATTGGTGAGCAGTGCAGAATTTAAACAAATATTTCCGCACTGTTAAAAAAAAAAAAATTAACAGCGGCCTAGACACTGAGAAAGGCACAGAATAATCCGAGTGCTACGGAAAAGTGTCTCCATGCTGTTAGTGATCGAGAGACCCTCTACTTTTTCATTCCCATCAGTGCTTATTTTTTAAAAATATAAGTACCGGGGCCTTCGTCAGGAGGGCACTTCTGTGTTCACCACCTACTGCCCCTGCCAGCGCTGCCAATTACACAACTTCTAACCATCACACTCCTACAAGTGGGACAATTCAGACTATCCTAGACCCCCAAAGGTACACCAGGAGCTTGGGAGGTAGGAATTAGTCACCTTTAATGGATAATGTATATTTAGCAACTGTTGCTCTGCTCATCTTTAAATTACACAAACAGCGCCACCATGTGCCAGACTATTATAAGAGTCAGTGTTGACAATTAAGTGCCGGTGCTGAGCACCAGAAACCACCAGCTCAAATTAAGCCCTGATACCCATGCATAACCACAGCCCAGTGCATTTTGATGCAGAAGGGCAAAGCCCTATAATTATTATCTTTTTGGGTCCCCTCTTCATGAGGCTGCCCCTGCTTCATCCAAAGAAGCCTGTGCACAGAGTGGCAAGCAATGGGCGAGATGATTAATTGGCAGTGGGGCGCACAGTGATGAAAGCAGACCATGTCCCAAACAGCAAATGGCACCACAGTACATCTCCTAGTTTGGTACTAGAGGGTGCAATGTGAATATGAATTTAAATGTATTCATATTATGTTCAAATACAATTAGTCTGTTTCAAGCACATCTAATGTTAGCTCATGATTGACGAAAAGCTCAATGAGATGGTCAGGATGGTGTATTGTGGTCAATTGCAAAGCCAGGAAGAGAATTCAGATGCTATGTTTAAATGAAGAGAAACTAATCAACTAATCCATTCTCCCTTATTCTTTTAAGGTCTGCTCCTGGCCGGTCACACAATGATGACCCTGGCCCTAGGGGGCGTTGATTTTTTCTATTTTCCATTGCTTATTCTCTTTTCCAAGTCCACTCTCTGTAGGTCTCAAATAATCTCTATTTCTTCTGTAGAGGGCTCCCATAGACTGGAAGGGTGATGTTGGTGAAGGTGATGGAAAGGTTCAGGTGAGTGTGGACAGTCATTGGACACAGAGCGCTGCACACTGGTAACCACAGTTGATGTCCCTGCGACCACAGCACTAGCCGCAACACATCCGTTGCTTCAATTAACTCTATTATTGGCAATAACACTGTGTACCAGACTAGACTTGTGGTAATAACATGTTCTTTGACAGTTTCTATTAACTCTCACAGCATGAAGAAACCTTCACCCTCAAGTCTATTATATTTAGTGGTGTTGCACCTGTTTATAAACACCACAGTGGAAAACATAAAATGGGTTGTATGTAAGGGTGGGAACTGAGCGCCGCTCGGCTCGCAGAGTTTGCGGAGTTTTTCACACTCTGCTCTCAACTTAGCGCGTGGAGTATTGAAAAACTCTGCGTAGCGGAGCTTAGAGTTTCCTCACTTGAGTTCGCCAAATCAACGTTGGTAAGCATGAGCAAAGAAAATCTTACTCAAGACCATCTCCCGATGAGATTTCTCAAGGCGGGTGGTCGCAGATGGTTGCGACCGCTCGCGTTGAGAAACCTCCGTTCGCGTTGAGGAAGCTGCTGCTCGAGTAGAAAATCTACTCGAGCGGCAGAAAAGAAGCAGCGCCCTCTTGCGCTATGCATGGAGGCGTTCACACTGATTTTTCAGTGTGGGGCAAACACCTGGAGCTAAAAATCTGTGCAAACGGTACGACCTAACGCACTCCACCGCTTGCGGAACTCCGCTTAGCGTGGCAGAGTTTTTTGGGCACTTTGCAAAGCTCCACGAACTCCGCCCAGGCCTAGTTGTATGCCAGTGAGAAAAAATAATTATACAGCTAGGTGTACTAGTAACTATAATAAACTGCAAGCTGTCTACCAGATAGTTTAAAAGTTACATCAACAAACCCAACTTCTGGGGAATGTGCTCTGTCCTCTAAAACTTGTGCTGAGGAATAATAGCCCTGCAGGGGGAATGTTAGGGCTATTTAAGCATTAGTGACCTCTCTTGAGGGCATCAATCACTGTTATTTGCCCACCCCAATTACCGGTCAGACACAGCCATGTTTTTTAGGTAATAAATATTCCCTTGAAAGCAGTAGATAAATCATTCAACCGTGGACACACATGACTGAGGTCCCTCGCTGTGTCTGCAAGGATCCGGATTTAAAGCTAGTATGAAAACACAAGTGAAGGATGTGAAAACGCTTGTTCTAACATGCATGTAACATAGTCTAATACAAGTCATAAAAGGCAACAACTGAGCCAGGGTGTAATTTGCTGGCCTATTGGTCCAAAAAGGCTCTGAATTTCATTGGATGCTTTTTAGGGGCTTGTGAAGGCGCACAAATTTGTTTTCAGAAACCATTTTGGGAAAAAATGTAAAAACATAAAACAGGTGGGAAAAACCCTAAAAGTAAGCTTTGCTGGAAAACGCCCTGAAAAAACTCCACTACTTTTGGTGAAAGAATTCTCTTGCAAAAACTTTTTGGGGTGGAAAACTGTGCCCATATGCAAAGCTGAGAATTTTTCTTTTAACTATGCAATTTCTGTAAGCGCAAAGGTTGTAAACATCATTCAGCCTTCGAGTACTTCGACTCTACTCTCCCCTACTAAATGATATCTGTTTCGACTCTGATTTAGTAAGTGCGAGCATTAGTTCAGCACTTTTAAGATGGAAAAGCAAGTTTTTATATCCAAGTGCCGTTGCTGGGACCACGGGCAGAACAACCATTAAAAGTCATTTCAGCCAAGGCCTTAAGTGCTTGAAACACTGATGAATTCTCTGCCTGAGATGTGCCAAAACTAACAGGTGCCTTCCACTTTCTCCAATAACAGAAAGTAAATAACGCAGTCCTAAATATCTCTTTGGCACGCACTGCGACAGATGGCATCTTCGTCTGCAAAGTGAGCTTTGTTTGGCATTTTAATCTGCACAAAAATACTGAAAAAATGAACACTGCGATCAGGTTGTCTGTGCTTTTCCTCTCTGAACTGAAATCCCGAGTCTGGAGGTCCCAACTTGTCTTCTAAAAATGACAAACGATCACAACAGCTTAGTTAATGCGAGGAACCATAGGGTGAAGTGGTCTGTTTGAAAGATTTTGCATATTGCACGTTTATTTACTTGTGTGTAAGTCTGTTTTATTACCTAAACCTATTAAACTATGTGTCATTTACGTTTCGTGTAAAGATTGCAATCTGCAACGTGACACCTGGTAATGCCCCTGGTTTTGCTTTTTGCAGAAGAAGAGACAGAAAAAGACAGGACAAAGACTGACCCTGTTTAGGGGAGAGAGTGCACCCACAACCAGCTTATCTCCTCTATAAAATGCCAATCAGCGTACTAAGTAGTGATATACCGCAGGAACTGATAACATGATGGTGGAAACTGTTTCCGGGTCCCACAGAAATCTGGGGTTATTGGGCTCCAATTGTATTAACTGAGGTCCTTTACCGTGGCCGTGATAGAACTGGACACAAGACTGAGGGCTACCTCCGTCTCTTTAGCACATCACCCTCAAAATAGCAAGAGGGTCACTCACCGAGGTGATCTGAGTTGGATCCTTGGAACTCACCAGACACCAGAATCTCCTTGGTCCACGGTGGTGGGAGTCAGAGAGCGGCAGGAAACAAGGCACTGCACACAATCTTACGCAGTGTGGGCTTTCAGGTGCAGTATCAGTGCGACCACTGGGGAGATGTATGTGTGGTTTATACAGAGATTTACTCAGCTTCAGTCTCAGTCTTCCGCTACAAGGCAAGGTGGATCCTAGGAGAAGGTGACCACAGACACAGCCATTCAGCTGGACATGGTGTCTGCTCTGCTGGGCGGCTCTTCAGGTTCAGGCGTCTTCCAGACCAGGCACTGAATGAGTGACAATGTGTCTATATTAATTGCCTTGTTATATATTTTCAAGTTGATGGGTGTTTACAAATTTTTTTTATACTATATTACTTATGGCGCATATAATTTGCATGAACTCCAATACTTTAATAGTATAGTATTAAATATGCTGTAGTGGGTATATAAAAAGATTCTCTTGTTTGTCACACAGTGCTTCCTTTTTTTTACTTTGAGAAGTATCTTTAAATGAAACTGTTTCTTTCAACAGGTTTACACCAACAAATTGCAGCAAACATTCTCAAACTGTTGTATCACTTAAACTCCTGCATGAAAAACTGACCTTCCAATCACTTATGTTTTTGAAATCGACCTCTGCTTCTTTCTACCTTCTGTCTCCCTCATATGTGTACAAGTTACTCTAAAATTTTTAAGTTACTCTAAAAATCTGCCCTAAAGCTCTTTTGAAACCATAACAATATTAATTCCAGCTAGTAGTTGTGCCTCATGTAGCCCCTCTAAGAATTACATCAAATGAAACAAGCCCCCACACAGCATGCAAACTTACTCCAATAACCAATTGACTGACAACTAACTAGGTAGGCTCTGAGTAGCGTGCTTCTCACCGTAAAGCAATTCAACGCCTCATCAGGGGTAGTAAGTGCTATACAAATACTATATATATATATATATATATATATATATATATATATATATATATATATATAATAAACCCTACTGGCCACTTCCAGGCCAGGAAGGATGACCGAATGCCCTCAGAGCATTGTTGGGGGCTTCCAATCTCCAACAGTGGGAGGATCACTACAGACCACCTTTGTAGAGCTGATCCTACCCCTGGGCCATGGGCTGGTCACCTTAGTGCGTGTCCTTCCTGCACAGTTGTGGTCTCCTCTTCTTGAGAGGTTCCTCCTGCGGAGGTTGATCTGTAGTGCCCATCACTGCATGTTGACTTCTTCCTAGAAGGGAGTCCAAGAAGCAGTTATAGCAAGGTTCAGGACCCAGGTTTCTTGCACAACTAGAAATCATTATGCGGCTAAGGTGGGGCCTCTACAAGGCAACATCTTCCCTTGAGGTGCCAAGTCCAGCAGTTTTCTTGCTTTCTCCTGGCAGTCTGTGGCTCTCCTTGTTTATCTTTGGGTTGTCTCTAATCTAAAATGAAGTCCAGAATAAAGGATCCTCACTCTGGCACACACTTTGTGTCTCTGACACCCTTCAAAAGGTTACTTTAGAGAAGGCACACATGCACACTAACACCAGGAGAACAACGTATTCAAGAGAAGTTGTGTGCCCTTAGTCATGGATAAATGGCTTGCTTCACAATAATGAACACTGATGTGGATGTACAAGTTTACTTGCCAAAAGCACATGTGCTGGAAAGCAAACAAACCCAGAAAAAACACCTGTTTGAATGCACATTGATAGCTGGGGCTGTATGAAGAGCTCGCTCATTTCCAAATGGTACTTGGCGCTAGTGGGCCCAAATATCAGTCACCACGGCGGCATGAGAATCTCTAAAGCAAGATGAGGAAAAAAAGAACATCTATCCAAGGACAAATCTGGCTGAATAGCTAAGTATTTATTTTTTACCTAAACAACAGATGGGTGTTGATGAGGCACAGTGATAATTGTAGAAACAGGCACAGCCATCATTATTGAAAAAACGAAATCACTCTTTGAACACCGAGGCACAAATTGGAATTGCGTGCAAGACCACAAAGTGCAATCTGGAGAAGAAAAGATTGTTCCAATCAGTGAATCATTCCTCTAAATGTATCAGTGGATCAAGCATATGTCTTCTGATCTTTGGCCCAGAGGCCTCAAGAAGATCTCATCACATGTCTTGCTTTCCAAAATGGAGTTGGGTGGCTACATTGGGTATCAACTGTAGATGCGCCAACATTTTTTAGACTAGTCCACATACAGAGCAAGGTAATAATCCTATCTTGAGCCAGTAACAGTAGTTTATTTACTCACTGTATTTTTGTAAAGTTCACCCAGCAGCTTGGAGCCACCACAGAATGCTTAGGGTGATACAGATGTGAACTGGGGTGCAGGAGTTTATTTTGAAAAGAAGCAGGGATGCTGAGATTCACAATGATGTTTGTACCCCAAGAGACCACAAGGGATATGACGGATACGGCTTAGTTTAGAGCATCCTTAAAGCCTTTCAGTCACAGGTCAATAAGGCTGTGGCCACCTGTAATCACACAACAGTGTCAATTCAACACAGTTCTCCCCTTCATTTTTAAACCTAGTAATGCTAGAGACCGGTGAGGTTGTCTTTTATCTAAAATTGACTACTGCTACAGCTTCTGTGTAGGTCTTTCTGGTCTTTCTGAATATGAGCTGAAAGAAAAAGTTTTAAATAATATAGCACTTTGTTGAAAGGATCCACTCAGGCTCCAGGAGATATGATCATGAGATGGCCCTTCCATTGGCTTCTGTTCTAACAAAGGATCATTTTCAGGTTTAACTAGTTTCTATTGGTTTTATAACAGATTCCCTCGCCTGCATCCAGAGGGCGGCGAGGCACGAACAAATATCAAAGGATGTAACTATCCCATTTTCCTGCCTAGTTGACATTAGACCTGTGGCACTCATGTGTGTTTGTCATGTAAGTTGGTTTACCATACTGGTTCACCTTAGCTATGAGCTGACTAATGGTTAAGTTGTCAAAATTCCTCTGCTGTGAGATTCACTACATTGCGTTATTGTGGGCACTCAAGTTCCCTATGTTCCTGGAAAAGGATCAAAGTATGATTTATTAAAGCTTCCTGTCTCGTGCACAAAATCTATCATAACCAGCATAACTTTTGTCTTAAAGAAAAAAATTGTCAGGCACAGCTTGGGCAGATCTCTTTGTTCGGACTCTAGTTTCATACTCTCGGGCCCATATTTATGGGATTTTGGCACAGGGCAGTGCAGTGAGTCAGAATGCACTATATTTATGGCATACTGCTCATTCCTGTCCTTTCCCTGAGAGCTGGTGCCTTTTCAGCAGCCTATCACAATCGCGGGCACCTTTGGTGCAAGGGCACCTGCGTTGCATGCAGGATTATTTTTCTGCAGGAAGGGACATGTTTACAAGGTCTTGTAAACATGGGGATGCCTCAAAATCCATGGGTGTTGCTTGGGGACACCCACTACAACTCCCATAGAATGCCTCTCTAGTACAGAGTAAGGCAACAATGCGATTCGCGCTGCCTTGCCTTACTTCACATCTATGAGGGCATTCAAAACCCCTCAAAGTGGCTTTGCATTGCCTCATAAATAGGATTTAAAGGTTTTCCCCACCGTTGTGTCACAAAAAGTGATGCATCAGCAGTGCAAGGGGCTCATAAATATGCATTTAAATATGCACCTAGGTTCTTAAAATCAGTGCTCCCACCTTGCTAGATGCGCTGTCAGCTATCTCGGCCTCTGCCCTTGCAACCAACTTCCGAGTTGTTGATGGTTAGCACTGAAACATGGCTGTTTCAGAAAGGGACTTAGCTGCATCTATCCTGTTGATTCTCAGGTCTCTCTGTTTTTCCAACATCCTCTTCACTCAATCAAGGGCTCTGAAGTGGTCATTGGCCATGTTTCATGTGTAACAAAACTCCTCAGTCCATGAGTTACGATGTTGAAATGTAGACTTACTCTAAGTGCACGTTCACCAGCATCACTTACACACGAAGAATAAACATTTAAACTTACAGAAGGGCATTCACACACATAACCTCCACACTTGGACCCCTCAGTGGGTGGGGATATAAGACCGCAGTTTATGAAACAACAGTCTTATTGGTGAAGCCTGCTTGTTGAAGGATCCACAGTTTAGTTCAGAACTTTAATACCAAACGATCAGATGTCTACATTTTTCACCTTACATGCTTGCTCATGGCTTCTACCCTCCCTTACAGGTTGTAGGTTTAATTTGCTAACCAGATCACGTAACCACTCTAGTTGGGCTCCCGCCAAGTTTTGGGCTTCCAGTGCCATGGATTGTCTGGAGAACCACTTAGATGATGTTCTCAATGGATCACGCCTTTGGCATCCCAAGGCTCTCTGTCGGAAAAGCAACCCCTCCCCTCTGCTGTTCTTATGACCGGGCCGTTAATAAACAAATTCTGACCATGGCTGTAGTTAATAATCTGTTTCTGCCCACGCATACTGCAACTTCTTCATTTACCACCCTCCCCTACTGCGCTTGGTGTGGGTAAATCTTCCAGGGTTGAGGGACCATTTTGCAAGACCACTTAATTCGCCGATGGCCTGAGCCCCAACTAACGAGCATTAATGGCCCTGGGCCATTCCTGGGGCTCATAACACCTCCAAGTTTGTTCTCTGCAGCACTGCTTTGTTGGGCTTCCCAGCTCCCTAAATGCTGCCACCTTGCCTTTCAGACCTGTTGAATGGGACGGGAGCTCTGCACAACCATGTGTACCTCAGTGCTCCCGGATACTGTCTCAGCCCCTCAGCTTAGTTACTACTCCAGCACCTGGAGCCCATGTGTGGCCTTCACCAGCTCCTGTCCTTCAACACACCTGCACACAAAGATGCACTCCTGTGTGAGGGGAAGAAGCTTCCATCTTCCCCTGAGGAAGCGAGGCAGTCAAGAAGAGATGATGCAGACTCTACCTCAGTCTCATGGGATAGCGATGCTGAAGTCATAGTTGCACGAGTTACTGAGTAGAAGGACAGTTCTCTGCAAGTATTTTTGGACACCTAGCAGGGTGCAGGTACAATATAACAACATGAAAAAAATTATTAAGAGCTTTTGCCCTCCCCGCAAAGCACAACGGTGTGATCTGTTGTTTTTTTTTAGCTGCAAAGCCAGTTGGCTTGCTAGTTGTTGAAGAGGAATGCTAGGTACCTAAGGAGTAAGATATAAAGGATGGTTGATTGAGACAGAGTTCATTCATTGTCATCTTAAAGAGAGTGTGCTGAGTTTGACAGTCAGGAAACTAGGACATCCTTGGCCTTTAAGAAGAAAGATTTACCCGAGGACCAGAAGTCTCAATTAAGAGAGGCTGGAAGGTCAGACAGATGGTGGGAGGCGCGATAGAAGATGCGAGATGAAAGAGATGGACTGAGAGGTCCAGAGAATTAAGAAGTGGCATGGGGTTACCATCATGCCCTAGACCAGGGCAAGGGACCTTGAAGCCCATGAGGATGGGTTGATGTTTTTAGAGGTTTGCAGTGACACCTACGCAAGGTTATGGGACCAAAGATCCTTATTAATAAAGACTCAATTGGCCTTTAAAGAAAGTCCTTCTTAAACAACTTAGAAAGGTGGCTGTGTATCCTTCATCCTGTATCCCCATGCTCATGCTGATTTACAATGTTAGCATGCACACATGGTCACGGTATGGTATTAATCACACTGTGCATCATTAGAGTTCATGTTTGGATAGGATTTTCCTTCCCAATACGTACCTACCTGAAATTCACATCTTATTTATATGTCTGGAGCAGCAGTCACCTCCTTCGCGTGGAGGGATTCCATGACCATTACTGCCAAACCCGAATTAGATCAAAAACATCCAAAGAGAGAATGCACCTGTCTTGGTGACAAGGCACATCTCTCAGACCTTACCCCCTACCTTGTCTCCTTCAGTGCTGGCTCCAAAGCGACGGACCACATTGTGCAATCTGTATGATGCTATTTGCACAGGAATGTAACGGGCAACTGCTGCGGATTCCACTCCACGCGCCCTTGCATCACATATTACCACAGAGTGGAAACAAAATATTCATGCTCTGGGTCCCAGAGAGTCAACGCCTCATTTACCACACTCACCGTGCAATGATTAAGTACAAATATGCTTTGAAGGTGGACTCCATGCTGGTGAATGGTGCCGGGTCAACACACAAGGCTGCCCAGAGAACACAATGTGGTTATGGCACTTAAATGTTCTCAACAGCGAATAAAAATCTAACAATTTCAACCTCTCACTATATCTCTCATTGAGGCTTAGCTTTCTCATAATGACCTACCAAAGAGCAGAAATCACCATCTTGTCAGATACAAAGATTGAGACTTCAGCAACCACCTGCAGTACATATATATATGTATGTATATAATATTTTTATAGCACAGATCTACTAAAATGGCAGCGAAGCCAATACAGAGTCGAAGGCGAGCATTAAGTGAAAGTTATAGAAGTGGTAGCTGGGTTGTGGATGGTTAATTCATTGTGATGTAGTGTTCTTTAAAGAGGGGAGTCATCAATTCTTTCCTCAATTGGAGCTGCACTGGGGCAGACCTGATGTATACTGGGATGTTGTTTAGGTCTGGGCAATAAACTCTGCTCCGCCAGCGGGGTTGGCTGAGTTTCGGCCACTCCATGTTATGAATGTAATGCAGAATTCTGGCCTAATTCTGCCGACCGCCGCGTAGCAGAGTTTTTTCTCGTGCACGGCTCGCCACAATTATTTGGAGAGTGCAACCAATAATTGGCATTCCCTAGCACAATTTTCAGGTCCTAAGAGCACACCCGGTGCTATTATTCCAACATTGGCGGTCACAGGTGTGTGCGACCATTCACTTTGGGAAAGCTGTTGTTCGTGTAGAAAATCTACTCAAGCAGCAACAAAACCAACTTGAGCCGCAGGGCCCTCTGGTATGCCGCATTGAGCAGTTCGCACTGATTTCTCAGCACAGCATGAGCTCCGGCACTGAAAACCAGTGTGATGAGCCAATTTCCACCCGCTAGTGGAACATCGCAGAATCCTGCATGAGTTTTATATAACCCCGCGGAAGTCCATGGAGTAAACACCTGCGAGTTCCACCCAGGGCTTTCATTGTCTGACAGAAGACCACACACTTCTGATTCAGACTGAAGCACCAGGCTAAAAATGTTGTAAAAATTCAAAATATTAATGATGGATTCGCAAGCCAACCTTGAAATAACTCTTTTCCCATACATCACATGTTTTTGGGAGTGATAACTGGATTATTCCAACCTTTGACCAGAAACAATAAAATAATCTTTAGTAATATGGAAAACAGCTTGGCGTGATTGCAATAAAGCAAATAATAATACCAATAAAATAAAATATAATAAAAGTAACAATAATAACAATAAACAATAATAATAATAAAACTAATAATGAAATTCTCTTTAGATATTTGATAGAGCATAGACCTAGATCCAGGGTGTACTGAAGCACTTTGCAAAGGATCTGGAACATAAGGAACTGTTCATAGACAGACCACATTACAGAAACAAGGATGTGAGGGAATGTGAAATTGATCCAGCACTAACAAATCAAATAGTTGATATTTCCCCATGCTATTTTCATTAAACTTATTTATATTGCATGGTAAGCATTTACAACAGGAGGCAGAAGGAGATATAAAGATCTGGGTCAGACTGGGCGGGAAGCATAAATGATCAAACCAGTCCCGCTCTCTTCCATTCCTCGCTCTATCGCTCTCTTCGATCCATCCATTTTTTGTTGTTCACTTGATGTGTCCATGTGTAACTTGCAAGTTATTTTTGTTAAAAACGTACTTTGTCTGTTTCAATGCAACAACATGGGTAAGCAATATAGCAGGGTGGGGTGGGCAAGTAGCGGAGCAGGTGAGAAGAGTGGGAGATGGCTTGCAAATACATGCATTCTTTTGGAGGACTGCAGCTAAAAGAAAAATGTTCTAAAAGCGTGGGCAGTGGAAGGACATGGGGAAAGGAAGCAGTACTTGGGCCATGCTCCAGGAGTGGGACAAACACAGAAAGATGAAGTGAAGCTGGCATGCACTGACCAAAGAGAAGCAAGGAAATGAGAGTGATGCCAACCAATCTTAAGCAATGGTCAGGTTCTAAGCCCCCCAAAAATAAACAAAATGCCTTGCATGCAACAGAAGTGCTGTCTCAGGTTAGACCTAAAAATGTCACACCTGCTGGGATTGCACCTGATTTTTAAAAGTGCCCCTCTTCAGAGCTCTGCTTAATGAAGAGCAGCTCTTGGGAGCTGCAGAAACTTCTATTGTTTACTCTTGGTTCACCCCCTTTGCTATTCGGGGCCTTACAGAATCTGGTCCACAAATGTATTAACGATGGGGCCATGTGAGTCAAGCATGTGAAGGCCTCCCCACACCAAGCCGAACTGTCCTCATGCAAGGGTCGATCCTTCCACCTGTAAGACCCGGAACAAGGGCATCGTCCCCACATGGACCCATCTTTTCTCACCCCATACCCGCCAGCCCGCCTACAAACCCCTTAATTTTTTGATGAAAGGAGGCAAGTTGGCAGCTATTTCTCTACCTTGGTCTTCCTTAGGTTCTGGATTACTCTACCCACTTGACATTCAGAATGATGGTTTGATCATTTACAGATGTCAGTTCCTATGTTGTCAGTGATGTCATTCAAATAATTCTCACTTCTAAAAACTTAGATTAAGGCGTGAGGCATCTCCAGACTGAAGTTTATTCCTCCAATCCTGACCCCATCCTTCCAGCATCAGCTCCACTTCGGCCATTCTGATGGCCACAGTTCCATTACTTTTTTTGTAGCATTTCAACCTCTATTGTGTGAGTACAACAAAATGTCTATACAACGAGGTAAGTGAGAGTGAAAAACAGCCACAAAACAATGTAGCTGCACTATGCTGAATGTAACAGGACTCACAGTTACACAACTAAAAACTAATTTTATCTACAAGATGAGTAATCTGCAAATTCACCGACAAACTTTGCCAGCTCGCTAGAAATAAATGGCAATAGCCCTGGGAGGGGAAGGGTTGCTGCATAATTCGCAATTCATGGACACACAAGAGTTGACAATGGAATCAGGACTACACATGGTGCACAAAGTTCACACGGTCTTGCAGACTTTCCGTGCACAAATTTCACAAAATCTAGTGCAATTTTTGTGAGAAAAGCCACAACATTCTGTTTTTTTTTCTTTTTTCTCGGATTGTTGACAAGATTCTGAGATTTGCTTCTCACAATATTAAAACCGTCAGGGCCGGACTGCCCATTTCGGTATTCTGGCATTTCCCCCGTGGAATGCAAAAGGGGAGGCATTTTCCAGTGCTTCATTTGTAAATAAAAATGTGCCGGTGCCCAAAGCCCTCCTCTTACACACGGCTGCTCCAATTACATTTCGGAACAAGGAATACTGAGGCGGCGTAATCGTGAAGCCATCTCGGGCCTCTTCAATCCATTTACAGCCACTCCCTGCCCCTTCAGCTCACTCTTGCAGCTTTCTACTTTCTCTCTTTGTGACGCTTTTTAGTTTTTCTCTTCCTCCGTCTGTCCCATATGTGCCTTTTGCTCGTAGCAAATGCCTGAGGCAGAATAATAAGCCCCGGCCCTCAAAAATAAGTGCTGGTGCTTCGCACCGGAAACAGCAAGCACAAATTAAGCACTGGTGTTTTCAGACACAGATGAGCTGCCGCAGTTTGCCTATGAAAGTGCTTATCTAATTAATTTGAAAAACTGACTGAAGACTATCCCTCACGGCCGTGCGCACACACATATGGACACACACACACATGCAAAATCCTAAATGGATGGTAGTTTAACCCTAAGGAAATACCGAACTCTGCTGCGTTTGTAAGTGGTGAGAAAATTACCAGGTCTGGGAATAATGAAACAGTTGGCATGCCTTCCTTTGTACACACGTGGCCAAATCACTGTTATTCACTGGAAATGGCACTGCGTGGTTTTTACCTTCCTCCTCCCAGGCCCCCAAATGTCCTTTCTCAGGTTTGCCTCTCTGACATTCTCTGCTTTTAAGCTCGAACCATCTGAAATTAAATTACTTTCAAAGCAGCACATACTGTGCAATAGAAAAAAAAAACATTGTTCGGAACAATTTAGTTACAGACAATTACAGATGCAGACTGTCCACTTTGGGGAAATTGACTTCAAGGAACTCATGGTGAATAGAAGAAATTAAATTCTGCATCCGTCCCATAATGCACTAGCGGGGTAGTACATCTATAATACAAAGGAAGATATGTATTTGCTTTGTAGGGCGTGGATCTGTTTCGGAGACTCGGGGTGTGTGTTCCTCTCAGGTACTTTTGTGACAATGTTATCCATTTTAAATTGGCCTCGCTCTTATCGCAAATGGAAATTCTGAGATATCTCTTGGGTTCAGGAGTCTGCCCTCACAAACAAAGATGACTTGTGGGGGTGTTTACAGATTCCTCTGGCATATCTCCCAATTACAGGCCTCTTTTGTGTAGGTCTCTGCTTTTATTACATTTACACACTGGCGTAATTTCACCCAGCAAACTTTCAGTATTTCCTCACCAATGTTAGGTGGTGCTGTAAATGGATGTACTGTTTTCTGGTGAATTAACATATAAACCATTTTTCTTGCAAATTTGTAACAAAATGTGTGCCTCTTTTTTTCTCTACACCACAAAATACAATTAAAAAATCATGATTTTAATTACTGGTGGGCGGAACTCAAGGAGTTCTATTCTGCGGAATTCCACGGAGTTGCAGAACAACTCAATGGGATTTCGCGGAGTTCCGCCCCAGCCCCTCCAGGCTACAACTGAGCCGGGCCGTGTCCCATGTATATCTGACCAGGCGCACTCTCCGCCGTGGCGTGAGCTGTCCTGGCTGTGACATCCCTCCTCCGGACCGTGCCCCAGTGCCCTCTTCTCACATCTGGGCATGAGGTACGCCACACCTGCTGGGGGGTCTTGCATTCCTCAGTTCCATCCCTATCCGGTGCGTGCTGGCGGCACAGAGACACTCAGACGGGCACGGAATCTCAGTTTCAAGCCGAGGCGCCAACCCCAGGCCTCCATCATCTTCCGTTCTCACTGTTGCCTGACCTGACCCTCCTCCTCTAACCGCCGCCACGGTGCGCCAGGAGCGGAAATCACACAGCCTCAGCCATTATGGGAAGGTCAAAATATGAAAAATCGACCAGGCGGTCCAAATGCTGTTTCCCCCATTTTTTGCTCAGTTAAGTGTGCCATGACATAAACGTGTGTCACTTACTTCTTTTTCCAAACATATCACAAATTGTTCTTTCTGCACAAATGCGAAGTTTTCTACTTGTGCCATATGCCTTCCTCTTTAATGTAAAAAAAAACAGAATCTCTAGTACCGTTTAATTACAATGACGCCTCCTTGTTTCACACGCCTGCTATTCGAAGGTCTAACATCCTCAAGTAATTCTCCTTTTTCTTCATCATTATCAATGGGCGCCGCCGGTAAGCTCCACTACGCTGTGGTGGGTGGAGTTTTTGCCTAAATAGCTCGAAGTAGAGTGCGGAGTGGCAAAACTGTGAACTCCACCAGTGGAGCAGAGTTACCGCCCACCCCTAATTTAATGCAAAAGCCCTCATGTAGAAAAACTTAGTCAACTATGGGCAGTAATTGTGGTTATCACAAGAGCTAAGGGAAGCTTGCAAGATAAAAACTTTGAACAACAATAATGCATGCAGGTCTGAATATTGGGAGAAATACTCACTGAGCAATGGTGATCAAGTGAGATAACACGACCAGAGCCCACCTCACAGATGCAATGGACTCTGAGTGCATTCAACTCACCAACTTGAAAAAAAGATTTCCATGACCACTTCTATTTATTTTTGTGAATTTGCATAGAATCAGAAATCCACTGAGATCATCAGAGTGAAACTAGACTAAAAACCTTGGTGAATTTTTCATGAAAAGACGGAACGTCTGGACATGTCTCTTGGGTTTCTGTTCCAATAAATGAAAGGCGTAGTGGTGTGGGCGAGTGAAAGCTAAACCAAGTAGCTTGAAGCTAAACCGGTCCTTCATGGGAAGCTAGCAGTAGATTTTCCTGGCAGCACAGATCCGATCAGGCCCTGTGATCATCTTAACCGGAACTGTGAAGCAGCTTCAGGCCATGAAGCTCACAGTCACCTGTTAGACTAGAGCAGTGGTCTTCAAACTTTTTAATGCCGCGCCCCCTCAGTTGAAAAATAAAAACCATTGGGTCCCACCCTCAGAATTTTTCACAATTATTTCAGAAATATGGCAATGTTTAAATATGTCTAAACCTATTTAAACATTGCAGTTAAGTGCTGTTACCTTTTTAAAACTGCAATAACATGCTTCTGCTTAAAACAAAGGCATGTTATCCGTATAATATTTCTTCTGGCCAGAGTTTGGCGTCCCCCCCTGGGATCACTTGAGGCCCCCCTAGGGGGGCCCGCCCTCCAGTTTGAAGACCTCTGGACTAGAAGGTATCAGGTAGAGTCATTCAACACTGTCAGCCATGATACTATAGGCAGCCTGGCTGAGGCGGGGGTGGGATGGCAGCACTGGAGCTGTGTTGCTCATACCTCAGTAACAGACATCTGGCTATTCTTCTACCACCGTTTCAGCCCAAATTTAGGGCTATGATCCATGGACTGCCACAGGGCCCCTGGTTGAGCCCTACACTATTTAATATCTATCTTAAACCATTAGCCCAGATAACTCGTAAGCAAGGTGTCTTGTTTATGAACTTAGATGACACTCAACTCACTATTTCAGTGCACCCTCTATGACGGTTATCTCCAATGGTTAATTTGTGCTTGATGTTTCCGGTGCTAAGCACCAGCAGATATTTTTTGAGGGCCGGCGCTTATTCTTCTGCCTCAGGCATTTACTGTGAGCAAAAGACACATCTGGGAAAGACTGAGGAAGAGAAAAACGAAAAAGTGTCACAATGGGAGAAAGCAGAAAGCTGTAAGAGTGAGCTGAAAGGGTAGCGAGTGGCTGTAAATGGATTAAAGAGGCCCAAGATGACTTCAGGATTACACTGGCTCAGTATTGTGCGCTTGCACATTTAATTGCAGCAGCCGCGAGTTTAGGAGGAGGGCTTTGGGCACCGGCACCTTTTTATTTACAAATTAACCACTGGTTATCTCTTCATGGCTCACTTCCCACTCACCTAAGTCGAATGGTGATAAAACAGAGGTGCTCGGCTACTCCATGGCTAAGGTTCCTAAGTCCCCATCATCTGATTTCTGGCCTTGGCCGGATGACAGTCCGCCATCCTCATCCATTGCCATAAGGAATCTTAGGTTTCAGTTTGATGCAGATCTGTCACTGTGCTCACAAGTCAATAAACTTTCTTCGATGTGCTTTGCTTTGCTAAAAATACTCTGTAATATCCTGCAGTACTGACTACGAGCATGTGCCTAGAGGTAATACAGCGCCCTGTGGTACTTCAGGCTATGATCCTGAGCAGGTTGGACTACAGCAACGCCCTCTTCCTGGGCTCTTCGGACAGCTCTATAGGATTCAGATGGCCACGGCATGGCTAGCTCTGTCTCTCACCTGCTGTTTTTGGTATCCAAAAGAATCATCTTGAGATCTTTATGTTTGGTGCACAAAGCCTTTCCTAAAGTCTGTCCATCGTACCTTCAGAGAAAATTACATCGGTATCTCCTGATACCTACCCTTCGGTCTTCAGAAGCCAATCTTTTGATGCTTCCAAAGCTCACCGCGCTTAGATTGGTGGAAGAGTATTTTCGGTCCAAGCAGTCAACTCTGAAACATGTTTCCTCTCCCTATGATTTGCTAAAGTTCTGGAAAGCCCTAAAAACCTAGCTTAAGAAATAATAAGCACTGTGATGCGTCACACGTAGCACTGCTGGCGACTATTAGCGCCAGGACACCCTCCATGGAGGACCTTCCAATAATAGAGCCAACATGACCAAGTAGTCACCATACCATGTTTGATTGTAAAAAAGTGAAAAAAAGTATTCAAGATCATATATCATCAAAAGCAATTTTTAAACATTGTGGCAATTTGTGGTCCGAAAGGCCTCTAAGAAACCAGTTTACTGCACACACTCCCCAAAGTAATAACAACAATTATTATTTATATAACGCATTTGAAATAAAATTGCAGTTTCTCGTTTTATTGACCTCATTAGAATGAAAGGCAGAGTTTACACACAGGCCCTCAAACCTGACACCTGCAGATCGTGCACATGTCTCATCAGCTAAGAGTCAGCTTGCAGAGCCCTTTTACCACCGCAATTTAGTTTCAAAAATTATACTTGGGCTGAAGAAAGAGAAAAGCGCTTAGCTGTGAGTGGACTTGTCACAGAGGGGCCCCTCCACACATAATGGACTCAATTGTGGCAGATCTAAGCCACACCCAACTTTCCCACTTGAAGAATTCATAATATATGTGGAGAGGAAATATTCTAATCTAAGAAAATCACTTCAGATCAGACAAATGTACCCTACAAACCACAATCAAAGTGTGTGAATTGATATTGCAGTATATTCCAATGGTTCTTGGATTACATTCTATTTATATAGTGCTTACTACCCCTGACGAGGCGTTGAAGCGCTTTTCGGTGAGTAGTATGTTTGCAAGCGTTTCTTAAAAAATAAAAATAAAGTGTGACTATCAGGATTGAAAATGTAATCAAAGAAAAATGACTATTCTGCTGTATATTGCTTTGGCTCGACCCTTAGATAGCAATAGGTGCTTGAGGGTTGTCTCAACGCACATACCTTGTGTAACGGATAAAACCTGCGCTACTCATGCACAGCTCTACAAAATGGCTGCCCTTGCTGCTCCTTTCCATTGCATTTATGAGAACTTATCAGCAGCTGGGGATGTCTGCCACAGAAACAGCAGCTTTGACCATTGGGTGGTCTGTTTATATCTTCTCAGAAAGTGTGAGGAAGACGCACTGCAGCTGTGTCTGAACGAGGTGGAGATATTCACATTTTGTGTACATCACATCTGCTTGTTCCCTGGTTACATACTGACGTGCCAAGACAACCATCTAAACACTGCGATGCACAGGTGCTCTCTCTCCACCGTGGACAAACCATTTTCGTAGAGCTTTGATGGGTGTTTAAGTTCATTCAAGGCGCGGCCTAAAGCCAAATTCTCAGTACTGTGTTGCATGTTCTATGTTACAGCGCTTTAAGACCTTCATGGGTGATTTGCCACAGTTTATAAATCCTGATTGATTGATTGATTGATTGATTCTATGGGCATGATGGTTTGTCTCAGATGAAAACTTCTCGTCTGAATGATGGTATTTTACCACTGCTGGTTGAACCATTCATGAAACAGGAGCTGTCAGATAGTCGCCATACAATTATTTCAACAAGCTTGACAGAGGGAATTACTGCATATAGAAAGCAGAGGAGTTTGCCATATCTGAAACTCTTCACTTGCGACCCCCGAGATGAGATTGAGAGGAGATGAGAGCAAAGCGGTAAGTCTGGGGTTGCCTAACTAGCTGTTGGCTTTGCCAATGGTTGTTGCTTGAATGTTTTTTGTTAAAAGATATCAACCACTCTAAGATGGCCACTTGTGTGTGCACGTGCACAGCAAGCACAGGAGTCATTTTCAAATGGCTTAGAGTAAAGCACAAGAAAGCCCATTAAAAGAGCTCGCCCATGCATGCGGCCGAAGGTGCAGACGTGCACACAAACATGGAATGATGTTGGGCAACATTAAATAATGAAGGAACTGTGCAGTGACCTCAAATTAAGACACACAAGCCCTCATATAAAGTGTGTGAGAAACCACCAGACCCTTCTCAAATAAAAAATGTGAAAAATTTAAAATAATTAAAAAAAAAAAAAAACACGAACAGTCTCATATAAAGCCTGCCCAGAAACTGAACTATTTTCTTTGTGGATGACAACACTTTGCTTCAGCAGAATGTCCTCACTTACACAGAAGGAAACCAATTGCAGAAGTGGGCGGACTCACTGAATTGTGTGATGATTGGAAGCAAAATGTGAATGACACTACACCAGACCAATGGATGGAGAGGGCTAAAAACTAAAGGGTCACTGATGCATATATGCATTTATTAAGGATTTTTTGGGTGGAAAGCAAAATATATTCGCCAACTCCATGCCTAAAAGAGTAAAGCAGGCAGGTGAACACTGGAAGTAAAAAAATATACAGAGAGAAATAGTGAAGCTGAAATCAACGTGTAACCAGAAAGGAAGGCCTGGAAGGAAGTGGAGTGTAGGCACGAAGGCGGGACACGCAGGAAGTAACCTTAACACAAAGAGGGGAGGCATGACATGCAGGTCACAGTCACAAAAAAGAGACATCAAAAGACACTAAAAGCAAACAACAGCTACAAAGAGGGTAGGGCCAGATTCTTATCTTACTCTTGAAGGTTTAGGCCTATATTTGAAGTACATTTTAAAATGGTGTCAAATTCTGCATAAATTCCCTGAATATTTAAAGTAAGGTTTGGCAGCCCCAGGTTTCCTGCAGCACTCACACATGTCATCAATGACGCATACATGCGTGAGAGTGGCGTAAAGCCTAAGCAAAAATAATTTACCCATGAAAACTCATTTTTCCTCCACAAAGAAAATCTTTTGTTGGCATTCTCTTCCTGTTCCAATCCAACAGAGTGTTTTACCCCTGACTTGTGTTTATATCTCCAACCTTTTTCAGGATCCAAATGGGTCATGAGAAATTTCGTGAATACTTACAATCTTGAAAGTTTGTGGGTTTTCATAAACTTGGCATCGCCCTCCAGCCTGAAAGGCTCACAGCCTACCTTTGGGAGAAGAGTTACGCCCATGTAGGATAGGGAAACAGTAGAATAATTTTACGTCGAATACATTAATTCATGAGTAAGAGCTCTCATTTGCATCCCTGGGTTGGACATAACTGTACAAATGCCTTTGTGAATCCAGCCCACAGAGTAAACAGAAGGAATGAGAGCACAGGTAGGACAGTGTAAACACAAGACGGGATCAAAGTGTGTACACAAAGTAGGGAGACGCAGGAAGCCGAGTGAAAAGAAGAAGGAAGTCAACAGAAACTGAGTGTAAACCCAAGTAGGAAAGAGGAAGATCACCCGTTGTGAAACCTCTGAAAAAGAAATCTGAGGAGCAGTTTTAAAATACAAAGAAAAGTAACGCAAGAAACACAGGGGCATATTTATGAGCTCCTTGTACCATCGAAGCATCACTTTTTGTGACTCTGCAGAGGCGCAGAGTACAAAATCATGTCTAGGAGCCGACGCAAGGCCAATTCGTGTGGCTTTGCGTGGCCTCATAGATTTGGGGTAACACAAAGTAGCTTAAGTCACTGTGTTGCCTTACTTTGCGCCACAAAGGCGTTCCATGGGCGTGGCGGTGGGTGTTCCCATGCAACACCCATGGATTTTGACACATTCCCAGATTTTCAAGACCTTGTAAACGTTAGGATGCGCCAAAACCTTACACCTCCCAAGATGAGGCATAACTATAAGAAATATGTTTACTTCTCCTTGTTTTTAACTCTTTCCACGTGTGCTGCGTTTTGTAACACACATGGAAAGAGGAAAACGCCTCTTGTGATTGTTTTCGGGCAGGAAGGTGGCCCGTCCTGCACAAAACCACGCACACACCCTTGCCTCATGGTGCAAGGGTGCCTCCGTTGCCAATAGGCTGCCGAAACAGCACCAGCGCAGGGGAAAGGAGGAATGTACGGAATGGGATAAATATGGTGCAGTCCTTCCCTGTCACTTTGGTGTAAGGCAACGCAGCACGGTGACTTGATGCGCTCCCCCACGCCAAATCCCCTTACATGAGGGCCACGGTGTGAAACACATACATTGGTTTTACTTTATTAACAATTGATTTTTTTTACTATCTCAACTATGTTCCCATACACAGGTGAGTGATGGCTGCCTTTACATCGAATAAATACAAAATAAAAAAGCAAACAAAAATGTTTAAAAAGAAAATGACAATAAAATTGGAAGAAAGTAATGGAAAGCTTAGCTTAAACTCCCATGGAGGATAGAAAGCAATGATAACACAAAGTGGTGCCAATCCTTATTAAACGCTGACAGAGGAAATAAAGTCTATGTATAAACAGGCACAGAGCTTAATTTGTAAATAAAGACGTGCCGGTGCCCAAAGCCCTCGTCCTAAACACGCGGCTGCTGCAATTAAATGTGCGAACACGAATACTGAGGCAGGGTAATCGTGAAGCCATCTTCGGCCTTGTCAATCCGTTTACAGCCATTCCCTGCCCCTTCAGCTCACTCTTGCAGCTTTCTGCTTTCTCCCATTGTGACGATTTTTCGTTTTTCTCTTTCTCCATCTTTCCCATATGTGTCTTTTTCTCGCAGCAAATGCTTGAGGCAGAAAAAAATGTGCTGACCCTCCAAAACAAGTGCCTGTGCCGCACACCGGAAACAATAGGCTCAAATTAAGCATTGGACAGGCCTAAATCACACTGGAGCAAGGAAAGAATTGGGAATGAGGAACATTGAACACTGTTCAAAGACCGTTGTCTGTCAGAATATCAAGCCTTAAAAATACTGTCCCACATACATAATCACCTTAAATGGTCGTTTAAAGAATATTGTTCCATTCGGTATAGATTTTCTATAGTGGCATTCGTGTAGACAGTGACTCCTACATCGTGGTCACACTGTAAAAGTAATAAGGGCCCCAAAACAGAACAGAAATGAGAAGTCTGCAGAGAAGACAAGATAAGAACAGTGAAAGCAATCAGCAGGGGTTTAAAAAATGGAAAACACTCAGCAGACCATAAACACAAAGATTCCCAGAACAGGAAGCAGAAAGAGGGGTTAAAAGTTGAACACTAGAGCACACAGTAAACAGAAAACCACACACAGAAATGGAGATCAGAGGAAAGCAGACAGCACAGTCTGAGCACAGCAGCACCACACACCCTGCAGAAACGGGGCAGTCCTGGCCTATGCAGGGACCTGCAGGAGGAGCTGCCCCAACCCCCTCTGCACACACGCTTTCCAGGAAGCCAGAGGGCCCACGGCAGCAGGAAGCCTGCTAAAGGAGGGTGAAAGACTCTGGCCTGATTGGCCGACAGCATTTAAAGGGCCAAGTCAAGCAGTGCTGTAACAAAGGCCCCCGTGGAGGGGGATAGAAAGGGACCCGAGCTCTAGTACCCTGGCCCTAGAGCTCCTGAGTGAGTCCAGAACGGGTGTCCCTTCATGTACTTTGCTGGGGGGCCCCTCAAGTTGCGTGAGCCTCTGCAATCAAGCCCTAAACTGTGGCATGTTAAGGAGTCCTTTGTATCCCTGCAGCAAAGTGGCCTCTGGAGTTGTGACCCCCACATCTAAATAAGGCTAGGAAGGGACCAAGCACAGAATGTGGGCCAAGTTGTCAGTCAATTCCACACCCTCAGAATCATAGTACTGAGTACAGGTGCTAGGGGCGACCAGAGGGGGCAGTCTTCAACCTGGTCAGCTTCTGGGATCCCACATGGCTGTGCCACCTAGAGAAGTTAGGAATGGGGTACCCCAGAGGCAGGCACAGCATTGGCAGCCCATGAATGGAGGAAGCCTGCCTAAGATGAATTACTGGTAACTTATTTAAGCCTAGAAGCTGAGGGGGGGCTACCCTAAAAGGAAGAGTAATGCCAAAAAGGCTCATTACTGATAATTTCATTATTATGTTCTTATGATTGTATTAATAATTGTTCAATCTGGTTTCACTTGGCCTGACTGCCAGTGGCTTGTATTAATGTAAACAACCATTGGCAAAGCCAATAGGTTTCCCCTATGTGAGATCTATTGGCATTGTTAATGTTTTTATCAAGTAAATGAGACTACTGGGAAAGGCCACCAGTGGTAAGTATTGATAACAGGTGGGCTTTAAGCCTGTTTTTAAGTATTTTGTGCGGGTGCTTAAAAGCTGTAGGTACCGGCACATATTATTAGAACTGGGACTTATTTTTCATGAGCTGAATTAGACAGAGCAAGAGAGTAGAAATTAAAACATAGCACAGCAGTGTCAAAGGGAGACATCGGGTTGAAAACGAATCCTCTAGAACAGGGGTCTTAAAATTTGGGGCCTCAAGTGATTCCAGGGGGGGGGGGTTGCCAGACTCTGGCCAAAAGAAGCATTATGCAGATAAAGTACTTTGTTTTAAGCAGAAAAACATTTATTACATTTTTTAAAAAGGTAGCAGAACTTAACTGAGATGTTTAAGCAAGTCTAGACATATTTAAACATAGCCAACTTAAAAGAATAATTGTGAAAAATCCTGAGGGGAGGCCCAATTATTTTTCTTTTCCCACTGGGGGGGCTCAGCATTAAAAAGTTTGAAAACCACTGCTCTAGAGTGAGACAGAAAGTGTATCGCTGTAGAAGTAAGGCATGAGGAACAATCTAAAGTAGTTAGCCTTGGTATTTCTCAACACTCATATTGTGCATCACCTGCAGGGAGGAAGGACAAAAATGGGCCTCTCAACCAGCACCATTTTATAGGAAGTTTACTAGGGCAGAACAGTACCTAATCTGTGCATCGCATTCAATTGCCTTCATCACACAGTGATTAGACCTAGATGCTTTAAGTAAGTAGTTCTATCACTCCTGGACCATAATAAATGCCAGTTTGCATCTGACTAAGTCAGTGAAGAGTGGCAGCCTGCCCTGCGCGAGCCAGGGTTTCGAATCAGCAAAGTTCGCCCTGGTACAAAACATGAAAATGCTCTCTGCACAACAGGGAACAGAGCAAGCGTTCGTGCACACTACATAAAGATTAATGCAGTACGACAAAACATGTAGCAAACTGAAAAAAGGGATCATTTTAAAGCACAATTTCTTGGTTTCGTGGTGATGCCGTGGCACTCTCGCCAGTGCTGGGTTACACTTCCCCGTTTGTGTTGGGCGATTTGTATTGAGCGCCGGTCTCAAGGTGAGGGCTGAAGCTGCTAAGATGGTGGATTCTGCCACGCTCCAGACACCACTCGCACTCCCGGCCAAACCCCCACTGTTGGAGTTGCCATACATGTGCGTTACCACGTCACAGGTTCAACTTCCGTGACTGTGCCAGGCCATCTAAACAAAAAAGCATTGGTAAAGGCAATCGGGTCTTGCCTTCGTTATTAGTTTGGTGGTAAACGAAGCATATTCCAACAGGTCATGAACAAGGAACTTGTCCGGGTAGTTCATGCTCTGATATATGCTCATTTTAAGACACAAATTGAAATATGCATTAACAAGCACAACAGGAGTGAAAGGAAGACTGGGGGAAGAGCGCCGGGGTGAAGAGAAAAAAGCCTGCATTTGCACTCGCATGGAGTTCTCTGAGGCAAATAATAAGAAAAAGTACCTTCAGGGTGTGCAGACAGTGAAAGGACACTAGCCACAGGCCCATGGGCAGTACCTGGATGCGGTACTTGATCCAAGCTCCATGCCAGGCAAGGGCAGCAAAGCGAGAGTTGAAGTGCAATTGGACAATGTATAGATGACGTGCTGGCCAATAAAAAGCAAGTACATTTGAGTGATGTTAGACTAAACCAATGGTAAGTTCAGGTAAGTAAGGGGTAGTTTCTAAGCCCTTTTTAAGATTTATTTTTTCACAAAAGAGTTCGGAATCACAGGACAAGCGAAACAAAACAAAAACCACAGCCATTGAACTCCATCAAAAGGACTGGTCTACACCCAGAGATCTAAACATTTGGGGGATTCCTGAGGCCAGATGCCATGAGTCAGACTGAGTGTAAAAGGAGAGACATAGCATAGTGCAAGTGCCCACAACAGAGAAGCAACAAAAGACAGCTGTAAAGAGGATCGAGGGAGCACGGTGTTAGCACAAAGACACCACAAAAAGAGAGCATCGATGGAGTGAGAGGAAGGAGACACAATAGTACAAAAAACATACCCCAAGGGGACAGCACATTGGTGATGGAGACAGCATACCATAGAAGCACAGTATGAACATGAGGACGTCCAAGACAGCTGAGAAAGAAGATATTTAAGGCAGACCCAAAGCACATAGAGAACTCACACAGCAGAAAGGGCGTCAGAGTGTGAAGAGAGACACCACGCGCATAGCTTGAGATTCCAGGAGCATTTCACAGGCTCAGAGAGCACCTTCATGCTTCAGGCAGTGTACACAGGGAGGGGAGGGCAGAAGTCTCACACACAATGTGCAGTTGAGTGGAAAGTGGACGTGACGGAGAAGAAGGACGTGTTTGTGTGAGAGGAAGGATGTTGCCCATTAGCCAGGGAGGAGTGCTTTATGGGTTGGAGTCGTTTATCTTTCTGTTGTCGTACAACACCCATCATACGTCATGGACCAGCCACGAACAATCCCTAATCTCCAGTCTGAGGCAGGTCCTTTGGAAACAAAACGTACGTCTCTGCTGGTACAGTCCAAGTCATGGGTACTCCCATGGGCCACCAAGTGTGGTGGGGGGTGTAATTGAGGGCCACACTGACACCAGTAGGGTGGTCGCAGGGGGTGGATGGTGTCGGGTAAAGTGGGTGTAGGAGAAGCGAATCATGTATATCTGGTGGCTGACCTGAATTGCAATCGCAACAATCTGCATTCAGACCTGAAGTCAATCCCGGCTTCCCCACTTGACCAAATTTTCTGACCCTGAGCAATTGTTTTATTTCACTTTCCCTCCTTTTTCTTCATTTTCACATAAGTGGACCTTAAAATTCATGAGTTCAGGGTGTGCCCTGTACCAAAACGCCTTCTGTGTTTGATTTGATAAACTATGATGTCTATGTATAATAGCAATCTGGGCCACCCAAGAGGGCACCCGACTACTGACCTGCCTGTTAGTTCACTACTGGAACTGTTGTCAGCATGTGCGGGGGCATAACTGCTTCTAAATTCATGTTTGAAAACGAATACTTTTTTAAAACATACTTCTCAATGTACTGATATAATCTGTTTAGCCTAGATGAAACAGTTTTGCACGTTAATTTAATACACTTTTTTTAATTTGGAAGAACCAATATCAGTCATATTTTAAAACATTCGCTGAAAGATCTCTTTGTAAATAAGGATGTTACCAAACTTAGGAGAAGGACATCCTTGTTACTTTCTTTATCTTCAATTAACATGCAAATAAATGTTTGCCTGATTATTATTCATATTTTTAATGTTAGTGTTGAGTAAAGGTTAGGATGGCTGGACTTTGAGTATCACTGGTGAAGGAGGAATGTTTCCCCTGTGTTTACAAGCTGTAGTGCATAGTTCTGGGTAAATAAGGAGCTTCTCAGACCACTGGGATACTGACTTAGAAGTATTTGAAGTTGAAACATCACACAGAACTCACTCCTCACATATTTCACAAACTCCCAGAGTTAAAGACTGGGTATCACCTCCCCACTGCATGGGTTGTTGATGGTCCATCATATAACTCACTTGTCGCAGTCTCAGTCCGGCTGCCTCCCTAGCCTCACCCTGCAGCCCACAGCAGCACTCTCTGCAGTGCTGTCAGCCCTCTTTGACTCCCGGCCTAGCACCCTAGCATGGCCTGTAACAATAACTCACTTATTAAACACGGCCCTGATTTAAGAAAAGTGGCCGCACCCAGTGCAGAGCCACTTTTCTCGCACCCCCTAAAGCCACAAATATGTGAGCTGTATCTAAGATATGGCACACCATGGCGGTAGTTAGGGGAACTAGTGTAAAAAATTCTGACGCTAGTTCAGAGCTTGTCAGGATTGGCATAAAAAATATTGACGCTAATCCTGCAAAGCCCATTGTGATCAATGGTGTGCCTCCTTTTAACGCCTGCTCTCAGCAGGGTTTAAAAGTGCCGAAATAAATGACGCAAAGAAATCTTTTACTTTCCTTTGTGCCATTTTTTCACCCCCCCTAACGGGGGAACGCCCCCTTTGCATACATTATGCCTGGCGCAGACATAATGTAGTGCAAGGGGTTACAAAGTGGCGCTATACGTGCATTGCGCCACTTTGTAAATTTGGCGGTGCGATTTTGGCCTCATTGGGCCACATTAGCATTACAAAAACAAAATGACGCTAATGTGGCTCGAGGAGGCGCTAGGGGTTCTTAAATCGGCCCCTGAGTCGGTTAATAATATACATGCTGCAAAGAGCAAGTTTATTCCATACGTTTGTGGATTTGCATCAGCCAGCGCTTAGCGAGTGCCTAAAGAGGGCTTCAGTGTTTGAAGTAACCTGTAAGACTATGCGGTGACATAGACCAGTAAACTGCCCCCGTGTGTCTTTCCACCATCCCTGAGCTTGCAGCATCCCGGCTCGCCTGCAGAACCTAGGTGTGAAATGTGGCATGGTCTGTGTGTTCATGGAGTGCCCAGCCTCCCAGCATTCCACTCTGCTGTAAACAATGCGGCCTCAGGCTGGCGCACAGAGGTGCACCCACAGCGCCAGGGCACCCGCAGGCCTGAAGTGGCAGTGCCCTGTGACATTTCATGACTCCTGCCTGTTGGGGTCTGAAGTATGAGAGGTTGTTCGAGCACCTCCAAAAATAAATAAAAGTAGTACTACCTGAGTACTTCTTTAAGTATCAAAGTAGTATTAGATAGTACTACTACACTGTACGGTTAATTCTGTCTGCCCTGTAAAACGACATGTGAATGGTAGAATGTGACTTTATTTTAGTTTCCGTGGGTGCCTGTTACTGATTCAGATTTTAATTCCTGTTTTTGTTTATTTTTGCCCCGGTGCTTCTATACAACAGATGCCGGCTGCTCTGTGTTTCAAAAATCCACAGGATGTAAAGTGAGAACTGGAAGTGGTAATTTACGACAGGCCTCTTCTACAGGCTTGAGCAGACTGGTGCCTAAAGTGTGGAAGTCCTTGAGCAGCGGTATTTACCACCTTAAACTGTGGTAAATGGTTGGTTGTCACTGGAACGTTAAAAGATTGTGCTGCTTTTAACTGGAAACGTGGCAGCATCAGTTGACACTTGTAAAATAACAGAATACGACACAAACAAGGCAACATAACAACACAACTAACAAGCATTTGCAATGCAACGGGTCTCGCATTTGCTCGAGTTACAGCTATTAGCGTTGTAAACTCCTAACCGGACTTTTCTTGCCACGCAAATTACAAGAAAAAAAACACAGGCGATCGCGCTATGTAAAATGCAGCACGATCGCGCTGAAATTGAAAACGGAAAAACTGAGCGCGATTGCGATATGTAAACCCCAGCGCGTTCGCGTGGAAAATAAAAAGATAAAGTAGTCCGGAAACCGTGCTAAAAACATCAAGCCTTGAATGGTTTCAGTAGTTTACCGGTGCTGTGTAGGTGGGCTAAACACCGGAAAAGGCATGACGTATGCATGCCTTTCACAAATGAAAGCAAGCGGATTTTAAAAGGCAAGCCCACCAACCAATGAAAGACACTGACATGACATGGGTGTGGTTGGAAGCCCAAACAGAGATTACAGCATGAGACGGAGCGCTTTGCGCTCACCCATAAAAAGGGACTAGCATAACTACGCATTCATAGTGTAACACAACAACCACAGTCCAACACAAAAACAACATATTGCGATAATACATCAAAATAACAGAACTCCACAAACATAACTCATCACCACCACCACGAAATGAAACAACTGTTGTACAATAATTCTTGACACCCATTACCACCTCCACAAATCTGTTTTTATGACGCGTTGGTAAGCGCTGTTTGCACCAAGCACTGTCCTATTTCCCACCAAGAATAGAAAGCAGACCGTGTTGGATGTTCCCACTGGAGCATGTACACGGCCGGGTCTCACCTGAGCCATGCCATGGCAGGAAACAAAAAACGATTGACTGGAATGCAGCCTGAGGATTAACCAGTGTACGAGGCTCATTCACGCATTCCACCCATCACTTTTTTGTATTCTTCAGTAAAGACCACCAAGGCCATGTTAGCACCACTCAAAAAGTTTTGTCATCCGGCTCGGGTATCCCAGAGGGGTGGTCTCAGCAGGACGCAATGCGCACACTTCCATAGCCATCCTCTTTCAAGTTAAATATTGTTTACATGTTTCCTCCTGGAGAAAGCTCTTCCCTTCCGTGCTTTGATACACAGAAGATGTCCTGCTAACTTAGCATTCCTTCAGGGGCCGGGCTCACCCCCCTGCTATTGTCCACTGCCCTCACGTGCCTTTTCCTCTGCTTAGGGGCGGGCCCTGCTGACAATGTCGGGTCACAGAGGTCACTTCCTGCGAGGGAGTCAGGGTCACTGCAGACAAAGCCTGCGAGGAAAGACTTTGCAGCAGCAGGAACAAGGTTTGCATCAGTGGTCAGAGGTCATGAGACTAAGGGATGTGCCCTTCACATTGGGCCTTGTGTGGAGGGGGCGCCACGGTGGAGTGAAGTCACACAACCAGTTGCAGCGTTAGATCCCTCCCATTGTCAGTGCAGGCTTGGCTTTTCAGGTGTCAGTCCACTTAATGTACATAGGGGGTTATTACAACTTTGGAGGAGGACGGATATACCACCAGCCGTATTACGAGTTCCATAGGATATAATGGAGTCGTAATACGGCTGGTGGTATATCCGTCACTTTACTGTCACTTTTGGGACGGATTAACACCTCCTCCAAAGTTGTAATTACCCCCATAGTGCCTAAACCACAGGCATCAGGGAGCTGTAGCTATCCAGCTATCTACTTGTCATTTCTTTGACCATAAGCTGCCCTCTGTCATGAATAAATGCTGAAGTATTGGGAGTGCTACTAAAAAGACCTCTGACGTCACTCACCTCAGGTGCAAGTGGGGCGTAAGGTTTTCAAGCAGGCCGTGATTGGTCTGGTGTCCCTGGATCTCCAACTCATCTATGGGCATATTATTTTTTAAAATCATGCAGCACGCTGCAGCAAGTCACCTTCCTGCACTGCGCTGCGTGACAGGTAAAGGGCAGGAACGCGCTGTATTTTACATAATACGACGCATTCCTGTCTTTGCCCTGCGCTGGTGCAGTGTGCTGTCGAGCACCATGGTGCAGGGGTGTCTGCGTTGTAAGCAAGATTGTTTTCTGCAGGAAGAGACACCTTCCTGCACAGAACAATCCTCTGAGGCATTTTCCTCTTTCTATGTGCGCTGCAGGCTGCAGCACACATAAAAAAGAGGACGTAACAGTGAGAAATAAAGATATTTCTCCTCGTTATGTCTTACTTGGGGAGGCGTAGCATTTTGACGCATTCCCAGGTCTACCAGTATTGGTAAATCTTGGAATGCGTCAAAATCCATGGGTGCATATGTGGGAATGCACACGCACCACCCATGGAATGCCCTCCAGGGCAGAGTAACACAATGCAGCGATTCGCGCTGCATTGGGTTACTCTAAGTTTATCAAGTCAGGCAAGGCCACGTAAGGTGGCTTTACGTGGCTTCATGATCTAAATTAGCGTTGGGTTGCTCTAGCACCCCTTTGTGTGTGCCAGGGTGACCTAACACTTTAATAAATATGCCCCCTGGCCACTGTAAGGTGCCTCATATGGATTGTGCTAGAAACGAAAATCTCCATTAAAAGTCCTTTATGGACAGAGATTTTCTGCCCAGTGTTTCATCTTGACAGTTAATATGGTGTTACCTATGCTGCATACTTAGATCAAAGGAACTTTGCTTTCTTGCATCGAGATACTCAAACACAAGAACTTACCTGTAGCAAAGCACACACCTTTGAAAAAGGCACAGCCCACTAATGGCTAGGGGTGTACAAAGATTAAAAGTGAGGTAATTAGAGCCTTTGCATATTTTTTCTTCTAAACTTTGAAATCTAAGCACTTTGTGACACTTGCAAAGTTTTTTTTTTTTTTTCAAAAGAAGGGGGAAGTTTTTTTCAGCCCTGTAGATAAGTTTTTTCAGCCCTGTACAGTAGCGGGAAATGTTGCTGCAACTGTCCAGGAGCTGGAGCGCCATTGCTCGGCAGCCACACACCACGATTCCACAAGTCCCTCCTCTGAGGGTGGGACTTCCAGCAGAGGGGAGTCACAGGCGTGAGGCTGCCTAGGCAGATGTGGATCAGATGCCACTTAGCGTACAGGTAGCCCCGGGTAGTAGTGGGTAAACTGCCCACATTTGGGAACCTCTGGTGTGCCCCAGGTCTACAAATGTAGCTGCATACTCATTGTGTGGGACATCCAACACCAGGAAATTGTTACCTGCGAGGGGCGGCTCGTTCAAGCTGTTGTGACACAAAGTTGGTGAAATCAGGGACCTTCAAGTGCTTTCAAGAAGAGTGAGGTTTTCTGAGATTGTATGAATACCCAGAAAATGTTTACATTTTACCTAACCTAAACCTAGCAAATAGAGTGCATGTGGCGATGAAAGTAAGATCTGAACTGATGTCTCCTGACTTTAGGATAGGTTCTTATCAACTAGGCCAAATATTCCAAGTTCTTTCCTGCTACAATCCTTCTTTAAGAAACACCTCTACTAAAAGTTTACTGCTCTTTGGCTTTCAAGAGTGAAACTGCCATCTAATATGTTTAATTTGCAGAAACAAAGAGTAAGTGCATATACTGAAATTTAGACTTTGATAGCGGCCAATCAAGTTGGCCTGTGTTTCTGCCTCTATTCACATATAGGAGCCGATTCGCAAAAACATTCATGAGTATGGTAAGCAGTACTACACGACTTGATAAATCAGCACCGACATATCAAACTTTCTCTTGGGAAACAACTTTCTCTCGGTAAAAGTGCAGTCCCAACAGTTTATGCTAACTGTATATGAATATTTCCTTAATATTCCCATTTAATCCCATATTAGATGTTGTGGGGTCCATTCAGAAAGGCATGTAAGAGTACATAACAAGTACTACAAAATTCCAAAATCTTTTTGTGAATAGGATCCACCTGCAACAAATGTTATGCTAGACAATTGGTCACCCAAGTGCATCCAACCCCGGCATGTTCACTGGAGCTCTTGTCGCTTTCTGTAGTCACCACCCTGCCAATATACAAGAACCATCTTCTATTATAAATTCTGAGCTTCCACCATAGAATCAAGACTATTCTCCTGCTGGAAAAGGATTCCCTCAGGTACAGGTTTTCCCCATAAAGGCATGGGATCAGAACTGTATCCCAACAATGAGTACACATCAAATTCAGATCACCCCTAAATATTACCTTCAGACGGATCTCCCCTGGATTGATCTAGCGCAAAATAGGCACAATCCCCGGCATCAATTTAGATGAGTAATAATCACTAGTAACTCCGACCACTCTATAACAGAGTTCTAGATGAGGGAAAATTTAAAGGGTTTTATTGCGAAACCAATTCTAAACTACAAGCTAGATACATTAAATGCCATGAAGGCTCACATCCAAAGTTATGCAGAGGAGTCAAATTCAGAAATAATCTAAAGTCCCAAATGAGCAGCAAAATATAAAAATATTGGAAACTGTCTCTAGCGAAAAGGGAAAGTCTTCTAAAAAGCTGTCTCACGTGCAGAATCAAGAGATTCTTATACCCAATTATTGGATAACAAATTAAAGAAAAAACAGAATCATGTTACATGATCACAAGTAACAACTCTTTTGGCAAATCAGATAATTCTCTGTCACTTCTAAACACATAAGCACCAACCCATTTTAAGGAAGCATCGAGAATCTTTGGTTTGTTACCATCCATAGATGTCTAAAATAATATGAAACATTTCAAGAATGATGCTTTATGCTAATGAATAAGACTAGGTCCATCAACGACCCACAGTGGAAGAGCCTTGAAAACTTTTAGTTAGAAACACTTGGAAGTTCATCCAAAGCACATGCGCACACCCAAGACATCAGCTTGTCTTTGCTTCTGCAGAGGTTGTGGGGAGAGAAGATGCGCAGGGGACCGAGATGGGATGAGGGCGAGCCGGGCGAATGGGAACAAGACCAGCAGAGCAGCGTGCCTGTTATCCAATATGGAGTTTCTATAGAAATACCGTAAAACTAAATTACATTAATAATCACACTTCTATATTCATAATAAACCTGGTTCAACTGTAATTGGGTTAATTCAGAATTTGAGTGTTGGATCCAATATAAAAATCATTATTCATGATTATTATTTATTCATGAAAATATAAACCCAGGAAAAACGCCACCACAAAAGTAGGCAAATCTTCATCTTATACCCATCGGCTCTTTGGACGCAGTTTGAATATATCTACATTTACTCGCCTCTGATTGGCTAACCTGTAGTTTTGTCACTTTGTAATGGTGTCCCCAGACTCTGTAACCCGGGTTTATTCTGCTAGAGATGTGACTTCTGGAAGAATAAACCCAGGAATTTGAGTCATTTATGCACCCTTTACTACAAAGTGTCTCACTGCTATCCCGCCTCCTGCAGGTGTAAAACAGTCACTTTCACACCCTCCGGAGACCCCTGGAATCCTGTAACTAATCTGAGGGTCTCCTAAGTACTGCCTCTCATCACCTACAGATTCATGATGGGGCACCTAGCCTTGACCCTCTCAGAAATCTCTACCATGACCTGCCATCAGCTAAAACACACCTGGCTAGAGCTTTTCCGAGCTCTAACAAATGAGTAATACTTTTTTTTAAAAAAACCCTTACGAAGAAGCAACAAAAAGTATTTTGATATATTAAAATAATCTCTGTAAATCGTATTTGTTAAAAATAGATTTGCCAGTGCATATCTTCCTCAAAGGCAGTTCTGCATGAACGGATCCTACAAGCTGTGGGTGTTGCTGACCGCTGGTGCAGCCATTTTCATGCCCCTGGGGTGGGATGAATTTGAATAGTTGCTCAAGGTAATTTCCACTTAGGCACACTCTACAACTTCAAATGGCTCAGCAAATGTGCACCAAATCTATCCTGAACAATATCACAACAGGAGTAAAGGTGCGGCAATTATTTATTTTCAAGAATGGGTGTTTTTCAAGTTTCAACCCGGTAAAAAACGAAGATAGATTCAAAGGTGTTTTATACCCTATGTATTTGCTTTGGTTTGTGTGAAGAAACTTTATCTCACCATACCAAAAATATAGCCCTCTGTTTCCATGCTAATTACTTCCTGGTTTATTTCCAGTTCAAAATCAATGCATAAGAAGCAGGATGCTTTTGTCCTGCACATCAGAGAAATCTATTTCAGATATGATGTTATATTTGGTACATTCAACTGTTGGTTATGCAAAAAAACACCATAGTACTGCGAAAATATAGTGCATCACAAACCTCTTGTGCATGACATTTTTCAAGTAATAATTGAATTGTTCTAAGGTTTAGGGTTCAATAACAATAGGTGTGTTTGTGTTGCCGTTCCATTCCAATTGCACAGTTTGACCAAAATGTCTAACACAACTCTTCAACAATACTTCATGCATTTCAGAAGTGATCATATCATTCTCTGAAAGGAAGCCTTACACCAAAATGATGAAGAAGTGAGACTGTGGGTCAGAAGGATGTGATGTAACATTCACCTGTGCAAGAAGCACTAACCCTCCTGGAGCTGATTAGGCACTTTCTGTCCACCCCACACAAAGCCTCAGATTTTCTTACAGATATTTTAGGGGTGCTGGCTCACAGAACTTTCTTGCACATTCTAATTTGAGATAACTATTAAATGACCAAGAAAAAAGAACACCAATAGAATAAAACGAGATGATCTTTGTAGCTACAAAATAGAAAAGGATGAAAGTGATTGAAACAGTCTTAACTAGGGGTGGGCGGAATTTGCCGGAATTTGCTGTACCGTAACTACAGCAAATTCCAGCAAAATGATGCAAGATTATGCAGAATTACTCGAGGAGTGTAAACTAGCATTTAGTACTTATCTTAGCGCAAAATGCACCCTCACATCCAAAATGGACCTGAGGATGCCTTATGAACTATTAAAATAGTGCTAAATGAAACAGATCAGCAGCAGCCAGTAGATGCTTCTGACTACTAAGTTTGTTGTTACTGTGCTCCTGTGGTAGGATTTTTTTGCCAAATTACTCATAATTACGTGCATGGGCATAATTGTGGTAAGTTCATATTAAAAGAGAAATTCAAAATAGTTCTGATTACTCCAGCATAATTTAAATGTTGCCCAGGTGTAGTCTTAACTACTTGCAATACTCCTGCAGCATTTCAGTCTAATGCTTTCTTAGCTTGTCTGTGGAATGGGGGATTACCCAAAATAATTCCCATGGGTTAAGAGTAATTTGAGCACTTCAGTCCATCTTTTTTTTTTGCATTTTTCAGTGTGTCTTTAGAAAAAGAAGAATATGTTCAGACATCGGTGCCCAATTCACTGTGCCGTAGGGATTCGATCTGTACCCCATCCCATGAGGTTGAATAAGGCAGCCACACATCTGGGGTGCTTTTGTTTTCATTCAGAAGAGATGGGAACCATCAGGACAGTCTTTGCTGGTTTGGGATGGGACTAATTTGACCACTATGGTTGATCCCTTTCTATAATGTTGATAAAAGAAACCAGAAAAGTGTTAATCATTCACACAAGCATCTCCATCATCCTCCTTTACCACTGTGAAATACTGTTATGTATAGTAACTTTCTATAGCATGAACATTCTCACCCCATAGTGGATGGCCAGCTTAGTCCCATATGACCCCTTGTGGCCACTATCTTTAATCCTCATCCTCACTATTTTCAGTGGCTTGCCCATCTCTTTGGAAGTCTGCTGTGATCGCGTCACCAGCAAGGTGTGTTGATGTCTCAAACTAGTTAATTCACCAGCTTGTTCAGTGTTATATGAAAATCACACCCATAATCTGCACTTCCACCGTCCATTTTCTGAGGTAGGAGCCATATATTGAGTCATTTATTAAATATATGTTTTGTGGCATTTCTATTTATTTATAAGACCAATTAACACACATTTACATTTTCTCTAAAAGTTAGCCTACATGACTGTGGGATCTGAATAGGAAGCATGTCACTGGAAATGTGTACTGACTCTCAGGACTAATTGATATTGCAAGCGTAAGTATATCAATGCTTGTTTCTATGTTCATTTTTAGATGGCGGCAGCAGCTCTTGCTTCTTTCCAGCCCTCTGTGCTCAGCATACACAAGGTTGTCTTTGTGAAGGTGTGTTTGCTGCATGTGCCTCACATGTAGTACAATTTTTGTGAAGATAAGCTGGTAAGCCTTTTGCCTGTGCCTCCTCTGGTGTTCCAGTGTTTGGCGGGTTAAGAAGATGTGAATGTTTCAAATGCCTTATTCTGTGTGTCATCTTGGTGAGGATAAGCAGGTGTATTTGAGGCTTGTATTTACTCTTCAGTACCATAATTGTGAGGGTAGAAGGTATGTCTGTGTCTGCTGGAGTCACATACTTCTGTGAGAGTATGTATGTTTGTCTGCTGCTTGTGCCTTATCATGGGTGCCATCTTTGTTAGGGTATGCTGACTTGTCTGCTGCTTGTGCCTTATCATGGGTGCCATCTTTGTTAGGGTATGCTGACTTGTCTTCTGCTTGTGCCGGTTTCTGGGTGCCATCTTTGTTAGGGTATGGTGACTTGTCTGCTGCTTGTGCCTTATCATGGGTGCCATCTTTGTTAGGGTATGGTGACTTTTCTTCTGCTTGTGCCGGTTTCTGGGTGCCATCTTTGTAAGGTATGCAGATATCTTTGCAGGTTGTTTTTCATCCTGGGTGCCCTCTCTTATAGGGTAAACAGAAGTCTTTGGTGGTTGTGTCTCATCCTGGATGCCATCTTTGTGGCAGCAAGCAGACTTCTCTGCTTCCTGTTTCTCATCTTGGGTGCCATCTTTGTAATGATGATCTAGTGTTTCACCACTCCTAAGACATTACCACAGTTACTCAACGAAAATAAAATGTTTGCAGAGAAAATGAGAAATGTATTGACAACTACTAAACAGTAAGGCGTGATACGTTTGATGATCTGAATGGTTTTTTGTCCATACCGATGTCTTATAAATAAACACAAGAACAGTGACAAACCAGTTTAAACAGCTCAGGAGAAACCAGAAAAAAGTATGCACCACAGGGTAGGAAAAGGTATTATTTCCACAGTATTATCTTTGGAGACCTATAGAAAAGGACTATGGAAGCAGAAAGAATAAGGAAGATATTAAAGGACAGGTGGTAGAGGCGCAGTGACATGTTTTAAAACTTAAATAATTGTAATTGTAGGAGAGTCATTTCCACAAACTAGGAAGACAGATTTCCTGGAGAGAGATATAAGCAAAGATGAGAAGGAAGGTTTGTTGAAACTCTAGGATTCACGGTGACTAAACACACATGTTATCATAAAACTTACTATTGAGGAAGCTGTGCACCTCACCTACAAATGCAAACTCAACAATAGAATATTTGCAATATAACGCAAAGTCCAGTGAAGCAAAACAACCCCATGAACTGTGTGATTTGGCATGAACTAAAGTTAGATGTGTTACTTGAACAAAACATGTTGCATTCTTTCTGGAGTTGATCAAAGATGGGGCAGAGCAAACTTTCAGAAGAAGCTTGTTATAGAAAGTTGGGACTTGGACTGCAGACTTCCAGTCTGTGATGTTTGCATCGTGTTTCAGTGATCACTTCCAGTTCTAGAGGAGCAGGCCGCAATGTACTTCTTCGAAGGTACATAGCCAAATTCTCAGATAAATAAGCAGGAGCCCTGTTAGGAAGCCATTTTACATTAAATAAAGCACTTTTATGAACTGGAAGCCAGTCTCGCACCCAAACACCCTGTAACTATCTCTTCTCCAGAACTGCACTAGGAAGCTACAATCATCTACAAACTCTATTGTCTGCGGGAGCTAGTGCTGAGTGATGACATTAGGCGCTATACTATGGTCTTAAATGCGACTTTAGGCCAAAGCGGTGAATGCATCCGGTCTGTCTTTCTTCTAGCAACATTGCAAATCCATCTACGATGACGTCACTACGCTATAAAATGCTCTCACATCTATAAAGGGCATGTTTGAACTTTAGAAAAAACTAACTGAATCAATCAATAAATAAATGTGTTTTGATCTCAGCAGAGGGGAAACCAAATATTGTTTCTTTCATCCACAGATTTCTTGCATCCGTCTGAACTCCATGAATTGTAGGGTATTGTAGGCTGAAAAATCTAGGCCCATACTTATACTTTTTCAGCACCGCAATTGCGCCGCTTTTTGACGCAAAAGCGGCTCAAACTTACAAAGTACAATTGTGTTTTGTAAGTTTGCGGCACTTTTGCATCAAAAAATGACGCAAATGCGGCCCTAAAAAAGTATAAATATGGGCCCCAGTGTTTTCCATTTGTGACAAGCAATTTTAGTTCGGATAGCTGAACTTCAAAAAGATTACTGCATTGCCAGGCATAGTAATTACTTTTCAAAATATTCCTTGATTTGCCTCAAATAAAGAAATCAATGGGCTGCAATCCTTGTTTGTGTGGGGTTATGAGTCAGCAGTTATTTCAATGAGTCATACAAGAGTGGTTAGGTGAAGAGAGATGCTCAACCATACTCCTTAGTAGTAAGGCGCAAACATTTTTTGACACTTGTAAATCTTTAGGTACCAAACAGATCAATCTGTGATATCGGGCCTCATTACGACCCTGCGGTTGCGGTGGTCTGACCGATTTCGTGGCGGTCGGTCCACCACATTACGACCGTGGCAGTTGTGCCACGGTCAGACCGCCAGCACCGCCAGTTTTCCTCCACAAGAGGGACTGGCGGTCCTCATCCTCCAGGGCGGAACTGCAAACAGTGCCGCCCTGGGGATTACAACCCCCCTCACCGCTAGCTTTTACATGTCGGTAGCACTGCAATGTACATGCTGGTGAAGACGAGGGGCAGGAGGCCCAAGGGGGCCCCTGCCCTGCCCATACACTTGGCATGGGCAGTGCAGGGGCCCCCATGGCCAGCCTCGTCACGCTGTTCACTGTTTGCATTGCAGACAGTGAACAGCGGGACCGGTGCTGCTGCACCTTATGCACTGCAACATTGCCACCGGCTCAGTTATGAGCCTGTATCAAAGTTGTAGGCTGTTCCCCGCTGGGCAAGACCCAGCGGGGAACCCGTAATGGGGCCCGTGGGAAGGCGACCGCACTGGCAGCAACCTGACCTCAGGAGTTTGGCGGACAGCTTTCCATCCGCCAAACTCATAATGACCTCCATAGTCTTATGCCATTTCTAAGAAATGTTCCCTTAAAATCTGTGGGTACGCACTTTCTGCAGAGCATCATGCTAAAGGATCCATTTCAGGCTGTGTTTGGATTGGCTCATGTCTATAAACACCCAATGTTGAGGCGACATACCACATTTGGAATAACACGAATATACACTCATGATTAAAGCATATCTCGCAAAGTTTAACATGAGGGTAAAATCAAGTTTAATAAGAACTTGATTGATGATCATAGTTTATTAACTTTCGGGTGATATGAGTGCTTAATGAAATCGACTAGGTCCAATCATTGATCAATAGAGTGTGATCTATTTAAAGAAAAGAAGAACCGTGAAATTATTAAATACTTTGTGAGCACTCTTCAGGCATAATCAGTGACGTAACGAAACTTGAGGGGGGGGGGCTGCAAAGTACCTGGAGGGCCCCTCCTTCCCACTGGACCCAGTCAGGGGCCTGCCCTCCATGCACACTACACTGTTCTGAGGGGGTTCCCCTGGTGCTCGCCCCATCCCCTCCTGCAACCTGGGGACTCCAGGGGCCTTTGTTACGTCACTGGACATCAGATTTTTGTTTACACTTATTCACTTCTTACCTTTGTTCAGGGAAATGGAAATTTAGTAACAAATGGATAGACTATAAGAGAGGGATTTTCATGAAATCTACAAGGGTTTTACGACCCATTTTATTTAAAGTAAACCATTTTGTCTCATTTAAACTACCCCAATTGTCAATCCTCTGTAACTCAATTTGTGGGCAGTGCAGTTCTCTGGGAATCCTGACTCACGTGTTGGCTCAGGGGCCAGTTATTCTTAAGCTTTGAAACACATGCCAAGGAGTTTGTAAAATATTCAGGCTGAGATTTCTCCATATCCCTCGAGAATCATTTTCAGTTGGGAGGATGAAGTTAGCGCACACGATGAACCAATTTTTATGGTAAGTACAACAGCTAAGTACATGAATACACTAAATTGGAAAAAGCCCTAAAGCACAAGAGTTTTGAGAATGGGAAAGTTATCAAATAAGTGCTGCTGGCTGCAAGAATTGATTTCTCAAGTGACCAGTTGGTTTAGGAGCTTTAATTTGATGCAAGGAAAGTTAATGGATTATTCATACGGATTAATTTAAATGCTGCACTGTACCATGAAAAACTGAAAGAAACTTATTTTAACCATATTATTGATTAAATAGTTGTGATTTTCATCTCATGCATTTCATTCTCACAACTCTACTCCCATAATGAAAAATATTGAAAATGATTTAGAATTCTTGTATTCGTATTCCTAAAATTATTTGTGCATACCACTGTGCCAGGATCTATCTTACAAATTGCAGAAATCACAATCAAAAACAGTGCATAGCACAGTGTAAGGTAGACTTTCAATGTGTATGGTGCAAGAACATTGATCACAATGTCTCACACTAACAGTGTGTCTTTGGCACACAATATTAATACTGAGGGTACGGGATGGCGAAAATACCTAATGATAAACTAAAGACAGAGTTACTTTACAAAAAGGAACAAGTAATATACATCACAGTAAATGTATATGATAGAAAACAAATCACAAAAACAACAGAACATCCATAGTTACGAGCTTGAATTGTAATGGCGTAATAATGGCAAACAAAGCAGTAGTAGAAATTGATAAGGGCATATCTTTATTGATTTATGTATAAAAACCCAAAGACATATAAATATCAGAATATATAGCAATCATAAAACATCAATGGTGGAACACGTGGTGGTTTACTCTGCAGAATTCTTCAGAATTACATAACAACTCTGCAAGATTCTGCAGAGTTCTGCCAATGGTGGAAAATGTGCGCCTTGCACTGCTCGCGCTGCTATTTTGTACCGGTAACGGGAGTAGCGCTCAAAAATCAGTGCTATCATGCATTGCGCAAGAGCACGCAGAGAAGCAGTCCTCTGACCGCAGCTGCTCGCGACGCGCCTGCGTTGGAAAATTGCGCGAGAAGATGCTCTTCTCGCTCGCTGGCATGCATTGGCTGCAGCCTCGTCGGATAAAAATTCCGTCATGCGGCGACTGGTGGAAATTGGCCTGAACTCCACATTATAAAGGTAAACAAGAGTAGCCGAATTCCGCCAATTCTGTGAGCGGAATGAAACATTGCGCCCACCTAATTAACCTATAAGAAGATACATTTGTTACCAGAGAATAGGTAAATTACTCATTGAGACTTTAGAATGCATTGTACTTGGAAGGCAATTGCTGTAGCACAGAAACCAGCATAAATCTTATTGTACATGCAATGATAGTGATAAAAGAAAATGGCATACAATTTACAATTCAATTTCTTTATTAAAACCATTGCAATTAATCAACCCATCATTGTGGTTAAAATATAAAACGCCAAATTTATATGACTTAAATATATAAAACATATCGTGCCTTATATGGGCTTAAAATATACAATTTTCCTTCCATATCAATGTAATATGCCCTAAAACCCAACGCATCACACATTCTGCCACTCTGCAGGCCCCTTTTAGATCAGTAAGATGTAAGCCCAAATTTTACAAATCATTGAGGTACTATTTACTAAGCTGAATTATGACCCTTGGTGGTCTGTTTACAATCAAATTTGTTTAAAAAATTTGTTTAAAAAATAACCAGCGGTAGGTTTATCCACATTGCCTGAATCGAGCTACTTGGCCCAGTTTGTTATGGTGGCCCGTGTTGCGTCCTGTTTGCCAGAGTGAGAAATTTTACCAGCCGGCAGATTAGCTGCGGCTCGCCAGAGGCAAAGCAGGCCAGCACCATTAAATACCTTCTTCAGCAATAAAATCCTTTCTGTTAAGAGCTTTTCGCAGGTGCAGTATATCCTCAGTGCCAAAAGTAGGCAGAGGACAGCTTGTGTTTGTCAGATCTCTCTGCCAGGGGGCTGGATTAAGGGTGTAAGGCAACAGCCCCAAGCGGTACCGCAAGAACCACTCTTTGTTGTGTCTTGTGTAGCCCGGGCCGAGATAGGTCTGTGGTACCTGAGCTGTATGAGCCCTCCCTGAAAAGGTCACCTTATCCTCTTCTAGAGACTGTAACTTGATGGATTTCCAAACCAATTTTTTTAAAGAGGAGGTGCCTGGTGGGAGTCTCCCATAGTTGAGTACGCCCTGTCACAGCCAGGGACTCATTGAGGTCTGCTTTGTCAGGCCAGAGGTTCCCCTGCGGGAGCTCTTGACACGGATGGTAGTCGAGAGTGCCTGGGGCTGCAGCCCTGAGTTTCCTCCAAAAATTAATATAGGCAGCTCGTCTCACCAAGGATTGTTCTACCAGGCCAAACTCCAGTCTAATTTGCGATGGGGAAGTGTATCTCAGTAGACTGAAGATGATCCTCTATGCTTTTGCTACTGTATGGTCTAAGACCCGCACGTCCCTTCCTCTTAAGATCTCACGGCCATGTTATTGTGGGTAGGAGCTTGACTTGTATTTCCTGTGGGAGAGGAGTGAATGAGGTCCTGTTGAGTTGAGCTTTAATCTTTTTATAAATATGGCTAAGGCTATGCCTTTCCCTGATATTGAGCTCCTTTGTTGCGGTAAGTTGCCTGATTTATCCACAATCACTCTGAGGTATTGGTATTCATTTGCTTGTTGAAGCCGTGTCTCGTCCCAGTACCATGCCGGAGGGTCTTTCTTCCTGCTGCTGTCACAGTGCGAGTTTTATCAAAGTTAATCCTCTGAGCATTTTTATCCATGTCTTCCTTGGTTGCATTCGTAAGTCGCTGGAGACCTACTTTGGTGTGACTGATTAGTATCAGGTCATCCGCTTCCACGAGGCTCCACACCGCCTGTCCCTCGAACCGTGGGGCGTGTGGATTACAAGGCATCAAGGGTACCTTCTAGGTCTGCTAGGTATAGATTGAACAGTGTGGAAGCCAGGACACGCCCCGCTTCAGCCCTTTGCTGGTCGGAATCCTCCTGAAGAGGTGTGTGCCGGCTCCCATCCTTACCTGTACCCAGGTATCAGTATGGAGGGCTATAATCAACTCCAGTAGGGTCTGAGGGATGCCCCAGAGGGATCACTTCCTCCAGAGCTTGGACCTCTCCACATGAATGAAGGCCGCCCTGAAATCAATGAAGCACAAGCGCATTGGTTGTTTTTGAGCCTTCGCCTTACCAATGAGGAGTGAGATGGCCATGACGTTTGTTGTGTCGGTTGTTTTTGAAAACCCGGTTTGGTTAAAGGGTATTATACCCTTTTTTGCAGCCCAAGCCAACAGTTGTCCTAGCAGGATTCCTGCAAAGTACTTTGCCCCGGCATGGATATGGGCTACTAAATAGAAATTTTTCGGCAGCGATCAGTCTCCACTTTTAAAGATTGGTGAGATTATCGATCCCGAGGACAATGGAATCTTGGCAGTGAGCCCAATTTCAATGTAGAGGGGCTCCAATGCTTCAGCTCCGAAGTTGATATTATGTTTACAAATAGAGGGGGTGTACCACTTGGAAACGAACCCCCTTCCCGAAAAAAGGCTCCTTCCTTTCTGTCTTTGGCTATCTGGCATCGAATTAAGTTTATTATTGAAGTGATCTCCAAGGCACCTCGCCCATTCGGTTTCCCATCTGTGGGAAGAAATATCCCCATGCGATGGCAAATACAATTTCAATCACAATCCATATGCTAAGCAAAAAGATGTAAAGGAGGGTTATGCAGGTGAAATGAAACCGAATATTAGTAAGACCCATACAAATAAAGCCAGTTGGATGGCTTAGCTAGTTAAATGCTCGCTGCTGACATCTGCTGCAAGTGATATGTCAGGTGTTCTAATCCCAAAGAGGCCAACTCAGCTGCCCTTCCTCTCAAGCCGGTAAACTGAGTACTGTTACACCGGGTTAATAGTTACCCCTGGCATTGTCTGTGCTTATGGATGGTGGCATGAAACAATATATACAATAAACGTTATTACTTAAAATAAATAGACCTGTTGGACACCAGAGGGTTTTACAAACAATAAAAACGGTAATTCACTTCTGATATCTGGGAGAGTGGCACTTTCCCTCTGGGGTGCAGAAGGCTTATTTTATACTTTAGCCCCAGGTCTGGAACATTTTTAGGAAAGTGAACTGCCCCCAAATATTTGTAGTAAAAAACTAGGGATACCTCCTCAATAGCTAGTTATTTTTGTAATAAAAACGTTTAACCCTCTTTGTTAACTATTTAACATTGTTGTGAAAAACTCTGAAGATTATCACTTAGAAGTAAACAAATATACAGAGACGATTATAAATTCAGAATAGAAAAGAGTTGGACTTGGTCTACTGCAACCTTAATTTAGATGCACAAATGAGGATTCTGGGAAATTCAGCTGCAGTTAAACTTCAAGTTCGTATTGGGTAATATTGTCATTTTCCAGCGGTGTGATGAGGTTTTTACTCTCCCTCTATTGCATTACACTCCCAATTTACAGCTTTTCCCCTGTTTTCCAAAGAAGTTCTTTCAAACATAGATTGGTGGTTTGACCCCACAGTAGGATATGAATCACTGTACCTGGAGGTACTTCTGAATTACCTCCTCACTTTGATGTTGGGTACTGGAGCATGCCGCCATCAGTCCTCAATGGTTCAAGAGCTTTACCATACCAAGAAAATCCTGTCCCCGTAAACACTGCTTTTGAAATTTGAAAGTCACTCGCCCTTTCAAACTGTGTGATAGAACACGGATTTGGAACTGCAGAGAAAAGAGAGGTAAGCCTCTGTTCTCATCATTGGCCTGCAATGAACTGAAACAGCAGCATTGCTCTGGTCAGTTTCAATCATATACGCAACATGCAAAAATATCAGAATCTGTACCTTCACCAAGAGGTTTAGGGCAGGACGCCCACCATGACTGCAAATATGACGGCTAATTATGACAGCAAACTTTTAGTCCAAAATTAAACATCATGGTGTAGTTCCTTTTATGATGCTAAATCTTGGGCACAGATGAATTGATTTCTGAATGCACGCTCAACCATCTGAAACTGCAGGAAAAACCCTCTGCTCCCTATGAGCCCTGTAGGCAAATAGGCTTTGCAATGTAAAAGCTTGACTGGAGGCCAATTTTGTGGGCAGGATTTTTTTTACAACATAGAACAGCTGAATTGTATTCAATATTCCCAGATTCTCTGTGTCCATTTCACACTCAACATGGAAAGGATCATGCTCACTTTGCCTGATCAACAGTGCAAGAAATTTTACTCACCTCACTTTATGATTTCACCACGGATCGTAAGAAGTTCTGTGGTTCGTACAACTCTGGTCCCATGTTCACTTGAGTTAAGGAGAGATCCCTGCCCATCTCAGGAAAGAAGGATCCCAACACTTCAAGAAATACTCGGGCTCAGCTCATCCAAGGTAAGGATCTAGAGTTTGTTAACCACAATTCAAGAAGGAATTGTACCCAAATAACTTAACAGAATAACCTCGCCATAGGAATGATTAGGATCATGTCACATGAAGAACAATCCAGGTTTACCTTAGGCCATGAAAGATTTGTGTTCTTTTAGCCTCAGAAAAGATCCACACTCCTATTTCCTCAAAAATGATACCTTTTCACTTCAATCTAGGGTAGATGCTCTCCTCATCTCTGGAATGCATCATTCTCATCTGACCTCACAAGAGATCCATCCTCACCTCACACAGAATTCATTTTTTTCTGAACCCAAGAAAGGATCCTTTCTCACCTTATTTCAGAACCGATACATACCTCACTTCAGGAAAAAAGCCATACTGATCTCACCTTAAGAAAGATCCATATCGTCCTAAATTGATTGAGCATCTATTCTCGCATCACCTCAGAAATCATGCATACTCATCTCACATTAAGAAGGATCCATAGTCCTCTCACCTCAAGAAGTACCCATGTTCACCTCACCACAGAAGGATAAATGCTCACCTCAGATCCATACTTTTGTCCCCTTAAGAGGGACCCATGTTCCCCGAACATCACCTAGGATTCTTGATCTTCTAAGCTCAGAAATAATCCATGCTCACCTCATCTCAGAAAGGACGCATGCCTAGCTCAAGTCAGAAAGGAACTGTAACCATCTCTCCTTAATGTGTGAGGATAAATGCTCTCCTCGCCCCAGGAAGAATCTGACCTCACAAAGTATTCCTGCTCATCTCACCTCTTAAAGGATACCTGCTCGGCTCACGTCAAGAACGATCCATAGTCCTCTCAGCTTGAGAAGGGTCAATGTTCACTTCACCTCAGAAATGATCCTTGCTCCTTCACTTAAGAGCCATATTGATGATCTCACCTTCGGAAGGATCAGGCCACTTCAAGTTAAGAAGGGCCCATGCTCACCTCACCTAAGATCCACCTTCATCTCAAATCGGGTACTATCAGATACCTTGAGTAAAGAAGGATTGATCATAATTAGGGCTCCCGGTTTTATGGTAATTATTTTATTAACATTTCGGCCTGTATTTATCCATATTTATTTTTGAGCCATCTCATTGGTATTTATCTGTATGTATTTCAAGTTTTGTGAACAGATGAGGTTACAACTTGTATATTTTTGCACTTATTTAAAGGATAAACGAGCACTCATACTTTGTACCTGTCAGGTTTTAGCACATGACACAGCCAAAAATAATAAAATAATAAACAACATTAAAAAATAGTATACCAGCAAAAATACATGCTGAGATATGCAGTCATTTAGGCAAATCTCATTGAGCTTCATCACGCTCCATGCTGGCAATGTGCACAGCTATTGGCCAAAAATTAATCTCGGCACGGCGCATCCCTCAAAAGAAGCCAAATCATCTGTATTTTTCTGCTTTCAAAAATAAATACAGACAGGCAAAACAATGATTTCCGTCTGTATCTATAGGTAAATATCAGTAAAAATGGAACACAGACAGCCCTAATCATAATCTGACCCATGCTTACCTCACTTTGAGAAGGACCGATCCTCCCCTCACCCGGAGGAGCACCAAACACTGCATTTCATGAACACTGTAGAGAGGATGCTAAGGGCCTGATTTAGATCCTGACTGTATTAATGCCAAACCATGTCGACGGCAGACCCGAGAAGACCATCAAGTCGACGGTGTTCTGCCCGCCATATTTAGATGTAACAGCTCTTCAAGCGGAGGACTGGCGATGGATTTGCTGACACAGGGAGATAGTGGAGGGACCTAATGGTCTTTGTACAATGGCAGGGGCTGTGGAATAGAGGCAAGGGATGCACACACACTGTACCGTAGCCATATGTGTCCTCCTGGACTATACACCACAAAACACAACACATACACACCATCATCCACTACATGTCAAACACAACACTACCCGTACATGCGGAAAACACACATTGACATATATCCACGTCACAAGACACACACACACCATTGACATTGCACCCACACATGATAAAACAACAACAACCAGCACAACTGCACACTCAGTGACACAAACACACTCACACACAAGCACAACTACTACGTCACATCACATCACAACTACTACGACACGTCACATCACCACACAATACTCACCTGACTGTGTCACATGGCAACACAACATACACAACAACATTGATCTCACATGCAAGTGACACACATGCAGAAACAATCACATCACCCTCTCCAGCTTCCTCTACCAGACAATTCTCACACACACACACACACATACATATACGGACTCACATACATAAGAGATAGCAAAAACTTACCAGTACAGTACCAGTACAGGTCTCCTTGCAATGCGCACACATGGACACCATCAAGTGTGAGTGTACAGTCACTGTAGTATCAGCATTCATTTGGCAATTAATAATGACACCACAATGATGTGTGTATGTGTGCGATATGTGTTGGTACCAGTGTGTCCCCATGCATGTCTGACCCTCTATGTCCTGACATATGCACGTCACAGTGATTTAAAAAAATTATGTATATGCCTGCAGTGGTCCCGACCTCCCGTGCAGTGCCCACTCAACATACCCAGGTAATGTGGCGTCCATACCTTCGAGTCCGGCAAGGGGGCGGTGGTTATGTTTTCTCCGTGGGACTGTGGCAGCAGTGACAGCAGGTGTTGTCCAGTCGTAGATGGGTGTGAAAGGGGGAAAAAGGTGAGTTATTTTCACCCACTCTCCCACAATCTGCCAACTCAGAAGTGGAGGTTCGACCGCCACTGTTTTCTTGGCGGTAAGGCAAATCCCAACCTGTACGGTGGGAAGGGTAGCTGGCGTCCCGCTGGCATTCACTTTTCCCTCTCCCGCCATCGACATGGGTAGTGGTTCTTGGAAGCAGCGGCGAAACTAATGTGGGCTTTTGCCTATAAGACCACCAACATCTAAATACGGCGGGAGTTCTGTCACAGCGGCGGACAGTGTTTCAGTCGAAAAGTCCACCGCTGGACCATTACCGCCAACATCTAAATCAGGCCCTAAGCCGCTGCAAGATATTCAACACATGAATGAAGGGTGGAAATATGGAAACAGCAAAGGGACATCTGTCCCTCCTCTATAAATTGCCTTTATGTTCTGCATTTTCACTAGTTTTTACCCCTGCCTTTTGTTTAGGCCTTTACAAAATAAAGACACACGTTTAAATACCCACATTGTTATGAGAGTTCCCACTTGTAGTTGCTCATTTCATATTTGTGCCCACATTTATCTATATTCATTCTTTGCACATTTTATGTCTGTTTATCCATATGTTTTTGTTTAGTAAGCAAGTCCATATGTATGTAACTGATACAAATAAACCCACAATTAGATGCCTGGTGGGTTTTAGCATAATAAATGGACACTGATAACTCATCATATACTTATTTGAAAACATGCATACATACAACCGTTTTTTTCCTTTAGAAAACGTTTAACTTTTTAGCACTTCTTCAATCATTGACATAACTCAAAAAGCAGGCACAACATTTTCGTGCCAGTTTTTAGCACAGACATTCATCTAAATTCGACAGGCATTTTTATGTGACAGACATGTGCCAAAGTTATCAGTAGAATATATTAGACCTGTTCTAAATATAACAATAGAGTATACCAGATCTGTAAAATTTAGTTACCACCATTGCTTAATTTGAGCTGGTGGTTTCTGGTGAAGAGCACCAGCACTTATTTTTGGGGGGCCACACTTATTTTTCTGCAGCAGGAATTTCCTGCGAGCAAAAGACACATATGGGATAGATGGGGGAAGAGAAAGGCAAAAAAGCTTTACAAAGGGAGAAAGCAGAAAGCTGCAAGAGTGAGCTGAAGGGGCAGGGAGTCACTGTAAATGGGTTAAAGAGGCCCAAGATGGCTTTAGGATTACGCTGCTTCAGTATTCAGTGCTAGCACATTTAATTGCAGCAGCCGCATGTTTCAGAGGAGCTTTGTTTTTATTTACAAATTAAGCACTGGTTACCACTTTAGTATATATAACCTGTGGTAAAGGTCATATAAATCGCTATAGTATATAAGACCAGTGCCAAAGTTATCACTACGGTATATCAGACATGTGCTAAAGTCTAAAGTTATCACTAGAGTATATCAGACCCATGCTTAAGTTATTCCTACAGTACTCCAAGGTGAATACTCTCTATTACATGGTTTAATAGTCCTCTTCTGACCCACCTTCCAGTGTTGTGTTTCCCCTGACAATTCACTTTTAACATATAGGGGCCTCATTATGAGTTTGACGGAGGGGATTACTCCCGCCCGCCGTATTACAAGTTCCATAGGATATAACGGAACTTGTAATACGGCGGGCGGATATCCGTCACGTTTTTGATGGAGTAATCCCCTCCGCCAAACTCGTAATGAGGCCCTAAATGCATAGAAATATGGACAATGAGTCATTCCTACACCTTATAATCCTGATTGCTTTAAGTAGAATTTTCTGTATATTTTATTTACACAAGTGTATCATTTATTGTGCCTCTGTGTGTGATGTAAAGTGCTTTGACACCATGCACTGGGATGAATAACGCTATACAAAAAAACAAAAGAAAAAATAAATGAGTAGGTGCAATTTAAGTCATTATTAGCAGGGCCACTGAACTATGCAATTGTGTGGCGTTTTTCGGATAATTGTAGATTTGCTGCATTTGCCACATAATCCATCACCTGCTGCATAATCTGCAGATTTTAACAAAAAAATTCTCTCTAGCTCAAATGGTTTTAAAGTTACTAAAAACGCTGGGGCAAGTGTTGCAGTGAAGTGAAAGGCCCTTCGTAAAGTTTGGCTGGTCACCTTTATGTAGCTTATTACTATTTTAGGTTTTAAACTGGTATTAATGAGGTGCAACCAGTGCCCAGGCAGTGTTACCAAGTTTAGAAGTGATGAAATGCTGAAGTAATATTATACAAAATGTGCCGCATTATGCCACATAATTTGGCTTTTCTTGGTACATAATTTACTCAACCCTGCTGCGTAATGTGGCCCTCACTTGCTGCCTAATTCAAGTGGCCCTGATTATTAGTGTAATGACTCATACACACTGATAAACCTTGCATTCATACAGAGCATCCACATCTGTTGCACGGAGGTAAGGGTGGTGAACAAAGTCAAAAACCTGCCTCCTAGTCACAGTTTCTCTAAAGTGCTTGCCTTTGTTTCCCGCCATTGTATTGGACTCTAGGGCCCATATTTATACATTTTTAGCGTCGCATTTGCGTCATTTTTGTGACGCAAAACAGGCACAAACGTACAAAATACAACAGTATTTTGTAAGTTTACGCCACTTTAGCGTCAAAATATGCCGCAAATGCGGCACTAAAAAAGTATAAATATGGGCCTAGGTGTTTTGCTCCAGATGGCTCAAGGTAGAGTCAGGGGCTGAAAACCCTTTAAATCATGCCTTTGTTTTGGGCCCAGCAGGTAGTGAAAATAAGACAGCCCCCTTGCTGCCTGCAGTTTGCAGCACTGAACAGAATGCAGGCAGTGGGCGGGGCAACCCAATTGTGCCCTGGTGTTAACAAAATTATACTGGGATAAATTCAGCATTTTTCTCTGGATCGACTGGATCCCAGATCCCGCACACAAATAGCTGCTGGGAATCAGCCTGTCCTGCCTCTACTTTTCAGCACTGGCGTCAGGCCTTTGAAGTGACAGTCAAGAGGTAGACAGATTTAGGAGAAGAGGAGAGATATTTTCATGAATATGATGCATAAGGGGTTTAATTAATTGTCCAAGTGCGGTCTGGCAGCTGTAGGGGATCATGAAAGACACGGTCCAGACACAGAAGGTCACAGGAATGTAACCTCTGAACTTCTGAAGCGGCCAGGATTCTTTTAAGCAAAACACTGGAGCATTGGCGGCCCCAGCTGAACCAGGCCCTCTGCTCCCGCCAGCCCTACGCACAGTAACTCAAACCAGCGGAGCAGCTGTCGGGCATCGCTGAGGCGTCAATCACAGCAGCGGCCTGGATCCTTATTGGATGCTCCAGCTAGGAGGTTCTAAAGCAGTGATACTCAAAGTACAGCCCAGCGGGGGCGGGCGCTTGTGGCCCTCCTACCCTTTACAAGCGGCCCCTTGGTCACCATTGGCATTGTGCTGCTGTTTACTTGACTCAGCACTAACATTAAAAAAGATATTTGTTATATATATTTACAGGTAAACTGAGGCTAAAGAAAGGAAGTAACTAAGGTGTCCTGCACCACTTAACCTGAGGAACATCTTTATTTTTGAAGACATCTTGCAACAAACGTGTTACAATATGGTAAAGTCTCCTCATGATTCGTAAAACTGTATTTCATTAATATGCAGAAGTGTTGCACCTTACATCAAATCATACCACTGCGTTGAGAGGTACTTTTTAAAGTGATAGTTTTCAAACATAAATTTAGAAATATTCCTGCCACCCGCGGACAACAATGCCAATAGTGTGCTAAGAGGCAAGTCAGTTGTCATGTCCACCCTCTGGGTGGCCTGGGTTGCTACGCACATGGACAACATTATAGTTTAAGAAATCTACTACATGAGAAGGTTTTGTACAATGCACATCCTGAACTCGTGTATTTTAAGGTCCACTTATATGTGAAAAAGGAGGCAAAGTGAAAAGAGCAATTGCTTAGGATCACACAATTTGGCCAAGTGGGGGAGCCGGGTTTGATCTCAGGTTTTCTAGTTTCACATTGTGCAATTCAGCCTTCAGATGTAAATGCTTTGCTTCCAATACACCCACCTTGCACACCCCCCCTTACATCCCACCCCATGACTGACACCCTGCTGGCATCAGTGGGCCCTCGGTCACACCACGGAACATAGTTGTGGCCCCTCTGAAAATATTTATGCGTACCCATGTTCTAAAGGTTCCCAATCAAGCACAATCCCAGCTGGGCACAACTGCAGCTGCTGAACTGAAAATGTCACTGTAACTGAAGTAGCCTGCAATCGTTTCACCAGGGTCCACGTGTGCGCTTGTGATCCCGACACTCACGGGCGCGCCATCTTACATAATATCATAGTGATAGACTAAATCAAACAGAACTGTCTGATCCTATTGAATGATCCTTGTAATATACCAACAATGCTTAGTAATGCACTGATTCTATATTACATATGCACTAACACCACACCACAGAGAAACAGCTCTGCAACCACTGGCTTATGATAACTTTACACAACTAGATGCAGATAGCATTTGAAGGCACAGTACTTGATACATCCTATCACCCATGTATGTGTTCAAAGTGAAACATTTTTCATATCACACATTTCGTGTGCTGTAACGTAATTATTCTATCGGATGTATTGCCGTGGGTATAGCGGGCCATGCTAATGAGGGCCTAAGTCAGCCATGTTGCGATTGAGAACTATATATATGCTACAGGTAGCCCTGAATCTTGGTGCGTGTTGAACCCGCTCAGCGATCTTACCCAGCACCCTGGGGTTTGCATTACCTAATTAGGAAATTCCTAACAGGAATTCGCAAATTTGGAAATGCAACACCATTCGCACCTGTGGGCTTACAGGCCCATAGTGATGAATGGGGTCCCATTCCCTAATTGCGATTCCGTAATAGCGATTGCAACTTTTAAGAAATCGCTATTACCGAATCGCAATTTTCATGCATCCTATTTTGCATTTCTTAAATAGCGATTTCTTAAAAATCGCTGTTTAGGAAATGCAAATCAGGATAATGATACATCTGGCCCTTAGAAACTTGTGATTTAAACGCACCTGCAGAAAAGTTCCTTGTGCTCCAGCCTTCAGAAAGCAATTAAAATGTCAATGGACCTCTTGTGATTAATGTTCCTGCTAGGGAGGGAGATGGGAGTTTTGTCTAGCAGCAGCTTTGACTCGCCATAAAGTAGGGTTGAGGGTCAATATGCCTGCTGCAAAGAGCAGAATTATATTTTGTGTGGATAACTGAGTGGATTAGTAAAGCCAGACTTTACACGTGCTTTAAAACAAATGAATGTATGTGGAAGGGGGGCTATGGAGAGATGAGGGGCACATTTTCTGGGTCGTAGCTAGGGAATCCGAGGAGGTGGTCAGGGGGTGCCAAAAAAAGACTGTTGCACAGGGCGCCGCCAGTTCTAAAGCCGGCCCTGCATGCACATCAAAAGATAGAGGCATCCATGCACACAAAGACCAACACACATACAGTGGGGGGGGCAAACTTAATATTCCACCAACAAAGATTTGCAAAGGATGCATGAGCACATTTTGCCCAGTTGACATATTCCTAGAAATGAGATTTGAGGGGATTATTGTGAACTCCAAAAAGGCAATAAATCTGCTCTAATGTAGGAGTGAACCTCCTGGAGTATATTTCTAACGTCTGGAAGCCATAGCTTGTGGACAAGGAACTAAAAAGCTTGCAAAAGTTTTCTTTTAAATTTTACTACTGTTAGTATATTGATCTGCTCCAAAGCTGCATGCTTTATGAAACAATCGACAGCAACATTATTTAAAATATGAGATCCTAGTAAACTGCTGAATAAAGTCATCACATATTCTGAAAACCTGCAGAAAATCAATCGGAGCAGAAAATGTGAGCTCGGAGATATTGTCACCTGAAAACAACTACCTGGTTGTATTTTATGTGACCTATGACTGTGAGACATCTCCTCACTTTTCATTTTTCCACCACATATCGGTGGCTGAATTTCATGAAAATTTGCATTTTCATGACATTAAAGAAAACCTAATTTCACGTACCATTACACAGAGCCCACATTTACTGAGGTTTGCACAGGCTCTGGTGTGATACAGTGCATATTACAGCTGTGCACATGGTCGTTTGCGATGGAAGGTAAATGTAGGTAAATGTACACCATTGTTGCTTTGCTTTACATTAAGATATGCAAGGCTTTTAATAAATGTGGGCCACGATGTTTATCATTTTCCCTATGGACATCTCCTCTATGGTCCACAAATAAACAGGCTGGGCCACCAGGACTCATTTTTTGTGAACTTGGAATTATCTTTCATCATCAGACATTGACACAGACTAAGCAAGGGAATAATGAAATGGAGAAAGCAGGAAGAAGTGAAATATTGTAAAACAATGGCAAAGATAGAAAGGGGGTGTGAAAAGGACTCTCCCAGAGCACAATAAAGGGACAGGAAGAGTAGGGTGATGGAAGAATGAGAAGTGACTATTGGAGTCAAAATAAAATTCATAGAATGTGTTGTTAAAATGTATTTCTCCTGAAAGGGTTATCAGAATCCAACAGCATGGAGTTATTCTCTTCTTCCATCAAAGGGCATCATCAGAAGGCATGTATGTTTCGCTTCACTTAAAATTGCTTCATCAGGGCATACAATAAAGAATGTAGAAAATATATTTTGATTGTAGATTGAATACTCAAAATGTTATCAGTAGCATAATTTCGAAATCAAGTAGACGTGTGATAGACTCTGGATTGTTCAGCACACAGCGATATCCCTTGCACGGTCTCTTGCGATAGATCTTTTCCTCATTTTGCATACATGGAGGAAAGATGGATGAGGTGGACTCAAGACCAGACCGCTATTCTGCAGCCACGGCATTCCGCATGGTGAACTCCTAAATAAAACTTTGAGCCCCTGCACTTATTTATTTACAAATTAAGCACTGCCAACACAATCTTCTGACAAGATGTGGACTGCAGCAACATCTGTGGGACTTACAGATGATGGTTGCAGCTCTACAACAAATGAGATGCTATGTCGCATACGTCAAACTATGGATGTCCAGCATCTCATCTTTTCTGAAACTGCTGACATCCTCTCAATATTGGGCCCATCATTAGTGGAAGCGAAATGTTTGAACAGCCTTGTGCATTCAAGCAACACTGTAAAATGAAAAATACCTCCGACAATATCACACTGAAAACCATGTGCTTTACTTAAGTTCTTCTTTAGTATAAGACAGTCTTAAAATTTCCTCAACCTGGAAAACCCGGGCCTGAGTAACTCGGATTTTGTAAGTGCTTAAGATCACCTTGAGATGTTAGTAAATCGGAAAAGACAGGACAATCCCAAAACAGATTTATATCAAGGGTTTTGTAAGACCAGCTTAAACCGGGACAAAACCCCTTGTAAACCATCTTCCTTGACTTATATCAGTCTTGAAGCAGTCCTCAGCCATGAGTGAAAATTAGGAAACTAGGCCCAATGCACAACCAATCTAGTAAAGGACTTGGGAGTAGCCCTAACAGCTTTTTTGGATTCAAAACACCCCTTGATGCAATTTTTGTTCTTATCTCTCGCTTCATGGATGTGGCTTGTAGACTCTACAGCTGCAAAATGTGACACAAATCATGTCTGGGAGTGTGTGATTTTTTGGGGTGACAGTGTATAGCTGAGTCCCCACTTATACCTGCCTGTGCTTCATTGCAGTTCATACTTTTCGTACGCCAATGTGCGTGTGTAGTTTCCTCTCACAAGTATTTTTATGTGGGTGCCCACCCTGCTTAGTTTTTTTCTCTTGAGTGCTCTTACAGCCCGCTGAGTCATAACTGGTGAACATTTTGCATGTGGTGCAAAGTTTACCTGGCTTTTCCTCTTGGGAGACTGAAACTACCCTCGTACAAAATATCACGAAAGTCCTGTTTTGGTGTGGAACTTCGTGGGTGTTTTAATTTTTTGCCTTTTGTGAAACAATATGTAGTATATAAAGTAGAAAGATATGAGTGACTTAACAAACACCTAATTATGTCTCACTGGTTCAAGCCCATTGCAGACCAGTTTATCTAATGACAGAGTTGAGTGTGTCTGTGAATTCCCTTTTCTTCCACACTACGACACAGCAGTCAGACTGCAGGTGCAGGACACAGGGTGTTCTGCACGGAACTGCAGAACGCGAGTTAAAGATTTGCAACCAAGTTTGCTGAACTAATTATAGAACCCTATGTTACATAATTATTTCATCACCTTTCTAGCTTTTCATGCTCTTGACCCAAGTTGCACGTGGTTGCGCAGTTAAGCTAAGCTGCAAATCAACATCCCCATGAAAGATGGCCGACTTTCAAATCGTCATCCCCACAAAAGATGGCTGACTTCGGAATCATCATCCCCATTAAAGATGGCTGACTTTCAAATCATCATGCCCATGAAAGATGGCTGACTTTCACATCATCATCATCCCCATGAAAAAGATGGCTAACTTTCAAATCATCATCCCCATGAAAGATGGCTAACTTTCAAATCATGATCCCCATGAAAGATGGCTGACTTTCAAATCGTCATCCCCACGAAAGATGGCTGACTTCGGAATCATCATCCCCATTAAAGATGGCTGACTTTCAAATCATCATGCCCATGAAAGATGGCTGACTTTCACATCATCATCCCCATGAAAAAGATGGCTAACTTTAAAATCATCATCCCCATGAAAGATGGCTAACTTTCAAATCATCATCCCCATGAAAGATGGCCAACTTTCAAATCATCATCCCCATGAAAGATGGCTGACTTCACAATCGTCATTAAAGATGGCTGAATTCATATTCATCTTCTCCATGAAAGATGGCTGACTTCAGAATCAAGAATTAAATGAATGGTGATGTGTGTATTTGCTATCTGAAGGCATGAAGATGCACTAGCTTCTTACCAATCTATCTATTACAGGTGTTTCCAAAAGTGCCAACAAGCATCTTCCAGCAGCATCTGAGCGTTTTGAACCAGTGTAAACATTAGGAAAGTCAACAGCAAAATTAAAAGACATCTACTGGTTCCTACAAATAGAAAGTGGCAGCAGACTAGCAATCTGATTGATATAAGATTTTCGCTGGTTTAAGAAATATGGATTTAAGACTCTTTAAGTCCGAGAAAACATTTACATCAGACATTGCAGTCTTACAACTACATTAACCCAGCAGGACATTATTTAGACAGTCTTAAGCCGGAGCACAACATTTAAAAGCAGACTGACACAGGGGATTGGGAGGTGAGAATAGGACGCCCCAGAAACTTACACCATAGTGAGCTAGAATGCACTCTTGAAACATGCAGGGCTAGAAAGAACTCCCATCAAAAACAAACCAGGCCCATCTACTCTGTTTTTTCTTTATTTGATTACTATATGTAAATATACAGTACAATGTATATGTCGAGCATATATAAAAATTCAATGTAAACAAACAAACATCTGCTATCAAGTAATATATTCTGCTCAGGTTTAACTCTTCAAAGGTCTGTGTCACCATCAAAGTACATTGAGAAAACTACAAAGGAAATGAAAGTACATTGAGAATTGATAATAATAAAAAAAAATATATAAAAAAAAGTCCTGTAGCAAAAATGTTTTGGTCCAATGTAGAATCAAAGAACCTTCTCATCCGGGGATCGAACTGATGCAGCTGGGTATAAACGATAAGCGAAGAGACTGATCAATTAAGCACGATTTTCACTTTAGCTGACATTTTAAAAGAAAATAGAAAAAATAATGCCATTTTTAGATTCATGGAAAAAACATCTTATTGGGCGTTTTCATCATTTTTTCTTTGTGATTCGGGATATCTGCGGGCACGTGCCGCACCTGATGCTGCTTGCCTGGTCCATTGTTCGGGAGTAGTTTGCAACTTAAAATTTTGCAATCACCTGTGACAGTAGGAGCCTCACACGCCTGGTGCACACAGAGTCTTACACGGCTGTCACTTGAGAATCCGCGTTCATCCTTAATAATTATGACCACCTTGAGTTTTTTTTGTATTTTTCCTATTTTTAACATGGCTGTCACTTGAGAATCCAGTTTCATCTTTAACATGAATGAACACCATGAAGGTTTTTGTAATTTTTGACAAGCGTTCATAATGGAGCGGTTGTGATTATGCCTGATTGATGTGTTTTTCTGCTGCCAAAATGAACCAACCATTTTTTTAAACAATCGAAATATCAACCATAGAATTCGGCCCTATCCTTGAAAGAGGTCCGCTCGTAGTTTTTTAAAAGTTTGTTATTTTTGCAAAAATCCGCAAAGGAAGTTGGCGAATTCAGAAACAAGTTATAATACTGATGCTTTCTATTGGGCAAATGTAACCATTCAGTGCATTTTCCTAGGGGAAAACATTTATTAAATATTGAACGTGAATAAAGTATCAAGTTTATGTGTATTTTTGTGTAAGACTTCAATTTGGTAAGGGGCTCTTTCTGCAAATGTAGTGGGTCCTATTGAAAACTTTTTCTGGGAGTAGTTGTATCTTACTCCCCTATTTAGTAAGAATAACTCCTGAATATCTAGGACTGATTCAAACATTTCCTGTGAGGGTAGTTGTACATTACTCCTTTCTTCACAGTGAATTGCTGCTCAGCTTATACACCCCATTTACAAAACATTTCTGGTGAGTGGTTGTGTTGTAGAACTGAAATTTCAAGAATAAGATACGTTCATTTACAAAATAAACGTTCTCTGATTCAAAAATATTTTCTCCAACAGTAAACACATCTTGATCCTGGAAATCCATCAGTAGGTCAGACCCAAGGTTAGAGTAAGACACAATCTACTTGTAGAAAAAGTTTGGATAATTTGTAGAAAAGTTTGTGGACTGAGCAGTGGTGGTGGTTTTTAGTAAAGTGAGTGGACAGAGTAATTCAGATAACTCAATGAGATGATGCTTATAGCTTCCTGGGAGATCTATTGTCTATAGAGGAGCGTAGATCAATGCACACATTAACTGTAAGAGAGCAAAATCACCTACAATGAATTATACATTATGTTAGTCCCTCTTATCTGTTAGTGCAGGGCAGGAATGACACTTCAAGGTGCCTGAATGAATAAAATCTCTACTGCAAATGCTCATGCTGCATAAATAGTGCAAATCTATGCTATATACTTCTGCGACCTCACAAAATATGTACCAATAAGACCATTAAATCACAATACATACCCAAACCAACATATAATACTAGATTCAAGGTCATCTCATCATAGTTTTAATTGGTAATATGATGTAGAAACTCATCTTTGAGACGACTTATGAGATTTGTGATTGCATCTGACACCTCAAGGGTGAGTTTATGTCATTGCATCTGGTGTGGTAGTTATGGGTTGCATGGCTGTTGTGCAAGTCGTGGACTGCAGTTCTAACAATACCTTCCCGATATTGGTGTTTTTTCAATTTTAATTTCTAAAATTAACTGTACTTTAACTATGGTACACACACAGACACACAGAGCTAATAACTTTGGTGCCGTTCAATGAATCTTCACAAAACTTCCAATAAATCAGCTCCTTCCTCAGACATTTCTGGGTGATCTGTCAAAATAGCGACCAAGGAAAAGAGGGGGGTGGGGTCCAATAAAGTTATTGCCCTGTGTCATTTCCATAAGGATTTTTTTAACAGTTCTACAGCCAAAACGGCTAAACGAAAATACACCACATTTGGTAGAAATCTAGATTACTCAAGAAGTGTGTTTTGTGATTTGTTGTAAATCCATTCAGTAGTTTTTTGAGAAATTAAAGTTCAAAATCCATAGACAGCTGGATGGATGGCGAGAGTCCTGCAAGCATGCCACCTCAAATACAGATCAATCTGATTGTCTGAGGGTTTGTTACGCATCAGAGCCTCGCTCCCTTGGAAGCAAGAAGCTCTTGCAAGTCCCATTGGAGCTTGCTCTCTGAGTGGCTGGCACAACATGAAGCGAAATGTTGGGGCCACTATTACAGCACACAGAGTAGGTCCCTAGAAAACATTCAGAAATTCACAAAACAAAGCAAAGGTTGAAGTGATGGTATATTTAGAGGAAATTGCCAGTTTAAACATTACATTTTAAACTAAAAACAACACTGAAATGTCCTAGTTATAGTGAAATGAAGTAACTAGAACTCACGCCATCACCATGCGCTGCTTATGACCTCACATATTATGTCACATACGACATGCACTTTGACATCGATAACATCACTGATGACATCTGAAATGACAACATTTATTACAAAACCATGCATGGAGAGGGCACACATGATTGCTACCTTGGGGTGTGAATTTCAGTTCTAGAGATAAGTATAACTGGTGATTTTTAATGTTTTTTTTAGTTTAAAACGTTACTCTGGCACTGAGATGTTCACCTAACTATAACATCACTTTATCCTTTTTCTCAGTGACTATAGCACCAGATATAGATAATATAGATATTTAAAACTGCTTAAAGTAATATCCAATAAAAATAGGGTAGAACTAAGTATGCAGTTTAAAGGGTCTGTGTGCAGCACTTAGCGAAGGCTCGCCATGACGGAGCAATCCCAGACCAGGCCACCACAGAGCTCAGCGATTTTGTGGCCAATCCTTTCGCTGGTTGCAAACTGCGCAGGTCCACTCACTGCTGGTCAGCACTAGGCGGAAAAGTACTTCTCTCTCTGCAGCTGCCCTATTTATAATCTTGGCAACCATGAGAAAACACAACAAAATGAAAAGCGCGTTGAGGACCAAGGCAGTCAGCAAGCTTACCCAAAGCAGCTTTAAAGTGAGTGAACACTTCAATGGTGCTATGTGGCTCTCTATGGAGCTAACCCTTATTGTAAGAGGGTGCATTTACACTTTCTTTAAATCAGACTTGCCAACTTTGAAAATAATTTAATCGAAGTGATGGTGGAGGCGAGGCCTCAGAGGAGGCGGGACCTGGGGATGGTACCAGGCCATCGATCGCCATCAAAGCCTAGGGTCAGTTGGAGGGACATTGGTGGAAGCCTGGTCTAGAGATAAGGACAGGGCTTAAACCATCTCAGTTTTAGATCAAGAAACAAGAGAGTGGGTGTGGTCTGGAGAGGGGATGGCCACTCCCATCTGGGCCAAAAGGTCAAAAGACTTCTGAACTGAAGACACCTCCCTGTGTGTCCCAGGAAGGTTGTCAAATCCCTATTGGATTCCAGTTCTTCAAAGCCTCCACACATGAGCTGGAAACCCACTTTGTGCAAATGTTTCAGGCTGCCCATGTGCGCGTGTAACATCAGCTCCTCGCCGGCTGACCACGTGAAGTGACCCGATACTGGGAGACACAGGGTGGCACTGAGAGAGCACGTCTTTTGGATGGGAGTGGGGTGGAAATTACTGGAGTCTTGCGTCCTCAGGGTTTGTATTTTCATCTGTTTGAAAATAACTTTCAGATCTGTTTTTATTCATGTAGGTGAGTTAAAAAGGATCAGTCCACCCATCATAGATCTGTCTAAGCAAAGTGAGAACTATGCCCTGATTCACAAAGGTAAATTCAGCCATAAACATACGTTTATAATTGTTTCTCCCTTTCTACAGCATACAGGAATCCACAAAAGGAGTTCTGGTGAGTATAAATGGTTTTAGAAATGCAAACTTCTTCGCCATCAGTGTGGAGAAATCCACAGTACTAAATCCCACTCAAAGGCGTTGGAACTGGACATTCCAAGGAATGCTTGCTTTGGAACTTTAGGAAGGTTCACAAACTTATGTTTGGTGAGCCTTCTTAAGCTCCTACCTTACATTTTACACTCTGTAAATGCTAGGAGACTTACTACAGCCAAAGCCGGGAATAATTATCTTTGCAGAGTAGGAAAGGGAACGGATCACCCCCAAATTTAGCAGGGGTACAGTGGAAGAGGTTTCTCTGTAAGGAACACTTTTCTCCACACTTAGAGAAAAAGGGTGTGCCTGGGGGCCCCTTTCACCTGTACAGACTTCTCCACTATGGTGAACCCTGCACAAGATGAATAGGACCTCTAGCACGAGTCAGCTGATAGCCCCAGGAACATGCCTAGAAACTTGTAACCAGTGCTTAATTTGTAAATAAAAACATGCCGGTGCCCAAAGCCCTCCTCTTAAATACACGGCTGCTGCAATTCAATGTGCGAGCAAGGAATATTGAGGTAGCGTAATCCTGAAGCCATCCCGGGCCTCTTCAATTCATTTACAGCCTCTCCTTGTCCCTTCAACTCACTCTTGCAGCTTTCTGCTTTCTCCCTTTGTGACGCTTTTTCGTTTTTCTCTTCCTACGGCTTTCCCATGTGTGTCTTTTGCTCACAGTAAATGCTTGAGGCAGAAAAATAACCTCCGACCCTCAAAAATAAGTGCCGGTGCTCCGCACCGGAAACAAAAAGCACAAATTAAGCACTACTTGTACCTCACACCGCTTCCAAGGCTTGCCATTAGGAATTCTGGTTAGTACCAAACGCAGTAAATCTGCACCCACACAGACAAAAATCTATGGCTGAAGATTTACTACTCTTTGTGTGAATTGGTCACATATAAGATGCATATTGTGTTTCAGTTTATAAAAAACAAGTTATGTGTAAAATGATTTAGATACATGACACACAATAAACCAGAAGATACTTGCAGATCTCCACGATTACTACTGATGAAAGCCTTCCACCTGCTGGGCCCCTTCCTTCTGCTTCAATCCTGACTCTTGACCACAGCCAGAAGCCACCGCCTCTCGTGTGACCATGAAGATACCAATATCCACCCTCAAGGAAGTACCACAAATGATGTCATATCCTATGCTTTCTCTCAAATGCTCTTGGCCAGGTGTAAATGTGTCCAACATCACTTCTCGCATTGATTCTGAAAAAGCCTGAAGAAGGCCTGGAATACTGTCATTCACTTACCGGCGGGCTGTGACTAAGGGCCTTCGTACCACCATTTTACTCACTTACACACTCACAGAAAACATCTAGATTAAATGTTTGCCCCAAATGGGCAGTTTTGAGATCCATTGACTCTGAATTAGGATTAGCTACCAGCTCCCAAATAAGGTGTCTTTAATTTACCTTGGTAATTTAGTTTGTGTGGGACTTAAAGTAGGTTCTAATAGCTGCCTGTATGTTGTATGCTGTGATTTAGTCATGTCACACTGCTGAATTCCTGGAGTAAGCAATGAATGACCCAGGAAACTGTTTGACTTCCTTCTGAAAGCTATGGGTAATTCAAGAATACTACAAGAGTAAGTCAGACCTGCTCATACACCAGTCTTTCTGAATGAGGCCTGTTGTGTTGTATTGCTTTCTCTGCTGTGAGCTTCACCTGAATATCTCTTCTGATTCACAAGCTATGTGCTGTGAGTAAATGCAGGCGTCGGCGTGACTTTTTCAGGCATTTCCAGGAGTAAGACATAAGAAAGAAAGTATTTGTTAATCACAGACACTTTTTCAATAAGTATCGCTTACTCCTGAAAATTCATGACTAGGACACATCCAAGCCTTGAGTAAAGACAACATTAAACAGTAAATGGTTTGTAAACCAGGCCTTGATAGTCAGCACGTATTTATTTATAGACAGAAGCACAAAGCTTTGTGAATCGTGGCCCCCATGAGGACTGCAGCCTGTCGCTGTGGTTAGCATAACCTATTGGTTTGCAGTCAATTTTGGGCAGTTTCACCTCTCTGCCAACAAGCCTGAACCCACCAGGAACAAGTGGTACCCTCAGTCCTCCTGCTCCCCTATGTGTGTGTTTGTGTAGTTGACTCATTGCCCATTGGGCCACCTTCTGGCAGGCGGACGCAACTAGGCTGCAGCGATGAGCATCTGTGCACAGAGCTCAGCCCTGGATTATAAACTTGTTTTAGAGAGGTTTTTAATTGTAATATACAAGTGGAGTGTGGATTCAACAAGAAAGATTGAAACAACTCATCTCTTGCTAAACTAACATGCTCATCGATACATTTTTATTATCTCGTGGCCAGTGCTTAATTTGAGCCAGTGGTTTCCGGTGCATGGCACCAGCACTTAATTCCCATCACCAGCACTAATGACAGTACACCACATGGTGGTGCTGTCTGTCTAATTTTAAGATGAGCACAACAACAGTGTTCAATAATTGAAGACATTAAGAATGAGTGGCTCTTGCCAACCACACCTTTCTCACAGCTTTGGGTGGCCGGGAATAGCCTGCATTGTCACACTTGCAGGAGTGTGATGGTTATTTTTTGTGTTGAGACTGTCATTGGCAGCACTGATGGTGCAAGTTGCAGTGGCCCCCTGAGAAAGGCCTTGGTGCTTATTTTTTTAATTTTAATTTTTTACAAATTAAGCACTGCTTGCGACTCGTAATTCGTTCATTGACGCCTCCTCAGATGGCATGAAAAAAAGGACATACTGAGGTTTTAGATGAGGGGAAATGTTCCCAAGTGACTGACAATCATTTCCATCTTACACTCACCTGAATGAGGACTCTTCATTTCAGGGAGTAGGTAAAGCTTCGAACAACCGTCAGACTTTATGCATTTTAAGAGTGAGTGGCCACCGGCGTGAGTAAAGAGGTGAGTGAGTACACAATCAAGTGTATCAGTGAACAAGTGTGTCAGTCAGTCAGTTCGAGATAAGATTGTGAATGAGGGCATCAGTGAGGGTAAATGGGTTTGAACTCGTGAATGAACGCACAAGTGAGTGAATGTGTTACTAAAAGAGAGAGTCAGTCATCAGTGAAGTCCCAAGTAACAGTGTGAATGAGAGTGGGTGACTGAGTTGCTGAATATGCATACTAATGATCAAGTGGTTGAGTGAAGGAGTCAGTCGGTAAATGAGAGAACTCAGTCAAAGAGAATCAGTGAGAGGGAACATGTAAATGACACAGTTTACAGAGTTGCCTCTAGGTATTTCTAATGCACAGGAAGCTGTTGGAACATGTTTTGCTTAAGTCCCACAGAAACTAAGGCCCACGTTTATGGGCTTTGTGGTGCAGTGCAATTCAGCAAGTCACCTTGTTGTGGTGCCCTGGATCAAAGGAAAAGGACAGGGATGAGCTGTATTTATCCATTATGGTGCATTCCTGTCTTTTCCTCTTGCTGGCGCTGTTTCAGCAGCCTAGCACCAATGCAGGCCCCCTTGAAGCATGATGCAAGGAGGCCTGCGTTGCATGCAGGATTGCTTTTCTGCAGGAAGGAACATCTTCCTTCACGAACACAATCCTGAAAGGCTTTTTCCTCTTTCTATGCGTGCACTGCATAAACATATTTCTTCTTGTCACGCCTCTCCTAGGGAGGCATATCTTTCTGGTGCATTCCCAGGTTTACAAGTGCTTCTAAATCTGGAAATGCAGCAAAATCCATGGACGTTGCGTAGGAAGACCCACGCAACACACATGGAAATGCCTCCCTGCCACAGATGCAGCAATTTGCTGTGCGTTACATTACTCTAGACTTTTGAAGTCACGCAGGGCCACGCAAGGTAGTATTGCGTAGCTTCATAAACCTCACTTAAGGTTTGCGTCGCTCTTGCACCACGTTGCGTGGTGCCAGAGCGACGCAAACCATCCCATAAATATGGCCCTAAATTTCCAAGGTAACCTAATAGTGCGTTTATTTTGGACCCAGTGCCGTAGCAGAGCCGACAGATGTCAGTTCTGCCCATCTGGGGCGGGTATGGTTTGTAGACCACCCTCACTCACTGACTTTGCCCTACCACTGCCTACCCCTTCCTTCGGGCGGCAGGGCAGCCCCCCCGGGATACCCTGAGCCTTCTATCCAGGATCATCTCTGGAAACGGAGCATGTGATGGGCCGTTTGGTTTGGAGAAATGGCGGCCAACCATGCTGGAATCAATTGGTGCACTGATTAGGAAATTGTGTTAATTGTAAATCAATGCTTTAAATAAGTTAATTGATAAGGAAATGATTGAACTACAAATCAGCTCAGGATACAAGTCAACAGATGGATATTGATCCGCACTGACCCTTCTTTCACCTTTGAGGGCACGTGAAGGGTTTTTATTGATCATACACACGTTTATTTAGCATACAAGGGACATTCAGCCATAAAACTTCATTCCGAATGAATACATGATAAACTTCCAGCACTGACGACAAACACAATTCACAAAACGTCAACAAAATGAACCCATTGCATTATCTAATTTACAGCAAAATAAAAACCTCTTGAGGCAGCCACTCTCCTTGAACTGATTCTAATATCAAAGCCCCTCCCTATGCCAGTTCCATGAGGCGCCTATATATTTTGAGGCTGCAATGGCTACTGCAGTGTTGATCGTTGAATGGTGGAATTTGGTGCATAAGGTTGGAGCCCGCACCACGTGTAGTGATCACTTTATCCAAATCTTTTCTAGGAGGCTAGACTGAGGAGAGGAGAACATCTAAGGCTCGACTGGCAAAGTTTTTCATGTTAGTTACTGTGTCTTACTCCGGGTTTAGGTGTGACTTACTCCAGTGCTTTTAGGAGTAATGCATGCTTAGGCACATTAAGAGGTGTTTTCTGAATTGAAAAGCTTTTCTCCTAGAAATACATGAGTAAATTACAAATCCACTCTGAATATGACACAACTACTCACAGAAAATGCATTGTGTATTCAGCCTGACCATTCTTTAGGAAGGAACACCTAGCCTGCTGCGACAGGAAACCACCCACAGAAAATGATCTGTGAATTACCCGTGGGGAAACTCAGGAGTAATTTGCACCTAGGGCAGGAAAAAAATACTGAAATTGAGGAGTAACATATATAAGGCAGTAGTAAGATAAAACATCTCTGACTGATGCTATTTCATGTCCTTGGTTTTAAGTTAAGACAGTGTTGACGTAAGCTCCTTTTACCACCATATTACAAAGCAGGTTTCAGGTGGTGGTAATGTGTGGCAAGAATGTTTGTGCATTTCTGCTGAGCAGCATCTTGTTGAGTTGGTGATGTGTTCTTGTTTGTGCTATTGTACTTTTGTGCTGCACTATTGCAATGTCATGTATTGAGACTGTTGTGTTTCAGCCTTTTGGGCTACTTCTGTCACCCTGTGCTACCTTCTCTGTTGCTATGTTGCTTTGTGTAATGTTATTGTGTTACATTCTGCTCTTTACTTCTCAGATGCCATAGGTTCTGCTACATTTCCAGTCAAAGCAGCAGAGGCCTGCAAGGTTCAGTGACAGGAACTTTTTACTTCTATCTAAGGTGGAAAAATAGTGCTGCTTCCTGCCGTCATCTGAGACAAATCCACCAAAACCGTGTTAGAGACTGTGGCCCTGGTTTAGATATTAGTGGACGAGTTACTCCGTCACAATGATGACGGCTATCCCGTGCGCCGACATTGTTTCCTATGGGATTTAGATTTCGGCAGACAGGATATCCGTCACAGTTGTGACGGAGTAACCCGTCAGCCATCTTCTATATCAGCTCCAGGGTCTTAGATTAGCATGTGCAATGCTCACTTTGTATGACACGGCCCGCTACTCACAGAAACAGCTTTGTGAATCTGGCCCAGTGGGTCTCACGCAATCTTTTGTCTCATGTCCGGCTGTGGCTTGGCTTGAGGTTGTCTCTGACTCACAAGCCAAGAAAAAAGCGAGCTGTGCATGAGTGCGATGGAAGGGGCGTAGCTTCGGGTCAAGGGATGTTTGGGGTGTTACCCTAATGTGTTTTCTGATGAATAGTTGGGTGCAGGTGCTTTCAGTCGGTATGGTGACATGTCTGTTGGATTTCAGCTGGGTGTTCTGCATGCACACACTGACAAATACGCACACACACACACACACACACACTCCCATCCCTGTTTTGAAAGTCCTAAAAAACTGTTCATTGTTTTACAATTTTTTTTGTTTCTCTCAGTTAGTACCCCTTCCATCTGCATTCCTCTCTCTTCCCACTGCCTCTGAAGCCCATCTCATGCCTGCTTGTTGTATAATGTATTTTAACCTTAGATGCCAGCCTGGTTGTGGGGAATCTAAACCTCACCCCCCAGTCTTACTACACCCCTGCAATGAGTCCAAGCCATGGACCCCATCCGATGCTCAGGCGAGTAAGCTCCAATTCAGATTGAGTTTGTAGCAGTATTGATTCTACAGTGACAAGCACCCCCCCCCCCGAAGCATGCCGTCTCACATATAGAGCATATAGAGTATTTACAGCTCACAGACACACATGCCCAACCCTTAAGCCGCTCACACTCCAAGCCTCACTCACTCGCTCTTGCACAGTGGGACTGCAGCGACACCCGCAGCCACCGAGTGGATACCACCGTCCCCGATATACCTCCTTGCTCCTCAAAGCCTCTGTGTAGCGCCAAGAAAGGCACTGCTTCTAGGCATACGGCCCCCTTCCTAGAACCTGCCCCTAGGTTCCACAGGGCATGGTGCGAGTGAGAGGGCAGGAGACGGAAACCTGAAATACAGGGGAGAGGAAGCTCAGAAGATGGGCAGGGGTTTGGAAGAGACAGGGCGGGAAACAGATGACTGCACAGTGAGGGGCTTGTGAGAGACAGGAAGGGGAGAAACCTGGCCTGGCGAGCATTTACAAATGGGTGAGGAGAGAAAGTGCAGGGGGAGAAAAGAAATGCCACTTCGAGTGGGGTCAGACTGCTGACCCCATCCCACTCTGTGACAAAGTGTCACTGATTGACATTCGCCCTGGGCACTTCAGGGCTTAAACTGAAGCGCCCAGGGAGAGTGTCAATTGGTGACGCTTTCCTCGTCACTCAGGGGAGGGCCTCAAGGCACCTTTGCTGGGCTGAGGAGGTCACGCCCATAGGAGCTGTGACCTCCTCAGCCCAGCAAAGTTCAGCTCAGGCAGCCAGGAATCTGTGCAAATCGCACATGTCTGCTCCTGGCTGCCTGACCTGAACATGAAGAGTGTCTGTCAGGCTGACCTTTGTTCAGCCTGACAGACACTCTTCATGAGGGGCAAAAGGTGGGGGGTGTGGCCCCTCCACCCTAAAGGACGGGCCGCCACTGTTTAGAAGACCAGAGATGTAGTGCAGCGCTTGAGTTGATGCAGTCATCAGAACTAAAAACTTTTATCATCAATTGATGGATTTCTTCTGGTGCATCAACCAGCGAATAGTACTAAAGGTGGGAGTTCCAGATAATTTCTGGAAAGCTGAGGCAGGGAAACGGCTTGTCTCTAAGAGCCGAGCAGCCATGCTGTGGTGGGGGGATGCACATGGTGGGGGCAGTGGGAGGCGGGCCCATAGTTGGATATGGGCATGCTGTGACAGGCCGGTAGTGCAGGCAGTCACAGTCAACCACAGGTCACACCACTGACACTGCCCCAGCTTTACACGCCTCCCACACTAGCCTGCCACAGCCTCACCTGTCTTCTGTGGCAGTTTCAGTGCATCAGTCACAGCCAGTTATACGTCACCCCCCCGACTCTGCCCCAGCTCTACACTCCTCCCACACTAGCCTGCCACAGCCTCACCCGTCTTCTGTGGTAGTTGCAGTGCATCAGTCACAGGTCACACTACTGACTCTGCCCCAGCTGTGCACGCCTCCCACACTAGCCTGCCACAGCCTCACCCGACTTCTGTGAGAGTTGCAGTGCATCAGTCACAGGTCACACCACTGACTCTGCCCCAGCTGTGCACGCCTCCCACACTAGCCTGCCACAGCCTCACCCGTCTTCTGTGAGAGTTGCAGTGCATCAGTCACAGGTCACACCACTGACTCTGCCCCAGCTGTGCACGTGTCAAAATCCATGGGTGTTAAATGGGAAAACCCGCAACAATGCCCATGAAATGCCTCCCTGGCGCAGAGTAATGCAACGCAGCGACTTGAGCTACTTTGCCATACTCCATATCTGTGAGGCCTCACAGCCACCCAAAGTGGCCTTGCGTGGCCTGATAGATAGGAGTTTGTAGCCTGCGGCGGCTGCACTCGTAAACATGCCCCCTAGTTTGTACACAGCTCATGCTGATGGTGTTGCACCTTTCCAGACACTCTGGGGGTCCACATTAGGATACCTAGCAGGTGTGAATGAATGTACAATATGGCCCTGCAGACAATTCTGCAGTGGTAAGGCATGCACAAGGGATGGGAGCAGAGGGGTCCAGCTTTGGTTTTTTCATCAGACATTAAACACTGGGCTTGTTCAGAATTACACAGCCTGGCTGACTTTTCCCAAAGCAGTACTGTGCCATGTGGACTATTCCACATCCCAGAAATCCCCTCAAGGCATTGCCTGGGGATGCCTGGAAACCAAACTATGGTGTAGATTTCCAGGCCTGATACTGGAAATGCTTTGTTAGTTTCCAAAGTCCATATGCATACATCTTTGGATTGCAGTGTATGCAGAGATATAAAGGGTTGACTTTTTGTGAGCTGGTCCTAGCCAAGAAATGTAAAGGAACACAGTGAAAAAGATGTACATTAATTTGCCCAGGATCACATAGCTGGGGCAACAGGGGAGCAGGGATTGGAACTGAAGCTCCACAATCTCACCTCAGGGTTCAGGTACTTTTATTCTGAATACACACTGGGCATTGCCAAGAATTAAGAATCCTAAACTCGGAGACATGCACCATCAGTGAGCTTCCTTGTGAGGAATGAGTGCAGTTATTAACAATATTTACTATCAGACGTGCACGGAGCCCATCTGTGCTCAGTTTGTTTCGTATTCACGGTGGCTTGCGTCTCTGATGAAAAGCTGCTGTTTTGTATTCTGCATGTTTTCATAAACAACTGCACAAAATTCGCCATAAAAAGACAAACTGGTCCCGGCTAATGAGCTGATGGCATCAGCGCTGAGCGCGAGGAGCTCCCTGCAGGATGCAGGGAGGCGGTGCGTGTCAAAAAGGGAACCAATGCAATGTCCATCGTTTGCACAAAATCTGCCCCCACCACCCCACCCACTCACCTTCACGCAAAAAACAGAAAAAAACGGAAGCGCTGAAACGGATTATCAAAAGCCCGCCCACGTAATATTGTTGTAAGGAGCACACACGTTTAATGCCCATTACTATGAGTGTACAGACCCCCTAAAAATTCAAGGGGCGGTGTATTAACACCCCCACCCACTGTCCTAGAATAACGGCTGGAAGATTAGAAAATGCACGCAAAATATTTCACAAGGACCCTGTATGAAATCAGCTTTCATTCAATAATGTGCGGGTTCATGTTTTTTTCTGGGCATCAGGCAGTTGGCAGATATTGCAGCTGGTGCAGGGGGTGACATGACAGCTCTGCCCACACAGTGTGGGGCAATTAGAAGTCAGCCCTCCTGGGACGGAGGCCGGCATCCGCTGCTCCGGACAAACACTTGTGAACTCACACAGGGGGACACATCAGCCACCCAAAGCCTCGTGCTCCTGAGCACTGATGTATGCTGCACTCAGGTACTCCTGAGCACTGATGTATGCTGCACTCCAGCGATCCTGTGCACCATTGCATGCTGCCCTCCGGTGCTCCTGTGCACTAATGCATACTGCACTCCGGTACTCCTGAGCACTGATATATATGCTGCACTCTGGAACTCCTGTGCAGTGATGTATGCTGCACTCCAGTGCTCCTGTGCAGTGATGTATGCTGCACTCCAGTGCTCCTGTGCAGTGATGTATGGTGCACTCCAGTGGCCCAGTGCACTAATGCATGCTGCACTCCGGTGCTCCTGTGCACTAGTGCATGCTGCACTCAGGTGCTCCTGTGCACTGATGCATGCTGCACTCTAGTGCTCCTGTGCTCTGATGTATGCTGCACTCCGGTACTCCTGTGCACTGATGCATGCTGCACTTCGGTGCTCCTGTGCACTAATGCATGCTGCACTCGGGTACTCCTGAGCACTGATGTATGCTGCACTCCAGTGCTCCTGGGCTCTGATGTATGCTGCACTCTAGTGCTCCTGTGCTATGATGCATGCTGCACTCAGGTACTCCTGAGCACTGATGTATGCTGCACTCCAGGGCTCCTGTGCACTGATGTATGCTGCACTCCGGTGTTCCTGTGCACTGATGTATGCTGCACTCCAGTGGCCCAGTGCACTAATGTATGCTGCACTCCAGTGCTCCTGTGCACTGATGCATGTTGCACACAGGTACTCCAGAGCACTGATGCATGCTGTACTCAGCTACTCCTGAGCACTGATGTATGCTGCACTCTGGTGCTCCTATGCACTGATGTATGCTGCACTCCAGTGCTCCTGTGCTCTGATGCATGCTGCACTCAGGTACTCCTGTGCACTAATGCATGCTGCACTCAGGTACTCCTGAGCACTAGTGCATGCTGCATCCCGGTGCTCCTGTGCTCTGATGTATGCTGCACTCCAGTGCTCCTGTGCACTGATGTAGGCTGCACTCCAGTGCCACAGTGCATGCTGCACTCCGGTGCTCCTGTGCACTGATGTATGCTGCACTCAGGTATGCCTGAGCACTGATGTATGCTGCACTCCAGTGCTCTTGTGCACTGATGTATGCTGCACTCCAGTGCTCCTGTGCACTGATGTACGCTGCACTCCAGTGGCCCAGTGCACTAATGCATGCTGCACTCAGCTACTCCTGAGCACTGATGTACTCCGCACTCTGGTGCTCCTGAGCAATGATGTATGCTGCACTCAGGTGCTCCTGAGCACTGATGCATGCTGCACTCCAGTGCTCCTGTGCATTGATGTACGCTGCACTCCAGTGCTCCTGTGCACTGATGCATACTGCTCTCCAGTGGCCCAATGCACTGATGTATGCTGCACTCCGGTACTCCTGAGCACTGATACATGCTGTACTCCAGTGCTCCTGTGCACTGATGTATGCTGCACTCTAGTGCTCCTTGTGCACTGATGTAGGCTGCACTCCGGTGGCCCAGTGCACTAATGCATGCTGCACTCCGGTGCTCCTGTGCACCGATGCATACTGCACTCCAGTGCTCCTGAGCACTTATGCATGCTGCACTTCAGTGCTCCTGAGCACTGATGTATGCTTTACACCGGTGCTCCTGTGCACTAATGCATGCTGCACTCAGGTACTCTTGAGCACTGTTGCATGCTGCACTCCAGTGCTCCTGTGCACCGATGTATGCTGCACTCCAGTGCTCCTGTGCACTGATGTATGTTGCACTCAGGTACTCCTGAGCACTGATGCATGCTGCACTCCAGTGCTCCTGTGCACTGATGTATGCTGTACTCCGGTGCTCCTGTGCACTAATGCATGCTGCACTCAGGTACTCCTGAGCACTGATGCATGCTACACTCCAGTGCTCCTGTGCACCTATGTATGCTGCACTGATGCATGCTGTACTCCAGTGCTCCTGTGCACTGATGTATGCTGCCCTCAGGTACTCCTGAGCACTGATGCATGCTGCATTCCAGTGCTCCTATGCACTGATGTATGCTGCACTCAGTACTCCTGAGCACTGATGCATGCTGCACTCCAGTGCTCCTGTGCACTGATGTATGCTGCACTCTAGTGCTCTGTGCACTGATGTATGCTTCACTCCAGTGCTCCTGTGCACTGATGTATGCTGTACTCCGGTGCTCCTGTGCACTAATGCATGCTGCACTCAGGTACTCCTGAGCACTGATGCATGCTGCACTCCAGTGCTCCTGTGCACCTATGTATGCTGGACTGATGCATGCTGCACTCCAGTGCTCCTGTGCACTGATGTATGCTGCACACAGGTACTCCTGAGCACTGATGCATGCTGCATTCCGGTGCTCCTATGCACTGATGTATGCTGCACTCAGGTACTCCTGAACACTGATGCATGCTGCCCTCCAGTGCTCCTGTGCACTGATGTATGCTGCACTCCAGTGCTCATGTGCACTAATGTATGCTGCACTTCGGTGCTCCCGTGCACTGATGTATGCTGCACCCCGAACACTGATGCATGCTGCACTCCAGTGCTCCTGTGCACTGATGTATGCTGCACTCCAGTGCTCCTGTGCACTGATGTATTCTGCACTCCGGTGCTCCTGTGCACTAATGCATGCTGCACTCAGGTACTCCTGAGCACTGATGCATGCTGCACTCCAGTGCTCCTGTGCACTCATGTATGCTGCCCTCTGGTGCTCCCATGCACTGATGTATGCTGCACTCTGGTTCTCCTGTGCAGTGATGCATGCTGCACTCCAGTGCTCCCGAACACTGATGCATGCTGCACTCCAGTGCTCTTGTGCACTGATGTATACTGCACTCAGGTACTCCTGAGCACTGATGCATGCTGCACTCCAGTGCTCCTGTGCACTGATGCATGCTGCACTCTAGTGCTCCTGTGCACTGATGCATGCTGCACCCAGGCACTCCTGTGCACTGATGTATGCTGCACTCAGGTACTCCTAAGCACTGATGTATGCTGCACTCAGGTACTCCTGAGCACTGATGCATGCTGCACTCCAATGCTCCTGTGCACTGATGTATGCTGCACTCAGGTATTCAGGTGCTGCACTGGAAAACGAAGATGAGAGCCCTGCCAGATGTTGAAGAGCCGCCTGCTTGTAAATGTATGGGGTGTAGATCTCCTGAAGACATGGCCCTGAGTCCAGGCCTCAGGGGTCAAGGCTGGGTCACCCCCGCCTTTGACAGACTTAAACAAGATTGAGCTGATCGGGGAGAAAACTAGATTAAAGGCGCATTATGGCTGTTAGAAGACGGGTAAAACGGCCGAATTTATGAAGGGTTTCGCCCTAAGAAAATATTTGGAAAGTCTCAATACACAGCCCTCAGTCTGCCTTAAATGGGGGAGGGGAGGATATTCATTCGAAATCAGGCCCAAAGGTCCTATGATGAGACCATATAATGTAATGACATCAGAGGACTACTGGGCCTGAGTTACCATGAACCCCCTCTCACCTCATATAAAACCAAACAAGGGATGTCTATCGAGACCTTCCCAAGATGAGGTTTTTATACTTGAAAGGCAGTTTAAACTTCAGGGCTTGATTTGCGACGGGGTTTCCGGACTTCAGCCTGGAGGTCTCCTTCACTAACCCGCCACAATTTTAGGGTTTAAAACGTTTAAAACAGGAGCACTGGACTGCCCGTGCAAACCGACAACACTTTTCTGCCGGTCCTAAGACGTCCTAAAACCGCGCTTCTTCGCTTCCGATAGTCGTGCACTTAAGACAATATTTTCGGTCTTGAAACGATAAAAACAGCGTCTTCAGCCGAGGGAAGGGGTGATGGACGGTGCAAAACCGACCGTGATAAAGCATCCTGTCATCGCAAAGCATCTCTCCAAATGCCCCCCTCCCCCGGCCATGACCAGCCCGGTATATCGAAAACATTGTAGTGTCCTGCTGGGCCCCAACACAACAAACATCACACTTAAAAATTGAAGAAGCGCTTTAGGTGGCGTAGGCGCTATACGAAACACAGCACACAAGCCACGACGCTGTAGAAACAGCGAATGAAAAGAACCGCCTGCGCCAGCGGCGCGAGTCCCCCGCTAGCACATGCCGGCGCTATGTAATAATCACTCAAACCGATCAATAGCGCGAGGGGAGAATTCTTCGATGAGGTCCCAGGGGCGGCGGAGCGCCGTCCAATCGCGGGCGCCGGGCACTCTGTCCCAAGCAGACGATTGATTTTGCGTCTCTCCCCCCATCCCTCCCTCTCCATCAGCCCCCCAGCCTCCCTCCCCGGCGGAAGGATGCGAGGTGCGGCCGGATCGATAACGGAAGAAGAGGTCCGGCTGGATGCGCAGCCGTTCAGCAGATGCTGCTGCGCTCCGAGGGGCACTTACCTCACGTGGACCAGCACTTTCCGCTAATGCACTTTTTTTTGGGCACCTCCCCCTTTCGGGATACAGGGAAACGGACTTAAATAGGGATATTCAGCGATTGCACCAGGATCACACAGTGAGGTTTAGTGGGACGCCCTCCTGTTGGAAAGCTGGTCCTCTGGTTCCACAGGGGGCAATTTAGAAGCTGGTGCCAGTGGCGTAACAATGGCCCCCGCAGCCCCCGCGGTGCATCCCCCCAGCACTGAGCACGGGCGGCTGGCCCTGGCCAGAGAGCCCGGAGAGTGTCCCCTCCATGTATTTTGCCGGTGGAGGAGGGGGGAGTCCCGTCAAGTTTCCTTACGTCACTGGCTGGTGCACCCTCGCTGTCCCCCCTAAGTGCATCAGTGTCCAAACTCAAGCTTCAGCCAATCACGCTGATGTGTACCTGACCTGGGCGACTGCCACCCCCCAAACTCTTCAGGAACATCGTTTGATCAGGACCTGAATGCACTGCTAGACTCGCAAACAAAAGGCATTGGTCAGAAAGTCATATTTCATCCCTGTTCACACCGTGTGATCTTGGGCAGGTGGTTTCGTTTTCCAGTGCCTCGCTTGTGCGCTGACAAAACTAGGCGCCCATGATACATGCTTTCAAGAGTTAAATCAGAAGCGGGGCGTTTTACTTTTTCCATCCTGGCGCTTTGTTCTCTGCTATGAAAGATCTTGGCGCTACACTGAGTGCTCGTTCTGCACAACTCTGTAGCCGAGATCCTCGCATGCCACCACTGCGCGGCACCTGCCTAAGTGAACACCCCAGCGGGGTCTCTTTCCGCATTCCCTGCACCTCAAAATATCTTAAAACATACATACGAAGGAGGCGCTGTAATGACAGCCCAAGCATCCGTGTCTCACTGCAAACAAGCGCTATTTCTGTAGGGACGCGCTCCAAAAGCACAAACATTTCCAAATTCCGCAAAGCCTTTGGAAACTATCCTGTGATCTTTATTTTTGTACTGGCACTGCGCCTGTAACGAATCTCTGCAATAAAAGCAGACAAGAGAGCTGAACAGGCGATCTGCCCAAGATCACAGCATTTGGTGAAGTAGAGGAACCGGGATTAATACTGAAGTTTACTAGACCCAGGGGTAACATTTATAGATATTCCACATCGCCCCCACTCTGCTGTCTATTCTTGTAAACGGGGGCATTATTTTAGCTGAGATGTAGGCACGAGCGAAATTTTATGCTAATTTTAAAGACTACTACCACCAATAATTACGTGATAACATAGAGGCCACCTCCCTCCCTAAAACCCCTACAAATGAGACAAAAAACAGCCGCAGTTTTATTAATTGGAACAACATGTTTTTCATATTTCAAAGCTCTCTGAAACAGCTCCCACACGCGAAGCGCTGTGAACACCGCATTTTGTCAGCGAATGCATTCACTGCACGGATTGTCTGTACAACCAATCAGCCGTCCATAGTGGTCTCAGCCCAGTGGGACTGGCGCGACCGTTCATCATGCCGAGGTCGATCAAATACTGTCTCCATTCGGCGGGCTACTGGTGGGGGCGCAAGACAGCGGCAGGGAATGTCACATGGGACCGTGATTTCGACGTTACCATTTAGGAGCGCGTGTCCCTTTACTCGCTGCCGGCCCCCCACCGTGCCAGCAGCCGCCCCGCCCACATCACATATATGCGGCCCGCACACGTCACAGCAACAAGAGCGGCACGTTTCCAAGCACGAAAGTGAACTCTCACTCTCGGCGCTTTAAATAGTGCACACCATTCCGAAAGCTCAAGTCACAATCTAAGCGGGGACAAAACCACCCTCCCCCAGCACATCAGTGGCTCCCACCCACCAAGACCCCACACGTTGAGAAGACAAGGTCCACAGACCACTTTACAGCCTGTGAGTCGGAGAGACTTGGAGTTTAAAGCAGAGTTTTCTTCTGGAAAAAGGCAGTGTGATCCTGGGCAGTTCACTTACTTCTCAGCGGCGCTGCTCGTGTGTGTCCAAATAACAATCTTTTAAACGCAGCCTGTACACCAAGACTAACGCTGTGCAAATAACCAGTCCATTCCCAATTACGCTCAGCCTGAAGACATTACGTAAAAAATGCATTTCACTTTTTCCAAAGCTGAAACTTTGAAGGGTTTCAAGAAATATTCACTGCACATTCCATTCAAAGAAACCACCTTGTACATTTAACTACGAGAAGTGGAATACACAAAGCCCATACATTTAGCATCAAATCTTTCAAAGCTGACAACACACTGCGGTTGCCCTTCCTGGAGTCCAGCACCATAGATGAAACAAGGGCGCCCCTCGGCTGGAGGGTCCCCCATTCAACACGTTTTACAATTAAAAAAAATGCACCTTTACATCTGTGACTTGAGACCAACCTCGACTCTGACCATTTCAAGAGAAAATGAAGTTCACACCCGAAATTAATTGAGAAGTGAACGCGATCAAGCTGTGAAAAGTTGAAATCAGTGCCCTGTGGCCACATGGGCGCTTTATTGCTGAACCAACTCTTGTTCTCACCCGCAGCCCACCCGAGCCCCCCAGCTCTCAGTGCACACGTGTCATACACAGGTAATGCTTGGCACTGTACACTCAGGTCGCGACAGAGACAGAAATAACTTCCGAGGGGCACGCCGGGCGCTGCCACAAGATCACACAAGGGCGCAGAGGGCGAGCGGGGACTGGAGGTGTCCTCTTACCTGCAGGGCTCCCGAGCACGCCGGCTTCTCCTCCGCCTTCACAAACACCTGCTGGCCCCGTCTGAAAAATTGAAGGACTGCGATGAGTATGTGGTTGAGGATCAGGACCATGCTGCTGCCCGGAGGTGCCAGCAGGCACTCGCACACGGGCGCAGTACACAGGCACGCACCCACAGGCTGGGCTACATGCGTGAACACACATTCATCTCTGCCCCGGGAGTTCTCCGGGATAGGCACTCCCGGCCCCTCCCTTGCACTCCTCCCCTTCCATCCCCGCGGCCGCCCCGCCATCCTCCGCACCTGCTCCGCCGGAGCAGGCAGAGCGCCGGGCGTGTGGCACAGCAGGCAGTGCCAGGCACTGGGTCTTAGAGCCCGGAGCAGGCGCAGAGCGGCGGCACGCTCCAGCAGCACCCCGCCTCCTCCGGACCGTATGTATGTATGGATATATGTGCTTTAATATAGCGCGGGCGAGGCCCGGAGGCATCAGGGCGCTTTAGAAGAGCACACTTACCACACAATTACAGCAGCCACAGCCAGCTCCCTGGGTCTGAGAGCCGGAAGCAGAGCAGGGAGCACGCTGCAGCAGCACCCCGATCTCATTCATTCCTTTCTTTATTCATTTATTTATTTAGTTATTTATTCATGCGCTTTAATGTAGCGCGGACGAGGCCCGGAGGCATCAGGGCGCTTTAGAAGAGCACAATTACCACACAATTACAGCAGCCACAGCCAGCTCCCTGGGTCTGAGAGCCGAAAGAACGCTGCAGCAGCACCCCGATCTCATTCATTCCTTTCTTTATTCATTTATTTATTTAGTTACTTATTCATGCGCTTTAATATAGCGCGGACGTGGCCTGCAGGATCGGAGCGCTTCACAGGAGTACAGTTAACAAACACGTATAGCAGGCACATGGACTGGAGGCATCAGGGCGCTGTACAGGAGTACAGTTACTAAACAATGGCAGCAGGCACACGGTCCCGTGGCATCAGAGCGCTTTACAGGAGAACAGTTACCAAATAATTATAGCAGGCACAACCGGCTCCCTGGGTCTTGGAGCCGGAAGCAGAGCAGGGAGCACGCTGCAGCAGCAACCCGATTTCATTCATTCATTCCTTTATTCATTTATTTATTTAGTTATTTATTCATGCGCTTTAATATAGCGCAGACGTGGCCAGGAGGCATCAGAGCGCTTTACAGGAGTACAGTTACCAAACAATTATAGCAAGCACATGGCCTGCAGGCATCGGAGCGCTTTACAGGAGTACAGTTAACAAACACGTATAGCAGGCACGTGGACTGGAGGTATCAGATTCTGTACAGGAGTACAGTTACCAAACAATGACAGCAGGCACATTGTCCCGTGGCATCATAGCGCTTTACAGGAGTAGGGTTACCAAGCAATTACAGCAGGCACACCGCCCCGTGGCATCATAGCGCTTTACAGGAGTATAGTTACCAAGCAATTACAGCAGGCACATGGTTCCGAGGCATCATAGCGCTTTACAGGAGTGCAGTTACCAAACAATTACAGCAGGCACATGGACTGGATGCATTAGAGCGCTTTACAGGAGTACAGTTACCAAGCAATTTCAGCAGGTACATTGTTCCGAGGCATCATAGCGCTTTACAGGAGTGCAGTTACCAAACAATTACAGCAGGCACATGGACTGGATGCATTCGAGCGCTTTACAGGAGTACAGTTACCAAACAATTACAGCAGGCATATGGTCCGTGGCATCAGAGCACCTTACAGGAGTACAGTTACCAAACAATGACAGCAGGAGTACTTTGCAGGCACTGTGAATGCATACGTTTTGCACTGGTGCAAAAAAGGTGCAAATCCTTTTTTGCACCATTTGTGATATTTGCACACAAAGGAATGGCAGGGCTTATGCTGCAGGACACAGAGCACCAAGTGGTTTTCTGGAGTTGGAGTTAATGGTTTTGCTTCAATTATGCATGGCTTTTGCTACTTTCCTTGAAAGGAAGGTAGCAAACTAATTTGATCTCAAAGGTATTCTTGTTGTACATGTTTGATTAGTGAGTCAAAATTACTTTTCAAATTATGGTACCATGATCAGTCGCGGCTCGCCATGGTTACAGAGGGTGGGGAGGCGCGCAGGGGGACTGGGCAGAGGCTGGGGTGGTAGACGGTGGGGGTACATTAATAAACGTAGAAAAATAAATTACCTCCGCTCCACTTTGCGCTATGCCGCTGCTTCTCCATCTCCTCAGCAGGCAGGCACAGGCTCCCAGCCTGCCCTGTGCCAATCCTGACGCTGCTCAGAGCAGCGTTAGGATTGGCTGGGAGCACCCGGCCAGCGCTCTCCCAGGCAGACTGGGGGCCTGTGCCTGCTCGCTCCAGCCCGGCAACACAAGCCAGGCTGGAGAGAGCACAGTGCGCATGTGTGTTTGGCCGGCCCGAGATGGTGGCAAAACACACATGCGCACTGCTCTGTGCACTCCCCTCCATGGCTGTCATTCCCAATGCCCCACCCGTTTTACTACAAAACAATAATAAACATAGTAAAAGGTTTGCAGCTGCTGCTGCTGGGGGGCGACGTTCCTCCACCATAGCGGAGGAGTTACCACTGACCTTGACTTCTGTTATAGCTTGCTGTGACTCCCATTCTGCCCTGGTGGGGAATATTCAGTCATGTTGAGTGTGTGATGTCATCAGTCTGAGAGGTATATCTCTGTCATTTGGAGTTTCTGTCTGCATCTAGGGGGAGAGGCTTGTTACATCCTAACTCTGGGGAGAGTTTCCTTGTAACTTGTTTTTTTAAAGTACCTGTTGGCATACCTGCCTCCCGGGTCTTTGTAAAAGCGTTCTTCTACGAAATGCACAAGAGTTGAACATTGTGTTAGAGTTTCTGTCCACAGCTGGGAAGGGCTTGTTACATCCCAACTCCTGGTGGGGTTTCCTTGCAACTTGTTCTTGTCTAAAGTGCCTGTTCACATACCTACCTGCCTCCTGGGTTTTCACACCGAGGCCCATATATGAAATGAAACACACCTTCCTGTAGTATGCTATGTTGTGTCTCGGTGGCTTCTAGCAATGCACACACTCAGCAATGGATATTGTCACAGCCGCCGCCCTCAAGAGTAGACCCTGAGAACAGAAACCTAAGGCTGGAGAGAGGTGCAGAGTTTACAGATAGAAGTTGGAGTGGGTGGCAGTGAGGGGGGGGGCAGAGAGAAATGGAACGTGAGCTGGCCTCTGTGTGCAGAGAGGTATTAAGACATGGGCAAAGTGGGCATTTGCCCAGGGCCTCCACCTTCCAAAGGTGCCCTCTGGTAAAGTGATTGGACAGTTGAAGTTCCTGCCATAATAAATTCACTCATAAAACACAGCTAATTTTTTTTAATTTCCATTGGAGCATATTTAACAGAAAGTTAGGGCCACATTCACTAAAGATTTGAACAGTGGAAATCTCATGCAAAGTGGCGCAAAGCAGCACAAACACTTATGAGGGATTGGCATTCTGGCTCAAAAGATACATTTTGCTGGAAAGATGCCTTTTTCTAAGCACAAATAGAGCCATGCGCTGCTTTGAACCACTGTGCATTATAAGAGCATTTAGTGGGTAGATTAGCTCAAGCACTCATCCTTTTTTTAAAATATAAACGCAAAGCCTTATCTACTAAAGATAGAGAAACTCAGCTTTATGTTAAAAATAACAGCTATTTGAAGTGGGCACTAACAAAGGGAAATGAGAGCAATTTTTTAGTTTCTGCAAACCCTCCACACCATTGCATGTTTGTGGCACTCTACAGCACATGTACAATCGAATGTATACGAATGTATCTGGGCCTAGGAGTTTATTCTGCAAGGCTGGGCTTCCAGTACAAATCCTATGCTAGACAGCACACACACACCCCTGCACCATGGTGCGACGTTTGTGCACTCGTGTTAAGGGTGGTGAGCAGCAACAGACCTTTTTTTTTAATAATATGGTTCTGCACTGCTTTCTCCTCCTTGCACAACTGAGCACAGCAATTTCTGTTGCCATCCATCTTGTGCTAAAAAATAAATCTACACTTTTATGTGCATTGCGTGGCCTACCCAGCCCCAACCCTTACACTCTCAGGCCACTGGTGGCTTTTCTCAAGCTCCTTATATAATTTCTCTATCTTTGTGTATACTTCATCTCCCCTTGACCTCTCTTTTATCCTGTTCTATACCTCAGCTCTCCCTTCTTCACCTATGCCTGACTCCTCTCTCTCAATATACCTCTCTCAACTTCCTCTAACTCTCTCTCATGCCCTTGGTCCTCTCCCTGTCACTCTCTGTCTATTTATGTCTAGCACTCGCAATCCCATCTCTCTAACTCAACTCTCTCCAGCATGTCCCTTTATCTCTACCTCAGTGCATCTTTTCCTTCACAGCTCCCTGTATCTTTCCTCCCTCAACTTCACTTCAACAACCTCGTTTCTGTCTCTCTCTATGTCTCACCTACCCGACATCTCGCTATCTCTCTAAGCCCTCTCTCAACCCCAGCATCTACCTCGCCTTGATCTCTCTAACTCTTTTACTCACTGCCTAACTTCTCAGTTTACCTCACTGTTAGTTCACTACCTCACCTCTTCACCGCCCCCTTCTCTCATTATACCTAGATTTACTTTGTTTAACCCCTTATAATATCATACCCATTTATGGCTACCTTCTCTCTCTCTCTCTCTCTCTCTCTCTCTCTCTCTCTCGCTCTCTCTCTCGCTCTCTCTCTCACACTCCCTCTCACTCTCACTCTCCAAGCACATATCTCTCGCTGAACCTCCTTCTCCATTTCAACTCACTCACTGCGTCAAGTATCTCACTCAATCATCTTTTTATGGATCTCACAGGCTCATCACTTCGTCTTTTTCTGTCTCACAACTCTCCACCTCTGTCTAAGCCTCACCTCTCTTTCGCCAGGAGTGAAGGCGGATATATTTGTGATTTGGCATTTAAAGCTTCAATTTCAGGAGCTATATGTATATGTCTTACTTTAATGTTATGCACAAGATCACCAAGCATCTCACATGTCGCCTTTAGTGTTTTTTTCCTACAATGGGAGTAACATTCAGTTTAGACATTGAATTCTACAATACAATTTATTGCTGCAAGTAAAAAACTCTAGATTCAAAATCAAAAAGGAATGGCTTTATCAGTGCTTGGTCATGTTTTCTTGCGGTATGATTAGGCTAGAGGACACCAGGCAGCTTGAGTTTTGGGCTGTTTTATCCCTGTTTCTGAAGGTTCACCAAATAATTAAATATTGTCTGGCATCACAATGGTTTGAATGAGCTGAAAAGTGGTGATGAATTCATGGTTGCTCCACCAGGGTGCCCCAAAATATATATTTGCCCAGGGCCCCACAACTCCTTAAGTTGACCCCATCTGTGTGTTAGGTTATGTTGAGTTAGCTAGACATGGACAGCGACATTTCTTGTATCTAGAGGGACCGGAGACACAATAATTTTACGTCCATATTTATACTTTTTGACGCATATCAGCGCTAGGGCACATTTGCGTCAAAATGTTTACCACCGGCTAACGCCATTCCAACGCGCCAGCCGGGCACCTTATTTATGGAATGACGTTAAATGACTCTAACCGGGCAGCGCAGGCATAGGGAAGAATGGGGGTGGTGCGTCAAAGAATGGTGCAAGTCAGGTTAGAGTCAAAAATCTTGGCTCTAACCTGACTTGCTCCATTTTTTGATGCACAACCCCCATTGAAATGACTCCCGTCTTAGCAAAGACAGGAGTCATGTCCCCCTGCCCAATGGCCATGCCCAGGGTAATTCTGGCATGTAGGGGGGCCCAAGTTAGGCCCCCCATGCCACTTTACAACAACAACAAAAATACTTACCTCTACTTACCTGGACGTACCTGGGATGGGTCCCCCCATCCATGGGTGTCCTCCAGGGGTGGGCGAGGGTGGCAGGGGGTGTCCCTGGGTGCAGGGAAGAGCACGTGTGGACTGCTTCCATGGTCAGAGACGATGGAAATGAGCCCACAAGTCTTTTAGCACCTGCCCTGATCCAGGCGTTAAAAAACGGCGCAAATCAGGCTGGGCGCCATGTTTTAAGGCCCGCCCCTCCTGTGTGTCAAAATAACACGGAGTATAAATAAGGCGCACATGCCTTAAAGTCATTTTTTGTACGGGAACGCCTACCTTGCATGTCATTAGCATAAGGTAGGTTTTCACGTACAGAAAATGACGCAAACTCCATAACTTTAACGTATAAATATGGAGTTAAGTTTGCACCAGATTTGCATCAAAAGAAATGAGTATAAATTTGCCCCTTAGTATTCCTAAATTCTAATTTGTTGATCAAACATATACATTTGAAAGGACATAAACCTACTTTAGATTCAAAGAATCAGGATTGGTTGAATTTTACATGAAATGTAACTTTTACACGCAGTATCATCTTTCATAACTAAATTGCTTTCTGCTGGGAGTTATTAACTAATATTCCACCGGATCACGTGAAAACTTGCTTCCTCTGTGTTTCGTTGACACTCTCTAAAATTCAGGATACGTGCTAAAATTAATAAAATTTGCCATAACCACTACTGTCCCAGCAAATCCTGGACTTCTTGCCCCGCCCCCCCCCCCCCCCCCAGCTATGGAAAATATTTATGTATAGCAGATTTCTTTGTCAGCAAATTTAGGGTAAGGTTGAAGTTTTGCAAATGAAGGTGAACATCCACACTTGTTAGTTTATGTATCTACTCATCCCTGGTGAAAACAGTTTTAATTGCGACCTTTTAACCCTAGTGTCAGGGGGGCATTTCATGCCTGTATTCCAAGCACAATGGTCCAGTCACAGCGCTTTGTTAAAGTGATGCAGAGGGAAAAGTGAACTTTGGTGTGTCTGTAAAAAGGAAAGGAAGGCCACACTTTCATCACCTCCATATCATTCCATCTTTCTCTGCCATCACTTACTCTCAAACTAAATGTGATAAAGCTGAGGCTTTGTTTAACAAGCCTTTGCAATGCAACAGGTCTCGTATTTGCTTGAGTTAGAGCTATTGCCGATGTAAATTCACAGCTGGACTTTTCTTGCCACATAAATTGGTCAACTTCCTTTCTCATATTTTGGACTTGTCCTGCCACATAACTCAAGTGGCCCTGCATATAACCAAAGCACTTCTTCCTCTATCTGCAGCCAAAAATGAAAATGTTGCCATTTTACATCCTACTTTAAATCTGCCATGCTAATTCCAATAGAACACCACTTTCACCACCCCACCATCAGAGCTGCTGGCTGGATAACACAATTCCCAAAACAAGACAGCCACAGAGGAGTAAACTAGCAGGGTCACCCAAACACATCAAGAGTGTTCAATCATAGTGTAATAAGGATGAAAAATTGGCCTGAATCATGGTCGTAATTGCAATAAGGAGAGATTAATAAAACATATACAATTATTATGTGAACCCAATAAAAACCTTTATCAGAAATAAACTTTTGGCATTTAGACTGTAATACTCAGAACATCCCCTAGAGGACACCACAATGAAAATATCATTTGTAAGCAACATGGTCATGCAAAGATATAGTTAGCAACTAGAGGGCAGAAACACATGAAGTAAAATGTCAGAAAGTAATGCACAGTAACCATACATTTAGCCCCTAGAGGGCATTGCGCATTACACATTTTTAGGGCTAGCATGTCTACTGCAATGAAATTACAAAAAGACCCTTAAAACAAAATTACTGTCAGCTGCAAAACAAAAGTTCCAGCCATGAAAGAACTTGAAAACACACTGAATGGTAGGAGGGGTTATTATTTTGGGCTCCCACTAACCTAGTATGGGGACCCAGAGATGGTGTAGACAGAAAACACACATCATGTGAAAGTGGTCGCATTCCTAGAGGACATAATGCCTTACATATTTTCTGAGCTAACAGGTCTACTGCAAGGATTTTATAAACAAGGCCCTTAAAACACATGCTACTTCCAACTGTAAAACAAAGGTTCCAAGCATGAGAGAGCTTAGAAAAGGTACCATGGTTGGAGAGGTTATTATTTTGTTGTCCCCACTAACCTAGTGTGGGGACCCAGAGATAATGAAGACAGAAAGAACACATTGTCATGAACGTTTTGGTGGTGGTCCCATTGTTATAAGACCACCAGAGGCTGAGCTATGAGCAAAAATGTTTTCTAAAAGTAATGCCCTGCAAAGCATTATGGGGCATGTTTCCCGAGTGCAGTGAATATTGTAGTATCGGCTTTCCTGCTTTGTCGGTGCCATAGCCTCCAATGGAGCACAAATGGGAGAGACAAAAGAAAAAAATAGTTTGCGCACGCTGAAGTATATTGGCAATCGTGCAATATTCCATGTAACAGGGTCAGTCTGCAAAGCAGTAACAAAACCGCCCCAAGGCAGGACAAGCATTTACCAATGACATCAAGGGATTTTATGAAAGGCAAGCCCATGAACAAGTGAAAGTGATTGGCAGGAGATGGTGTGGTTAAAAGCTCACTGAATACTTGCAGCAGGTCGAAAAGCACTTGCGCGCTCAACCTAAAAATAAGGTTTCAAGCAGATAGGTCACTAGTGCAGCATTCTGTAAGCCAAATACTGGAACTGCATTGAACTACTTTAATACAATCAGAGTATGGTGAAAGGTTTGACACTTCTGTCCTTCAATAAACCATATACCACCAGTGTGTGATGCATCCTTTTCAAGCATTGTGTGAATCTGTGAAGTTCATTTTGCATCATCTGCGAAGGGAAATTTCACTATGCCACTTTTGTGTGAACATTATTTTATGTGGGCAAAATCCTTCTTTAAATCAGAGATTAATTTGTAATTAAAAGCGAGCCGTGCCCAAAGCTCTCTTTTGAAACACGCTGCTTCTGCATTTAAATGTGCAGCCATCTCGGGCCTCTTTAATCCATTTACAGCAACTCCCTGCCCTTTCAGCTCACTCTTGCTGCTTTCTGCTTTCTCTCTGTGTGATACTTTTTCATTTTTCTCTTCCTCCACCTTTCCCATATGTTACTTTTTCTCGCAGTAAATGACTGATGCAGAAAACTATGTTCCAGTCCTCAAAAATAAGTGCTGGTACGCCACACCAGAAACTGTCTCAAATTAAGCACTGGTTTAAATGGTTCTTCGTATGACATACTTAACAGACAAGATGTTTCTCCTGTGCAAAGCCATTGTGCACACAAGGTCCTCAAAAAGTGAACTTGCACAAAGAAGTTCTGCATACATTTTGTTACCAACTAAAGAAAAGCTGTGCAAAGGTACATTCGTAAAAAAAAAAAAAAAGGGAATCTCAGTAATTGTTGGGGAATTTCACAAATTTTTGCCAGCAATGAAAACAAGCATTTGCAATGCAATGGGTCTCGCATTTGCTTGAGTGTTAGAAATGGGGTCTCTAGTTGGAAGTTGGTTTGTACCCTGTCCAAGTAGGGACCCTCACTCTAGTCAGGATAAGGGAGATACCCGCTCAGATAACCCCTGCTCACCCTCTTGGTAGCTTGGCACGAGCAGTCAGGCTTATCTCAGAAGTAATGTGTAAAGCATTTGCACATAACATAAAGTAATAAATGAAAACACTACTGAAGGACACCACACCAGTTTTAGATAATTAGCCAATATTTATCTATATAAAACAAGACCAAATAAGATAAAAAATCTAACATACAGTAATAAAAATATGAATTCTGCAAGATTTACTCAAAAATACAGGTCCTTGAAGTCGATAGCTTCACCTGGGGCTATCACAATGTAGTGATCAAGAAAACCAATAGTTAAGGCCGGCCGCTGCATCGCGGGACAGCTACGGTGTCGGGAGGATCCGCAAACAATACCTTTGGAATTGCAGGGTGTCGTGATCCTTGCGGTGAGCTCCGGAGAGCAGCGTCGCTGGTGTCGCGGTGTTGGTTCCGGAGTTAGTGCGGGAGTCGTCGGGCCCTTGAAGTCACACGCGGTGCGGATTGAATTCCGGGCTGATGAAGTCAGGAGCGCTGGTGGGATGGTGTCAGAGCTGTGGTGCGAAGCAGGACGATGTGACGTGCGGTGTCCACAGCTTACGGTGCAGGCAGCAGCTCGGTGTCAACGTACAGCGGCGTCAGTTGACCAAAGCTGCAGTGTGAAGCAGGGCGGTGCCATGCGCGGTGTCACCAGGTCATGGTGCAGACAGCAGTGTAGTCATTGCTGAAGCTCTGTCGTCGGCAGGCCCAAGCCAGTGGTGGGGGACGGGATGGTGGTCCTTGATCCTCACAAGCGGTGTCCACAGGCCACAGTGCAGGCAGGATGCCTGGTGACGACACTGGAGTCAATTATGCTGGCTTTGGTGGACCGGGGCTGCAATGTGGGTCAGGATGGTGCTTCGTGTACCTCAACAGAGGTGTCCACAGGCAACGGTGCAGGCAGCGGCACCGGTGTCAGCAGGAGCGGCGGCGTAGGGGATGCCAAGGCTGTGGTGTGGGCAGGCGATGCTGGAGTGCGGGCCCCCAGGTCATGGTGCAAGCAGCGGCTCGGTGAACTTGTCTGATGACTGCGCTGGTGAGAGCAGGGTCGCAGTGCAAGGCGGGGCAATGCGACTCCGTGCGGGATCAGCAGGTCACGGTGCAGGCCAGCGGCGCCATTGGTGGCGTAGCAGTGGTTTCTCCTCTTGAAAGCACAAAACACCCAGTTCCCAGTGCTGCATGTTGAGGAAACTGAAGTCTTTGGTGTCCCTGAGACTTCCAACAAAAGGCAAGCTCTACTCCAAACCCTTGGACAACTTTCTCAAGCAGGACAGACAGCAAATTTAACCCTTTGCACTCTTTTCAGGCAGAAGCAGCAACGTCAGGCCAGTCCAGTAAAGCAACACAGCAAAGGGGCAGTAATCCTCCTCCAGCTCTTCTCCTGGGCAGAGGTTCCTTTTGATTCCAGAAAGATTCTAAAAGTCTGGGGTTTTGAGTCTTCTTCTTATACCCCTTTCTGCCTTTGAAGTTGGCGAACTTCAAAGCAAAGCCTCAAGTGTTTGCAAGATCCTTCCTTGTCCAGGCCAGGCCCCAGTCACATACCAGGGGGTTTGGGACAGCATTGTGAGAGGGCAGGCACAGTCCTTTCAGGTGTGAGTGACCACTCCTCCCTCCACTCTAGCTCAGATGGCTCATCAGGATATGAAGGCTACATCCCTGTCCCCTTTGTGTTACTGTCTAGAGAACAGGTGTAAACAGCCCAAATGTAAAACTGACCCAGACAGGGAATCCATAAACAGGCACAGTCACAGAATGGTTTAAGCAAGAAAATGCCTACTTTCTAAAAGTGTCATTTTCAAACTCACAATCCAAAAACCAACTTCACTAAAATATGTATTTTTAAATTGTGAGTTCAGAGACCCTAAACTCCATAGTTCTATCTGCTCTCAAAGAGAATTTGCGCTTTAAAGTGATTTCTAGGCAGCCCCCATGTTAACCTTTGAGAGAGATAGGCTTTGCAACAGTGAAACCCAAATTTGGCAGTATTTCACTGTTAGGACATGTAAAACACACTGGTACATGTCCTACCTTTTAAATACACTGCACCCTGCCCAAGGGGTTACCTAGGGCCTAAGTTAGGGGGTGCCTTATATGTACAAAAAGGGAAGGTTTGGGCCTGGCAAGTGGGTGCACTTGCCAGGTCAAATTGGCAGTTTAAAACTGCTCACACATAAACTGCAGTTTTAGGTCTGAGCCATGTTTACAGGGCTACTTATGTGGGTGGCACAATCAGTGCTGCAGGCCCACTAGTAGCCTTTGATTTACAGGCCCTGGGCTCCTCTAGTGCACTTTACTAGGGACTTACCAGTAAATCAAATATGCCAAACATGGATAAACCAATTTACAGCACAATTTACCTAGGGAGCACTCACACTTTAGCACTGATCAGCAGTGGTAATGTGTGCAGAGACAACAAACCAGCAAAACAGAGTCCCGTAAACCATAAAAACAGGAGGTCTGAAGGCAAAAAGACAGGGGAGACACGCCAAAAAGCTGACAGGTCTAACATTGAGTTAGAGCTATTAGCGCTGTAAATTCCTAACTGGACGTTTCTTGCCACATAAATTGAAAATGGAAAGTAAAACAGTTGACTGAAGCAAGCCAGCACTGCCGGTATGAGCATGAGAGTTATTGGCTTCCGTCGTCAATGTCTAGAGAGGGATGCGGCTGGGATGAAAAGCAAACTGAAACCAGTGGAGGGGCCATCACACGCTGTAACAGGAGGAAGCGTGACGTAACGTGATTGCCAAAAGAAATGTTCACTTCGTTAAATCACCTAGGGTGGGAACTCAGCTCACAAAGGAGGGACATTTCACAAAATGCACCAATAAAAATGAAGCATTTAGGACAAGCACAGCAAAGAATGAATAGCAAGAGTGGGTGTGGTTGAAAGCCCACAGAGAGATTACAGCAGGCCAGAGCGCTTGCACGCTCGACCCTAAAAAATAGTCTACGGAGCTTGGCCACACCTGATGCTGTTTAAAGAGTCCAGGTCTGATCCACTGTTGAAAACAATTTAACCCTCACTAAGGGATCCTCTTAGTTTTCCTCGTAGAGGGCTCTTCCCAATCCTGAGTAAATCTGTATTGAGGCTGATAATATCAATTTATAAAAACAAACTGCAGTCACTAAATCATCAAGGTAAGTAGATCATTACTATTTCTAACTGCATATCTGCTCACTTAGCCTTACCTTGCAATGTAATGGTTATGTCGACATAGTGGATGCAATATGTTTGCCATGCATTATAACTCATGAGGTATAGTGGTGGTGTAACCTGTAGTATTTAGGAAAGGAAACTCACCAAAAACTGCATATGTCCACCTAGATCAGTGTAATTTAACATAGACTACAAGATCAGCGGTAGTTATACTAGCTGCAGGAGATGGAAAGCACTTTGTTGGAGTTGTTGAAAAACATCCTCCATATCACAAGCAGAGGGCCCCTTGCCCGGGCAGTAGACGTAAGTCTGTCCTCAGTGTCTAATCCTGTAAGTCACGTGGTTCTGCTGCAGAGCCCCTCCATGGAGGTAAATGTTTAAGAACTGCTCTTAGTTCCACTGTTTTCTATTGGACAGTTCCACCACGGACACCCCGATATCCTTTAATTTGACCCTTCTTGACATAGATCTTCACTATTCCTTTGCCAGTTTAATATTTTTTTCTATCACTCATAACCACAATTCAGGGCTGGTATTTTGCTTTGCAAAATGGTGCTGATAATAAGCAGTCAGTGCTGGGCCTGGAAGGCTCATCTATTTAATTTCACAATCTTTAGCTTCACTTTAAAGACATTAATGATTGTATGCAAATCTATTGGTTCCTATTACATGATGTCAAGACAGAGTGATTCATTTTATACAAAGAGCATCACTGTATCAATTCCCTATTTAGTGGGAACCGAGGCAGCTTTCAATGCCCCATCACCCTATGGTTAATACTATAGGCATGATCCTGGATGAACAATTTTCAGTGAAACCTCAAGTAAGCATGGTCTCTTGTAAGATTTTCTCTGGCTTATTCTATTTAGAAAGGTAATTCATCTTATCTTTGAGAGGCTCATTGTGTGTGCAGAATCACATATTTTTGCAAAATGTCCTGAAAAGTTTGTATCTTGTGTAAATTCTTGACTCAACTGCATATGTTTTTGTAAAAAGTTATACAAGATAATAGCAGAAGGTTTGTTTGAGAAGAAAATATTTTTTAGCAAAACATTTTCAGGTCGATCCAGTCTCTCTGGAGCAAAAAATGATTCAAAACCACCATCAAAGGAACTCTCGCCTACAGAACTCCTGGTCCCTGCCTCAGATTTTTCAACTGCATCCCAGACTTCATCGCCCCCCTGGCAATCGACTCCAGCCATTTCATCTTCCTGGGGAACCTGAACTTCCACCTAGAAGACCCGAACAATGCCAACTCTGTCTCACTCCTCACCTATGTGAGCATCATGAGCCTCTCTCAGCTGGTCATTGCACCCGTGCACAGCACAGGACACACACTAGACCCCAACTTCTCCTTCAGCAACATAGAAATACTCCCACACCTCCGGGGTAACATGGACTGACCACAACATCGTCCACTTCACCATTGAGGGATGACTTAAAGCCCTGACTAGACCCCTCTCACCCTCCCCCACCTCACTAGAGCCAATTCACAGACACCTCCTGGATCGCTGCCCTCAAAGAAAGCAGGCCCGTCCCTGCAGACATCCTTGAATGCTGTGTGCAAAACTTCTTCAACTGGATCTCCTCAGCCATCAACACCATCCCCCCACTAAAGAGAACCACCGGGAGCAAGACCACCAAACAAACCAAATGGTTCACATCAGAACTTCGGGCACTCAAACAATACGGCAGAAGACTAGAGAGACACCGGCGATCCAACACGACCACCGCCAAACTCGAGGCCTTCAAGACCTCCCTCAAAAGATACCACCACCGTCTCAAAGAGACCAAGAAAGAAGCACTCACCTCCCACCTTGAGACAAGCACCAACCACGCCAGAGAACTCTTCAGTATCATCAGAGAATTCCCCTGCCCCGCTGCCACAGAGAACACAATTCACCCCTCACAAGCCATCTGCGGCACGCTATCGGACTACTTTCACCACAAGATCACCGACATCTACAACAACTTTGACCCCCCCCAACACACCGACCACCCCAGCACCCAATCCCACCACTCCCCCCTCACAGGATCACTGAATAGAAGCAGCTTTCCACAGAGGACACCCTCTCCGTCATGGCCTCAATCCACTGCAGGTCCCTCGCAGACCCCTGCCCGCACTGCATCTACAAGCTGGAGGAGAAACTATCAGATCCACACTCACAGAATTCCTCAACACTGCATCTCCACAACTCAAACTTTGCACTCTAAAGTTCCCAGAGTTTGCCAATGCCATAGCTCCTAATTCAAGAAAGAACTGAGAACACATTCTGTCTGAAGATTGCGTTTGGCACATCTGGTAGCCCCTAACTAAAAGCCCAGCTAGATACCAGCTCCGAAAAACCATCAGCAGAGGCCTCTGATACCACTAAACAAAGGCACAACCATTGTGTCACCTGTTAAGTACGAGGTGGAATCATCTTCAAGTTCTTAGAAGGGCCTGACTGGCTAGGGTGGTAAGGCGAGCACCTCACTTAGGGCCATATGTACGAAAGCTTTTTCCCATAGACACAGAATGGGTAAAATCCTTTCGTACATCTGGCCCTTAGAGTCATTACAGACACTGTCTCCGCCAGTCCTGAACTTTATGCTTTAAAATCGTTAATTTTAGGTGTGTTGGTCTAATTTCCACAATCGAAGCAAAATAAGTCTACAGCACCCGGATGGTATCAGGCTAGTACACCAAAGTCCAAGACTGGAAACAGGGCCTTCAATGCCCTGGATGGAGGTGGTCACCCACAGTAGTGGTAACATGCATGTTTTAGGAGTTACAGACTATTCCATGATTCAGTGTTTAATAAAGCCCAGCTTTGCTTGCCAAAGTGCCCCTTCATCCACCTGAACATTCTGTCTGATTTTCAGGTTTCTTCCCTCCAGGTCCCTCCTAATCTAACTTCATGGAGATATCCATAGATAAATACTGAGATGACAACAGCTGGAGGGGAACAGGGTGCCTAACTTTTGTTCAGCGAGGCACAACGTTCCATGCACCCCACCACTAGTGAGCCAACTTAACTTTCTTTACTCTTACTAAACAATCAGTGGTAAAGCCAATAGGACTTTTCTATGCGAGATCTATTGGCTTTGTCAATGATCTTTTTAGCCATGTTTTAGAACATCAGGGCTGCTGTGCAGCATGGCTGAAAACAGAAGAAACGCATTTGTATAGTATGGTAGGCATGTAGGGCCTATAGGGCCTGGGATTGTATAGTATGGTATGGCATGTCCTTTGACTGTATGGTATGGTATTGTATTCTATGTCCTGTTATTGTATGGTATATTATGGTACAGTATAATCTGTCATTGTATTATATGGCATGGTATGGGCTGGCATTGTATAGTATGATACAAATTATACAACCTGCTATTGTATAATATGGTAAGGTATGGCTTGTCGCTGTATGGTATGGTATGTTATCGTATGGTATATCCCCTAATTGTGTTGTATGGTATGGCCTAGCATTGTATAGTAGAGTATGATATGCCCTGCCAATGTATAATATGGTAAGGTGTGGCTTGTCATTGTATAGTATGGTATGGTATAGCCTCTGATAGTATGGTATGGTATGGTCGGTATGATAAGGAATGACCTCTTGTATAATATGGCATTTCATGGTATGGTATGGCCTGTCATTGTGTGGTATAGTATGGTGTGGCTTGCCATCGTGTGTTATGCACAGTATATTAGGGCCTGTTATTGTATGGTCTGTCATTGTAAAGTGTGGTATGATATGGCTAGGCAGAGTATAATATGGTATGGTATGGTATGGTATGGTATGGTATGGAAAAACCTCTCATTGTATGGTATGCTATGCTATGATATGGTGTGGCCTTTCATTGTATGATATTTTATGATATGGCTTGTCATTGTGCAGTTTAATATAGTATGGCCGGTCATTGCTGGCATGGGATGCTATGGCCTGTCATGGTATGGTATGTCATACAGTTTGGTCTGGTCTGGTCTGGTATAGTATAGTATGGCCTGTCATTGTGTAATATGGAATTACCTGTCGTTGTGTAGCATGGTATGGTCAGTCGTATGGTATGGTATGGTATGACCTGTAATTGTATAGCTTAGCATGCTGTGATATGATATGGTCTGTAATGGCAAATATGGTATGATATGATAGGCTATGGCCAGTCATTGTATGGTCTGGTATGGTATGGCCTTTCATTGTATGTTATGATATGGTATGGCCTATTATTGTTTGGCATTTTATGGCCTGGCTTGTCATTGTATAGTATGATATGGTATGGCCTGTCATTTGTTGGGATGGTATGCTATGGCATGTCATTGTATGGTGTGGTATGGCATGGTATGTCATATAGTTTGATGTGGCCTATAATTGTGTAGAATGGTATGATAGGTCATTGTGTAGTATGGTATGGTATGACCTGTAAATGTATGGTATAGTTTCTTATGATATTATATGGTCTGTAATGGCAAGTATGGTATGATAGGGTACGGCCTACCATTGTATAGTATGGCATGGTATGGTATGATATGGCTTGTATATTATGGTATGCCCTGCCATTGCATGGTATGCAGGAGCAAGACAACCTAAAAAAACACACGCACTCTTAGAAAGTGCTGCATGTAGAAGAGAAAAACAGGCCAAGAAAAGAAAGTGGAAGCAGTGAAAGAACATTTCCAAAAAAAGGTAGCAGTGCTTGGTCCATGCTCCTGTGAAGGTGGATTCACACAAACAGAAAGGGAAGCCAGCACACACTCACCAAACAGGAGCCAATCAATCAAGTTATTTGTAAAGTGCAACACTATCACCCCAGAAGGTATCCGGGCGCTGCTAATGCTGTGTCTTCGTCAAAGAGCCATGTCTTGAGTTTGCTTCTGGAACCCACCAGGGAGGGGGATGTTCGAGGGTGGAGGGGCAGTGTGTTCCAGGACTTGGCTGCGGTCTAGGAGAAGGAGCTGCCCCCGCTGCAGGTGCGGTGGATGCAAGGGGTGAGAGAGGTTGAGAGTGGAGGAGCGCAGGTGTCTTGAGGGGACGTGGAATTTGAGATGGTGTTTGATGTAGGACGTTCTTAGGTTGTGGAGGGCTTTGTATGTGAGTGTGAGAACCTTAAACTGGCATATTTTCTGGATTGGGAGCCAGTGGAGGTTTCTGAGGTGTGTGGTGATGATGGAGCGTTTGGGGAGGTATTAGTCTGGCTGCGGTGTTCTGTAGTGTTTGGCGTCTTTTGAGTAGCTGAGTGGCGATTCCGGCGTAGAGAGCATTGCCACAGTCTAGGCGGCTGGTGTTCAGTGCATGCGTGATGATTTTCCTGGTGTTGGTAGGGATCCATGTGAAAACTCTGTGGAGCATTCTGAGGATATGGAAGCAGGATGAGGCAACGGAGTTAACTTGTCGGTTCATGGCCAGTTGACTGTCGAGGATGATGCCAGAAAATAAGACTGTCAATGAAGTCAACCAATGGTAACGAAAGGGCGGGCTCTTTTATGTTAAAAAAAATGCCTTGCAAGCGACAGTGCATGCTCTGTCTCAGGCGAGACCTAAAAAGCCCAACGAACATACATTTTTCTGACTTTTCACCAATTTCTATGGACTTACTTTGATACCATTGTATCTATGTTAACATTTTTCCTGAGTTTGTTTGTTGTTAAGGTATTTTTTCAGTGTTTTAGTTTGGGCCTAATGTTTACTCTTCTTGTTTTGAATTGCTAACCTTGCACCTTCAGTACCTAATTGAGTAGGCTGTGAGCTTGTTCTTAAAGTCCTAGACGAAAAATCTTTCAAGATATATTTGAGGTTGTCTCCACATAGCCTTCCTGGCAAGAGGTTTTTAGAAACTCAGCTAAAGCATACGTAAACATGTCCAGTCTCTCTCTCCCCTTATCACAGCAGTGTGATCTCTGACAGAGCCAGTGCAAACATGAGCATGTCAGAAGACTCCTGCAAACCACACACATTCTCCTGTGTTTCTGGGAACCGGAATTACCAGGTCTGCATCACTGGACCTGACAGGCCCAAGCCCTGAGACCCTGGAACCAGACATTCACACTGAGCTGTGGGAACTGCAGCCCGATGCCGAGGCCTGATCCCACCTGTGCTCTAAGGACAGAATATGGGGAGCAGATACTACCCTCTCCTCAGCTGCTCATTGGCTCTGCCTGTGCCCCCCTACTCTTCCGCCGCTTGCACCAGGGGCCTGAAACCAGACCCTGCACGCTTTAAACTCCTGCTCCAGCCAGATGTAAATGAGTGGGGATCTGGGCCCATTTCTTTCGAATACATGTGGAAGTGGACCAGTTGTTCCTGTCTGTATGTTATTCCCCATTTCGGGGGGCTGGGGGATACTTTGCAGACCTCAGATTTAGGCACAGGGATACTAGTTAAAATCAGAGATTCCAACACTCTCTAACCCTACAACTCAGTCTGGGACCCTTTAACGAACATCATGATGGGATGTCCAGTATGGAAATGCTTGAAGGGCCCACATTAAAGATGTGGATATTAAAATGCCTGCAGAAATCGAGACCCTTTGTTTCAGCTGTGATCTCTGTTCAGAATTCAGTCTAACATGTACCTTACATTTTTCAAAGCATCACATTTGCAGTGACTTTGTTTGATGGCTGTAGATGAAACGCCAGGGTTGCACTGCCCAATATATGCCCAGGTTGGCTGGATCAATTACTTTGCAGATCTCCACAAAGGCTGAGTTCACATATAATGAATCGAAAAGGATAAGATCTAGTTGCTTAAAGATTGTCCTGAAAATGCTCCTACGCAGGAAGGAGAGAGACAAATTTAGAAGCTGATAAAGGATGTCCCTAATCAAAAGTAACCATACAGAACAAGCATTTGCAATGCAATCGGTCTCGCGTTTGCTCGAGTTAGAGCTATTAGTGTTGTAAATTCCTAACTGGTCTTTTCTTGCCACATAAATTGAAAATTAAAAGTAACACAGTTGACATAAGCGAGACGATTTGTCACGGCCGCCATGAGCTTGAAGAAGACACACAAAAGGAAAAAGAAGTTCGCTTGCAGTCAAACGTGTTGGCAAACGTGTAATTATCCATTTAACAGGCTCAATGGCCAAGGCGGTAATAAAACTGCCCCAAGGAGGGACAAACGTAAAGCATTTACCAATGATAACAAAGGATTTTTGAAAGGCAAGCCCATGAACGATTGATAGTGATGGGCGTGCGGTGGGCGTGGTTAAAAGCCCAGATAGATTACAACAGGTCAGAGCGCTTGCGCGCTCGGCCTAAAAATGTAGCAACCTTTGCTGGCTGAGCCCATCTCATGATGTCTTTGCTCTGCACTACAAGTCACACAGGGTGATGAACTTACACCGGTTTAATGTGGCGCAGTTATCATATGGTCTTCCTGTATGACTGTCAGAGTGTCACTTTCCGGTGTCTATATACAATTTGCCACATGTGGTGATGGTTAGTCTGTTTTATGACTGTGAAACTGCAAAAAATAGGTAAGGGTGGGCTAGTGAATTTTTATGGATCCCACCCAACCACAAGATTAAAACCAGAAGCCTCTTCCCCTGAAAGTTTGTGTTGCCCAGTGCTCGATGGGAGAAATTTGTGATGAAGCGCGCTACAGCATGGGTTTAAGAGTCCATCTTCTCGCATGACCCGCACCGCACGACAAAGATATGGATAAGACAGGCTTGTGTGACGTCGGTTGCTAAAACCGGCCTGGAATGGACTCACCTGGGCCTAAGTTGGCCAACCTTTTCCTAGGGCAGTAGGGTCTAACTCAGGTTCAGACTGTCCAAATCCCAGCCAGATTTTCAGTATAGCCACATAATATAAACTGATATACAATGAGTATGAGTGGGGTTCATGTACAATGGTAAAACAAAGTCTGGACCTACCATGAACGCTACTGGTCTATTATGCTTTTTAGATGAATTTGTGGTAAGTGACGCAAAAGAAATATTTACTGGTGAACACAGGTTGGAAAGTGAACCTGGGGTCATCTGAGTGCGAGGGCAATGTCGCCAATATGGGACGTGTCTTTAAATGAGTTTGTCTATTTTTCATTTAATAAAGGTGATCGCAGCCACCCCTTGACAGTTTCAGGGCACCTTTGAAACACCTTTGATTACTAAGGTTGAAAGGGGAACCAAAATAAAAGTGAGTGTCTGCAGAAAACGGACAGTCTCAGGGGCGACTACGTGACAAATTCTTCCACATTTCGGCTCCAGGGCGTGAACTAGCGTTCATCAAGCAGCTATGTCAATATTCAAGCACTAAATCTCGGTGCAGTGGGCAAGGTAAAACCAGTGCTTCATTTGAGCCAGTGCTTTCCGGTGCAGGACACAGCTACTTATTTTTGAGGGCCGGCACTTATTTTTCTGCACCAGGCATTTACTGTGAGTAAAATACACATATGGGAAGGGACAAAGAAAGACGAAAAGGCTTCTAAAAGGGAGAAAGCAGAAAGCTGCAAGAGTGAGCTGAAGGGGCAGGGAGTGGCTGTAAATGGATTGAAGAGGCCCGAGGTGGCTTCAGGATTACACTGCCTCAGTATTCTGTATTAGCAGATTTAATTGCAGCAGCCGCGTATTTCATAGGAGAACTCGGGGCACCGGCACCTTTTTATTTACAAATTAAACTCTGGGTAACTCTGGGTGCTGCTTCAGCTTGCCGACTTTCAACCTTCCCCATCATGTTTACCTGTTCTTCCACGAAGCTAGTGAAAGCTGCCGCTGGCTGAAGGGCCACAAGGCCCCTCCCTCACGAATCCTAGACTGGGATGTGTGAAATCAAGAAGTTTGTTTCTGCATCTTTCGCAAAGCTCTATGGATTTTTTTCAGTCTTGCAAAGATTGTAAAGTGTTTCCTGTTGCTTTTTGTACACAAAGAACCTCAATCAGGGGTAAAAATCACAAAAGGTAACCTTTCAGTTCAGAGAAATATTTTGTTTGTGTTTTTCGAGTTGGTTGGGTTATAGTGAAAAAATATATCTCCTTGTGGTGAGAATGAGCTCGCAGCAGAGAAACAAATAATGACAAAGTCAAGAGGTCTGGTATTCATTTTGAATCTGGACTAAAATCTTTAAAAAGCTTGCTATAGAAATAAATACGTAATAAATAAACAAAATATTGCTTTCTACGTGAAATGCAAATATGAACTAAAGAATTTAGCATGTGAGACTACTTCTGATATGTAAAGTATTTGCATATACATTGTAATGCAAGTATTCAATAAGAGGTGAGATGATAGGCCAGACTGCCAAAAGCCTGAGGTGAAAGAGAAAAACTGGGCAGACCCACTCTGGGTACATTTTAAAGAATCGGTAATAATTGGTATGGAGACTGCCTCACTATAACGCCAGACATAAAAAAGAACTGAAGTGGAGACTGTTTATTTAAAAAATATATTTTTATATATTTACAATGTTTTAATTTATTTTTATATATTTATGTGGGTGGAGATTGTGTTTGGTGAAGCGGGGATGGTTTTCAGAACTCTGGGCCTCCACACTCACGGCGGAGAACCCACAGTTGTAGGGAAGTCTCCACACTCGGGGCTGAATGTCCGAAATGAGAATTCTCATTGCGTAGATTCTGCGGCGGAGAGCGGGGCCCCTGCCGTGAGTGTGGAGACCCTCTGTGAATCAGGTTCTCAATGTCTAGCACTAAATGACCACCACGGAAGTGCCAGTCTTCACCTGAGAATTTACAATTGCATATGCTTTCTGGGGAATAGTTTTGGAGTTCTGGCTCCTTGTGAATTCACATTACTTGTGTGAATAATGAATCCTTGTCAGGGTGAACCATAAAAATCACTAAATAAACCGGCGCTTGACCCTCTGGTAGCTTGGCACAAAAGCAGTCGGACTTAACTTAGAAGAAATATGTAAACTATTTATACAGCACTCAAACAGTAATAAAGAGAAAACACAACAAACTATTTGTAAAAATAGAGTAAAATGGAAGAAATAAAATGACACCAAAACTTCAAAAAATCCAGCTGGAGAGGTCAGACCCCCCTGAAGAAGCCCTTTGCTGACCCCACCGACCTCAAAAACTACTGTCTGATCTTCCTGCTTCCCTATCCAGCCAAAGTTCTAGAGGAAACCATCAACCAACAGCTCACTGAATACCTGGAACAGAGCCACCCACTCGATGCCTCACAATAAGGATTCCGGGTCAAGCACAGCAGGGAGACCGTGCTGATTGCTGCCACAAATGACACCAGAACTCTCCTCGACTGTGGAGGAACTGTGGTCCGGATCCTTCTGTACCTCTCTACCGCATTCAACACATCCTCTCGCCACACTCTCATCGACAGACTCTACAAAACTGGCATACACCAAAACCCTCTTAAGTGGATCGACTCTTTCCTACCAGGATGCACACAGAGCATCCAACTACCTCCCTTCACCTCTGCACCCAAGGACATTATTTGGGGTGTACCCAAAGGATCATCCGTCCGTCCCACCCTGTTCAACATCTACATGACCCCCCTTGCAGATGTTATAAGATCCCACAGACTCAACATAATCTCCTATGGAGATGACATGCAACGAATCTTCTCGCTGCCTCAAAGTCAATTCCGACAGAACAGTACTGATCTTCAGGAGGAACACCTCCAAATGGGACCACAGCTGGTGGCCAGCAGTACTCGGACCAAGAGCCACACTGACAGACCATGCACGCAACCTGGGCATCATCGCTGACAGCCAGCTGACCATGAAACAATAAGTCAATGCAGTCACCACCTTCTGCTTCCACACCCTTCACAAGCTCTGCAAAATCTTTAGTTGGATCCCAATCAACACCAGGAAGACCGTCACACAGGCCCTCATCACCAGCCACCTAGACTATGGCAACGCCCTCTATGCCGTAATTTCCACCCAGCTCCTCACAAGACTCCAGACAGTACAGAACAATGCAGCCAGACTCATCCTGGACCTCCCCAAAAGGAGCCACATCACCCCCCACACCTCAGAAACCTCCAGTGGATCCCCATCCAGAGGAGATGCCATTTCAAAATCCTCACTCACACATACAAAGCCCTACATGATCAAGGACCTTCCTACATCAACCACTGACTGCACTTCCATCCGCCCTCAAGACACCTGCATTCCGCCTCACTCACCCTTACACATACCTCCTGCATCCCTCAGAGCTGCAGCGGGGCAACTCCTCCTCCAACATCACCGCCAAAACCTGGAACATTTTGCCCCTCCACTTCCGAACAGCATCCTCCATTGCAGACTTCAGAAAGAAACATAAGACCTGGATTTCCGATGGAGACACAGCACCCTCAGAGCCCACATGCCCCTAGGACTGACAGTGCTGCACTATACAAACCCTGATTGATTGATTGAATAATTGATTGAATCAGCAGAACCAGATATAAGATTGTTTAAAGTTTCTAGTCAAAATAGCAGAAAAAAGCACAAAGGCGCAACGTGTGATTTTCTGATCATGCAGGACCTGGTCAATGTCACAAGTTCAGGCCGACTGTGATGGAGCACAGGCTGGATAGAGGGACCAGGTTTGTCCCACTGAAGAGTTCAGCTTGTCTGAGTCCAAGTCATGCAAGAAGCTTCAGTGGAGCTTTGCACTGGCGGTCGATGCGTGAGGCTGTTGGTGCGAGGAGCAAGTCTGGCATCACAGACGGTCGCTGTTTTTGGCAGAGAGAGTCATCATTACTGGAGTTTTGCATTGGGGGTCGAAGCTGGATCTTGGGGCTGAGGTGAACAGCAGCTCATCACTGGAGATTTGCATCGGTGGGCATCACAGATGGTTGTCAGGTGACACGAGTAGTCCATTCACTGTCAAGAAGAGCCCAAAAATATCTGGATCGTCACTTGGAGCTCAGGACTTGTGAATGTGAGCAAGGAGAAGTGCTCTTTGATTCAAGGCAAGATTCCAGGAACTGTGGGGCACTTCCTGGGGTTCATGACTCACTGCAGCAAAGGCCAGCAGCAGGGTTCACGAAGGTCCAGTTGTTGCTGGTCAGCTGGGCAGTTGCAGGGTCGGCCTGAGGGAGTTTGTGGGGACTCAGTATCTCAAAAGGACCCTTGAACACACTTCTTGGGAGCCTGGATTGAAGGCAACGAGATCTACTCTCCCTTCTTCAGATAGCTGGGCAGTCCTCTTTCTGAATCTTCCACAGCTCCATGAGTGCTCCGATGAGACGGTCTGAAGGTGTCACTCCTACCTCCAGTGCCGGCCTGTGGGTGGGGTATTCCCCCTTTGTTTAACCTTCTCCCATTCCTGGATTTGGCTCCAAAATTTCTAGGGCAGCGGTTCCCAACCTGTGGTCTGCGGACCCCCAGGGGTCCGTGACACATTGCCAGGGGGTCCGCAGGCCTAGTACAACAGAAAGGCAGTTTTCCAGCTGGGGCTTGACAGGATGTGCATATTTTTGTTTGTGCAGCAGTTGTAAAACCACAATAAAGTTCCTTGCAGCTTTCTGGTGAAAATAAAAGCATCAAGATATCTCTGGTGATTAATGTTCCTGCTGACGAGAGATGGGAGCTTTGTCTAGTGTCATTTTTGACTCATCTAAGATGGTTAATATGCCTGATGCAAAGAACGTGTATCATGCAAACAAAATGATTTTATGTGCATAGCACAGCAAGTTACTGCTTTTGTCACAGAGATTCTGTTGTCACTGTGCAGTTCATAAATCCTAATCGTAATCTGGCACAGTGAGCTATGAACTGCCACCAAAGAGCAGAAAGCAAGCTGCATGACACAAATTGGAAGGTTTGTTTTTTTCCCAGCCTTTCATTACCCTATGCTGCTAAAATAAAGGTTTGCTTGTGTAGAAATACATTCATATTATTGAAGTCACGCTAACCACTGTGTTATGTTCTGAATCCTGAGTTTGTGCTTCTCCAGACCAAGCACTTTTAGAAATAGCCTACCAGTGTGGATGACGTGTGAATCCTGCATCTTATACTCCCCTGTAAAGAGCTTCGTCACCCTACACTGGTATACAAGGTGCAATGAAGCAAATTAATTTCATGTGACAGAGAGGATATGGAAACATGAGAGGTCCTTGTGGCTTCATTTCCTTTCCTCACCACGTGTTTATGTGAAAAAGCTTTCTCAGATTTTATACTTAAAAATAAAAACAGAAATCACTTGAGACATGTAGACTCTGACCTGAGGATTCAGCTTTCGTAAATAAATCTAAATACTGAAAAGTTAGTCGCCAAGATGCAGTGGCAAACTTCTCATTCATTTTTTTTGATTTTTGCATACATTTTCATTATAAAATAATTATAGCATTACTAATTTGAGTATTTGTTTGGTGTGTACTTGTTTGTGTATTTTTTTGTGAATTACTGTTTTAATGTTTGAAATTTAAATTGTACAAATTGCTTGGGGGTCCCCGGCTTCCAGTAGTGATTCAGTGGGGGTCCTCGGGAGTCAAAAGGTTGGGAACCATTGGTCTAGGGTAAAAAAGGTCAATCAGGCCTAGGCGTGTGCTGCATGTGTCAGGAAAGAAATGAGGTGGGGAAGCCCTGACGCTACCCTCTGAAGCTCAGGAAGGGCTGAATACAACCACCCAGGACATCCTACTCAGAAGAGCAGCACATTGCCCCACACCCTAGGCCCTTTTGTCCCCATGTCTGGGAGGAATACACAAAACACCACAGGAGAGCCATTCACAGTCATGTAGCACTGGGAACTGGCAGAAAGGCACATTTGGTTTAGGCAGAAAAATGCAAACTTTCTAAAAGTGGCATTTTAAGAAAAGTAACTTAAAATCTGACTTTACCATTTTGTTAGAGTTTAAAATACAACTATTTGACTGAACAAAACATTTCTCTATCTGTTCTCAAACTGAAGTTATTACATATTTAGTGTAATAGGTTAACTCAGTGTTAGTCTATGGGACAGATAGCCTTACAACAGTGGAAAACGACTTTAGGAATTTTTCACACTCAGGATATGTAAAACTTAAAATCACATGTATCCTACTTTTTAAATATCATGTACCCTGTCCTGTGCCTTTAAGGACTACCTTAAGGGTGCATTAAAAAGGAAGGTTTAAGCATGGAAGAAGGTTTCTTTTGCCAGGTCGAAATGGCAGTTTAAAAATGCACCACAGGCCACAGTGGCAGGAATGAGAGATGCTTTACAGAGCTACTTTAGTGGGTGGCTCAATGTGAGCTGCAGCCCACGTGTAGTATTTAATTTAATTTAATTTATTTATAGGGCCTGGGTACATGTAGTACCATTTACTAGGGGCGGATAAGTAAATTAAACGTGCCAACTGGGTGTATGCCAATTTCATAATTTTAAAGGGAGAGTGCAGAATTATCTTACTTCTGGTTAGCAGGGTTCAAGTGCACAGAGTCCCAATGTCAACAAAAAATGAGTTCTGTAAAAACCAGGGGTTGAAGACGAACATCTGGGTGAACACCCTGCCAAAGATGACAGGTCTCACACCTGCTTTAAAACAGAGCTTCATGGTCTCTTGGTTACATAGAAGATACGCGCAATCCTGTAACACTTTCCTTCTGGTGGAGGACGTTGTGGGAGGTGAAAGGTGTTTTTAACCACTGAAGTATGAACAATGGCACAGCAGGGATGGCACAGGCCCAAGTACAAGCAAAAGAAGCTTGCCCTCCTGCTGCCCTACTGAAGGACAGCCACAGTTGCGTTGTAGTGGTCTCCAAAGGCCCCTGGCCTTTGTGCCATTTCATCTATTGTCAGTGGATAACTGCACCCCTGTGTATGATAGATAAAAGGAAACTTGTTTCTGTTTCATGTGTGACTGTGATGCCCTCTTCTAAGAGTACCCAAAGAATATTCTATCAGATTTTCCTTCCCAGTATTTGCAGCACCAGAGCCTGGGAGCGAGCTGCACCATTAAGGGGCCTATTTACAAGCCCCTATCGCCACCTTGAGCCACCCTAGTGTTGTTCTCTTTAATGTCAAGGTGGCGTCGAGGAGGCCTTTCTCCTGCGCCGTATTTATAAAGTGGTGCTATGCTCTCATTGCACCACTTTGGTAACCCTTGTGCCACATTATGCCTGCGTCAGGCATAATGTATGCAAGGGGGGGCCGTCTGACGCAGGGATATTTATAACATTTCACTGCTCCATTTTTCCATAATTTGTAATGCCTGCTCGGAGCAGGCGTTAAAATGACGCACCCATTTTAATCAGTGAGCCTCCCTGTGCTTTGTTGCACTAGTGTCAACATTTTTGACGCTAGTACAGCAAAGCGCCACAATAGCGTCAAACATTTCGATGCCATTGTCCTAATGACGTCATGGTGTGCCACATTATAAATATGGCACAATCAGGGTGTCGTTAGGTGGGGCGGGGGCGAAGCAAGAAAAGTGGCGCTTTTCTTGTAGGTATGCCCTCAAGTGTGTTTTAAGGTATAAACGTGGGTAAGTAGCTAAGCTGCATAATTTGATCAAATTGTGGGCATATATCCCCTTCATTTCAGTTCTCATATTTCTGGAGCGCCTAGGCACAAATTATTTCACTGTGTGAGCTATATAAGGGTATAAATGCATATAAGCCTAAAGCTGAAGTCGAAGTTGTGTAACACACTATTGGTTAGCCTGTTTGTCAGCAATGCCTCTTAGGGCTGCATTAAGAGTGCCCTATTACCTCAACCACAAAATACATATGCCCTGGTGTATAGCAATTACTGCACCATTGGTGACTAATAAATCAGATTATGCTGCGGAATCGCTGACTTCTGCATCCGATAAAGGCCCTGCTCCTGCTATAATTTCACTCTAGATCCACTGTGGCTATGCTCGCACAATCCTGAACAAGCATCTGCAACAAGCATATTTCGGACAAGTTAGTTGTCATCTTTTGACAACAGCACCCACGAGCAAAAAAAACATGAGTGGAAACTTAACAACATAAAATGTAGTTAGCTTTAAAAAATAAAACGTTCTAATTTTGTGCCTGCTGAGTAAGTTTTTGCCAGTCACAAGCCTTCTGTTTGTGGGGCACTTGAAGTTCAAAACAACAAATAGTACCTCGATCACGTCGGGTGCAGCGGACGGGCACTAATTAAGTTGAAATTAATTAGTGCTTGATCCCTGCTCCACACAGAGGAAAGGAAGTGATGCCAGACATGCGCTTGACCTATTACGAGGCTGTAAAGAAGAGTGCCACGCAAACCAACAAATGAGCTACAGGCGGGCTCGATGCCCTTTATTAAACACAACAGCATCTTGCACACGAGAAGCACTCGCAGGCAGTGGTGTCCGGCAGCTTTAGGAGGGAGGGGGCCGGGCGGGAAGCACACACACACACACACTCATTCTTTCACACACAGACACGTACGTACGCACATCCATTAACAACACTCATATCATTTAAACATGCACGCACCAAACATTCATTTTAAACCATCACACACACTCATTCTTTCACACACACGTGCACACACATCCATTAACAACACTAATAACATTCAAACATGCACGCACGCACCAAACATTCATTTTTAAACATCACACACATACACTTACCTTCAGCCTCGAGGTCCAAGGAGGGTTGGGACTGCTGCCTTCCCTCATTGGCTGACCTGAGGGAAGGCAACAGTCGCAGCCTCATCACAGAATGGGATGGGGTCAGTGAGACTGCTGACCCCACCCCACTCTGTGACGAAGTGTCACTGATTGACACTCGCCCTGGGCGCTTCAGGGCTTATACCTGAAGCACCCAGGTCGAAGTCAATGGGCGACGCTTCTCCTCGTCACCGAGGGGAGGGCCTCAAGGCACCTTTGCTGAGCCGAGGAGGTCACGCCCATAGGAGCTGTGACCTCTTCAGCCGAGCAAAGTTCAGAGCAGGCAGCCAGGAGTCTACGCAAATCGCGCATGTCTCGCTCCTGGCTGTCTGACCTGAACATGGAGAGTGTCTGTCAGGCTGACCTTTGTTCAGGACAGACACTCTTCATGAGGGGCAAAAGGTGGGGGGGTGGCCCATCTGCCCTGAAGTACGGGATGCGCCTGCTTGCAGGCTTGACGCTAATACAAAGGAACTGCAGAGGCAAATAATGTTAGTAAACTGTCCAACAGCAGCCACCTTGGAGTTGGCATTTAGATTGATTGGCAGCAAACCATAGAGACTCTTGTGTGAAGAAAAGCAGATAAAGTGATAGAAGTGAATGGTCATAAAACTCACTTGGCCCCTCACACTTCTCTTCTGGCCAACAGCTGAACCATCAGCCCTCAGACAGACTCTGTGCATTGGTACACATCTAGCCATACCTCATAAAATGACACATTCCCCTCACCACACATGAGCTCAGACCCTTCAACAATTTACAACAACAACATACTTAGGAAAGCTGTCACACATGAAGAAACTACCACCCTATAACCAAATATTAACACAGCTGCATGCCTCACCTGAACCAGGACAAAGAAAGCAGACTGTTTCAAACAGTTAATTCAAACTACTACCAGTCTCAATCCAGGAGGGAAGTCACAAGCGGTGATGTTGGTGGAAGCCCTCCCTGAAGCATGGATGGTGGGGCGGAGTACCACTTTTCTTCCATATCCAGAGAAGGCATGTTTGAATTAGCAGGAGGCAGAGGGATGAAGAAGCTGAAGAGGGCTTTAGGCAAGTAGTCAGGGTGATGGAGTCAGTAACTTAGGACGAGTGTTTGAAAGAAGGAGGACTTGGAGAAGAAAGGGATTGTCAACAAGGAAGTGAATCTACGTAAAGAGTAGACCGGGTGAGAACCTGAAGAGAGAGAGGAGAACACTCACATGCCCCCCGCACGTGTCAGAGAACGCACAGCGTTGTGGAGCCAGGGTATTGGCAGGAGCAGAAAGTAGGAAAACATTGTTTGTGGAACTGGGAGTGCAAAAGGCAGCAGAGCGCAATGGCACAGGTCAGAGGTCACAGGAGGGCAGTGGAAGAGAAACAGTGAGGACCAGCAATGGAGAACAGAGGCAGCTGGTGGCTTATGGGTAAATCGAGGAGACGTAGGACAGTGATGAGAGGGGTGGTGGGCAGATATGCGTGATTTGAGGTTGAATGGGAGGGTTAAGAGTAGGGAGGGCAAATGGAGCAAGTGAAGCCAAGTTAAGGTCAAGAAACTGTGACAGTGAAGTGGCAAAAAAAAGACCAGACACGGCTCCTCTGTTTATTATCCGTTCTGTGTAAAAGGGGCGGGCATAGGGGGTGACGAGTTGAGGGGAGTGCACTATGCACTCCCCTCAGAGCGCATGTGTGTTTGGCCAGTAAAACACACCTGCGCACAGGGCTCGCTCCAGTCCAGCAACACGGTTGCTCTGAGCAGCGTCAGGATTGGCACAGGGCAGGCTGGGAGCCTGTGCCTGCAGCGATGGGAGAGGAGCGTGCGTGTGGGAGCAAAGCAGGTACATTTTTTAAAATTTATTATTTTTTAATTCTTTTTCCCACGCCCCCACACCCTCCTTCCTGCCCCAGCCACGCAAGCCGCTCCTGAAACAGACATCATAACAATGAAACACCCTCCATGGGCCTTTATTTTAGGTGTTTAGGAGCCAGTGCAATGGCTTCTCCCAAAGAGAATAGTGGAGACAAGTTGACGTTTTTATGATTGCACGGGGTTGGTGAGGTATAAGGAAGGCTCAAGGGATAAAGTAACACATATACAAAAGTGAGTCTCTGCATTGCTAATACTTCTAAGTGTGAATGCAACCCCAAAAGCTACATCACCAGGATTACACATATGATCTTATACTAGTAGCTCAAAGAATGTCACTAAAATGTCCTAACGTAGAACTGATGAAGAGTGTAGACCAGGGATAGGTGACCATGAAGTTCTGTTGCAAGTAGACTTGAAGCTACATGGACTGATACTGCCACATATCTTACAAAACCTTTCATTTGATAGTGCACTTATGGTGGGATGGGTGCAAAGTAGGATGGGGCGGAACTTGCAGAGTTTCACTCAACAGAATTCCTCAGAGTTACATAAAAACTTTGCAAGATGTCATGGAGTTCTGCGAGAGGGCGGAATCCGGGCAATCCGCGCTCTCCCTGATTTTCAGCACCCGGAGCTTGTTTTGCGGTGTAAAATCAGCGCAAACAGCACTGCATGGCGCGCCCGAGGGCACTGCTTCTTTCTGCCACTCGAGTTGATTTTCCACGGCAGTGGCAGCTTTCTCGACACGGACGGGCATAACCTGCTGCGATCTCGCTCATTAAAAAATCTTGCTGGGAGGCATTCTAGCACCTGAAAATCGTTCTACGGGATGCAAATTCTTGCTCATGATTGCCAACTTAATGGCGGTGAGCTGCACATGAGATATAACTCCTCCAGGAGGCAGTTGGCAAAGTTATGCCAGAACTACGCGCTCCAAGCAGACACAGAATATGCAAAAGCGAAATGAACTCTGCCCGCGGAGTGATATTTTTTGCCTATACCTAATTAAAACACAAAACACTGTGAAAAAAGGATGAGGGAATACATGCGGGTCTACAAGAAATACAAGTATGCTGTTTTAACCATGAGTTCTCACAGTTTGGTGGAAGAAACTATGTTATGGGTCCCTTGCCAAAGTTAGACGCAGGAGAGCATGGTGACTCCACTTTCTGGCACCGTGCCATGGCAATCCAAAACTGACCACTAGGGGGCTAGCATAGTCTGGTACTAGCTGCCTTGTCCAGACGCAATTAAAGGTCCTCAGAGTGCCTCAATCCACCGTGGTGACCCTTTCATGTCACAACACACCGAGAGATGTGCTGCAGAGAACACGATCAAATAGAATAGGAAAAGTGATGGAAACTGTCAATCCTTTCACTAATTCACACAATCTGATTGTAAAATCATCTTAATATTTAGTTATGAAGTATTTGTCCTGGAGCACCAAGTTTTGTTTGGAGCATTGCCTATTAGTTGTAAATGAAGTGTTTTCTGAGATTGTATTTTGTACTGGCAATTACAATAATGTATTGAAAGTAGAGGTGTGCATAATTTGTGTAATTCCATGTAGAGTAATCACTCAGAATTACTTAAGAATTTCACGAAAGTACACTTGAATTACGCGAGAAGAGTAATTTGCATTTATCTCTATATCTTTGTCAAACAAGCCCCTTCACATCCAAAATGGAGTCGACGATGTATTTTGCGCTAAGATGTAGCACTGATTCGAAAAGAACACGAATAGCGAATGTGAGTCACCGCCTGAGCTTGCTAAATATGCTCTTGGGGTCGGGTTTTCCCTCAACCTACTTCCGACATTTAGCGCTATTTTCGTAGCGAAAAATGCACCCTCGAATCTAAAATGCACCCGAGGACACATTTGTGCTGAGATACAGCTCTAAATGCAGCAGAGCACGAATAGTGAGCGTAAGCAGCCATTCACACTTGCTAAATGTGCTCTTGCTGTATGATTTTTCCCCCAAAATTACTCTTGGTTACACAAGCAGCAGTAATCTTAGAAATATAGGTAATTTTACATCAAAGAGTAATGCAGAATTATTGAAATCACTCAGATTGCTCCAGCATAATTGATATTCTGCCCAGGCCTAGTTGAAAGAAATGATGAGATCCCAGACCGACTGACAGATTAATTTCGGATGTATTCCTTAATAGGCATGCACAACATTTGACGGGCATGCGCAATGCTGTAACTTTTTTAAAGCTGAATATTATGCCTCTTTTGAGTGTCATTTTTATAGTTGCTCTGTTGTTTGGTCGTTCGGTTGTAGGTATTGAGGAAACAGCACGATTTAACGTAGAAGAGAGTTCGATAAAATGTTAATCCGTGCTTCATGGTAGTGACTATGTTGGAGAGTGGTCAACCCTGAAAGACAAGGCAGCAATCATGGCGCCATCTTGTTTATGGCAGGAAGACCCTAGTAAAATAGCGCCAAGATGGTGATTAGCGCTCTATCCTACCAGATGTAGGCACTTTGCTTCAGAAAAGGCAAGAGGCTATAGGAAGCCGAGAGGAAGGTGGAGTAGGATTGGGTGGGGGGGGTTGGGAGACAAAAGGAGAGTGAGGGAGAGAGAAAGATGTGGAGATATAAAGAGAGAGGCAACATCAGAGGATGATAGAGGGAGAGAGAATTTGTTAGAGAGAGTGTGAGGAGGGAGGGAGAGAAGCGAGGTGTAGTGGAAAGTGAGCACCAGAGAATAGTCAGCATCACCGTGGTGCTCGCTCTAGGGCCTGCTCCAATCCCTGTCCCCTTCGCCTATACGTCAGGTTTCTCGTGCTGGAAGGTACGCCAGGTCGAGCTCCTCCTACCTTGTGGGAAGGTCCACGAGATCGCTAGGTCTGCCCATTGGTGGTTGCGCTGCAGCCTGTTGCATCCTCTGTTCGCTGATCCTTGATTGTACCACCTCTAGATGATTTTACCACCACTAACCAACCATCCAGGCCTATGCGTTCACTATTCTGCCCCTCAGGTGGAGGTCGGATCCTCCCGTGCAGTTGGCGCTCGGCAGAGAGAACTGGCGGCACAGAAAGCAGAGTGAGCGCTTCACAAGTATTTCCAGATGAGAGCAGACTCGTGTAGACCGGTCAGGTCTTCCTGGTAAGAAGTTTAGTTTGAGAGTAAAGCTATTGGAAGAATTCAGTTCCCAGCATTCAGTTCCCAGCACTGTCTGGGGCAATATTATCAACATCCCTTGACAAAACTCACCTTAGTCTGAGCTTACCATGTACCCTATAGGTGACATGAGAGGCGTGATTTAGAGTTTGGCACATGGGTTACTCTGTCACAAACATGATGGATATCCCATCCGGTGTATTACAAATTCCATAGGCTATAATGGAATTGTAAGACGGCGGACAGAATATCCGTCACACTTGTGACGAAGTAACTCCCTCCTGTAAACTCCAAACCAGGCCTGACGTCTTCTTTGGTGTGGGAGGCTTTGAGTGCTTATCTTTGGTTTGTGCCCATTTTTCATGGTGTTGACTTCTTTGCACCGTTCTTGTGGAATCCTGAGCGACAGGCAAACTGTGGTGCGAGGGCCTGTTCCATGATATAAGTGTCTGCGTATGAGAGCTCCATGGATAATACGACTCTTGTCGTAAATGGCATTCTTTCTTTCTGGCAAGGTAGCAGAGCACAGATAACAAACGCTCCTACTTCTGAGGGCAACTTCGACCACTCAGTTGTGGGCAATTGTGGGGTTGTCGTGACTTGCGACTCAAGCACTGTAGGTTCTTTGCTTTGTTTTTTTCCTTTCCAGATCTCTCTCCCTGCTGTTCCTACCTCAAACCCATTTCCCTCGCCTGGCTACTCCAACACCCAGTGCTCTAACAGCGGTGTGGCTTGGGGTGCCTAGAGGTGGACGTAAAGGTCTTCGTGCAGATCCCGGGGAAAGAACCATGGTTGACAAGAGTGGATGGGAGTGGGAAGTTAGGAACAGAAACATGCGGAGAGAAGGGGTGTCCGTATAACATGAGATCATATGATGGAATCCTCGAAAGTGCTATGTATGACCTTGCTATTTAACCCACATGAGCAAATACGCATATGGACACATATTCATTATTTGTAGAGAAATGAATACTTCATGTTTCTTTTTTTTTACCAGAACATGTTTTTGTTTCAGATTGCTCATTAGAGTTTACAGTTATGCCTTGCCTTGCAGCAGCAAAGGGCTTGGCTATGCACCAGGAGTTTCACAAACACTGAGGGGCATTTTTATACTCTGTTTGCACCGGATTTGCATCATTTTGACGAAAATCCAGTGCAAACCTAACTCTATATTTATGTTTTGGCTCTAGCAATGTCTAGTGCCAAAATATTGGAGTTAAAGTCACTTTTTGCCTGCCGAAAACTACCTTGCGTCAATGAGATGCAAGGTAGGCATTCCCGGGCAAAAAAATGACTCTAAGGCCCTAGCGCCTTATTTATCCTCCCGTGCAAAAATCACGCACAGGAGGAGGAGGGCCTTAAACAATGGCGCTAAGCCTGCTTAGCACCATTATTTAACGCTTGGGTATGGGCAGGTGTTAGGGGACCTGTGGGCCTTTTTCCATGGTCAGAGACCATGGAAACAACCCACAGGTGCCCTTCCCTGCCCCCAGGGACACCCCACCCACCCGCACCCACACCTGGGTCCCATCCCAGGTCAGTCCAGGTACGTATTTATAATTTATTTTCAAAGTGCCATAGGTGGGCCTAACTTGGGCCCCCCTACATGTCACTGTGCCCAATGGCCATGCCCTAGGCATGGCCATTGGGCTGGGGGCATGACTCCTGTCTTAACTGAGACAGGAGTCATGTCCATGGGGTTAAAACATAAAAAAAAAAAATGACACTAGTCTTGGCAGAGGCATTTTTTTTGCCTCTGCCCGTACTAGAGTCATCCTCTGATGCTAAACCCTCTGCTCCCCCCTACGCCTCCCCCACCCGGCTAGCGTCCTTTTCTATGACACTAGCCATACCTTACTGCCGGCTAGCGTCATACCATAAATATGACACCCAGCTGGCGTCTTGGTATGACGCTAGTCGGCGGTAAACGTTTTGACGCTGAACTGCGTTAGCGCAGTTCAACGTCAAAATGTATAAATCAGGGCCTGAGTGAGCTGATGTGGGTGTTTTGTTGTGGTCAGACTCCCTGCCTGTGCCTCTTTCTCTTGCCATACTTCCTACCGTTGGTTTAGTTTCTCCTCTTGCAGGACTAAGGCGTGACAACCTTGTACTGCACGCATTGAACGTGCCCTTTAGAGCACAAACGTCTATGGCACGAACTAACATGTGTTTAAACGTCATTCACATGTGCAGAACACATCTCATGTCAGCTTCTAGAATCGAAATGTGAGAAAGGGGGGATCAAGGAAAGAAATAGTTGTAATTGGTTTAACAAGCATTGGAATTTGGGGATTTTTTTTAGATTGAAAAAAATGAAAAACGTTTTCAACTTTGCCAAATCTATGATAAGGATCAATTTTGATGTTGCCCTTCTGCAGAAGGTTAGTCAGCAGGAATGTCAGTGTGCATTCCATGACTGGATGTACATTCAAGTAGATTTGTTCAAATATTGAATTTTCTTGTGTAAGCAACGTACATCATTAAGTGTAGTCTATATTCATTTGCTCTTGTGTTTCCAGGTGATGGGACTTGTGTTTTTTCTCAACACAAGTCCTACATAGGCTGAGCTCAGTGTTTTTTTTCCATTATGGGAGAGGAGTTTTGCAGAGTTCCTAGTAACTGGCCTGCCCATAGCTCACAGTTTCCCAGGATGAACCTCGATGACGCAGTCACATCGTTTTCCCTTGTCAGTGTTAGATGGAACCGGGAACTTGTGAGCGTTTTGTATGCACGTGCATTCTTTGAACACACGGTTTCTGCATTTAAATGCGTGAGTATAGAATACTGAGGCGGCGTAATCCTGGAGCCATCTCGGGCCTCTCTAATCCATTGACAGCCACTCCCTGCCCCTTCAGCTCACTCTTGCAGCTTTCCACTTTCTCCCATTGTGGCGCTTTTTCGTTTCTCTCTTCCTCCGTCTTTCCCATATGTGTCTTTTGCTCGCAGTAAATGCTCGAGGAAGAAGAATAAACTCCGGCCCTCAAAAATAAGTGCTGGTGCTCAGCACCGGAAACAATAAGCACAAATTAAGCACTGGTTTGGCCATTTTGTATGCAAGTGTGTACTTTGATTTTCCGGTGAATGACGCAAAAAAAAATCACGTTTCTGAAATAATGCTTGCAAAATTCCTGATTTTGAGTGGAAACACCCAGCAGTGATCTGACCTCATGTTGTTTTCAAAGTGTTTTTGGAGATTTAGGAAAACCGTGCCCCTCTATATTCCACCGCATCTGCTCCATATTCTAGATTATTCTTGCGCTCTCCCTCCCCCACTCATAACTACAGGTGTGCGAAATTCGCATCATTTCCTTTTCCATAACTACACAAATTTTCTGAAAAATTATACAAATTGTAGAACACAAATCTAGAACTTCGTGCTGTTTTTTTAGGGTGAAGTATGTCCTCACATCCACTTCTGGTGCAAGAACGGATGTTGCAAAAAGTGCAAAAAAACAAAAAAGCAGAGGCGCCACAACAATAGCCGTTTGCGCTGTGTAAATTTGCACTGTTTCCGCACTCTCGTGGTATGCTTTTTACCTGAGTGACCCCGATTACATCACGTGGCGTAATGGCGTAATTTCACATAAAAAAAACATAGCATGAAATGCCAAAAATTATGCGAATTACGCCAGTGTAATAAAAATTTCCCCTACGCTTCCTTATAACTCCAGCCATCTCTTTCATAACAGACTGCATACCTGGGAAGCGTAAAGTTTGAAATAAACACAAGACTGGGGCACAGTGAAAAAATGTTCCACCACACAGCATCCATGCTGAGACAAAAAGACGCAGCTGCCACCTCTCAGTTATGCGTTCTGCATGCACATCCGCCCTCCTGCTGCTCCTTAACTCCCAGAATTCTATTCGCATGTTCTCACGCCCACCCTCCTGTCCAACCTTCAGCTGAGATGTGTAACTATTCCTGAAGAGGTAGTGGATAGGAGACGAGTAGCAGCAGGGAGCAAAGTTAACTTCAAAAGCAATAACATTGAGAAGAGAGTTAGCAGAAACAACAAGCATTTGCAATGCAACGGGTCTCGCATTTGCTCGAGCTAGAGTTATTAGCGTTGTAAACTCCTAAGCGGACTTTTCTTGCCACATAAATTGAAAATTAAAAGTAAAACAGTTTCACATAAGCGAGTTGAATTACAGCGCCACGGCGGTCATGAGCATCAGCGTGAAGCAGCACACAATAGGAAAAAGAAGTTAGCTGGCAGTCAAACGTATCGGCAAAAGTCCAATTATCTATGGAACAGGGGTGATGGCCAAAGCAGTAACTAAACCGCCCTAAGGAGGGGCAAACGTAAAGCATTTACCAAAGAAAATAAAGGATTTTTGAAGGGCAAGTCCATGAACGAGTGATAGTGATGGGTGTGCAGTGGGTGTGGTTAAAAGCCCAGATACATACCAACACGTCGGAAATGCAGCGCTTACGCGCTGATATGCTCGACCTAGAAACTGAACTACTCTTGTAAGCAGAGTCAGGCAAAATGGAATCGGTGCTTACAGTGTGTGTTGGGGTAGACACAAGTAAGATGGGGAGAGGTGCCAGAGTGAGAGTGTGCGGAGGAGAGGGGTCTGCGTAGAATAACATGCATGAAATTCATAATCGGATGGGAGATGGCAGGGCGTGGGAGGCCTGGATAGGGACGGAGAGGTCAGAGATGTGGGGTGAGATGCAAGTGCCCACAAGGAGGAGACAGGTGGGGGGTAATGTCTCAGAGGGAGGGGTACTCGCAGGTACAGTATTCCTATTGCCCGAGGGGCACATATTTTACTTAAGACAAAAGCTTAAAAGAATAAATCTGGCAAACAAATGGACGACAGGCAAATCGTTTATCCAGCTAGCTGAGCCATGTGAAAAAACGTGAAAATACAACACCCTCTAAGACAGTTGTGACTCTCTCACCACAGGTAGTGACACATTCTGCGCTCCTAACATTCCCAAAACCTGAGAGATCTAGAACAAATAAAAAGATATGCAATCGCCACTCTTGTGTAAGCTCTGCTTTACTGAAAAAACAGTATTAAAATAAAATCTAAAAACATAATAAAAAGCACATTAAAAAAACTGGCAACAGAAATGATAAAAATGTAATTATCCCAACGGGAAATAATGTTTTGTAAAACCGCAAAGCTTGGCATTCAATAAAAATAGTGTTTTTATTATGTTCACAATTTGAAACCAACTCAAGACCTAAATGTTACAGTGAGCTTGGAGACCTAGGCCCTTATTACGAGTTCAGCGGTAATTACCGGCAAAAGACTGCTGCGGACGCAGTAAAGTTACTGCCGTATTACAATTCCAAAATAAAAAAAAATCAGAAAACAGCCAGGTATCCGACCCTGCCGGGCCGAACAACATCGGCAAACATACAGCCCGGAAACTGCCACCGTCACGGCAAGAGAAAACCGCCCTCCAAATAAAGACTCACAAATCAGCACACCAGTCGCTCAACGGCGGTCCGGACTGCCGCGGCCACAAAATGGACTTACTAACAACAACACCCCACATTGACATTTTGAAAACCCCACACCTGGTACCCATACACACACTTCACACACCCACAGACACCACTATAAAACACACACCCACAATACCCACAATCCTTAGCTATGCCTACCTGCTGCCACACAACTCCCAGCCACCTGGAACACAGAGATACCATGAACGTAAGATTCACTCTTGCACATCCCACACGCCTCATACAACTCACTAACATACAAACACGCATCCCACAACATTACCATAAAATATCTCCACCCCTGTCACTAACTCATTCACACACTCCACTACCCCAAACAACACCACCACATCACAGCACTCATATCCCCACATAACCCACTATGGCACCCCCTAAACACCACCTTTTCACTGACAGGAAGTTGCAGACCATGTTGGACGAAATAATCAGGGTGGAGCCACAGCTGTTCGCTGCACAGGTCCAGCAGACATCCATAACCAGGAAAATGGTGCTATGGCAGAGGATCATCAACAAGGTGAATGCAGTGGGAAGCCATCCACGCACAATTGATGATATCTGGTGTGGTGTCCTTTTGTAGTGTTTTCACTTATTACTGTGTGTTATGTGCAAATGCTTTACACATTGCTTCTGAGATAAGCCTGACTGCTCGTGCCAAGCTCCCAAGGGGGTGAACAGGGGTTATCTGAGCGGGTATCTCCCTTATCCTGACTAGCATGAGGGTCCCTACTTGGACAGGGTGCAAACCGACTGCCAACTAGAGACCCCATTTCTAACAATCAGGAAGAGGTGGGACAACCTGTGGGGGAAGGGACGTTCCATGGCATCCAGACACCAGCTTGCCATCCAGAGGACTGGCGGTGGTTCCCCACCATTTGCCCCCGAGTTCACTTAGTGGGAGGAGAAGGTCTTGGCTATCCTGCATCTGGAGGACCTCACTGGAGTCACTGGAGGTCTGGAGTCTGGTAAGTCACTGACACATCCCTCCCACCATCTACACCTGTTACGCATGTTTCCCCCTACCCATGTAATTATTACAAAACACCCTAACCCATATCCATCCCACCCCATCAACCACCCACACCCTTATCCCCTGCATGCCCATGCCACCCCACTAACACCAACCCACACAATGTGCACACAACCACCAGTCCCTGCATTTAACGCTTGAAATACTACAAGTCCCACAATGCACCACCCATCTCACAAATAACTATGCATGGCACTCATTCCAAAGGGAGTCCTGCATGCAGATGAATGGGGATGTAAGCACAAGAAACAGGTGGCAGATGCTGACAGGGACATGGGAATGACAGGATAGGTGACATTAACAGTAGGAAACACATGCCACTGAGAATGTGGGCCAGCAATGCACATGTGTAATGTCCACCATCGACAACTAACTGACTGTCAACGTCATATCCTCTGAAGCATGTGAATACTACTGCCACCCAGCAGACACACATCCAAACACCCTGCAGGACACACAATAATATGTATTTCCCCTCCACAGGTACTACTGCTCATGCCAGCCGCCAGGAGGTGCCAGGAAGTGCCAGTCCCCCAGCAGAAGAAGGTCCTAGTGATGTCAGTCCAGTGGGATCTTTGGATCTGGACGACCACCCTGGCCCATCAGGAACGTCTGGTCAGTCACCCTCCACAAGCCCCACCCAGCTCACCAGAGAGACCCCCACTACTCAGCGACTACCTACAGCTGTGGCCCAATGCCCCCAAACCAGTGTCTCCAGGTCAGCTACTGTGTGCCCATCTGTACAGGGACCGGAGTTATCACCCATCACCAGGCAAGACGATGAAGGTCCTGGTGGAAGTGAGAGTGGACACACTGCCGGGGTCACAGAGGGCCTGGTCGAGTGGGAGGGTATCTGTGGGCCAAAGGGAGGGGGGGCAAACCAGGGAAGCGAGTGGCCAGGAGGCCTTATCCCAGGTCCTGGCAGCATACCACCACTCCCAGGACAGAATGGGCCAGATACTGCCCACTTTGCAGAAGATTCAGAGGCTGCAGAGGGAACACCATCAGGAGGTCATGGAGCAATGGCAGGCCCACAATGCCACCATGGCCTCCATCAAAGGGGTGCTGCAGGACATGACAGCAGTCCTGCATGAGATTTCCACCCGCCTGCAGGCCCCTTCCAGTAGCCACTACACATCAGTAAGTAATTCTAAAATGCAGCTTGCACGAGTACAAGTGTAGAGGCCACCTACATAAGCTGAGCTATCCTCCACCCACATTGTGAGGGACTCCAGATGGATGTGCAAGTACTCAGGATATGTTGAGGGTCAAATACTGACATAAAAACTGGGCCACAATCTCTATCCACGCATCATGTCCAAACTGTCCATAAATGTGAAGGCAGGAAATCACATTCAGGAAAACATAACTTCTGTGCGTAAACTTCCTTTAGGAGTTCTCAAACACATAAAGCAGTAAAGATAACGTGACTGTACACACATTGCACCACACACACACACCGCTGTGTCTACAGCACTGGTTATAAAATCTGTCAACTGTACACAAAACTACATAGGCAATGTTGTGGGATACAAAAGGCAAAATGTACCTTCAACTCATTGGAAGTACAGCTGAATGAGCTGAGTTCTGGAGTTCACATCCTCCTCCTCCCCTTCTTCATCGCTGTCCTCTGTCCCCTCAGCTTCCACCGGTGGATCAGGTCGTCCTTCCTCTTCCAGTAAAGGTACATGCCTTCTCAGTGCCAAATTGTGCAGCATACAGCAGGCCACAATGATCTGGCAAACCTTGTTTGGGGAGTAGCACAAGGATCTGCCTGACATATGCAGGCACCAGAATCTTGCCTTCAGTAGGCCAAAGGTCCCCTCAATGACTCTTCTTGTCCTGCCATGTGCCTTATTGTAGCGATTGTCACCCCCGTCCTGGGATACCTCCCTGGTGTCAACAGCCAGTACAGGTTAGGATAGCCAGAATCACCTGGGAAGAGCGGGTACACATAGCACATATCACCATTGTGTACAGGGCAAAGAGTAGGAAATGCAGGTTGCTCACATCTCACTCACCTAGAAGCCAGGCTCTCTCTCTTTGTAGCTGTGCCATCATGTGTGGGACATTGCTGTTCCTCAAATTGTAGGAGTCATGCACAGATCCAGGGAATTTTGCAATCACTTGGGAGATGTTCTGGTCTGCAAGACACCACCTGTACATTAATGGAGTGATAACTCTTCCTATTCCTATACACTTGTTCATTTAACCTGGGAGGAATGAAGGGAATATGGGTGCCATCTATGGCCCCAATCACACGAGGAATGTGTGCAGTGGCACAGAAATCAGATTTCACAGTGGGCAGTTCAGCAGTTTGGGGATGTTTGATGTAGCTGTGGAGGTGTTTCTGCATGGCAGTGAGGACATCCCTTAAAATGTTACTGAACATTGGCTGTGACACACCTGGTGCCAAGCCCACAGTCACCTGAAATGGCCCACGGGCCAAGAAATATAGCACAGATAGTACTTGCACAGTAGGGGGAATAGCATAGGGATTACTGTAGATCCAGCTCCAATTGGGCACACAGTTCATGAATAGTCATCCGGTTCAGACGGTAGGTCAGTAAAATGTGTTGTTCCTCCATGGTTGCCAGGTCAACTAGGTACACAGGTGCATTCCTCAGTCTCCACATGGGTCGGTATCTAGGGAGGGCCAACACACATAGGTCACCATCACAACACATTACGAATTATGCCTGGGCACATACAACTGCACTAACAGCCTTCCAATCATGGAAGCGTTGTTTACAGCTTACATTATGACAATCGACGAGTGAATACAGTGGTATTCAACCTACATATGAATTCAAATAGTACCACACATCACATTTGGCATGTACAGCTTTGTATGACTGATGTACCAAAAATATACAATCTAATATGACCGCTTGGATGGCGGGTATAGATTGTACTATAACAAATTTTGCATTTCAAACTGTAGTCGCCTGTCCTACACGCAGAGAACAGATAGAAGTGACATGACTCCGCTGGCATTAGTTGTCATGCTGTTAGGTGGTCTGTACCGCCGTGCAATTCCTAATTGGTTAACATTGGTGTCTATGGGGAACAGGGGCCAGTCATGATCGCCGCCGGCGGTGACAGCGCAAACCGCCGCGGTCGTCACCGTCATTTTGATTTCCACTTGCCACTTGACTCCTGCTTCTCAACATGACTACAACTCTATTGCGTGTGATGCTGTGTCCTGCATCTGGTTGCGAAGATGGCACGTGTAACAGGGGATAGGGCCCCAGGTTGCACCAGGAAGAGCTGACCAAGCTTGTGGATGGGGTCCTACCCCTGTATGCGAAGTTGTATGAGCGACCAGAGGAGCAGGTGAGTGGATTAACAGTGTCCTAACAGTGAGTACGATTGCTGTGGGTGCATGTGTGTGTGTATATATTTTATGACCAAGCATATAGGAGTAGTGGAATAGGCCATAAATGTGAACCTGTAGGACGATGATGGAATATATGGTGGTCTACTGTCAGTAAGATTGTACCATATATCAGCATGCGTGTGGTAAGTCTACATAAATGTTTTTCCTATGTGTGCAGGGCATGTACAGTAAACCTGTAGGGCACCACTGTCAGTGTAGTGAACTCTAAAGAGGCAGGTGAAATCCCTATCAATGGCTTAATCCTGTAGTGCAAAGGCTATGGTAAAGTGAGGACATAGGCTGAAGTGTACTGCATGTGTGCCTTCCTGCATAATAGGTGAGTTACTCACAGCCTGCATACCTTTCTTTGTCTCTCTCCCTCCCTCTCTGTTTTCATGTGTCCTTGTGTGCATCAGCATCATCAGGCGAAGGAGCAGAGGCACCGGCGAGTGGGGATGCTGCAGCCCACGGGATGCAGGAGGCACAGTCCACCTATGCCGAGGGAACCAGTGGGTTGGAGGGCGACGGGAGCACCACGGGGGGAGCCTACTACCACTGCTACATCAGACTCTGATTCCTCCTCCGATTGCAGCTTCGTGGTGGTGGCGGACCCCTCTGGGACCACTCCAACAACATCTTCGTCTGCCACCCCACCCTACCAGCACTGCCCTCCCAGTAGCTCCCCACCAAGTTGCCCGTGCCCACTCATCTAGGAGGGTGGGAGTCTCCTTCACTGCAGTCACCTCTGCTCCTGCCCCAGTCAGCCCTGCTGCCCTCAATGAGGAGGCTATTGGCCTCCTGAGAACCATCTCTGTGGGACAGACAACCATTGTGAATGCCATCCTGCGGCTGGCATCCCAGATGCAACAAACCAATGCCTACCTGGAAGGCGTTCACAGTGCCTTGTCTGGCCTCCAAAGATCGTTTCAGGCTCTGGCCTCCTCTTTGACCGCAGCCAGTGTCCCTAGTACTTCCGTCCCCCCTCAAACCACCTTTTCCCATCCAGCACACCTCTCCCGTCACCCATCCCTAGCAGACAGACCAAACAGCATGCACACAGAACAACACACAAGGCACACAAGGACACACACAGGAACCACAGATCACACCACAGCCAAGCACACACTCAACAGACAGATGCAAACACGACAATAGCCATGCCCTCCACTGTCTCCCCACCCCCTCCTTCCTTACAGCATCCTCACTCCCAGATCCTGCCCCCTTGACACAATCACCACAATACCAGTCACCCAAACATGCACCCCAGACACCACACTCACCACAACAACCATAACAGACACCTGCAGCACACACACCAGAGCCGCAGACACCACCACAACATCCATTCACATGACATCTTTGTCCTCTCCCACCCATCCTCACCCCCCTGCTCCCAAAACACATAAACACCCCCACTATGGCACCTAACATTCATCCATCACACACAAGCAGACTAAGCACCCACCTGCATCCAGATCCAGCACACCTACACGTCCTACACGTCCACTCCCACGCCTGTTTCCAAAGCCCTTCCACATGCTCCTAAATTTTTTTTTCTTTCCCGCATTTACCTGTTCTAACCACCTGGCCCACCCTATCTTGTCCCTACGCGTTCCCTTGGCCTCCCCAAACCTAGTCCCTCCACTTCACAATCCTCCCAAGATTTTCCTTCCGGTTCCCATGTCTCTTCCCCCACCAAGACAAAACTTGTTAAGAGGCCTGACCCCGCTCCCACCCACCAGTCTAAACCCACTCCCCCTCCATCCAGAGCTAAGGCCAAGCCCCCACCCCGTCCCAAGCCCAAGTCCCCCCTTCCTCACCTGAGTCCCCACCACCACCCCCTCCCCCTGCACCCTGAGGTGCCTGCCCCATTGATGCTGCTGCCCTGTGGAGACCATGGGCGTGTTAGGAGTCAAGTTGGGGCCTTGTTGGCACTATTGTGCCACACAAGCATGGACCTTTGGCCTGCCCAATGGGCATCTTTGTACATAGTTTCATTTTACCCTTTTGTTGTTTAGTTTATTATATCTGGCCAACCTGCTCAGTTGGTGCAATTTTATTCAGTTGTCCTGCGTTTGACTATGGCTGTCTCATGCACACAGGTATGTAGATCGTTCACCTTATCTGTGCGTGTGTACTGTGATTGTGTGGCAACATCACTTCTGTTCCCAGCTTTGCCTCTGACTGTATTTGTGTGTGAAATGGTGTATGTGTGGTGGTGAGTTTGGGAGTTGGTGTGGATGGTGTGTGTGGGTGACTGAATGTGATGTGTGTTTAGTTGGTGGGCATGGTGTGGGTGGGGTGAGTGGTATGGATGATGGCGTTATGGTATGGTACCACTGTATGTGTGGATGGCACTTGTGTTTGTGTGCCGTTTGTGTGTCTGGTATGCCTGTCTGCTACCTGATGTCTGTGTTGGCCATGGTTTTGTGATCAATTTGTGTGTGGCTGGGTATGAGTGTTGTGGCATGTTTACGTATGGTATTGTTTGGTGTGTGAGTGACGTGTGTGTTGGGCGTGGTGTGTGTTCTGGTTGTGCGTGAGTGTAGTGTGAGTGTGTGTGTGTGTGTATGTGTGTATATATGGGTAGGGGTGTTGCTGTGTCTGTGTTTGTGTGTGGGTGTGGCAGTCGGTGTCGGCTGTGTATGTGGCGTGTGGGTGTGTAATTGTCCCCTTCCCTCCCTTGTGCGGTAGGTGGGATACTCACCGTTGTTGTCTTCGTTGGCGCTGCAGGTCCTGAAGATGGATTGCAAGTACAGACATTGGAAAGATCTCCAGTTCACACTCCATGTCGTCGGCGGCCTTCTCTGTGTCCCTACGGTAAGTGTTCCCTTACATACTGTTCCTTTCCACCAGGCTTTGGGTGGCGGTCGGCCCGCTCCAGAAATTGTGGGGGTATGCGGAGCCGTATTATGGTGGGGGGTGAGGTCCTTTCCGTCAGCCTGTAGATATCAACTGCTGTCAGCAGCGGTCATACCGCACCGGCGGTACAGGCGGTGAACTGGGTGTGTTATAGCCTGTGCACCGCCACAGTTGTAATATGGTGGTCTGCTACGCTGGCCTGTTGGCGGTCGGACCACCACTACCGGCCTGGTGGTCCTGACACTGACAAACTCATAATGAGGGCCCTAGTGTGCAGTGGTGATGGCTGCAAATGTCAAGTGGAGGGGCGGGGGGACAAAGAGGATGGGGGAAAAACCAAAAAATTAAAATAAAATAAAAGGTACTTTTTTCGCTGTTCCCGCCGACTCCTGCCTCCTCGCTCCTCTCTTGGTGTCCCAGCATTCACTCGGACACCAGCACAGGCTCCCCAGCAATCCTGTTACTGCTTTCATGCAAAAGCTAGCATGAAAGCAGTGTCTGGATTGGTCTGAGTGGTGTTAAATAAAGCCGGGTAGGAGAACCCTAAGTGCACATATGTGTTTGGCCGGCCTGAGATGGCCGTACAAACACACATGCTCATTTAGGTGCACTTTCCCCTTCTCCCATCTCCTGTGGCCCAGCCCCACTGCTCCCTGTACCGCTGGCTGAGCCAGCAGATGAAAAATAAATTGATAGTGCAATTATTGTTTTATTTTTCATCTCCTGACTCTTGGCTAGGGGTGCGATGCTCCTCTGCCGTTATGGAGGAGCCGCCCCTGCTAGTGTGTGAAATGGTGCAGGCAGATGCTCATTTCAGACATGGGGCAGGTGAGGCCAGTGTTACATGTATGCCCAGTATATTAAATATTAGTTTGCTCTTGTTTTTCAAGGTGATAGGCCTTCTTTTTTCTGCACAAGTCCCAATAAGCCTGGGTTCAGTTCTCATTATGCGAGCATCGTTTTACACAATTCTAGACTACCAGCCTGCCCACAGCTCACAAAGTTTTCAGGAAGGATTGTTATGATGCAGTCACATAGTTTTTGCTTGTCAGTGTTAGTTGGTACTAGGCAGTTGTGAGCATTTTGTATGCATGTAGTGTCTTTACCGACTAAGCTATTTTATCTGTTGATTCACTAGGCCAGCCAATATATCAGTAAATGTACACTTAGAGGTTGCAAGGTGTAGGGGAAGAACATTCCCAATGGCAATTATTGTTTTCTAAATTGAAAACATTATGGCCCTCATTCTGACCCTGGCGGTCGGCGGAGAGACGGCGGTCGGACCGCGAACAGACCGGCGGTATTAAAAATGGCATTCTGACCGCGGCGGTCCCCGCCGCGACCGACCGCCACTTCTCCACTCCGACCGCCACGGCGGTCATGACCGCGGGGCTGGAGTTTGCGCACTCCGGCCCGGCGGTCGTCCCAAGACCGCCAAGGGTATTATGACCCTGCCTACCGCCGCGGTTTCTTGCGGGCGGGAACCGCCGTGCGAACCATGGCGGTAAGCACTATCGGGGCCAGGGAATTCCTTCCCTGGCACTGATAGGGGTCTCCCCCACCCCCCACTACCCACCCGAGTCCTCCCCCCACACCCTCCACCCCCCTGCCACCCCCCAGAGGTGGTACGAACCCCCTCCCCACCCCCACCCCGACATGCACATACATGCACCCCGACATGCACACACCCCCAACATGCACATATACACACCCCCTACACACACATACACAACGGGGACACATACCCGCACACATACATGCAGACATGCGCACCTGCCGAACAGCACACATTACCCATAGACACAGCAGCACCCCCCGCCCGCATACACGCACTCACACACCCCCTCTACACACTCACACGCACACCCCCATGCACGCCCACATCACACAACACCCCCCCACCCCCTCCCCTCACGGACGGTCAACTTACCTTGTGCGTTGGTCCTCCGGGAGGCGACGGGAGCCATGGGGAGGTGACCGCCAACAGAAGACCGCCAACAGAAGACCGCCACACAGAAATGTGGGTCGTAATTCTGTGGGCGGTGTTCTGCTGGCGTGGCGGTGGAGGTTGACCAGTCTCCACTTTCCCGCCGACCGCCAGTGTGGCTGCTGGCGGTTTTCCGGCGGAACGCTCCCAGCGGTCAGAATGCGCACAGCGGCATACCGCCGCGGTCGGCGGTCTTCACCGCGGCGGTAACTCGGCGGTCTTGCGAAAAGACCGCCAAGGTCAGAATGAGGGCCTATGTTTTTGTTCTGTGGGCTCAATTCTCTCTGGTCGTAATTCTGTGCTACGTAGAATTACGTACAGGCAAATAGCAGGCTGGGGGATATGACATATGACATTCCCAGCAGAACACCTGGAAACCTGCACTTGGCACAACTTTCCAGAGGTGGTACTAGAATGTGTGTGAAGGCAAAAAGTAGGAAACCTGCATCCATACGTAGGTGTACTTTTGTGGGTGTAGATTTACAAAATTTTCAGTAAATTGGGTTAAAAGAGTTTTAGGAAACAGGAAAAAATCTACGAATTAGGAAGAGCTCCTACATTTGTGGAGGTGCTTAATCTGCAGATTTTAATGAAAAAATTGTTTGTAGCTCAAACAGATCAAAAGTTACTAAATATGCAACAACATATGTTGCCGCACAGTGGAAGGCTTTTTGCAAAGGTTGACTGGTCACCGTTCTTTTTCTTATTGCTATATTTGGGTGTTAAAACGGTATTAATGAGAATAAACCCATGCCCCACCAGTGTTCACAAGTGTAAAAATAATAATAATAATAATCAGGTGATACTATAGCACAATGTGCCTCATTATGATGCATAATTTTCCTTTTCTTGCCAAATAATGCAGTCAACCCTGCTGCATAATTTGGTCCTCCCTGCCACATAACTGCAGTGGTCCTCCCTTTAGGTGGCCAGAGTCCACTCCATAGACCCTCTAAGCTAACATTCCTAACCATTGTTACCCCTACTGACTATATTACCTGGGATCACATTTTTGCATGAAACAGTACTGTAGAAGAAGAAAGTGTTGTTCATTTGGTCTTCCAAAAGTGGAGAGCGCAGGAACACAGTGACCTACTCCCTTCCCATCCTTTCACAAGGAGTTCCAGAGCATCCTTCCAAGAGACACACACGTCAGACATCAAGAGACAGCTAGTGACATAAAAACAGTCCATTAATTATTGTTACATAAATAGTAACTGGAAACACAGATCATTTTTCTTTAAAAAGGTTTTATTGGGAACTTGCTGTTCTCGTGGAGAGGGGGTTGTGAAGGAAGAATATCTACATCATGCTTGTGAGACAGAACTTATGAATTATGAAAGTTTATAAGTACTCTTCCTGGTCCGTGTGGAGATGGAAAACGGACCACAAAGTGGAAGTATGAGTACATATACTTCTGAGTGTACTTAGGTGATCAGTAGTTACTATGTAAACAACACATAAGAGTAAGTGCTGAGTTCCTAAGTTTTTCGTGGCAGCCCACCACCAGTGCTGACAAATATCGTGTTTGTAGGTCAAGCGCACATGCGCTTTGACCTGTTGTATGTCTTGTGGACTTTTAACAACGCCCACCGCACGCCCATCACTATCACTCGCTCGTGGGCTTGCCTTTCAAAAATTCTTTGTTATCATTGGTAAATGCTTTACGTTTGTCCCTCCTTGGGCCAATTTGTTTCCGCCTTGGACACCGACCCTGTTATATCTATAGTTGTACTTTTGCCGATACATTGACTACGAGTAAACTTCTTTTTCCTTTTGTGTCTCTCCTTTGCGCTCATGGCAGCCATGGCCCTTTGAATCGGCTCACTTATGTCAACTGATTTACTTTTCATTTTCAATCTATGTGGTAAGAAACATCCAGTTAGGAATTTAAAACGCCAATAGCTCTAACTCGAGCAAACGTGAGACCCATTGCATTGCAAATGCTTGTTTTTTATTACCAAAGTGGCCCATTCTGGATTTCACTTCACGCCTCTTTCCTCCACTACCCTACACTTCCTGTCTCTTTCTCCCACTCTTGCAATTATTCTGCCTCTGTCTCTCTCCCTCTGGCTCACAGTCCGATGATGAAAATGAATCTCAGTTCCTAAAAAATAATGGGTGCCAGTGCATGCCTTCTAAAACCACTGGCACAGATTAAACACTGGGTGACGTGCAGGGGTGCCACACAATATTCACGAACCAATGTCATTCAAGGTGCAAGGACAGTGGGTGGTAAGAAAACAAAGAATGAGACATTCACCCGGGCACTCCATGCAGCTAGGTGAATGAAGCTAGATGGAAAATTTCAGAGCTAAAGGCTTATGGCAGAGCTGTTCAAATTAGGTCCTGCAGGCCTGATCCTATGCCAGTTCTCCGTGAAAGCCACATAAAACGCAATGACTCGAAATAGAACTCATTTGCATAGAAAGTAGTTATCCTGAAAATCTGGCATGGATCTGTTCTCCTCAGCCTACAATAAACACCCTCGCTTCCAGGCCTCCACACTTGTAAATGCCAGCACTTCCGGCATTCGTGGTGGTGCTCGTGAAGCAGATGCGTGAGTCTGGTGTGCACAGTGAGATGCTCGAAGGCCAGATGCAGTACCAAACTGAAAATGAAAAGCAGCTCTCAGAGGTGAAACAAGGCCCTTTGACTGTGCGGCTCCAACTATACAGCCAGAAGCTCAGGGGTTTACCTCAGATATCTGAGAGCTGGACTGGGAACCAACTGAGTTTCACGGAGGGAAAACAACTTGGCTTGCTTTTTGACACATTAATGTGTTTTTGGGCTTCCCCCTCATTGGAGTAAATAACAGAAATTCTACATCCAATGGGACAATACTTTTGTAAACAATATATTGGACACAATGGGTCCGATTACCACTTGGGCAGATGGAAAATCCCATCTGCCGAAGTCCCAATGGGTAGGTTGCTGCCATTGCGGCCGCCTTCCTATCAGACACATTATAGGTTTCCCACCGGGTCGGCGGGTGGAAACAGAGTTGGGAAACGGCTTTCAGCATTGTCGCTGGCTTGTAACAGAGTCAGAGCAATGCTGTAGTACATAGGGTGCACCAACACTTATCGCAAAGTTCACTGTCTGCATTGCAGACAGTGAACTTTGGGATGGGGCCACAGCACTGCCCATGTCAAGTGCCCCCTGCGTGGATGGGGCCCCCTGCATCCCGTCTCCCCCAGCCATTTCATGGAGGAGCTACTGCCATGAAACCGCTGGCGGAGAAGGGAGTCGTAACCCCAAGGGCAGCGCTGCCCTGGCAGATTAGGACCACCAGTACCGCTAGTCCGTCCTGTGGCGGAAAAGTGGCGGTGCTGGCGGTCCGATCGCAGCGCTACCGCCACAGTCAATGTGGCTCGTAATGAGGGCCAATATGTGTGGCTCTAACTCTACCGCCAGAAGCTCCAGGGTTTACCTCAGTTATGTGAGAGCTGGACTTGGTACCAACTGAGTTTCACGGAGGGAAAACAACCTGGCTTGCTTTTTGACACATTTATGTGTTTTTGGGCTTCCCCCTCATTGGAGTAAATAACAGAAATTCTACATCCAACAGGACAGTACTTTTGTAAACAATATATTGGACACAATGGGCCCGATTACCACTACAGAAGATGGAAAAGCCCATCCGCCTAAGTCCCGATGGGTAGGTTGCCGCCAGTGCGGCCGCCTCCCTGTCGGACACATTACGAGTTTCCTGCTGGGTCAGCGGGTGGAAACAGAGTTTCCGCCCGCTGTCCCAGCAGGAAACGGCCTACAGCATTGTCGCCGGCTCGAAATTCCACGGCCCCTTTGAGATATTGGTTTTTAGCTGGGGTCTATTGCAATTTAAAAATACCTGATAAACGCCCAGGTATCCCTGTAATAGTAGACACTATACCCTTTCTAGTGACAATAGAAAAGGAGAGCGACCAGATGCCCAGCTATTAAAGGGATACCTGAACGTTCAACAGTTCTTTTCAAATTGACACTAGAAAGAGTGTAGGGTCATTATACCAATATCATTATACTTCACAGACACCCAACTTTTGTTTTGATTCATACAATGGACACCCACTATTGAAGGGAAACATGGGCCTAATGGTGAACCATGCCACTAACAGAGCGGGTGATGGTCCTTCACAAATCCTAAATAGGTTTCCCGTGAGTTGCATTTCATCTTCTCTTGCTTGAGTGCAATAAGTAACTGTAATGGGCATAGGTTATAGGATAAGTAGATAAACTCAGAAACTAAAATCCCATTAAAATATTTCTGTGCTGCAATTGGGATGCTCAGTGCAGAATATGAGTTTGCATTGTTACAAAACTACTCATACTTTCGCTCTTTCAATGTTGAAAAATCATTCCATTTGGATGTAAAGGCATTCTTCCCCTCAACGCGTAATTTCCTTCTCTGCAACATTTCCCTCCAAGCAACATTAAATACAGAGGTCTGCTGGATATACACAGCCCTCTGCAGGTGGTGTCTTAATCGACTGAGCAATTTTACCAGCTGATACACTAGGACAGACAATACCATGGCACACCAGACCGTGCACAGAAAATATCATGCCACACTAGACCATGGCCAGCCAATACCATGACACACTAGACCATGGACAGTTGGACAGCAAATATCATAACACACTAGGCCATGGACAAACAATACCATGGTACACTAGACCATGGACAGAGAATATCATGCCACATTAGACCATGGACAGCCAATATCATGGCACACTAGACAATGGACAGACAATACCATAGCGAACTAGACCCCGGACAGACAATATCATGCCACACTAGGCCATGGACAGACAATATCAGGGCACACTAGACCTTTCGACAGTCAATATAATGGCACACTAGACCATGGTCAGCCAATATCATGGTACACAGAGACCCTAGACAGCCAATATCATGCCACACTAGACCTTGGACAGGCAATATCATGGTACACTAGCCCCTAGACAACCAATATCATGGCACAATAGACCCTGGATAGACAATATCATGGCACACTACACCCTGGACAGCCAATATCATGGCACACTAGACCTTTCGACAGCCAATATCATGCCACACTAGACCCTGGACAGCCAATATCATGGCACACTAGACCCTGGACAGCCAATATCATGCCACACGAGACCATGGACAGCCAATATTATGGCACACTAGACCCTGGACAGCCAATATCACGCCACACGAGACCATGGACAGACAATATCATGCCACACGAGACCATGGACAGCCAATATTATGGCACACTAGACCCTGGACAGACAATATCATGGCACACTAGACCCTGGACAGACAATATCATGCCACACGAGACCATGGACAGCCAATATTATGGCACACTAGACCCTGGACAGACAATATAATGTCACACTAGACCCTGGGCAACCAATATCACGGCACACTAGACCCCGGGCAGTCAGTAAATATACAAGGTTGGTGACCTTGCGAGGGTGTACATTTACTCATTTGGTAAATTGAGAAAGGTTTAGCAGGCTATGACTGAAAACCTGCACATATCGTGACTACACAGAGGCATGTCTGCACACACAGTGGTTTCATGATGCACTATACTGCTTGGGTAAATGACATCACTTGTGCAATGGAATTTTTCTCCGTGGGGGGAAAATATGTTTTTCTCTTGAGAATCTCCTTTATCTAAACCCTTGCTAGTTTTAGGGTGTACCCTTCCTCTTCCATTTCCAAAAAGATTTAGTCCAAGCCCTTGGTAAGAGGAGATCTCGGACCTTTTCCTGGGTTGGAATAGATTGGAGGAAAGCTCGTGAGTACACAAACACGTACATTTGTGGGTGTACTCAAACGTTCAGGGCATTGTAGCACTGCACCACCCGCGCCCACCCACCTAGAAGTAGATTTACTCACACAAACATATATGTGTGAATAAAGCTTTTTGCAAAAGTAAAACCAGTTTTGTAGATTCCAAAGGTGGATTTACACTTAATAGAAAACGCTATTTCTGTGTGTTAGCTGAATTTCCATGCCCTGCTGCCTTTGTGAACCAGGCATATCAGTTAAGTAGGTCAGTGGGATGGCAGAAATCTGTAGGCAACAGGGACCTCACCCGCTTAGATCTCGAAGCAGCGAACTCAACTTTTTCTCCAAGACTGATTACCTGGGAATCAGCATATGAAGTTCTACTTTAATGTAAGCAGCTACATTTTAAGGCAGGGGCAAAGGGGGCTCTGGCCCAGGGCCCCAGTCTTTCCGGGGGGCCCTGATAGAGTCAGCTCTGTTCTGCAGAGAGTCTTGCCTTGACGGCCTTGAATAGGTCTTAAACAGATCGTTTTAAATACCGCCCTTCCTTAATTTATTTTTAATATGAGTGAGGTTTGAGAATCTATTACAGACATTTTGCAGAGAAATGTTGCGTTCATGTTTCATGCAACATCCATTTAATGTTTCCTTTAGATCAATAGGGGTCCCCACAGATGCAAAATGGGGGGTGTCACAGAGATTATTTGTAGTGATGTCAGCTGCTTCTGTGTTACAATATTAAAACCAGGTCACTATCTCCGAATATTAGATGTAAACACATTTAGAAGTTGGACAAGTGTGCCTGGGCATTGTCAGCGACCTGGCCAAAGAGGGCATGAAACAGGTGAAACTGGATCATAAATTCAAAGCTGTTGCCAACAGGGGTTCCCTAAATTAATTGGGCTCAGGGCCCCAAAAAGCCTTCAATTGTCCCTGAATGTAAGACTGTGTTAAAACCTATATTCTACTCTCTAAAGGTAAAGACTGTAAAAGCTAAACTATTGCATTGTTAAATGCTTGTTATTTTCATGCCATATCACCTGAAGTTCTGTCTACTTCTGTAACCTGTGAAACCTGCTGCTCTCACTGGGTGGTTATCAATTTCATCGCCATTCCTCATCCGACCCCCGCAGGCTTCTCTGTCCTCAGTGTGGACCCCCTCTCTGCGTGAGTTTCCCCTTTTTACACCCTCCCCCTCTCTCCTTTGCCCTTAACGGAACACATCTGCTGCTCAACTCAAGTATTTCAAAAGCCTTAACTTGTACCTGGGCTCCTTCACACAATCCTGCACTTTCTGATGTGGCGTGCCGCCTCCATTATTCAGCCCTCCCTCCCTGTAAGGGCACACGTGACATGCGTCATTACAGGGTTGTGCGTTACGACCATGGCTGCTTGCGGTCATCCCACACCTGAGGAGAGAGTGCTGGAACCATCAGGGCGATGAAAGGTACGGAGTGTTGGGACAAGGGAGGGTAAACGTATTACACATGAATGAGCCTGGCATAGGTACTGTATTTGTGGTGGCCACCACAAATCTCAAGGAGGGACGGGGGAGACAATAAAATAAAATTTTCAAAAAATGTACCTGTCCCGACGCTGCCAGTCGCCTCACTCCTCTTCTCTCCTGATGGTGCCTCGGCAGTCCATGGGACACCAGCACAGGCTCCCCATGCAATCCTGAGGCTGCTCTCATGCTATACACAGCATGAGAGCAGCATCAGGATTGGTCTGAGCGGCTTGGTCTGCTGCTCAGGCAGTGCACTGGAGTCTATGATGTTTCTCCAACCCGGCTTATGCAACACAGCCGGGTTGGAGGAAAACAAAGTGCGCATGTCAGCTCGGCTGGCCTAAGACGGCTGGCCGAACTGACATGCGCACTTAAGTTCACTCACTCTACTCCTCCTCCCTCCATTGGCCCAGGCCCATCCCTCCCTGCACACGCTGGCTCAGCCAGCAGCTGAAATATAAAACAATAATCAAATATCGTTTTATTTTTCAGCTGCTGGCTCATACACAGTGGGGTGGCGCTTATTTGCCATTGCGGAGGAGCCGCCCCTGTACTGTAGGATAATTACATATGCATGAACCAGGTCTAGATACTGTAAGGTAAATACACATGCATGAGCCAGGGCAAGATACTGCAGGGTAATTACACATACATGAGCCAGGGCTGGATACTGTAGGGTAATTATACTTACATGAGTCAGGTCCTGACACTGCAGAGTAAATACACATACATGAGCCACAGCTGGATTCTATAGGGTAATTGCACATACATGAGCCAGGTCCAGATACGTAGGGTAATTACACATACATGAGCCAGGGCTGGATACTGTAGGGTAATTACACATACATGAGTCAGGTCCTGACACTGCAGAGTAAATACACATACATGAGCCACAGCTGGATTCTATAGGGTAATTGCACATACATGATCCAGGTCCAGATACGTAGGGTAATTACACATACATGAGCCAGGGCTGGATACTGTAGGGTAATTGCACATACATAAGACAGATATGAATACTGTAGCGTAATAACACATGCATGAGCTAGGCCTGGATACTGTAGACTAATTACACATGCATGAGCCAGAGCTACTGTAGGGTGGTTACACATACTAAGGCAGGGATGGATACTGGAGGGTAATTACACCGACATGAGCCAGGTCTGGATACTGTAGGGTAATTACACATACATGAGCCAGGTCCGGATAGTGTATGGTATAAGCACATACATGAGCCAGGTCCGGATAGTGTATGGAATAAGCACATACATGAGCCAGGTCTGGACACTGTAGGGTAATTACACATACATGAGTCAGGTTCTAATACTGTAGGGTAATTACACATATATGAGCCAGGCCAGGATATTGTGGGGTAATTACACATGCATGAGCCAGGCCTGGATATTGTAGGATAATTACCCATACAGTACTGGGGCGTGGATACTGTAGGGTAATTACATATACATAAGCCAGGTCTGGATACGGTAGGGTAATTACACATACATGAGTCAGGTTCTAATACTGTAGGGTAATTACACATGCATGAGCCACACCTGGATACTGTAGGGTAATTACACATGCATGAGCCAGGCCTGGATACTGTAGGGTAATTACACATACATAAGCCAGGTCTGGATACGGTAGGGTAATTACACATGCATGAGCCACACCTGGATACTGTAGGGTAATTACAAATACATGAGCCGGGGTTGGATAGTGTGAGCTAATTAAATGCAGATGAGTCGGAGCTTGATGGAGTAAGGTAATTGAAATTACATGAGCCGGGGATGGATTGGGTAAAATAACTACTTATGCTTAAACCAGGACTTTGTAGGATAAAGTAATTATAAATGCGTGTGTTGGGTTGTATAAGGACAAGTAATTGCAAATGCACGGTTTGAAACTGTCCAGGTAACCAGAGTGTGAAAGGAAACGTTCTTAGGAATGTAAGCACTGGGGCTGGATGGGGGAGGTAAGGAAGGGTACTTGGTGCCTGAGGGGGAGAGCTGAGGGGCTGAAGTATGAAAGCGCGAGAGCCTGGAATGGTGCACTAGGGAAGCCAATTACAGATGCACACCCCTCAGAGGACCGCCTCCTCCCAGTCATTACTGCATCAGGACGTCACAAGCCCAACCCAGGAGTGAAGCTTGACACCGAAAAACTGATGAAAGGCCCGCGTTTCATTAAACCAAGCTCAAGGGACCGAAAATACACTCGTAATCAGGAATACTTGAAAACAAACACCACGTAATGAAGATTACTGGTAAGTAACGACACATGATCCATGGTGCCTCTGCCGGATTACAAGTATGTGATAGGGGTTGGACAGGGTCAATGTATTATAAATATATGTACTCGGGGGTTAGATGAAATTATTCCTAATTCCTGAGCTAGGGGCGGATGGGAACAATACATGAGCTGTGGGAACAGATCTGATGGAGTAATTACAAATCTTTGTTGCAGACAGGAACCAGGTAGGGGCTCCCTGGGGGCAGGACAGCAGTCCAGGAGATGGCTGTCTGGGGTAGGTTGGCCACATACAAATGCACGAGCAGGCATCCGATTATGGAATGCTGATTACAAATTAGTTTAGGGGTGAATAGTGTATGGAAATTAAAACTGAATATGCTAGGGTGCTGGGGGCAGAACCGAAACACTGCAAGCTGGGTAGGAGATGGAGACTGGAAAAACTTGCACTGCTGTTTGCATAGATTACCATAATTACAAATGTGTGAGGAGGGGCTATGAAATCTCAGGTTAATTACAAATGTATGTGTAACCACTGGAGAAGATGTGTTAATTTCTAAGCACAGGGACATGGAATAGGTAGGGTTGGGTTTTACAAATGAAATTCCCCAGTGGTTTTATTGAGGACACCTTTGGTGACCATGTGCTGTATGAGCTGTTAACAATCAGGCATTCCTCTGTCATACTGACCATCCACCATATAATTACCTACATTTGAAATTAAAAATTGGTGTACTGAGGAAGTTCTATTTGTTTCACTCTGTCCCACTAAATTATTCAAAACATACAATTCCATGTCACGCCAAACATTAATTGCACTGTTTGCCATAAAAAAACACAGTCGACGAATTTCAACTCACCACACAGCCCAAAAGTGTTCAGTGCATCATCAGGACAAGTTTTAGGTGTCCAGATTAAAAAGTATCCTATGTAAAAAGCAAAACTGATGCTTGCAATAGAAGCATTTTTATTGCAAATGGGAAATCGACATTCGCTTCCTATCACGCTCCATGTTTCATTCCTTCTATAAATTCCCCAGTACTTTGGAAGCAAGGCTGAGCTCAGGAGGTTGCAAGCTCATCGCTCAGTTGATGGAGCTACAAGTAGGATACAAAGCGGCTTCCTCACGAGCTGTAATTTTCTACGAAAATGTACTTTTACCCCGACATCTTCAACTGTAACTCACATATGATTATGTGAGGCTAATTACAGATGCATGAGTTGGATCTCAGATATGCAAATGAAAAATGGATGAGCAGGTCAGTGGATACACTAATTACGAATGCATGAGCTAAATGTCAGGTAGTGTAATTACAAATACAGGGTGTAATGCTGAGATATGATCATTTGAATACATAAACTGCGATCGGCATAAGGCAGTCATGCATACATTAGCTAGTGTCATGGAGGGGTGAGTGCAAACCAAAAAGGCGGTCCCTGGATAGGTAATTACAGAGCAATGCACTGGGCGCTGTCCCGGCTCAATGGACATGCATGATTTAGAGCTTGGAAGAGGACAAGTGACATTGTTAGGGTCATTGCAGGTTCAAGAGGTGGGCAACGACCAAGGTCATTGGATTTAAATGAACTCGTGGCTCCCAGAGCACATTTAAATAGATCATCTGGTGCAGGAACAGGATGCTACACTTTGAGGTTGGAAGGTACACTTGATTGTTGAAAATATGCATCCTGCATGGCATGTGAAAACATACACAAAAAGAACAAGTGATGGACGGAATGCTGAACAATGTCAAACATTCACCCCCAGTACAGAGATCTGGGCCTAAATCCATCGTTTTTTTGCTGCCCATGCCATTCCAGTTTGGACCCAGCCATATGCAAATCAGTCTTGACCCCGTTCCCCATGGTAACAGTCCAGCCTGAACTGCCAGGCCAGGGCAAGTGACATTGTTAGGGTCATTGCAGGTTCAAGAGGTGGGCAAAGACCAAGGTCATTGTACTTAAATGAACTCATGGCTCCCAGAGCACATTTAAATAGATCATCTGGTGCAGGAAAAGAATGCTACACTTTGAGGTTGGACGGTAAACTTGATTATTGGAAATATGCATCCTGCGTGGCATGTGCAAACATACAAACTGACATTGGGTCTGCTCTTTTGTAAGGCATACCTTCTATGAACTGCTATATTTTCTTTTTTGTGCACCACCGAGGACTAAGATCTGCAATTCTGCTCCAGTCTGCGTGTGCCCTTTTGTAAAATGAAAAACACATCCATACTAGTTCTCTGTGACACCAGTACTGGCACTGATTAGACCTGCTGGCATGAACAAGGAAGTGCATCCTCAATTAAAAATGCACGTTTAAAAGAGAACCCTGTGAGAGAAACATCCTTCCCAGTACTTAATTTGTGAATAAAAATGTGTCGGTGCCCAAAGCTCTCCTCTTAAACACACGGCTGCTGCAATTAAATGTGCGAGCACAGAATACTGAGGCATGGTAATCCAGAAGCCATCTTGGGCCTCTTTAATCCATTTACAGCCACTCCGTGCCCCTTCAGTCCACTCTTGCAGCTTTCTGCTTTCTCCATTTGTGGCGCTTTTTTTCTCATTTTTCTCTTCCTCCTTCTTTCCTATATGTCTTTTGCTCACAGTAAGTGCTTGAGGTAGGAGAATATGTTACGGCCCTCAAACATAAGTTCCAGTGCCCCGCACCCGAAACCACCAGCTCAAATTAAGCACTGATCCTTCCAAGAAATGTGTAGCACTTAAAGAGACAACCGAGAGAAAATTAAAACACATGTCCTCTTAACCAATCTCACAACATCAGCAATTACCAGCAACAAGGGTTGCAGAATCCCCCTTTCTTTGATTACGTCTGATTAGATTGTAAAACCGACTATGACATCATTCACTAGATGGCATCTTTAAAGTAGGCATGAAGTGTCATTAACATTCCTAGTTCACAGAGAGTAAAGAACCAAGTGATACAGAATGCAAGAGAAGTGTGGAATGTGTGTTTAGTACTTGAAACAAAGGCCCAGATTTAAGCAAAGTGGTGCTACATTATGTGTAGCGCTACTTTTCTTGCGGTCCCTTGCTCCCCCCTAACGCCACCATGTGTGCGCCGTATTTCACATACCGCGCACCATGATGCATGTTAGGGACAATGGCGTCATAATTTTTTATGCTATTGTTGCACTTTGCAGGATTAGTGCTGAACATTTTCGTGCTAATCCTGCTAAGTACACAGAGGCCCATTATAAATAATGCGGTGCCTCCTTTTAATGCCTGCTCTGTACAGGGGTTACAAATGCCACTAAAAGTGCCACAGTGTAATCTTTTAGATTTCCTTGCGCCATTTTTGTGGGCCCCCTAATGATGGAACGCCTCCCTTGCATACATTGTGCCTGGCGCAGGCATAATGCGGCGCAAGGGTTTATAAAGTGGCACAATGCAAGCATTGCACCACTATGTAAATATGGCGCTGCATTTTTGCCACACAATCGCCACATTAGCATCAAAACAATGATGGTATTGTGGCAATAGTTGTCGGTAGGACACTCATAAATTTGGTCGAAAGTTCCTAGCTTTTGTCATCACACTGCTGAAAAAAGGAAGTCGTATGCAAGCTCAGGATATGTGTATGTTTGGTCTATGAGATATTTGGTAAGCTGTCAGGAACTTGAATTTGAATAGTTTTACCCAGTGTTTAAATTGTTAAAAAAAAAGAAAAGAAAGAGTGATGGTGCACAAAGCTGTGCTCTGGATCCTGCTGCCGAATACCAAGTCTGGAGGTCCCACATCCACCGCATGTCTCTTTAGCCCACCACCAGGCACTCCCTGTCTCTTTAGCTCACTGTTGCAGGTTCCTGCTTTCTCACTTTCTGGCAGCTTTCTGTCTTTCCCTTCCAACATCTTCCCAATCAGTGTGAATTTCACTCTCTTGTGCTTGTAAATATCTGATGCAGAAAAATTAGGGTTGGCCCCTACAAGAGTGTTGGGTTGCCCCACCGGCTCAAATTAAGCACTGGTTCTATTCCTGAAGGCCTCCATATTCTTGAACACTTCCTGGCATAACTGGTAGTTATCAAAAATGCCAACCTATTGCTGGATAGGTTTGTTATGTGTGGCAGGGCTTCCATGTGATAATGCATATTACATACAAAGCAAGACTCCTTGTATGTAAACATGTCTGCAATTACTATGAGTATAATATGCTCGGAGGCCAGAAACGAGACTGTTTGAATCGTAATGCTAACAAATGTGTGCTCAATCACCATGTTTTGAGTTTAAAAACTCCATATTTTCTGACGCCTCTCAAAGTAACAGAAAGGAGACGTAAAGTTGTTCGCGCCTCCGGTGCACGAGTTGTAACGGCGGCTGCAAGGAGAGATGTCCTTGCAGAGGTAAGTCTTGGAATGAAGAAAGAACAAGCGCCCTTAGCTTCTGTAGGCTCTGTATGCGGTTTAGCAAAGCAGGAGCCGAGCACAGGTGACCGCTCCTCACTCCATAAGACATCATTGCTGATAAAGGTAAAGAAGCTAATTTTGGGATGGGGTTAGACACCTGGACCAGTTGCTGATAGGAGATGCTGAAAGACTGAATTCTGATTGCTCACATCAGGACAACATATAGGGGGTCATTCTGAGTTTGGCGGGTGGCGGAGTCCGCCCGTCAAACTCAACCCACCACCTGACCGCTGGTGCCGTCAGGACACCTCCGGCCCTATTACAACTTCACCGCAGGGCCGTCGGGCGGAAACAGTGTTTCCGCCCGCCAACCCTGCGGTGACGAGAGCCTTAACATTGATGCCGGCTCAGAATTGAGCCGTTGACAATGTGGCGGTGCAGCGGGTGCAGCAGCAGCAGTCGCGCATTTCACTGACGGTAATTTAGGCAGTGAAATGCACGATGGGGATGTGCATGGGGGACCCTGACACCCCCATTCTGCCAGCTTTTCCACGACAGTGTAAACCGCCATGGAAAGGCTGGCATAATGGGACTCGTAATCTGGAGGGCAGCGCTGCTTGCAGTGCTGCCCTGGTGGATTACAACCACTGGGACTGCTAGGCTGACTGCAGCCTGGCGGTGTCGGCGGTTTGGCTGTGGCGCTTCAGCCGCAGTCAGAATGTGGCGGATCGGACCACCATTACCGTGGCAGTCCGATGACCACCCCGAGTCTGGCAGTCTGAAGTCCGCCAGACTCGAGATGACCCCCAAAGTATGCCTAGAAGCTTGCATGACTCAGCATCATTTAAGCTTGGTAAATTACAGTCACATAAATCAGATGATTAAGAACATCTAAACAATAGCTAGGCACTTTGGGTGAGGACTAGCCTAACAGGTTAGAGATGTAGGATGAACAATAATTGGGGTTTATCTAACACTCACCTTGATTTGCATTATATTTGAGTGTTTTCTAATAAACATGTTTAGTCTTATACACATGATTTATAGAGACAGGGCCCAATTCACAAAGGTAAATTTAGACTTTTGGTCTAAGTTTAGACCAAAAGTCTACGTTTATGACTTTATGGTTTTTCCAAAGTTAAGTTACAAGTAGTATCTTTACGTCCGGGCAGAATGTCCATACTCAGGACAGAATATCCATCGTGAGTGCGGAGATTCCACTTCGCACTCAGATTGTAATCTCCACACCCCGAGTGTACTCTCCGCACCCCAAGTATACTCTCCGCACCCAGAGTGGAACCTCCGCACTCGGGGCAGATCTCCGTCCCGAGTGCGGAGATTCCGCCTAAGTGCAGACATACATATACTACTAGTAACTTACCTTTCTGAATACCGAAAAGTTGTAACCTTTGACCTTTGGCTTAAACTTAGACCAAAAGTCTAAGTTTACCTTTGTGAATCGGGCCCGGAAACAGGAAAATAATGAGTCACAGATTGGCAGAAACCCAACCACTGGGTGTGTGGCAACTAAAGTGTTCCTGATTCACAAAGGGGTGTGGTGGGATGTGCACCTGCTGCAGATCCTAGTCTGCTGGGCTGGTCCTGCATGGCAAACAGCACAAGCAATACTTCACGGCTGACAAAAGAGAGAAATATCACATATCAGCTTTGCAAGCCCATTATACTCCACTGCTTATGTAAACCATAAGCACTGGACTACAGAATTTATTTCCAATTACATCCCTAGCTAGGAGAATACAAACTTGGGGTGGGCGGAACTTGCTGAGTTTCATTCCGTGGAATTCTGTGGAGTTACATAAAGAGTGTGATCTGCAGAGTTCCACCAATGGGCAGAAAATATGCAGCACTCACTGCAGTTTAGCTTTGGTACCGTGAGCAGCGCAAAAAAAATAGCTCAAATGGCACCATGTGTTGCACAAGCGCTCACAGCCATTTGAGTTGATTTTGTTGCCCCTCGTGTAGAAAATCTACTCGACCACCAGCAAATCTACTCAAACTGCAGCCCTCTGACTGAAGGCTCGTGACCAATCGTGTTAGAAAATAGCGCTACGGACACTAAATCATGCTTGCCAGCTCGCATTTTCTGGAGCCTCATGGGAGAAAAGTTCCACTATGCAAGCAATTGGCAGAATTTGGCTGGAACTCTGCACTAAATAGTAATGTGGAGTGACCAACATCTCCACGGCAGTGGCGTAGCGTGGGTTGTCAGCACCCGGGGCAAGGCAAGTAATTTGCGCCCCCTAACCCGGGGCAAGGCAAGTAATTTGCGCCCCCTAACCCGTGGATTTTAGCACTCGAGTCCCCCCCCCAAATGTTGCGCCCGGTGCGGCCGCCCCCCCCCTCTGAACCCCCCACGCTACGCCACTGGTCCACGGGAATCTGTCCACTTCTAATACAAAAACATGTAATTCAGTGCATTGACACGTTAGAGCTGTTTCAAACAATGTGTAGCCCAACCTTATACTGGTATCTTACAGCAGCTACCTACCCAAGATGGCTTCTTTCCATGCGTTGTGTTTACATGTTATGGATGTGCTTTGCACAGAAGAGAAATTAACAAGCCCAGTGTTTCATCCACCATGGTAGGTATAGTGAAGACTCAAAATGGCGGACCCTTTGTAAATTGAAATGTGGGGCCTAATTTCCCGTTGATGCCTTATAATGAAATGTGACAAGTGTACACAACACATCCTTTGTCTACCAGCACCGCGGCTGCAGACTAGCAATGCTGCGCTATCTGACTTCACTTGAAGATTTATAGACCTAAAATGCCTACATTTTGTCTCCGGAGCAGGGCAAATGAAGCCCAATATAATTTCTCCTCCAGCAGTGACTGCGAACTGACAGAATGATGAGCTGAGGCAGACACTCTCGAAGCTGCTCTATCACCGGAATGATCTTGTTTTTTTTCGTTTTAATACATCATTTGCTGCTATGAACCTAGAATTCGAAAAGCAAACCTGACATCTTCTCAGAGTGAAATGTCTCTCCTGATGAATCATGGGAATACGATTTGCTTGAGCTCCCGATGCACCTGCCCCTTCCCTGAGTCTCCTTGTCTCAACGTTAGAGGCCCCTTCCTAAATATAGGGCCCAACTACGAGCTACACAGAGCAGCCGGTGCGAGAGTACCGGGGCTGTAATTATCATTCTCAGTGGGTAGTGCCACCTGCTTACTACACAATTATGAGGTTTCATCCCTGGAATGGGGAATAAAACGTGGGTCTTAGAATTTCAGAGCAGGAACTTTCCCACATGCAATTCTCTGGTCAGTCCTTTAGGGCGGAGGGGCCACACCCCCCCCCCCCACCTTTTCCCCTCATGAAGAGTGTCTGTCAGGCTGAACAAAGGTCAGTCAGCCTGACAGACACTCTTCATGTTCAGCTCAGGCAGCCAGGAGCGAGACACTCACGATTTGTGCAGACTCCTGGCTGCCTGAGCTGAACTTTGCTGGGCTGAAGAGACCACAGCTCCTATCGTGTGACCTCCTCGGCTCAGCAAATGTGCTTCAAGGCCCTCCCCCTCGGTAATGAGGGGAAGTGTCACCCATTGACACCGATACGGATGCTTCAGGTTTAAGCCTTGAAGCGCCCAGGGCGAGTGTCAATCAGTGACACCTCGTCACAGAGTGGGGTGGGTCATAAGTCTCACTGACCCATCCCGCTCTGTGACGAAGTTGGTTCTGCTGCCTTCCCTCATTGGCTGATCTAAGGTCAGCCAGCGAGGGAAGGCAGCAGTCCCAACCCTCCTGGGACCTCCGAGATGAAGGTAAGTGTGTGTGTGTGTGTTTTTTAAATGAATGTTTGGTGCGTGTGTGTGTGTTTGAATGTTTAGGGGTGTTTTGAATGGATGTGCGTGCGTGCGTGAATGAATAAGAGTGAGTGTGCTACCCACCTGCCCCCCTCTCTCCTAAAATTACTGGCCACCACTGTCTCAGCTTCTGGCCGTGGTTCGGCACACATATGCCTCCTCCTTTCAGCAACAGAAAGTGGTGTGCCTCAACAGTGGAGTGCAGGTCTACACCTGGTCAGCTCTTAATCCAATGGGGTGGCGTTTTCTGTGGAAGATACCACTCCACACTTTTATTGAAGACTAATCCGGCATGGCTCGTAATCAGAACCTTAAAGTTCACTTCATTGATTCCATCTTGTTTGGGTCTGACGTACCTTTCCGGCAGAAGATCTGTCACTTACACAGGAAGTGGTGTAGTCCCTTTCTTCAGGGGGCCCACCACATTCATTACTAGCTGGAGGTTCTCTAGGATTTGACAAAACTTTAGATGGATGAGCCTTCCTAGACCCCAGTGTTTCCCACGCAATCAGCTGCAGTTTCTTCTCGAGGGCGGGCTGTGTCAGATGGCAATGAAAAGACTTAATTGCCATTTTATTTTTTCTGCGCAGTGCGTACCAGCCCAGAGACATGCTGGGCGTGTCCTCTGCTTCCGGGAGCAGAGGACTTCCTCTGCTTCTGGCACCAGAAGACTGGGGCAGTGCCTGGACACTCCAAAGTGCGCTTGTCACTTTGGTCAGCTGCTTTGCACTGGCCAAAGTGACATGCGCACTTTGAAGCTCTCCACTCAGCTGTCATAAGACAGCTGGGTGGAGACCAGGCGCAGGCCTCCAGGGCCTGAAGGAGCATCGAGCCAGGATCCTCCATCCAATCCAGGCACACCTCTCATGCTAGTTAACAGCATGAGATCAGCGTCTGGATTAGTTAGGGAAGCTCTTACTCTGTCGGGGAGCAGAAGAACATGGAGAAAGAAGCGCAGCCCTTGAGTAAGTCGCTTTTTAAAAACAAAGGGGGTTATTACAACTTTGGAGGAGGTGTTAATCCGTCCCAAAAGTGATGGTAAAGTGACGGATATACCACCAGCCGTATTACGAGTCCATTATGTTCTATGGAACTCGTAATATGGCTGGTGGTATATCCATCACATTTGGGACGGATTAACACCTCCTCCAAAGTTGTAATAACCCCCAAAATATGTAATGCACGTGTGTGTAATGCATGTGTGAAATTTATGTAAGTGTAATGTATGTAACTATAGTGGTTGTGTTTATGTTACAGTTAGTGTTATTTGGGCTTTTGAAGGGAGGGATGGTTAACTTTGGGGTTTTGGAGGGAGGAGGGGAGTTTTTTTGTTGCAAAGTGGTGGGGCACTTCACTCTCCCCAGCACTTTAAAAGGGTCCAAGCCACCACTGCACTCAATGACAAGAGGTCATCTATTGATAAAACTTTGCACAAGTAGGAAAATACCTTCATTGCCCATTAGTAATATTTCTGATCATGGAAAAGACTTTGACTATTGTGCAAAACATTTCAACCAAAAGTCATCCGAAGTGAAACATGTCAATCAACCAGCAATGACAATTTTTTGCTGCTCAAAATCTGGAATCTCTAATCTGGAGAAGTCATTAGGTTTTGGATTAGTAAAGTGTCATCCATGCCCAGCCAGAAATGAACATAAACATTCACCTTTACAGGCAAAATATTATAGCTTTAGCAACAGTAGGATCCTATCTAACTCAGCTTGAAGCAAGTAAAAGCCATTTTAGAAATATTATGTCCTCTTCACAATGCTCAGCCCAGGAGTGTAGCTTGGGTCAGAAGCAAAGAGCACTGGTGAAACCAAAAAACGCAGAGGCCAAGGTGACACACAGCAAGCATCACATAAACAACACGAATGGCGTGTTGGGGGTGTACGAGGTTCCTATATATACAGAGCGTTCTAAATCAAATGTCTCAGCAACACTGTTTTGTTCCTCTCTCACATGCCTATAAATTGGCTTTTATGAGTTTAAGTAACAAAGAACCTTCCATGCATAGCCAGATGCTTGCATTCACTGTGCTCATTCCGGAAAATAAATTACACCTCAGGTTTAGTAGAATGCCATTCTCCCATTTAAGAGTCATTCTTCATTCAATTCTCTTGATGACCTGGCAAAATACACCTTTTCCCTGTTGAGATGTGCATTGCCCAAGAAGTACTCTCCTGTGCATCCTACTTTGTACTTATCTTCATATCTGCATGGCCCAGTTCGAATACTTTTCATGAAGAAGTCTTTGGGGTTGGAGAAATTGTTTTGTGATGAGCACACTGGCCACAAGCAGCTGATTCAAGGCACAAAAATATATCAAGCAAGTGGTGAAAGTCAATGTGTCGTTCTGCTTTGGGTTGTGTCCACCTTTCGGTGCCCATGAGTAGACCTGACGCCTCACGTGAAGCCATTGCGATGGCGTGTATCCAGTTCTAGGCTCTTCTGGCACAAATCATCTTTATCAGGTGTGGCAGTGGAACAGTGCAACAGAAGCACACCAAACCCAACAACTTCCCAAATGCATCTGGTAGTCCAATGAAAGCCCAAGACTGAAAACAAGAGGCCCTGAGAAGTGGAAAGATGTGTCCACCGTGTGTTGTCTGTTTTTGAAGATGAAGTTGGTATGTGGAATGGGAAACACCCTTTACAACGCGGCTCGAACCATGCTGTGCCTTAACAACACGGTCCCAACCACAAATCCATATTTTTAACGCATTCCTTTACCACGCATGTTGTTACAGTGACCCTCCTTAAGGAAAGCATTGTAGGACTGATGTTGGACTTCAAGTCCAACACTTTCCCAACTGTTGCCAGACTTGAGTTGGAATAGTAAATTATATTATTCCAAAGTCTAGCGCTTTCCCGAAGGCAAGTTGTTGTCATGACTTGTGTGGTAAAGGAATGCACTGTAAAGACGCATGTGTGGTTCGGGCCACGTTGTAAGGCATGCATGGTAAATGCATGTGTGGTTCCAACATACAACCATGTGGAACTGATTGGATCTTTCTCAGTTCCTATTTCCTGGAAATCTGTGTTGAAGAATATAAGTGGATACATTTTCTGGTTATCCTTGTGTGCCTAGTGCCTATTTCCTCTTCTCAACCACAGGTACACAACTACTGTCTATTGACTGGGTTTCAATGCAAAATGCATTTACTGCAATCTATCCATTTTGGGCAGACCAGGTGTCAGTTACAAGAAGGGCTTGGGTTAAGGCCTTTTTGACAATTTAACTTATCTTAAATTAAATGAATACAGAAAAATATTGTTCTAATATAATTATAGAGAGGAGGTTTATTGCTAGTGTAAGCATGAGGGATACCATTATTTTTTACTCTATGGTTCTCTTTAAGGACAGGGGTGAGTTTATCTGCAACCAGGGGTGGCTCCTTTGCTAAGGCGAAGGAGCGTTGCCCCACTGGCTGAGCCAGAACCAGAAAAATAAAACAATAGTTTTCTATCAGTTTATTTTTTAGCTTCTGGCACTGCAGTTCAGTGAAGGGCGGGGCTGGGCCACATGATGTGGGGGGGGGGGGCGAAGGGTAGAGTGCACCTAAATGCGCATGTGTGTTTGGCTGGCCGTCGTAGGGAAGTTAAAAATAGTCCACCATCCTTTATGCTATGCAAACACTCCATAGGAGGCTGAATGACTGTCTCCACAGGAGACTGCCCTCCCAATGCTGAAGAAACCCTCCGTGGACCCTTCAAGGCTCGCCATTTAAAGACTGAGTTCCATGCGACTATTCCCAGCGAAGGTCTTAGGGAAAATCATCAACAGACATCTCACTGAATATCTTAACAACCACCAGCTCCTCGACACCACTCAGACTGGTTACAGACCCCATCACAGAAACTGCTCTCTTTGCAGCCACAGATGACATCCACATGACTCTAGATGGAGGAGTCAAGGCAGCCCCCATCCTCTTGGTCCTTTCCGTAGTTCTTGGCACAGTCTCTCACTCAATCCTCATCCAAGGCCTTTCATGACATTAGAATCCAAGGAGATGCACTCTGATGGATCTGCTCCTCCTGGACCGGAAGGAACCAGTCACCTGGCTCTGTACAGCTCAGATACCTGTGACCTCCTCTGCTGAATTCCACAAGGATCCACCCTGAGCCCGACCCTCTTCAATGCATCCGTGATCCCTCTAGCCACCATCATCTGCTCTTACAACATCTACATCCTCTCCTATGCCAAAGACACACAACTCATTCTCTTCCTCACGGACGACATGCCCAGTACCCGGATCAAGTTCAATGCCTGCATGGCTTAAATCGCCCACTGGATAAAGACCAACTGTCTAATTATGAACACTCACATGACCAAAATCGTCATCTTTGGGAACACCCGCCACCCACGCCTAGAACCTTGGAATAGCCATCAACGCCATCACCAACCTTTGCTTCCATACCATGAAGATGCTCAAATGCTCCCAATCAGCCATCGGAAAACGATCATGCATACCCTTGTAACAAGCAAGCTGGACTACAGGAACACACTATGCCAGGATCAATAAAAACTCATCAGAAGTCTGTAGACCATGTAGAATTTTGTGGCCAGAAACTCTCTCAGTTGCCCACACCACACTCACGCCACATCACACCTGAAATAGCTCCACTGGCTCCTAAAACACAAATGAGCACCATTCAAACTCCTCACCCACACTTTCAAGGCACTACATAACTCTGACACAACATATCTCAACATTTGCATCAGCTTTCAGAAACCTTCCAGACACCTCAGCTTGATTGGACTCCTACTTGCACTCAATAAAAACCAGATCCCACAGTTGGGCCTTTTTCTACATCACTGCTAAAGCGTGGAACTATCCGCATCTACACATAACAGCCTCCTCCTCACCTTTTTGAATTCCACAAGAAGTTGGAGATCTCTCTGTATGAGTAGACCCACTAGGCTGTAGGTCTGGGTAGACTCACACCTGTTCAGCACCAGTATATTCTAACAGTTGAAAGTGTGCTCAATAATTCTGTACAACATAACATAACAAGCCAAACAGCCTATAGCATGAGGTGAGAGGGAAAAACTCCTCTGGACAGAGCCTAAGACCACTCATCTTATATTTTGAAGAATTGATAGCAATACGTCTTACAGCCAACTATACCGTCAAGCCAGACCTAAAAAGAACATATCTTAGCCTCCACGGAAATGTGGCTGAAGGGCGACAAGGACAGTGAGCTGTGTAAAAATACAATGAAATAAAATAACTAAGCTTGTGGTTAGCAAAACTTTATCAACTCCAACAGTGAAACCATAAATGTCATCAGTCTATTTTTGTCAGGGAACTTTGGTCAGACAGGGATGCGTTAGGGAAACCAGGCGTCAGGATTATAAATATACAACTGCCCTGGCAGGAGGGCACATCATTGATCCTTTGAGATAGCCGTGGGGCTGGTAGACCTCAGGTGTAGTTCAAAGTGTTTTCAGGGGCAAGGCTTCACTACTAACTCATTTGCATTCACTGATTTCTGTGGAAACTCGTATACTATACTCAAGGAGAAAGCCATATAATTATAAATCACTGTTCTAGTCTGTGAAAAAGACAGGATAATAATAATATGAGCTCACAGATGCTTCCGTAGGCCAAGAGGAGCTGTACACAGATGTACCAGTGGGCATCTCCACAGATGGCAGCCCACCCATGCACCCGTCACCCTTCCTGAGGAAGGACCATGGAGCATCTGACCAGAGGCCCCCACGCTGACTCAGGCCTAGGAGGACCAGTCACCAAGGATGCTGGCCGTGGGAAGAGTCCCCACATATTAGAATTCAAGGACCACCTCCCCACCGGGATGGCATCCATATTTGTCACTGCTCACCTTGCAAACTAGCACTTGGGACTGTCACAATCCAATTTGGCACTGCCTGTTTTACAAACTCTGAGATAGTGAAGCAGTGTAGGGTGCAGATTGGTATATTACTTTCAGTAGGCAAATGGTAGAGCTTCCAAATGCTGTAATCTGGGGTGTGACCCCCGCTCAGATCAGCATCCAGCTGCATGGAGGGATTCTTTACAGTCTTCTTTAATCCATCAGAATGAGGTATGAAGGAGTGGCCCACAAGGATCATCCTCCTGGTGGCATGACTGCTTTCTGAAATGAGTAGTCCATGTTTTATCTTATCAAGGGAACATCTTTTGATGTAGTGAAGCATCTCTTTTTCCATCCATCGGTTCAGCAGCCAACCCATCTATCCATCCACCCACCAGTCCATCCATTCATTCATTGAACTGTCCACTAATCAATTGAGCTTCAATCTATCATCCGTCCATCAACTCATCCATCTATATATACACCCATCTATCCATACATTAACCCCTCCACCCATGCACTCAGAGCCATCTAGCGAGCCATCCAACTTCTCATCCACAAATCCATCTGCCTACCATCCTTTTGTTTATTCCCCATCCACCCATTCATACACCCATCTATTCATTCATCTATCCTTTCATCCATACATTTATTCATCGTCTGTTATCCATCCATTCATTAGTTGCCTATCCCTCAACTACCAATCTATCTACCTGACTGTCTATCTTTTTATCGAAACATCTGTTTGTCTTTGATGGTGTATTGGACTGTTGGTCTGTTTGCAAGTATATTTTAGGCAAAGGAAGGAACACACAAATGAAGAGTTTTGTCATGTTATTGATATTTGTGAGTCACACATAATATGGGATTTCATGACCCAGCACAGAGCAATAACATAACCAAATGTAGTCACTCTAAAATAACAAACTAATTATTAGAGAGGATAAAGATCTAAGCTCAATCATTACTTTTCCATTCTTTGACAGCTGAAATTGAGAAGACCCAATCAGTAAGGGAACTTATTTGCACCTAGGAATATTCAGTAGCCAATGGCCAGAGTCGCATAATACACAATGGGGAAATGTAGTTGAAATTTAGATGCTAAAAAAGGAGAGGGACTGGTTAATTGCTTTGTGTACCACAACCAGAGCATTGAAAAGCATGCTACTTCTGACCAGATGCTAGTGGAGACTTCTACAAATAGGTGTAATAATGTCCCTACATCTGGAGACAGTCAAAGAGGTTTTGGCTTGGCCAATGTCTTTTAGCCCTGTTCTACAGTAGAGTGGCTGCTGTTCAGCATGGCTAAAACGTAGTACCAAGGCATGGACTGACGTAGAGTAGAGTGGCATAGAGGAGAGTGGCAGAGAGGAGAGAGGCGAGTGGAGTAGAGGAGAGTGGAGTGGAGTAGGAGGAGGTAGAGTGGAGTGGTGTAGAGTGGCATAGAATAGAGTCACAGAGACGAGTGGATTGTCAAAGAGTACAGTGGAGAGACATAGAGTAGAGTAGAGTGCAAAGGTGTAGAGTGGTGTAGAGAGGTGTGGCTTAGACAGGAGTGGCATTGAGAGGAGTGACAGCGAGTAGTCACACAGAGAGGAGTACAGTGGCAAACAGTGGTGGGGAGTAGAGCAGAGTGGAATAGTGTAGAATTGCATTGAGTGGAGTGGCAGATAGTGGAGTATTATGGATTGGAATGGAATGGTGTAGAGTAGAGTGGCATAGAATGGAGTGGCGTAGTGAAGTTGCATACAGTGAATTGAGGTATAGTGGAGTGGCATAGAATGGAGTGGCGTAGAGTGGCATAGAGTTGCGTGGCGTAGAGTGGTGTGCAGCAGTGTAGAATAGAGTTGCATGGCTTGGAGTAGAGCGGTGTAGAGTAGAATGGCATAGAGGGACGTAAAGTGGTGTAGAGTAGAGTACTGTTGCGTACAGTGGTATAGAGTGGAATTGCATAGAGTGGTGTGGAGTGAGGTGGAGTAGAGTGGCACAGAGGGGAATGAAGTGGAGTAGAGTGGTGTAGAGTGGAGTAGTATGGTGTAGAGTGGCATAGTGTACAGTGAGGTAGAGTAGAATGGCGTTTAGTGGAGTGGTAAAGTAGAGTGGCGTTGAGTTGCATGGAGTAGAGTAGAGTTGAGTGGTGTGGAGTAGAGTGGCACAGACTAGAGTGGTGCAGAGTGGCATGGAGTGTCATGGAGTAGAGTGGCATAGAGTGAAGTGGAGTAGAGTGGCACAGACTGGAGTACAATAGACTGGCATAGAGTGGCATGCTGAGCCCCAGAGTGGCGCAGAGTGGAATGGAGTAGGCAGAGTAGTGTGACATACAGTACAGTGGCATAGATGAAGTGATGTAGAGAAGAATGTTGTAGAGTAGAGTAGTATAGAGCAGAGTGGAGTGGTGTAAAATGGAGTGACGCAGAGTGGAGTGGTGTAGACTGGAGTGGCATAGAGTAGAGTGGGTAGGTTTGAGTGGCAAATAATGGAGTAGAGTGACATGGAGTGGTATACAGTGGAGTAGCATAGAGTGAAGCAGCATAGAGAAGAATGGTGTAAAGGAGAGAGTGGTGTAGAGTAGCATTGGGTGGAGTGGAGGGGCACAGAGTGACATTGACTGAAGTGAGTGGAGTGGCGTAGAACAGAGTGCTATAGAGCAGAACAACATAGAGTGGAGTGGCATAGAGTGGAGTGCCTTAAAGTGGAGTGCCCTCAAGTAGGGTGGTGTATAACGGAGTGTCATAGAGTGGAATAGAGTGCTTTGGCATAGAGTGGATTGGCAGAGTGAAGTGGAGTAGAGTGGTGTAGAGTAGAATGGCGTACAGGGACGTGAAGTGGTGTAGAGTAGAGTACTGTTGCGTACAGTTGTACGGAGTGGAATTGCATAGAGTGGCGTGGAGTGAGGTGGAGTAGAGTGGCACAGAGTGGAATTAAGTGGAGTAGAGTGGAGTGGTATGGTGTAGAGTGGTGTAGAGTGACAAAGAGCAGAGTGGAATGGCATGGAGTGGAGTAGTGACGAGCAGAGTGACGTAGAGTAGTACATTTGTGGGTGTAAATCAATTAAACAAGGAACCAAACTTCAAATCAATGCAAAGATATGATGCGTAAATTGCGGAAAGGCAACGAAAATAGGTGGTTGGCAGCAAGAAATATGAAGGTGTAAATGTGATGTGAGTGCAGCATTTATATATTATTAGGGCTTAATAAGATCCACCTAAAAATGTAGTTTTATTTAAGTTGTATGTGTGAGCCAAAAGGTGGAGGCACAGATAAACAATGTCCAAAAATGTGCTTGAAATTAACGAACTGAGAATGCGACACGTTTATTAGGAGTAAGGCAGTGTACTCAAGCAGGGGCAGGGATAAAGAGTGCAGGCCTTCAGAATGTGTAAAAGCACACGCACTTGGTCCATACTCCAAGGAAGAGCCAACTCAAGGAAGGGAAGCCTACGGGAAATAACAAATAGAATGGTAGCAAATGAGAGTGACAATGAAAACAACCAATGGCATGCTGTGGGCGGGTTATACACTGTACAGAAAACAACACGTCTCTCAGGTAGCGAATGCGCTGTTGGTAGACAAGACATAAAAATTCACTTAGCCAAGACAGAAGGAGTCTGGTTTTCCATAATTATGTGACATTTCAGAAAAATTACGCGAAATTGCACATAATTACACAAAATGCAAATCTGGCATTTGGCGCACTGTTTTAGCACAAAATGCACCTGCGCATCCACTTTGAACACAAAGAGCCATGTTGCGGTATATAACATGGCACACAAAAAAATACGTAAACAGCCGCTTGCATTCGGTTGTTTGTGTTGTTTTTGGGCGTGCCTGGGATATTTTCACGGCGAACGACGCGTAATTATGCAACTTGCTATAACGGCGTAATTTCAGCAATTTCATGTATCGAGAAGAAAGCGAATTTACGCTAATTGCACCGGCGTATATCGGGTTTTGCCTGGGACTGCTTTGCGGGCCACTGTTGATGAAGGTCACACAACGTGACGTGTCATGCTCCAGGCTGAACTATATGTGGGCGCTTGTAGAAAGATCATCCGGTACGCACAGAACAGAAAAACTCGTGTCCGAATTTCAGCTGCAGTAATGACGGCTATTTCGAGATCCGTGTGGGGGTGGGAGACAGAATGCAACGGAGAGAAATATTTGTGGCAAAAAGGGCAGGAAAATGGACAGCAATTTAACCGAAATGCTCTAAAAGCTAAAATGTTGTTCTACAGCTCGAGGGGGCCGTTTGAGGTGAGGAGGCAGGCTGAGGCGCGAAAGGGCTGCGTCCTCCACCCTACCATGGCAACAAGTCATTGCTGACACACGTCGACTTTGTGTGTGTGTGTATACAATAAAAACTCACAACTGCGGCCACTGCCTGGGGAAAAGACAGATGTGCCGGAGCCATCTATCACAGGGGCGGGGTTTCATTTATCTCTGGAGCCCCTTGGGACGCACATATTTTGTGTGCCGACAGGCCATGAATTGGACGTTTCATTAACTAAAGTTTGTGACCAAGGCAACCCCTTCTGGAGGCGGAAGCCTGACAGCCAACCCCATAAGTATGTGAATATTTGCTGTATCATCTTTTCATGGGCTACTCTTTGTTGGTCTGTAGCCTTAGAGGACGAATTCTCTGGCTGCCATTCGTGGTTTTGTGGTCCGCTGGTGGTTCTGTTGTTTCCAGTGTACTGTACTGTGTTGCATTTTATTGTGGTATTTGTATAGCACTTACTAACCATGTGATGGTTTAGTAGTCTCCAGTGGTTGTTCTGTCGTCTACAGCACGTGGTTCTGTTGTTTCCAGTGGTGATTTAGTGGTCTCCAGTGGTGTGTGGTCTACAGTGGGTGGTTCTGTTGTTTCCAGTGGTGGTTTAGTGGTCTGCAGTGGTGATTCTATGATCTACAGTGAGTGTATTTGTTGTTTGTAGTGGTGGTTTTATGGTCTCCAGGGTTGTGTGCTCTGCAGTGGGTGGTTCTGTTGTTTCCAGTGGTGGTTTAGTGGTCTGCAGTGGTGATTCTATGATCTACAGTGAGTGAATTTGTTGTTTGTAGTGATGGTTTTATTGTCGCCAGGGTTGTGTTGTCTACAGTGGGTGGTTCTGTTACTTCTAGTGGTGTTTTAGTGGTGTCCAGCGGCGTGGTGGTAGATTGAGTGGTACTGTTGTTTCTAGTGGTGGTTTACTGTTCTCCAGTGGTGTGTGGTCTACAGTGGGTGGTTCTGTTTCCAGTGGAGGTTTAGTGGGCTCCAATGGTGGTTCTGTGGTCTGCAGTGAGTGGTTTTGTTGTTTCCAGTGGTGGTTTTGTGGTCTCCAGTATGGTTCTGTTTCCTAAAGTGATAGGTCTGTTGTTCCCAGTTTATTGTATTGTATTATGGCATTTGTATAGCACTTAATAGTCCAGTGTTGTTTTTCTGACATCCTATGGTGGTTCTGTGGTCTACAGTGGGTGATTCTGTCGTTTCCAGTGGTTGCTTTGTGGTCTACAGTGGTGGGTCTATGTTCTCCAGGGGTAGGGCTGTTTTGCTTGCTCAAAAGGAATCTTGCAAGTTTGCCAACAACCTGATTTCTCTTGACTTGTAGTGACACTGCGCATTAAGTGTTGCAAGCTCCCATTGAAATTACACAGTGTGCCCTGTCATGTGCATTTATTGTCCAGCACCTGTGTTTTGGGATGTTTGTATTAAACACTTTTTGTACAGGACAAACAGAACATCTTCCATGGTTACCACGAAGCCCACTCTGAACTTTCTTTGCATCAAACCCACATTAGTTTCATGTTTTCTTTGCAAAAATGCCACTCACGAGTAAAAGTGTGGGTACACCGAGGGGTGCACAGTGACACGCAGAGGACCGGAGGCAAACAATACAAGCTGTTTTTGTGCTTAAACAATTTTTCTGCAGATTTTCAAGTGTACAAATATACGTTTAGAAAACAACCATATGAATTTTGAGGGGATGATGTTTTGTCGGTCTGTTGGAATCCAGACATGTAGGGCTATTCACAGAGGTGTCTCATACTAATGAGTAATCTACACATGTTCCTTACTCCTTCTCTTTTGAGTAACTTTACTAATTTGGCTTTTCATAAAATCACACCATGAAGTTACTCAAAAGTGCAGACTTCCGCAGGCCCTATTCACAACTGTATTTTGTAGTACCTGAGTAGTGGCTGGGATAGGTTTAGGGAGGAATAAGCTGGGGGTTAGGGAGGGACATTTACTCACCCACAAAAGAGTAAGGCTACTTGGATTCACAAACTGCACTTCTAAAGTTACTGAAGCCACCTACGGTCAACCACTGGTACTACAACACTCTCCCATAGGAAATAATGGTGGGAGGGACTTAAAATAAAACACATTAGAAAGCAATGTTAGATGTAATCACATTATTTAAAATACATGAAAATATAAATAAGTGCAATGTAGTGTTAAAATATATTAAAAAGTAAACTACTTTAATAATAAACTTTTTAAGTGAAAAAAATATTTTGTTATTACACTATAGTTAAATTACTTTTAAATAATTCTATGCATCACTATTAATAAATATTAATACATAATAAAATCATTTTTACTTTATGTGGAAATCAATTTTTTATGTAAACTTTAGAAAAAAAATATTAATTACATTTAATATAGTTTAAATAATTAAAGATGCAATTCAACATTAAGATAATGGTACTGTCGGGTTTCCTTTCCTTCTACAGAGAACCAAAAGTGTCCACCAGAAGCAATAAGTAACCACTGGAAGCGATGTGTCATCACCACCTGCAAGAGATGGGCAACACCTACCCCAACTGGTCACCCACATCAGAGACTCCTAGCAGACGTCAGCTATGACCACTAGATGTTAGGAGTGGCCAAAAGAACCCAGGAGTGCCCACAATGTGGAAAGGAATGTCCCACACATATGTTACACCAGGGAAGCTCACCTTAAGACAGAGGTGGGTGACAGATGCTGTAAACAGCAGCACTCGTGATGCTCATCAAATTCCAGAGTGACTTCTAAATACCAGGGATGCTCAAGACATCTGTACACTGGCACTCACAAACAAATGTTTATGTAATAGGCATTTATAGAGCGCACTAAGCCCGAGGGTATCAAGGTGCTGGATGGACAGCTATAGCTAGATACATGTAGACGTGCAAAGAACTAGGGGCCAGATGTAGCAAAGGTTTAGCGACTCGCAAACGGTGAAAATCGCCTTTTGCGAGTCGCGAAAGCCACTTTGCTATGTAGAAATGCATTTTGCGAGTCGGAACCGACTCGCAAAATGCATTTCCGACTCGCAAATAGGAAGGAGTGTTCCCTTCCTATTTGCGACTCGCAATGCGATGTAATTCCACTTGCGACCGCGAATGCGGTCGCAAATGGACTCGCAGTTACCATCCACTTGAAGTGGATAGTAACCCAGTCGCAAACGGGAAGGGGTCCTCATGGGACCCCTTCCCCTTTGTGTCTGGCATTGCAAGTAATTTTTCAGAGCAGGCAGTGGTCGAATGGACCACTACCTGCCCTGAAAAATACCGAAACTAAAGGTTTCGGTTTTTTTTTTCAAAGTGCTGCTCGTTTTCCTTTAAGGAAAACGGGTTGCACTTTGAAAAAAAAAAACAGCTTTATTTAAAAGCAGTCACGGACATGGTGGTCTGCTGTTCCCAGCAGGCCACCATCCCCGTGAGTGCCCTGAATCGCTATGGGGTCGCAAATTGCGACCCACCTCATTAATATTAATGAGGTCGGTCTTTGTGACCCCATAGCGACTCGCAGAAGGTATCTGAGACACCTTTCTGCATTCCAAATTGCGAGTTGCAATTTGCGAGTCGCTGGGACTTGCAAATTGCAACTCGCAATTTGGAACAAGGCTACATCTGGCCCTAGATGTTTTATCACCTTGTGTACCACAAACATGCACTGATGCACACATGCACGATTATTTGAATCTCGTCCCTAAACCTCAGTGTGCTTTTCACTAGAGGGGTGCAAAACTTGCCTATTTTGCTTTTGCGTAGGTATGCTACATTTCAGCAAAATTATGTGTAATTACATGAAATGCAAAGCTGGTATGTGGCTCTGTATTTTGGAGCAAAACACGTCCTCGTATTCATTTATTTTGGAACAAGAAACTGCAAGAAAACAGAAGAACAGCAAACACCATGGCCCATATTCATACTTTTTATGCACCGCATTTGCGTCATTTGCTGACGCAAAAGCGGCGCAAACTTACAAAATACAAATGTATTTTGTAAGTTTGCGCCGATTTTGCCTCAAAAAAGTGACACAAATGCGGTGCTAAAAAAGTATAAATATGGGCCCATGTGTTCCAACTTTGTCCTTCGCCTTCTTCAGTGCTCTCACAGTAAATTTTTACTGTGGTACATTCACGGTAAATGTTTATCACTAACGGTGCATAATTGCGTGATACGGTGTAATCGTGTAATTTGAGAAATTAATGTTAAAAGAGTAACACTAAATTACCAAAATAACACCTATTAGATGGTGTAATGTAAATTTTGACTGGGCCTTCTTGTCACTCCACATATAAGAACCATGCAACCTGGCTGAGTCATGACTGTGGGTGGATGAGACAATCTGTGAGCTGCCATTCCGCCCTAGACTGGGGTGGTCTAGCCTCCTGTGTGCTCATGAATCAGCAAACTGCAGTTTGTTCCCTCCTATGGATAGGAGATACCTTAGTAGCCAGCAAAGAGGGGCCAAGAGCCACATTTTGGATGAGGCTCATCCTGAAATTGGAATGTGGGGGCTTGAATGCATCCATTAGGCCAAATGTGCATGAGGCGCAGAAGGCAGAGAGTTTCTGGGATGTACTTCCTGAGTGCAGGGGAGGCTATATCATCCACACCCAGGAAGGCCAGGCTCAGCAGACAAATCATATATTGCTCCAGGCACACACTTTGCGTCTCATGGTGGAGACTCCGCACATAAAAAGATGGGCTCCGCTCCGAATGCGGAGTATCCACAGTCGTAAAATTACTATTAGTAAAATTCAACCAATACCAAAGAAATAGTCAATTTACATAAAAGTGTACGTTTACCTTTGTGAATCAGACCCTGCGAGCGGTTGCATTGATCCACCCAGATAACACCCAAGTAACGCCTGCTTGGTATCAAGTGGTGCTACGAAGTGGAAAGTGCAACATGGCTTAGAAAACGAGCTTTCTTTTTGATTTCAAAATATTTGAGTAGTTTTAGGATATATAGAAAGAAAAATTGGAGGTGATAAGGAGGGAAGTCGAACATTCGTAATAAGGAAAATGCTTGTGGTATATCAGTATATCCAAAAGTAAAACACAATATAATCCCCGGAGTAAAAAGCTGCCTAATGCAAATACCTTCTGCAGTGATCAGTAAATGACCTTACAAGAGTTTGCATTGCTCTCTGTCACTTTGCTTGACTTTGCAGCATTGCAACCCCTTAGTAAATCTGGCCCACCAATGGGAGTTTCACCAAGCAGACCACTGTTTTCTCCTCTCTCCCTCCTACTACTGTGAGGCTGCAACCCAGATGCTTGGATGGAGCCTCCAGTGGTGGTCCAGTTTTTGCAAAAGCTTCCAAGTCTTCCTATTTACGATTTCCTTCCGTTCATCAGCTGCCAGAAGAGGCTGAAAGGCCCAGTTATAAAGTCCTGTAGAGGGAGGTGAAGGTTTAGAAGAAAGAATGAAGATTGTGGAGCGAAAGAGAAGACTGTGGAGCAGAGGGTGGAGCTTGGGCAGTGGCGGTGGAGCCTTTACAAGCATCCTTCCATTGGCTAGTGGAACAAACAGTAAGGTGATGGGAGCAATACTAGAATTGTTCTCAGCTAATAGGTATAGCTGTGGGCAGTATATCAAATTATCCTTTTTTGCCAGCTATGCCACTCTGGACCAGTGCTTAATTTGTGCTTGTTGTTTCTGGTGATGAGCACTGGCACTTATTTTTGAGGGCCAGGGCTTGCTCTTCTGCCTCAAGCATTTGCTGCGGGCAAAAGATGCAAATGGGAAAGATGGAGGAAGGGAAAAACGAAAAAGCGTGACAAAGGAAGAAGGCATAAAGCTGCAAGAGTGAGCTGAAGGGGCAGGGAGTGACTTTATATGGATTGAAGAGGCCCGAGATGGTTTAAGGATTACGCTGCCTCGGTATTCTGTGCTCTCACATTTAATTGCAGCAGCCGCGTGTTTCAGAGGAGGGCTTTGGGCACCGGCACCTCTTTTTGTTTTTACAAATTAAGCAGTGCTCTAAACAGAGACCTGCCATACGCAAACCAATCTTCTTCATTTTCAAATCGGAACAGCCCAGGCTGAACTGCCAGGCCACATCCCCTCAAGACTGGACCATGGGCAATCTCGACCAGTTTCAACTCATTTAGACCTCCTCTGTATATGAAAGCCTGAGTCCTGTGGCATATGCAAACCCATCACACCTAGGGTGTCCACTGCAACAAACACGATGATCAAAGGAATGATTGAACTTATCTTAGGGACTAGCAAATGCCATGGTCCTCATTACAGACCTTTGTTGACCAGGGGGCCGCACAAAATGGAACTAAAATGCAAGAGCATTGCCGTGGCGTTGATACATGGTGGGGAAAGAAGGGGCAAAGATTCACTGGCCTATTCCTTATTGTGCTGCTTCTAGGCTCTTTCTGTTACAGTATTCTTCATGAGGGCTGACATCCTTCTAGACCGTTAAACAAATAATACTTTTGATGATTTAGAATCTGGATAGAGTTTTGGGGCTGGTCTTAAGCAATGTTCTATAATTTTGAAATGATTAATAAATCTTTGAGAACAAAATGAGAAAATAAAACTTTTAAACTAAAATCAACTCTCATTATTGACTCCGAATCAAGGTAAATTTGCAATGTTTACTTCTAATTGATTTGATTAAGAAATTACAGCTCATTTATACCTATACCCGCTCCCAAGATTCCCTCTGGGGGACAAGAGGTGCGGAGTATCTTATATTAATTAGAAATCTCCGCACTCCTGCTGGCAATGGGTTACCATGACGCGTACCTGCCTGGAAAGGTGAAGGGAGCCTGTGTGGATATGAGGTGTAAAGCATCACTGGCATATTCCTTATTAACCTGCTTCTCGAAGACGCGTGCTTGATCTAACCTTCTTGTCCCCGACTCTCAGGGCATCCTTCTCCTCTCTCCCTAATGGGTCCCCCACTCCTCACTACCATTTTTGAAGAAGATGAGCAAAGGGGGTGTTCTCCTCCAGGGATGCTGAAATGGGAAGCACGGCTCCCCGGATTGACAGGTAGAAGGGTCCCAGTGTGTCCAGTGTCATCCAGGAGGGCCGGATCCATGGCAGATGCTCAGGTCTTCTACATAAGGGGAATCTAAATGGGCATCTTAGATAAGGTCAGGAGGTGTAGAGACCATTCGACTAGAATGTCCTTTATTATTCTGTCGCACAACGGTGGGTGAAACTGCTGTTGTCAAAGGAGTGTTCTTCCTTGGACCGTGGAAGTATGAACACGTTCTGCTTATGCACTTAAAAGATTACAACCTTAGTGGGCAAAAAATTATAAGGTCCGTATAATATATGAATGGTGCACTGACAATTTAAGAGATTCAGAGTGCAGTCTCGCTCTGCTCTGAAGACTCTACTCTGCAGAAGCATTACCACCGCGCTGTCCTACTACCCCCTTGATCAACGTACTTATCGGTTATTGAGGCATTGGGCCATGGTGGCCAGGTGGAGGGGATATCATGGAGACAGATATACAGATATGCTAATGTCTAGTTGAGGAGGCAGCTGCATAGTGCTGCGAAGTAGAAAATAGGGTTGCGGCCCATCTGGACGTGTCAACTAAGGGAAGCTCTATTGATTGCTACCCATGGTGCCTGTGTCACAGGGTGTTTGATCCAGGCAAGTGCAGCAGATCAGAAATGAGCATCATCGCCAAGGGGTCCACGGTGCACTTCAGCCTGGCGGGGGGGTTCCTCGCTCTTACCTCTCAACCTTTTTGGCGACTGGATGAGAGGGTGGTGGGATAAGGCTTCCACCTATTTCTACCCTCTGAACATACACTCAGAGCAACTGGGCCACCATGTTCAGTGCTGGCCCCTGCTAGTGGACTCGTCTTATCCTCCTAATTATGGAGAGGTCTGTGCCATGTGAGCATGGCAGAGCACATCCACAAGGCAGCAGAGCGAACACCAGTGCTTAATTTGTGAAAGAAAGTGTGCCGGTGTCCAGGCTCTTCTCAGAAGGTGGACGGTGCAACTTAATCATCGGCGTGCTGCATACGAACACTGGTAGTTTTTAATCCACTGCCAGACACTTCCTGACGCTTTTTCTCACTCTGGCAGGGTCATGTTTTTGTCCCTTTGTGATGGTTTTGCCATCATTCTCTTCCTCCCTCTTGCTGATCAAAGTGTTTTCCTTCTCTTGCATTTGGTAAACATCTGATGCAGAAAAATAAGTGCTGGTCCCCCAAAATAAGTGTCAGTAGCCTTTACCAGCAACCACCGGCTCGAAATAGGCTCTGGCGAACACCATGCCAATGGCCTGCACTTCCAGGTGGTACTGTGGGGCCGTATGGACCACAATATTATGGCAACAGGGAGGACCTCCTATGCACAGCCCAGGTGCATCCTGGGAATTTCTCTCTTCATTCTGCAGTAGCTATGCATCAACAAGGGGTTCAGCGGGATAGGCTTCCAGAGCATCCTTTTGACCCATGAGTGATGGGAGAATCAAATATTCTTTGGAGTGTTTGTGGCTCACTACTGTGCATCTTTACGGTAGGCCTTGGGAGCCCCCTGAGTCCTCCAGCATCTAGTATTACCACCTATCTTAGCACACGATCCCTACCACTGCATGGATAACATCCCCAGCACAGTCCTCGCAGTGCCTTATGCCTCTCCTCCATCTCATGGGTAACTTGGGTTCCCGATACCCTGTGTTAACTCTTATGCACTAGTAATCCTGTAGTGTTACAAGGTCCATGGACAGGGTAACACGTAGCACTGCTCATGTTGCCTCGCCCACTCCTTGTGGCTCCATCCACACCACTGCCCCCTGGCATGATGGCGCTATATACAATTTGGGGTGACAATATTTCTGTCACAGCCCATCATTGTGAGTAGAACAGGATTTACTGAGTGAAAACTGCAAAAAAGTACAATATGGCAAAGTCATTATTGCATTCGCAGGGCTGGGAGTATATAACAGGATGAATCCCTCTACCACTAGAAGCCAGTGACTGAATAAATGTAATGTTTTTACCACGATAGTGAGGCGTTTGTCAGCACACAAGGGACAGTACCTGTTCATGTACTGCATGTTCTCAGCTTGTACAGTGCTACAAAGGGTGTCTGTGACATCACAGAGGACCTGGCCGAGTCCTGTGTGATGTCACAGATTACAGGTGGGGGAACCATTGAAAGTTTGAGCCAGATGCCTGGCTCTGGCACAGCTGGAGGTCCTCTTGAAACTTTAAGTCCAAAACGAGCTGAGCCTTCATGGAGTTTCATGGGAGGCAGCGTGGTCCAGTGGCTACAGCTGTGGACCATGTAACTCTGGGAACCAGGTTCAAATCCTGGCCTCTGTTCAGCATCATGTGAATTTGGCAAATCTCCCTCTGAAGAAAGCAGTGTCTGTTGTGAAGTACTCTTATGTCTTTAAGCAAGGTTCGAGCTGTGTAAAACTGTCAAAAAATAAAAACAGATTATGTCTGTTACCCAGTCTCTAGCCTCATAAGCCAACAACTAAAGACTTAACAGTAGCCAGATCCCCATTTAGTGGCTGAATTGCATAGAGTGAAACCACAAAATCTGAGAGCAATCCACATTTTCATGCTTTGCCAAATGTGTGATCCTTGTCAAATACTTGATTTCACTGAACCTCCCTTTGTCCATTATTACATATGAGGGCACCTTCAAATATTGGGTTTAGGGTGTGCACTGTGCAAAAACCTCTCTTGTTTTTGATTCATTAGCATCTGATATCGCTCCATCCATAATAAGAATATACGACCCAAATAGGGTACACATGACAGCTGACTTGCCTCAACCCACGAAGGGCACGGTCATCAGCGCGGGGCAGCAATGTTTCTCAGTCCATGCATGTAAACTCTCACTTTTAATAATCACTCCTCAGTGTAGAGATATACTTGATGTACTAACTTAAAACGCTTCTGTGTTTTGGAGAAATATAAGTTTTTGAATTCTGAAGACACTAATGATATTCTAAACGTTATGTTTGTTTCATGCCTTACATGGCAAATATTTTCAGGGCTCGGTGGTGCTCTTTAAGCCATTGCTGACTGTTGGCCCATTCAGCCTCAACTCTCCCCATTAATGTGTTGGCTCTAGGACTGGGCAATTAATTCCGGTCTGTCGGCAGAGTATGGGGAATTTTGGCCACTCCACGTTATTCTTGTAACGTGGAATTCTGCCCAAATTCTGCCAACCGCTGTCTGTTGGAGTTTTTTTTTTTTGCATACAGCTTGCCAACGGTAAGTTGGCAAGCGTAAGTGAGAACTGGCGTCCCCTAGCACGATTTATTGCTAGGAGGGGGCCCAGGAAGATTTTCCCACCTCAAACAGTAGCAGGCGGTTGCGGGCGCTCACAGTGAGAAAGCTGCCACTTGAGTAGAAATCTATCTACTCGAGAAGCAGCAAAATCAACTCAAACAGCAGCACCTTCTGGCGGGCAGTGTGGTGTCATTCACACTGATATTTCAGTGTTGAATGAGCTCCCAGCACTAAGGGCCATATTTATACTTTTCGACGCACAACTGCGCCAACGCAGTTGTGCGTCAAAAAATCTAACGCCGGCTAACGCCATTCTGAAGCGCCATGCGGGCGCCGTATTTATTCAATGACGTTAGCCGGCGTTAGCCGGCGGAGCTGCCTGGTGTGCGTAAAAAAAAATGACTTACACCAGGCAGCGCCGGCGTAGGGGAATATGGAACTTGGGCGTCAAAAAATGGGGCAAGTCAGGCTGAGGCAAAATTTTCGCCTCAACCCGATTTGCGCCATTTTTTTTGACTCCCAACCCCCATTGAAATGACTCCTGTCTTAGCAAAGACAGGAGTCATGCCCCCTTGCCCAATGGCCATGCCCAGGGGACTTATGTCCCCTGGGCATGGCCATTGGGCATAGTGGCATGTAGGGGGGCACAAATCAGGCCCCCCTATGCCACAAAAAAAATAAAAAAATACTTACCTGAACTTACCTTAAGTTCCCTAGGATGGGTCCCTCCATCCTTGGGCGTCCTCCTGGGATGGGCAAGGGTGGCAGGGGGTGTCCCTGGGGGCATGGGAGGGCACCTCTGGGCTCATTCCGAGCCCACAGGTCCCTTAACGCCTGCCCTGACCAGGCGCTAAAAAACTACACAAAAGTGGCTGGACGTCATTTTTTTTGACCCGCCCACTCCCGGGCGTCATTTTTGCCCGGGAATGTAAATACGGCGCACATGCCTCGGAGTAATTTTTTAGAAGGAAACGCCTACCTTGCATATCATTAACGCAAAGTAGGTGTCCACGCTAAAAAATGACGCAAACTCCATGAACTTTGGCGCTAGACGCGTCTAACGCCAGAGTATAAATATGGAGTTCGTTTTGCGTCGAATTTGCGCCAAAAAAAATGACGCAAATCTGGCGCAAATGGAGTATAAATATGGCCCTAAAAATCAGTGCAAGCAGCGCCACGTGCGATTTCTGCTCGTTCAAGGAACTCTGCGGAATCTCACACAGTTTTCATGCAACTCCACGAAATTCCACAGAGTAAAACTGTGTCAGTTCCGCCCACCCCTAACTGGCTGCCCTTCCTCTATCACAGAACCCCCGGTCACGGATATAACCTCATGTGTTAGACTTAAAGACAATTCATTCTTTATAATAGTGTACCCCAAACACATAAACAATCATAGCGCAACTGTTGTCATAGCAAACTGTGTTTTTCACTCATTAGTACATCCCGGTTAAGGAGACAGCCGGGGCTGCCGTTCAATGGTGACTTCATCTGTGCTTTCAAATACTGTGCAGGCTTAAGAGGAAGTGATAGAGGCATTCAAATGTCTTCCCTTATCTCATATGCTGAAGATCTGATGACTTGATAGAGGCATGTGGCGCCAGTGAGGTATAATGCACCGGCACGTACCTGTGTTTCCATGAAAGGAAGTTCATAGCAGAGCATACAACAGGGACCAGCACCTGAAATGCTTTCCATGCAAAGAAGAGAAGCTGCAAAGAAGAGAAGCTGATTTATGACCAACAAAGGAAGAGTTTCATTTTATTGTCACCTGCAACAGCTCAACCTGGCCTTTCTAAGGAGAACTTCCTCTTCTGTATTATTTGAATACATTTTCAATGGTTCTTTATGTGAATAATTGTGTATCCTCTCTAATTATTAACATTACAGTCTCAGAACTATGTGAATTAGTTGTGAATGCTTTTTCTCTGGACCCCTGAACTTAAAGGGGGATTCAGCGCAGAGGAAAAAAAAAACAGTACTTTTTCCTCAGTCCTGCACCTCTTACAGTCACCAACAGTAAGCATTCTGGATTAGTGGCTCTTAACCTTTTGACTTCTGTGGACCCCCCACTTAATCATTACTGGAATACTGGGACCTCCACTGAGTCGTTCTTGGATTCAGGGATGGCCACTGAGTCATTACAGTATTTTAATCCAGGAATCCTGGCCTAAGCAATTTTAATGATTTGAAGCACAAAATAATGCATACAAATGCAAAACCATGCATTCATCAAACAAAGATGAAATATTTTCTTTAATTCAGAAACAAATACAAAAAAAAAAAGTTACATTTTAATGGAAAGGTTGGAGCTTTTCTAAATTCAATTGAGGCAACTCCTCTTCCAAACTATATTCGGTTGGATGTGCACTGATCCCATGAATCCATCTGAGCATACCAAGTGAATTTTTAGTCTCCAATTTCAATCCAATTTCAAATTTCTTCCCATTTTAACATTTTCAGTTTTACATTTTCCCCTTTTTTATGTACACTTTATTAATCTGCTAATCTTATTTATTTTTTTAAGCAGCTGTGGACCCTCTGAGTAGATGTCATGTATCCATGGGGGTCTCCTGACCACACGATAAGAGCCACTGTTCTAGATAGAATGTTGATCTGCTCCATGTTGTCAGCTTGGGGTTCCAGATGTATTGTGACAGTGTTCATGAGATGGCCCCTTGAACCCTTAAAGACTGAATTCAAGGCTAGGTCAGGATGAGATCTACTTTCGGAACACAGAAGATCTCTCCATCGTAATTGTGTAGATATAGCCAAAGAACATTGAGGAAAACCTCTATAATGAATCATCATTGATGAAAAGCATCTTAGATAATGGCCCAGAGGGGCATTCTTTCATCAAAATGAATAACAATGAACAAGGGGTCAGGAGTCTGCAAGAAAACTTTCTATACCTTGGTATTGTAATAAAAAGTCTTGTATGGAGCACACGTCTGGGGGATAAGTTCAACTCACCTTCCCTTTCAATGTCAGTGGCAGAGAGAAAAGGAGGGTTTGATTTGAAGCAGGTAGCTCTACCCCATGCAGGAATAAAGAACTGTGTTCACACCAGTGTCAGGGGCGCAGAAACACTTATTTCAGGAAAAGAAACTCAATCGGGGGAGCTGCAACCAGAACTTGATAGAAGCAAAGTCACACAAAGAGACCCAAGGAACCCACATATATCTAATTAAACTGAATTCAAAGAACTATTTCATCACAGAGATAAAAAAAGAAACATTAAGAAAATTGAGACAAAAGAGGTCATCATTGACACTGTCAGAATCCCAGCATAAATCACTTTGTTGGGTAACCTCATTAAACCAGAAGAGGGTTTCAACAGAATGAGCTTCTTCAGGGATGTCCTTGGAGAGGCTTGGCGGTGACCTCAGCATAAAGAAAGTAGATTACCTAATTTGGTTGCTAAATAGTTATGGAATAATCATGAATTGGGTCTGAAAGGGAAAGTGTGCCATGCCACACAGTCACTTTCATACAGAGTTGGATTAACCCCGCCTAGTGCGTAATCCGGAGTCCCGGAAGTAGGTTCTAGTCCTCGCTTGCACACTTGATAAAACTGTGTGGTCCTGCTCAAATAAACTTATCTCCTAATTGCACTTCTTTTTCTGACAAAGAAAGGGTTTTCATTAATTGACATATTAAAAGCTATAAAAAATGTAATAGTTTTGTTTTGCATGAAAGCAGCTAGAGGCAATCCTGTTTGCAGTATTGTGTGGTCGGGTTCTGTTTTATTAAATCACTCCTTCACTGTGTCCTCAATATGTGGAACAGAAATAAGAAAAAGTACTCTTTCCAATTAATATTAAGGTTTTACAAAATGTATTTTTGCAGTGTTTGCAAAGTCCTCTGGAAAACTACAACCGTGCAAACCATACTTTTGAAAAAAATGTTCTTCCCTTTTGCAAGGGCTTCGTACATACACAAGATTTTCCAACGGTAAATTTGCAGAGGAAAATTCCGCAAACATCTTCCAACAAATAAGGAAATGCTTTGCAAAAGTTAAGCCTAAAAGAGGAATATTTTGCACATATTCTTAAGCTCAATGTTGAGGGAAAAACATATTTTTATGGTCACGCTTAGGCATTGCACAGTGATGGGGGCTTCAAACTTGACAACATCGTGTACCACGCGGTGGTACGTGGACAATTCCATGCAATTACAAGTTAATCCACATGGACTGGAGAACAAACATGAGGATATGTTCTTTCTGGTTTAGTTCAGCATGGCATCCAGTTTCACTTGGGAGTAATGCTCACATTTACCATCTACTCTGAGCAGGTAGGTAATGGGTGGTGGTGGTGAGGGGAGAGGTAGGGGACAGAGAGGAAGTGGTCTAGTGGGGGGGTCCATGGCATGCGATAGAAAGGGGTCTGGCAGGGGCCGAGACCTGAGGCCAGGCTGCTCTCTGGCTGATACTCGTGAGACTTTACCACCAGGAGTTTATGTCTAGTAAGGCTGGGCTCATTGTTCCCCCGACCAGATAACCCAGATTCAGTACCACCGGGCCATTCGGTATCAGACAGTGCGGTATACCGCCCGCAATACTGCTTCACTCCACTCGTAATGAACTGAAAAATTATCCTGAAAGAAACAAAAAACTTGCTTAGATACAACTTTTCAACCCTTTCAAGGACACAAAAGCAAAATCTCCCCAATAAATATGTTTAGTAGTTTTTGGGGCCTGTATTACGTCATTTCTACACCTCGCTGTACCTTTAATTTGCACAACACAGCATACAATCCAAGACTCTTGAATCTGTGCAGAGTTGTATAGGTGTTTGTAAAATAAACCCTCTGGGCTCCTCAGTTTTGCCACCATGGACATGGTAAATGCCTGAAGCTGGTGACAGCTCACGTCCAGTCTGGCAGGACACATGCTCCCGGCATACCTTGCGCGTCCCCTGACGTGCTGCGACTCAGGCCCCACCGGGCTATTTTAAGTTCACAAATTATTATGTATCTGTCTCGAGGAGGTATTTGTGACGCCAGATAAAACTGTGCCAATGACACGGAGTGACCCCACCGCATCCTCACCCTGTCAAGTAACTGGGATTCACGCCTCATGCCCTACACCTGGTTACCTCCTATGGAGGACACGAGGCAGAAGTATATCTCCAACATATGTAACCACCACATTGTAAGGGCCCCTTGTGTTGTATGCAAGCCTCGCGCCCTACAACTGGTTGACTACCCTGGAGGAGACGAGGCAGAAATATATATCTCCAAGATACGAAACCACCACATTGTAAGGGCCCCCTGTGTTGTATTCAAGCACCGCGCCCTACAGCTGGTTACCTACCCTGGAGGAGATGAGGCAGAAATATATATCTCCAAGATACGAAACCACCACATTGTAAGGGCCCCCTGTGTTGTATTCAAGCCCCGCGCTCTACAGCTGGTTACCTACCCTGGAGGATCTGAGGCTGAAATATATATCTCCAAGATACGAAACCACCACATTGTAAGGGCCCCCTGTGTTGTATTCAAGCCTCCGGCCCTACAACTAGTTACCTACCCTGGAGGACACGAGGCAGAAATATATATCTCCAAGATATGTAACCATCACATTGTAAGGCCCCCCGTGTTGTATGCTAGCCTTGCGCCCTACAGCTGGTCACCTACCCTGAAGGACACAATCCAGAAATATATATTCCCAAGATAGGGAACCACCACATTGTAAGGGCCCCCCGTGTTGTATGCAAGCTTCGTGCCCTACAACTGGTTGACTACCCTGGAGGACACGAGGCAGAAATATATATCTACAAGATAGGGAACCATCTTCAAATACAAAACACACAGCATACTGCAGAGATCAGACTCCATACACACACACACACACACACACACACACACACACACACAGACACACACACACACACACAAATCCATTTCCTTCTGATCGGGGCCTTGCTTTAATGATAAGAGAAGATGCAATAACCACAACCGCTGCTACAATGTACATGTTAAACGTGTGCTAAAGTTACAGTGACATTGTAAGGGCCCCCTGTGTTTTATGCAGAGGGCACCCCCAGCATGAAGAATTAACCTCTGTTAAAATACTCACAACTTTAACAAAAGCTCACACACTGTAGTGAATTGGAGTCAGCCCCAGTCTCCTCACAGCACGGATTGGACCAGCAGTCTCCTAAAAACATGAAAGTGGCTCGTCACCGAGATTCATAAAAGCGTGCAAGGGAACAGACAGCCACTCTCCTCGCACCGTGCAAAGAACCAGGCTGTCAGTCTCCTCGCACCGTGCAAAGAACCAGGCTGTCAGTCTCCTCGCACCGTTCAAAGAACCAGGCTGTCAGTCTCCTCGCACCATGGAAAGAACCAGGCTGCAGTATCCTATAGCGTGCAAGGGAACAGACAGCCACTCTCCTCGCACCGTGCAAAGAACCAGGCTGTCAGTCTCCTCGCACCGTTCAAAGAACCAGGCTGTCAGTCTCCTCGCACCATGGAAAGAACCAGGCTGTCAGTCTTCTCGCACCATGGAAAGAACCAAGCTGTCAGTCTCCTCACACCGTGCAAAGAACCAGGCTGTCAGTCACCTCGCACCGTGCAAAGAACCAGGCTGTCAGTCTCCTCGCACCATGGAAAGAACCAGGCTGTCAGTCTCTTCTCACCATGGAAAGAACCAGGCTGTCAGTCTCCTCGCACCATGAAAAGAACTAGTCTGCAGTCTCCTAAAAGCGTGCAAGGGAATAGACAGCCAGCCTCCTCGCACCATGCAAAGAACTAGTCTGCAGTCTCCTAAAAGCGTGCAAGGGTACAGTCAGCCAGTCTCCTCGCACCATGCAAAGAACTAGCCTGCAGTCTCCTAAAAGCGTGCAAGGGAACAGTCAGCCAGTCGCCTCGCACCATGCAAAGAACTAGTCTGCAGTCTCCTAAAAGCGTGCAAGGGAACAGTCAGCCAGTCTCCTCGCACCATGCAAAGAACCAGGCTGTCAGTCTCCTTGCACCATGGAAAGAACCAGGCTGTCAGTCTCCTCGAACCATGAAAAGAACTAGTCTGCAGTCTCCTAAAAGCGTGCAAGGGAACAGTCAGCCAGTCTCCTCGCACCGTGCAAAGAACCAGGCTGTCAGTCTCCTCGCACCGTGCAAAGAACCAGGCTGTCAGTCTCCTCGCACCATGGAAAGAACCAGGCTGTCAGTCTCCTAGCACCATGCAAAGAACTAGTCTGCAGTCTCCTAAAAGCGTGCAAGGGAACAGATAGCCAGTCTCCTCGCACCATGCAAAGAACCAGGCTGCCAGTTTCCTAAAAGTATGTAAAGGACCAGACAGCCAGTCCCCCAACATCATGTAAGGAAACAGCCAGCCAGTCTCCTAAGAACATAAAGGGGCATATTTATACTCCGTTTGCGCCGGAATTGCGTCGTTTTTTTTAACGCAATTTCGACACAAAACTAACTCCATATTTATACTTTGGCGTTAGACGCGTCTAGCGCCAAAGTCCATGGAGTTAGCGTCATTGTTTAGCGTGGACACCTACTTTGCGTTAATTATATGCAAGGTAGGCGTTCCCGTCTAAAAAATCGACTCCGAGGCATGTGCGTCGGATTTATATTCCCGGGCAAAAATCACGCCCAGGAGTGGGCGGGTCAAAAAAAATGACGTACGGACGCTTTTGCGCCGTTTTTTAGCGCCTGCAAAAGGCAGGCGTTAAGGGACCTGTGGGCTCTGAAGGAGCCCAGAGGTGCCCTCCCATGCCCCCAGGGACACCCCCTGTCACCCTTGCCCACCCCAGGAGGACACCCAAGGCTGGAGGGACCCATCCCAGGGACATTAAGGTAAGTTCAGGTAAGTGTTTTTTTTTAAAAAAATGTGTGGCATAGGGGGGCCTGATTTGTGCCCCCCTACATGCCACTATGCCCAATGACCATGCCCAGTCCCCTGGGCATGGCCATTGGGCAAGGGGGCATGACTCCTGTCTTTGCTAAGACAGGAGTCATTTCTATGGGGGTTGGGAGTGAAAAAAAATGGCGCAAATCGGGTTGAGGCGAAAAAATTGCCTCAACCTGACTTGCCCCATTTCTTGACGCCCAAGCCCCATATCCCCCTACGCCGGCGCTGCCTGGTGTACGTCGTTTTTTTTAACGCACACCAGACGGCGCCGGCGGCTAACGCCGCCTAACATCATTCAATAAATACGGCGCCCGCATGGCGCTTCAGAATGGCGTTAGCCGGCGCTAATTTTTTTGACGCAAAACTGCGTTGGTGCAGTTTTGCGTCAAAAAGTATAAATATGGGCCAGAGTAGGTAAGTCAGCCAGTCTCCTGAAAGCATGAAAGGGACTAGTTAGCCAGTCTTCTAAAAGCATGCAAGGAAACAGCCAGCCTCCCTAAAGCATGCAAGGGAACAGCCAGCCTCCCTAAAGCATGCAAGGGAACAGCCAGCCTCCCTAAAGCATGCAAGGGAACAGCCAGCCTCCTAAAAGCATGCAAGGGAACAGCCAGCCTCCCTAAAGCATGCAAGGGAACAGCCAGCCTCCCTAAAGCATGCAAGGGAACAGCCAGCCTCCCTAAAGCATGCAAGGGAACAGCCAGCCTCCCTAAAGCATGCAAGGGAACAGCCAGCCTCCCTAAAGCATGCAAGGGAACAGCCAGCCTCCCTAAAGCATGCAAGGGAACAGCCAGCCTCCCTAAAGCATGCAAGGGAACAGCCAGCCTCCCTAAAGCATGCAAGGGAACAGCCAGCCTCCTAAAAGCATGCAAGGGAACAGCCAGCCTCCCTAAAGCATGGAAGGGAACAGCCAGCCTCCCTAAAGCATGCAAGGGAACAGCCAGCCTCCTAAAAGCATGCAAGGGACCAGCCAACCAGTCCCCCAACACCATGAAAGGCAACAGCCACTCTACTAACAACACACAAATGAACAATGCTGCACTCTGCATATCGCTGAAGTTATAGGATTCTATCACTGTCTGAGGCCGACTGTCATCTGTCTGCAGAGTGCAGAAATGTCAACCCTTAAGTGGCCGGACTGCAGTAAACTGCAGTCCGGCCACTTAACTGCAGAATCCAGAGGACAGAACCGCTTCAATGCATTTAGTGCAGAACTTGAGAAGATTCTTACACTGCAGAACTAATGTGCAGGTCTAGACGAAAGAAGTATTAATTCATAGGGAGTGCTCCTATTCTAACTTCTTAGAAATGAAAGCACCTAAAGTGCTGAAAATACAACAAAGGTTATGGTATTGAAACGTGGGAAACCAAGGCTGACCACTGAAGAGATCCCAGAAGCATGGTAATGAAAGAGATTATGAAAATTCATGGTACTTTGGGGTGGGTGAATTCTGCACAGTTCGACAAACGGGCGGAAATAGGCATGCCGCGCTGCTTGTGCTGATTTTTAGCGCCGGGAGCTCATTCTGTGCTGAAAAATCATCACAAATGGCACCACAAGGCACGCCAGAAGGCGCTGCTTGTCAAATTGATTTTGCTGCCGCTCGAGTAGATCTTCTACTCGAGCAGCAGCTTTCTGGCCGCGAACAGTTCCAGCCATCTGCAACCACCCCCGCTGCGGGAATACTGCTGTGTGCCCTCCCAGCATCTGAAAAGCACCCTAGGAGATGCCAAATCTTGCTTGTGCGCCAACTTACCATTGAGCAGAAAAGACTCCACCACGTGGCACTTGTTGGAATTTGACCGGAACTCAGTGTTACAAGTTTAACGCGGAGTGGCCAAAATTCCGTCAACTCCACCGGCGGAGCAGAATTTATTGCCCACCCCTAGGTCATATGTGACTCGCAGGGGCATTTCTTGGTGGACCTATCTGAAAAAGTGGGTGAACTACCACAAAGTCATATGTTTGTGGGTAGTCAGTAGTCACAAACCCCATTTCAAGAAGTGTCCCTCACTGCAAAAGAATGCACATTTATTGAGGTCAAGATCACATATTAATCACATAACTCCCAGAAATATTGCAATGGCACCTTTTTTTCATTTTTACTAGGCATGCTTTGTGAAAGAAACATTTTACCTATAACCCAGCTTCCTCTGGAATACCACTGGGTTGCTGCTTAGTTTTTAATTTTATTATTTGGTCAATAATCCAAGAAAAAGTTTCATTAAAAAAAAAATACTTATTAGAATCGCATATTTATTGATCATCAAAATGCAGATTCAGATACAAAAATATGCTTATTAGAAAGGTTGGTTTAAATAATGTTGGTTTTAGATAATTGTTCAACTTTATGAATGTTTAAATTGCACATTGTGTGCTGAACACAAGAAACAAGAAGAAGAAATAATAGAACATAAATTGAAAGTTTTTTATATTACATTTACAAATGTACTTATTAGAGTACCTGCGCGGGGACCATGGGCTCTGATGCAAACGAGGAAAAATGGACCATCCTGGTTCCCTGGTTGATAGTGAAAGACAGCCAATGACAGAGAGGGATCCTTGCACCCCTAGACCCTGTTGCTACCACACACCTGCTGCGCTAATTATATCTAAGCCCCAGGTGGTTATCTGGTTTTGGAGCCAAATATTAAGAATATCTGGCTCAACATCTGACTTTGGTTTAAGGATCAATCTTATGACACCAACAATAAGAGGGACAAGGAGGTTGGTGGTCCAGTGTACTATCTCCCAAAATGACTCATCACACAATAAATGGGTACACTGTTCCAAAAAGAAATAAATCTAGGGAAACTTAAAAGTTCAGGAGCAAGAGCCCTCACATATCCAAATGGATGCCAACCTTTTTACGGGAGAGCATGCCAGGGTAGGTAATATTGACCACGACCGGCACCAAAGAATAGTGACCCTTTGTGGCATGCTACTTCCCAAGGGGCCCCCCCTATGATGAGGGATGTGCGACTTTTTTTGTTCCTTATTTTTGACAGACAGTTTACTTGAATGTAAGGGACTGTAACTTATACATACACAAAGTCGTTTTGTATTTGTTTTAAAAACTATTTAATTCCCCTTGACTTATTATGAGTCAGGAGAAGTCCCGTTAACTGTTGGTCCTGAAGAAGCGTCATAGGATCTGTATAGACCACCGTACGCGAAACATGTTGACCATGTCTTAGGGATAGGTGATAATTTCCCGTATCTCCATGTTTAGTTAGAAAGTGGTTGAGCATGAATCCTTATTTTCCACTTTCCTTGTGTTTTTAATCTTGGTCTTAGCCCTGTCTTTCTGACACATTAAATAGTGCTGATTCTTGTGAGGCCTAGAACCAATTTTAACCTATCACTCTCCTGACAGAATTAGTGCTTGACCTCTACAATTCTCTAGTGAGTGTTTATCACAACGGCAGCCACTTATAAAAAGATCTCCGGCAAAGAGCCCCCGAACGGGGAGCCCGTCAGATATTGCAGTGCCAGTCTGACAAAGAGCAACCCGATGACGAAGCATGACACCCATTTGGATGTGTGAGGGCTCTTTCTCCTGAACTTTTAAGTTCCCCTAGATTTATTTATTTTTGGAACAGTGTACCCATTTATTGTGTGATTAGTCAATCTTATGATACACCTTGAATTGTTGCACTTTGATCAAAATTTCAATGCTTACATTCACCAAACGCACACATCTTTACCTTTAGATGTAAAGTTGTAACACACCTGGATTCGCAGTCGCCTAAAAAACACACACAATCTCACACACATGCCTAACCCTCTCTTACCCATCCTAATCATGTCAAATCTTGACTACAGCTCCTTAACCAGTGTGTTGAACCCTGAGCTTCAATTCACACCTGGACCTTTCTGCCAAACCATCCGCAGAAGCCATCAGGACTAGGACGATCTTCGAAACAGTTCAACTGATGCCCACACAGCTAGCAACCAACACTCCTCTAAACTTACCTTCTCTGCCTTTGTTTCTCCAGCATAAAACACCCACAGAAGCCTCGCTAGCTGGATCAATCACTAGAACAAATTCCGGGGTGACCAACCATCCACCACAACATCTTCCCTGGCTTGACAGGCCTGGGCAATGACTGCCACCTAGGAAACAATCACCCACTTCATTAGGACCAATCCATCAATCTCTGCCCTAGATCAAGTATCAAATAAAGCAACCACTGAAGGAGGAATTACCAGGGACCACCCCACAGAAATGCAAAATCTCAGAAATTGGAATCATGCAGTACATTTTAACAAATTTCTGTGGCCTCACCTATGAGAGGTACCACTGAAGTAACTTAATGCAGAAGATAACCAGCAAACTTTGTTCATGCACAGAACCACCTTTCCTGCTCCCTTATCATAAAAAGATCATTGTACAAGAACAGAGTCCACAGATAGGACCTACTATTTAGCTCCAAACTGGAGTTCCTATTCATCAGGTAAAAACTGGTTTGAACAATGGGCCTCACTTATTATGCATGAGACAATTCCTATGAGGTACTTGACCCTATGCAAAAATAACCAAAGAAGGACAAGTGGCAGGGGATTCGCTGTCGGCCATAAAAGTATTTTACCAACTGCCACCCTCAATGACCAGACACCACAGTAGTGCGGGTCCTTACTGATTTGTTGTTCACTTGACTCAAACCTTTTTTTGCCTTTTTTCTTCTCATCTACCTACTTCTGATGAATTGGCAGTCCTTATCCTCCGGTTCCTCGATGCATCATCACCATCTGACAATATAGACTGTCACTTATTACTCCAGAGGTTGATTGACATTGGAATCCAAGGAAGTACACTGACCTGCATGAAGACCTTTCTTGTGGAAGCTTTCCAAATTGTTACGCATCCAACATTCTGTACTCCATCTTTTACCGATTGTGTAGGCATCAACCGCAGCTAATGAGCACCCATTGACCTCTGTCTTCTCTAATGTGTGCCCATCAGATATAGTTAATACCTTTAATCTCCCGGGCTGCAGGTATGCAGCTTGATCAACCAAAAACTAGAAAAACCATCATACCTGGTGAAGTCAGGAATTACCAACACTAGAGGGTATTAGAAAGTTGGATGCTAGCGATTGACCAAAGATAAACTCCTCAAGAACAGAGATCCTAACTTTCAGAGTAATGCAAAAGTATGAATTCAATGAATACCTGGCCTAAGGACATTAGATTACAACCAAACACCTCTACAAAAGCAACAGACATAGGTATGATCGTTGTTTGCAATGTCCCTCTTCAGCAGATCAACCGAGTGACAGAAAATGCATTCTTGTCCATGAAGATCCTTTGCATCACGTTCCCTCACCTGGGACTCTCACAGGGTCATGACATCAAGAGCTCTTCGGTTAGCTACTTACTTGGCCCCCAAGAAATCTTCTCATTCGAACATGGGGTAAAAAAATCACTATACAAACAACAGACATTCAAACACACATGAAATTAAATCATCGTAATCGTGGTCTTTACTGCCCTTACAAAGTGCTACTAACCCAGGGCTGCTGGTGAGTAACCAGTGACTAGAACATTGGTTGCTCAAGGACAAACGTAGACACAGATGAGGAATTCCATAGGTAACTAGGAAAGTGCCCCCACCAGCCCTGTCATGAGTTCGCTGTATAAACTCCCTGCCTATTGCTTCTGTCAGAGAGTTCACAATACATTTTTTTCCACATGCTTGCAGTGTTCTGACAAAATTGTAAAATTGTAGTCTATATTTAAGATAGTCCATGAGGATTCCATTTTGAAAGTGATCATCAAAGTCCTGAGTTTTATTCTCGCCTCCACCAGCAGACAGTGCGGTTTCCAAGGTAAGGGGGAGATGCGTTTCTTGTCATGCGTAATACGAATGGCTCTGGCAGTGGAGGTCTGAAACGACTGCAATCCCTGTTTCTGTTTCTAAAGTACCAGTTTAGAGAATGTTGTAGAAATGTGTTGTAAGAAAATTAATGGCTGGTTGACTGGGGTGTGAGCCCTGGTCAAGCAGCGCCCACAATCCTTGTCAACATGAGGCACAAGCCAACCCTAAATTAACCTGTGCCCAACCCTCTAGTAGCTTGGCACAAAGCAGTCGGTCTTAACTTAGAGGCAATGTGTAAAGTATTTATGCCACACTTCAAACAATAATAAAGTGAAAACACAAGACAAATAATTCCACACTATGTTACAAACTATTAGAGATTTCTTTAATAAAAAAAAAAGACCAAAATTACAAAAATCCAATGAGTACAAAAGGAGATATGCTATTTTAAAGATTTTAGTGCAAGTAGTGCCAAAGCACAAAGTACCAACTGTGATTAAGTGATCATGCCGGACAGTGACAAATTCATACGTTTAGGCCGGCCGTGATGGAGCGTTGGCTACCTACAGGGACCAAGTTATACCTACTCAACAATGTGTCTTAAATCCTGGTTTACAGAGTGTTGCAAGGATACACATCAAAGATGCTTTGCACAGCTGAACCATTGGGTAGGTTCTCAAGGTGTGGCAGGGCTGTGGTGTGAGGTCCTGTGCCATCGATTAGGATCCCGTCAATGAATGCTTGCGATGCAAAGTCCTGCATCAAGGATGTGTCACTCAATCGAGGCGATGAAGCTGGTCCATGAAGCTGTAAACCTACAATGCAGAGTCCAGAGTCATCGCTGAGGGTTCTGTTGATGAGGGGTTCGAGGGCATGCACCAAGGATGCGTCATCCAGTGGTGGTTCTGAAGAGACTGCGGAGGCGAAGCGGGGCTTTGCAACAGGTCCAGCCGACACAGCAGCAGTGATGCATGGGTTCTGCTCAGGGTTGCGCCGGGCAGCAGAGGACATAGGTTGGATTCGCTGGGCCCAGTGAGGCTGGCAGAGCACCTTAGGCTAACTTCCGAGGGTCAAGGACTGTGGTGGTACCACTTGGCAGGATAGACTCACAAATGACAGAGTCCAGGTGCTGGAGTCAGTAATATGGGACCTTTCTGTCGCAGAAGCTCAAGTCAGGAAGCTAGTCAACTAGCCCTTGGAGTGACTCTGGTGATTCTGGGTTCAAAAGATTCAGGTTCAGTCCTTCTCACCCAGGCAAGAGGGCAGCAGGTCAGCACAAGAGCGCAATAGTCCTTCAGCAGTCAAGCAGTGTCAGTCCTTTCAGCACCACAGCAGTCCTTCTTCCTAGCAGAGTATCCACAGGTCCAGCAGTGTATTGAAGAGTTGCTGTCAGAGGGCAGTATTTGTACTTATGTTATCCCATGGGAGAGATAGGTCTTGTAGAAGTATAAAATGAATATGGGTTTTCTCTACCAGGATACGTTAAACTTAAAAGTACATGTCCAACTTTTCAAATATATGTCCCCCTGCCCCGTGGGCTGTCCAGGGCCTACCCTAGGGGTGACATCTGCATTAAAAAGGAAGGCTTGTGCTTGGCAAAAGAGTTATTTTGCCAGATCGAAATACCTGTTTAAAACTGTGCACAGGCAGGCCTGAGATGTGTTTAAAGTGCTACTTACGTAGGTGGCACAACCAGTGCCGTTTGCACACAAGTAGCATTTAACTTACAGGCCCTGGGCACAGGTGGTGCCACTTTACTAGGAACATCCATGTAAGCTAAATATGCTAAATGGGTATAAGCCAGTCTTACCATGTTTTAAGGAGAGGGCACATGCACTTTAGCACTGGTTAGAAATAGCAAAGTGTGCAGAGTACTAAAGTTAGCCAAAATGAAGTCAGCAAAACAGGAGGTCTGAAGGCAAAATGTTAGTGGAAAGCCACGCCCAGGATGCCAGGTCTTGCATGTGTTTTCAAGTCACTGATATTTCTTGCAATGGTGGCTCTAAGGTTTCCTGGCACCAAAGGACTCAATCTTCGCAGTAAGGTACCATAATAGTTCAATGGGGATATAGTATTGTACTCCACACGGTGTTGAGTCAAAGACTACAAACAATGCCTTTATCTTTTATTTAGGGGAAATAAGGGATTAAGGGCCAGATGTAGCAACGGGTTTTTCCCATTCTGTGTCAATGGGAAAATGTGTTCGTACATATGGCCCTAAATCCTTTTTATTTGAAAGAAGCCAGGGCCCAATTTTCTAGTTTTAAAAGAGAAAGAGCAGAGCAGAAGGCTCTCGGCCTTGAATTCAATAATTCTCATCCAATCATTACTCTTCCACAGTTGCATGATGAAAAATACTGAATAGATATGGGAAATGCCTACGTTAGAGCTAGGCAAAATGTAAATTATGATGGTGTAATCTGCGTAATTTCAGAAATTTTGCGTTATGCTTGTTTTATGAGATTGCCACAATTACGCCATTACGCCACTTCACATAACTGCGGTCCATTCCCAGTAAACGTTTATTGGGAACGCACTGGAACAGCGGAAGGTGAACGTCATTGTCCGTGGTGCTATTGTTTAAATGCGCTCCTATTTCATGCTAAAATATAGTGAAACGCGACAGGTTTCGCATTTTGTGTAATAACGCATAATTTCATGTAATTTGCAACAATTTCACATAATTATATGAAAGCAAATTATGTGAATTACGCACAACCCGGTGGAGATCTGGAAAGTGCAAAGATACTAAGTCAAGTAGTGTTTACTCTGCCTAGATGTGGAATGAGATGCCTCATTTCAACCCATGCTGAAGAAATGTTTAACCAGAGATGGTGAAGGTGGCAATGACATCCAGGAGCCCGGAAGGACTCTGCACGTTACTTTTACTCACTAGAAGAGAGTTTGCAAAAAAATAGTCTGAAGCATTACTTTTCCAGAGAACATTCAAACCAATCAGGTATTGCCTTATCTTACTCCAGCCCCTGCACAGTCCTAGCCTTCAGAAGGGATGATGGAGGGCATCATACTCCACCGAAACACAGTAACATCAAATTATGTGTGGAGCTCCCACCTGCGATATTCAAAATGGAGGACTGGGTTCAAGTATGGTTGTTTCAGTTCCTGTGTTAGGCATGAAAACAGGGCATCAGTTACCAGGAATACTTCTAGAGTTCAGCCATTTCTGTGGTAGGAATGTAGCCCTGTACCCAGTTGCGGCTCCCTGACCTCTAAAGAGGCAGGGCGTGTGCGGCGCGAGGGGGGGACATATAATAAAAAATAAAAAAATAAAAAAACTTACCTCCTCCATTACCGCAACGCCGCTCCTCTTTCCCTCGTCATCGCTCAGGCTGCAGACACAGGCTCCCAGCTTGCCCTGCGGCAAATCCTGACGCTGCTCAAAGCAGGGCTATGATTGGCTGGGAGAGCCCAGCCAGGGCGCTCCTAGGCAGACTGGGAGCCTGTGCAGGCTCTCTCCAGCCTGGCAACACAGCGCCGGGCTGGAGAGAGCACAGTGCGCATGTGTGTTTGGCCGGCCCAAGTCGGCCGGCCAAACACACAGGCGCCCTGAGGGGAGAGCTCTGTGCACTCCCCACAGTGCTCAACTCCAATGCCTCGCACCTTTACAAGAAACATAATAAACACAGTTTATTATCATTATCTTGTAAAGCTGCTGCTGCCGGCGGGGGGCGTCGTTCCTCCACCCTAATGGAGAAACTGCTGCTGCCTGTTCCCCAGAATCTTCGAAAGGAGGAACGAGTTTGAAACTGGGGGATAGCTGGTACATGAAAGAAGCTTAGGAAGGTTTTCTTAAAGATGGAGTCACTCATGCCTCATTAAGGTATTCTGAAATACAGTCTGTACAGCTAGAACATTTGAAAGTACAGGTACATCTCTTTTAGCCTCAACAAAATCTTTTTCACTCCTGTTTCCTGCCAGAATACACGAAATATCTTGATGTGTGATCTATAAGGCACCCCACCTGAGTGAACCTGAAAACCTTGCCTCTGAACTCAAAATGCCTGGTGGTTCACACTCTGCTAGGAGCACTTCACAGGTCACGCTCAGACCGAAAGACTTGCAAAGAACACACGTCAATAACCTTTACTGACATATGGACTGGAATTCTGGAAAAACACCCCTGTGCAGCTCAGATTTGCTCCTTCAGCCATGTAATTCATAATCAGATCTATAACCAGGACCAATGGACTTTATGAGATTGTGCGGCTACAGCGATTTTCGATTAATTATAGATTTGCTGCATTTGCCACATAATCCATCATCTGCCACATAATCTGTAGATTTTAACAAAAAAACAAAACAAAAACAAATTCCTAGGTCAAACGGTTCAAAAGTTACCAAAAAATGACGCGACACGTGTTAGCACGCAGCTGAGGGTCCTTTGCAAAGCTGGAGTGGTCTCCTTTCTGTTGCTTATTGATATATTTGGGTGTTAAACTAGTACCAATGAGTGCTACCAGTGCCCAGACAGTGTTACCAAGTTTAAATTTGACAAAATAATTAAGTAATACGGTTACAAAATGTGCCACATTATGCTGCATCATTTCCTTTTTCTAGACGCATAATTTACTCAACCCTTACGCATAATGTGGCCCTCGCCTGCCGCATAATTCCAGTGGCCCTGTTCATAACCCACCTCCTTACTATCAGCCTACCATTCATGCACGGCCTTCTGTTTCCTTCGTCACAGTACTGTGTTGTTGTAATATTTCTACCATTTACTGCCCTGATTTCTCATTGTAAGCAAGGCTGTCTGTCTGTCCTCACCTTAGTTACATATCCTGTTTTTATGTGCAGTGCACTGCTGATCTCTGATGATAAATCAACACTTTGTAAATACCTCAATGAAATAATAATAATAAAAACAAAACAGGATTTAAATATTATGAAAAACAAATGAGTTATTCTAAACTGAAACGTGAAAAGAACTTCTAAGTTAGGTTACTGATGCAAATGGCATGCATATTTTTTACATCTGGTTGGGATGGCATTTTAAAACAAGTCATGCATGTGTTTGATGCATTTAAAGAGGCAGTTTTCGAACCAGTAAAATTAATGCCCATCTCTGAATGTTACAATGCTTGGATGCCATCTGTAGAAGAAATGAGAGATGGCTTTGAAACAGGAGCGGCCCGTGGGGCACGGAAGGGGCGGGGCGGCGTGCGATGGGGTGGGGGTAAATTTAAATTTTTTTAAATTACACTTACCTCCTTGTTCGCACTACTTCATCCGCTTCTCTGCTGCAGGCCCCCAGCCTGCCCTGTGGCCAATCCTGACGCTGCTCAGGGCAGCACCAGGATTGGCTGGGAGCACCCAGGCTGGGCACTTCCAGGCAAACTGGGAGCTTGTGCAGGCTCTCTCCAGCCTGGCAACACAACGCCGGGCTGGAGAGAGCACAGTGCGCATGTGTGTTTGGCTGACCCGAGATGGCCGGCCAAACACACATGCGCTCTGAGGGGAGTGCTCTGTGCACTCCCCTTCAAGTGCTCGTCACCCCCCCCCGTGGCCCCACCCGTTTTCAAGAAAATGATAATAAACATAGTTTATTCTTTTCGTATTCTTGAAAATGTTCTGCAGCTGCTGGCAGGTGGAGTAGGGAGGGAGGGCAACGCCCCTCCGCCCTTATAGAGGAGCCGCCCCTGCAAAAATGTAGTCTTGTGTGCCTCTAACACCCCACCTCCGTCCCCTATAGAGTCGCTGAATTCCATTTCACACTCCTCTTTCTGAAAGAATACGCCCGGCCTACAAACCAGTAAAAAAAATCAAAAAAGTCCTGGCCCAACCCTGTGGCACTTAGAAGTGTTTGGTGGGGCCCACACCCTGCCAGCCCCTGTAACCTGATGAATAGAACGCAGACAGGCACGCGCAGGCATAAGATGCCAGGTTACAGACACACGCACACATGCACCCAAACAACCACACACACACTTTTTACGTCACACTCCTGCAGACATATTCGCAGAGATCAGGTCACATGTGCAAAGCAGGGGGACTGACACAGACCGACGGACAGTCACAGACGAAGAGAAACGCGCGCACAGCTTTCAAGTCAGGGGCCGTGCAAAGAGATGCACAAACGCACGCACTCAGGTACCAACCAGACACGTACAGACAGACACGCAGACAACCATGTTCACATATCAAGTCACAGGTGCGCGAGCAGGTGGAACAAATGGTGGCATACATGTTCACCAATACTATGTCATAGACGCCCACATGGCATGAAAGCCACACACACGCGGAAAGGCACACACACAGGCAAACACGCGCACATACTGAGATACCTGCTCACGGACGCGCACGCAGACACGCGCAGACACAGCCATGAAGTCACAGATGCCCACGCGTGCAGGCAATCAGACAGACAGACACAGGCAGAGATACCAGTTCATAGATGCCCACTGAGACAGGTGGGCACGCACACAAAGTGATACCTGGTCACGGATGCTCACGCAGACAGACACAGGCAGAGATACCAGTTCATAGATGCACACTCAGCCAGACGCAGGCGCACACAAACACTGATACCTGGCCACGGATGCGCACGCAGACAGACACATGCAGAGATACCAGTTCTCTTACACACACACACCCTCAGGTAGTCAGACAGACACATGCAGTCACATCAAATGATGCCAGTCAGACAGACGTACACATGCAGAGATACCAATTCACAAACTCCCATGCAACCGGTCACGGAGACACACACGCACACACACACTGTTACTAATGCCCACGTGTTCCGGTAGTCAGACAGACACATGAAGGCACATTCAGAGATGCTAGTCAGACAGATAGACACATTGGAGATACCAGTTCCCTGACGCCCCCGCAACCAGGCACAGAAACACACACATGCACGGACACACCCACACACACAGTTACAGGTGCCCGCGTGCTCAGGTTGTCAGACAGATAGACAAATGCAGGCACATTCAGAGATGCCAGTCAGACACACGGACAAATGCAGAAATACCAGTTCAGTGACACCCACGCAGCCAGCACAGAAACACACACACACTCACACACACTTACAAATGTCCACGCGCATAGCTAGACAGACACATGCAGGCACATTCAGAGATTTCAGTCAGACAGACGGACACAGGAAGTGATAGCAGTTCACTGACGCCCACGCAGCCAGGCACAGAAACACACACACACATACACACACACACACTTACAAATGCCCACGCGCGTAGCTAGACACACACATGCAGGCACATTTAAAGATGTGAGACTGACAGGCACATTCGGAGATTTCAGTGAGACAGACAGACAGACACAGGAAGTGATCCCAGTTCACTGACGCCCATGCAGCCAGGCACAGAAACACACACACATGCACACACACACTCACCCACACACACAAATGTCCACGCGCGTAGCTAAACACACACATGCAGGCACATTTAAAGATGTGAGACTGACAGGCACATTCAGAGATTTCAGTCAGACAGACGGACACAGGGAGTGATCTCAGTTCACTGACGCCCATGCAGCCAGGCACAGAAACACACACACATACACACACACACACACCTGTCCACGCGCGTAGCTAGACACACACATTCAGACAGACGGACACAGGGAGTGATCCCAGTTCACTGACGCCCCCGCAGCCAGGCACATACACACACACTCAGCTATCGGGTGACAAACGCGCCCAGAAGCAGACACAATACGTAAGAGGCAGGCTTGCGGCGCAGTCATGTGTCATCTCTGGAAAGGACAGGCAGCTGTGCGGGGCAGAGTCCCGCCCCCTTCCTAAGAATAGCGCCCTCTGACGCTGTGCTGGGGTGAAACATATCACCAGATGCCAGCGCGAGGCACAGGAATAGGCTCCCCCCGCTGGTGCACGCATGCAACGGGGGCTCGGCAGCCCGCAAAGCTCCCATCAATGTGCATCTGCTGCCCCTTGGTGCTCGGCTCGGAGCTGGGACCACCAGCTGCTGGGACCACCAGCTGCTGGGAGTAAAACTGTCCGGATGTCTGACGTGGAAACACCGAGCTGCTGCAACATGGGGAAGCGCGGGTTCCATAACATATATCTGCAAAGCACATCTTCGCCGCTTGGGGGGTCTTGAGACTAATCACAGATATTTAATGAGACCCAACTCAAGAGTTGTCGTTTTATGGACCTCGGGTGTATGAAAGACCGAGTGAAACTTCTGTTCACGAAGTAAAACACAAACCCCTGCAGGGATTCATCAGTCCACTGAGCAACCGTAACCGACTCGAAGCCCTGTGTACATGAGGTCCAACGCAGACCCCTGCAGAGGATGCATTAATCCAAGGAGCCACCTGACCCATCTTCAAGCCCGGTGTGCATGAGGTCAAACACGGACCCCTGCAGAGGATGCATTAGTCCACTGACCGACCGTAACCGACTCGAAGCCCGGTGTGCATGAGGTCAAACACAGACCCCTGCAGAGGATGCATTAATCCAAGGAGCCACCTGACCCATCTTCAAGCCCGGTGTGCATGAGGTCAAACACAGACCCCTGCAGAGGATGCATTAGTCCACTGACCGACCGTAACCTGCTCGAAGCCCGGTGTGCATGAGGTCAAACACAGACCCCTGCAGAGGATGCATCAGTCCACCGACCGACCGTAACCTGCTCGAAGCCCGGTGTGCATGAGGTCAAACACAGACCCCTGCAGAGGATGCATCAGTCCACCGACCGACCGTAACCTGCTCGAAGCCCGGTGTGCATGAGGTCAAACACAGACCCCTGCAGAGGATGCATCAGTCCACCGACCGACCGTAACCTGCTCGAAGCCCGGTGTGCATGAGGTCAAACACAGACCCCTGCAGAGGATGCATTAGTCTACTGAGCAACCGTAACCGACTCAAAGCCCAGTGCACCTGTGGTCAAACACCGACCCCTCCAGTGGATGCATTAGTCCAAGGAGCCACCTGACCCATCTCAAAGCCCAGTGTACATGAGATCAAACCAAGACCCCTGCAGAGGATGCATTAGTCTACTGAGCAACCATAACCAACTCGAAGCCCAGTGTACAGGAGGTCAAACACAGACCGCTGAAGCGGATGCATTAGTCTACTGACCAACCACAACCGACTTGAAGCCCGGTGTACATGAGGTCAAACACAGACCCCTGCAGGGGATGCATCAGTCCACTGACCGACCGTAACCTGCTCGAAGCCCGGTGTGCATGAGGTCAAACCAAGACCCCTGCAGAGGATGCATTAGTCTACTAAGCAACCATAACCAACTCGAAGCCCGGTGTACAGGAGGTCAAACACAGACCGCTGAAGCGGATGCATTAGTCTACTGACTGACCACAACCGACTTGAAGCCCGGTGTACATGAGGTCAAACACAGACCCCTGCAGGGGATGCATCAGTCCACTGACCGACCGTAACCTGCTCGAAGCCCGGTGGGCATGAGGTCAAACACAGACCCCTGCAGAGGATGCATTAATCCAAGGAGCCACCTGACCCATCTCGAAGCCCGGTGTACATGAGGTCAAACACAGACCCCTGCAGAGGATGCATTAGTCTACTGAGCAACCATAACCGACTCGAAGCCCGGTGTATAGGAGGTCAAACACAGACCTTGCCGGGGTTTCATCAGTCCACTGACTGACCGTAACCTGCTCGAAGCCCAGTGTGCATGAGGTCAAACACGGACCCCTGCAGGGGATTCATCAGTCCACTGACCGACCGTAACATGCTCGAAGCCTGATGTGCATGAGGTCAAACACGGACCCATGCAGAGGATGCATTAGTCCACTGACTGACCGTAACGGACTCGAAGCCCGGTGTACTTGAGGTCAAACACGGACCCCTGCAGAGAATGCATTAGTCCACTGAGCAACCAGAACCGGCTCAAAGACCAGAGCACCTGAGGTCAAACATCGACCCCTCCAGTGGATGCATTAGTCCAAGGAGCCACCTGACCCATCTCAAAGCTCAGTGTACATGAGGTCAAACACAGACCCCTGCAGGGAATGCATTAGTTCACTGAGCAACTGGAACTGGCTCGAAGCCTGGTGTACATGAGGTCAAACACAGACCCCTGCAGAGGATACATTAGTCCACTGAGCAACTGGAACCGACTCGAAGCCCGGTGTGCATGAGGTCAAACACAGACCCCTGCAGAGGATGCATTAGTCCACTGACCGACCACAACCGACTCGAAGCCCGGTGTGCATGAGGTCAAACACAGACCCCTGCAGAGGATACATTAGTCCACTGAGCAACTGGAACCGACTCGAAGCCCGGTGTGCATGAGGTCAAACACAGACCCCTGCAGAGGATTCATTAGTCCACTGACCGACCACAACCGACTCGAAGCCCGGTGTACATGAGGTCAAACACAGACCCCTGCAGAGAATGCATTAGTCCACTGAGCAACTGGAACTGTCTCGAAGCCCGGTGTACATGAGGTCAAACACAGACCCCTGCAGAGGATGCATTAGTCCACTGACCGACCATAACCAACTCGAAGCCCAGTGCACCTGAGGTCAAATACCGACCCCTCTAGTGAATGCATTAGTCCAAGGAGCCACCTGACCCATCTCAAAGCTCAGTGTACATGAGGTCAAACACAGACCCCTGCAGGAGATGCATTAGTCCACTGACCGACTGTAACCGACTCGAAGCCCGGTGTAAATTAGGTCAAACACAGACCCCTGCAGAGGATGCATTAGTCCACTGACCAACCGTAACATACTTGAAGCCCGGTGTACCTGAGGTCAAACACAGACCCCTGCAGAGGATTCATTAGTCCACTGACCGAGCATAACCGACTCGAAGCCCAGTACACCTAAGGTCAAACACCGACCCCTCCAGTGGATGCATTAGTCCAAGGAGCCACCTGACCCATCTCAAAGCCCAGTGTACATGAGGTCAAACACAGACCCCTGCAGAGGATGCATTAGTCCACTGTCCGGCCATAACCGAAACGAAGCCCGGTGTGCATGAGGTCAAACACAGACCCCTGCAGAGGATGCATTAGTCCACTGAGCAGCCAGAACCGGCTTGAAGCCCAGTGCACAGTAGGTCAAACACCGACCCCTCCAGTGGATGCATTAGTCCAAGGAGCCACCTGACCCATCTTCAAGCCCGGTCTACATGAGGTCAAACACAGACCCCTGCAGAGGATGCATTAGTTCACTGACCGACCGTAACTGACTCGAAGCACGGTGTACCTGAGGTCAAACACAGACTCCTGCAGAAGATGCAATAGTCCACTGAGCAACCGGAACCAACTCGAAGCCTGGTGTAGATAAGGTCAAACACCGACCCCTCCAGTGGATGCATTAGTCCAAGGAGCCACCTGACCCATCTCGAAGCCTGGTGTACATGAGGTCAAACACAGACCCCTGCAGAGGATACATTAGTCCACTGAGCAACCGGAACCGGCTTGAAGCCCGATGTACATGAGGTCAAACACAAACCCCTGCAAGGGATGCATCAGTCCACTGAGCGGACCCAGCTCCAAGTCTAGCGCACCTGAGGTGAAATACACACCTGCTGGGGGTGCACCGGTCCTCTGAGCTAACTGAACCGGCTTGAAGCCCAGTGTACATGAGGCAGTGGCGTAAAGAAACTGGAAGGGGCTCCCCTGCACAGAACACGAAGGGGAGCCCCCTCTGGACTTGCTCAGTCCAGGTGCTGTGTTGAGGGGGCTCCCTGGAGCTCGGGGTGGTACTAAGAAGGAGCGAGGGTGTTAAAAGAATAGGGCAATGCGTATGTTGCAGAGAATATAGGGCCAGATTAACAAGGAACTGGTGCGGTGCTGCACCAAAACTGGCAATGCCATGCTGAGTTAGTTCTGAAATGCAGGGATGTGCCATATTTACAAAAATACAGAGCACCCCTGTGTTAGCGCTGGTGCTAAATTTAGCTGCCAACACAGGCATCCTTGCACCAAAGTGTAAAGATGTCTGCGTTGAAGGGAACGATTGTTTATGTGCGGGAAGGTGTCCCCTCCTGCACATAAACAATCTACAATGGTGATTTGGCACTTCTATGTCTGCTGCAGAATGCAGCACACACAGAAGTAACAAATCGTTATTATTTAATGATTGTTTATGTGCAGGAAGGTGTCCCTTCCTGCACATGAACAATCATTTATGCAGAATGCAGCACACATGGAAAAAGCAATAGAGAAGAGAAATAAAGGTATTTCTCCTCCTTGTGCCATGCTAACGCCACCCTGGGGTGGAGTTAGTTTTGCAGTTGCCACAGATTTACAAATTCTTGTAAAACTGAGGCAGCGTTAAAAGCAATGGGTGTTGTGGTGGAACACCCACAGCAACACCCACTGCACACCCCTCGGCCACAGAAAACGTCATCGGAGGGGCCTGTATTTACAAGGCGGCGTTAAGCCACAAAAAGTGACGCTCCAGTGGCTCTCGGGGCTTGTAATATGCCCCGCAGTCTATAGAACAGAAATACACTGGCGGCATTTCATTTAAAAGATTGTTTCCGTTTCATTGAAATCTAGCAAATATGTTCAAACAAACGGACCTCGGCCTAAAACACATTTAAATTTCCACCGATAGACGCCTAAAGATTGATTAATAAAAAGCATAACGTCCCATCGTTTCCTTGGATGAGACGCCAGGCCAGTGTCCTTTCATTTAGACTTCATTTTCAATGGTCCCTAAATGACCATTACAAATATTTAAAGTAACCAGGAGACACCATGTGGCTTAAATAAAACTCCTAAATAAATAACTAAATAAACACAAATCACATCTGCAACATCATGATATGCACAAACCATACCGCTAGCCCCCGCAAGATCCTATCAGGTCAGTAGAATCAATTTCTCCAAACAACCTTTCGGTGGTAAACTCCCAGCCTCCTTCTTGCTAGCCATTGTCAAAGAGTCATCTAGGGTCTCAGAACTTCAGAAGTTCTTTTTTGCCACCTTAATTTTTGACAAGGCCAGTTTCTTTACATTAGTTATGGATCTCATTTCAGCAAACAAATCTCCCAATAGAATTCTACGGCAAGGGGTGGAGATGGGAAGAGGGATGGTGCTAAAGTTCATTTGAGCACCGCCACCACACCTGAGACCCAACGGTTCATTGTGGGCGCTGTGCAGTTACTCTCCCATTCACAGCACATGCTGACGTCATCCATTGATGGAGTTTGTACCTTGTGACAGCGACTAGCGAGATTCTGCTGCTGACACCGAGCAGGAGAACCCCAGATATTCCCAATTGTAGCACCCGGAAAGCACTATACGACTTGGAAGAGTTGATCGACACAGGTCACATGGGAGCGGAGCCATGCGCAAAGGTCCCAGTTACGTACCATGCAATGCGTGATGCATTTATGATGGGAAAGCCACACCGGGACCACAAATCGATTTGTCGATGGTTGCTTCAAGGCTCTGTGTAGAGGCCGGGTTGCTGGAAAAAGCGGGTTAGTCTTGAGTTGAGTTTTGATGCTCCAGGAGACTTGATATTGTTAAGAAGTCCTTTGAAAGGTCTGGTTGACCGTAATTGCCACAGGTGGCAGAAACATCTAAGTGACAGAGAAAATAGATCTTCAAAGGAGGTTTTATCTCTTTGTTTCACTGTCGGATAAATTGTGAGCTTCCGCTGAAAAGTCTATCCCTGCTATACTGCAGAGTTTGCGCATGGTTGGGTTTTTCTATGACGATGAGCTATATGGAAGTGATAATCGTTGCTTATAATGGGAGTCAATCGAGGTGTCTTATCAGAAGAGTGGTGTGGTGTGTATTATGGGTTTGGCTGAAGAGCCTGGTTATGCTATTTTGAATTATTTTGCCTCCATTCAATCCTCTTCTTCAGAAGACCTGCATCTAGTTCTCTGATTATGCGTCTACTATTGTATGGATACATAAATCCCTGTACTTTTCCGCGTGGATGACTGGCAGCTTATTACGAATGGTTTTAGAATGCTGACTTTGTTGGATTTCTTATTACACACTTTGTTGTTGAATATTAGAGAGAATAACTAGAGCTCTGTTTTGTTATTTGCTGTTAAGATGTCATCTAAGTGAAGGGCTTTTTCCTAATGCTCCGCCTCCTCGCCTGGGCATCTGGCGGTGGAACAGCGGTAGGCATTCCCACCCACTTTCTCCTGTCTCTCCCAGGTCTCCACAGCGCTGAGGGAGATGGGAGAACAGAGGAGGCACTCTTCCTACGCCAACCTCTTTCTCCCCTGCCAGCTTGGATCTCTCCATATGTTCTGGAGCATGGACAGATGATTTTAGGGGTCCTATACAACAACAAAAATGAAAGGGTAAATTTGAATAATGGGAATAGTATTGACCTTGGGGTTCTGAGTGACAAAGACAACTTGAGCTTGGGTCTCGATGCCTATCAGATGCCAATCAGAATCCCCGGTGAATAATATCCCCATTATCCACAGTAGCCCACCCTCAGTCCTGTAGGTTAACCATGGGTTTTGACTTTGCTATTGGAGGGATCTTGTTATCATGAAGGTTGCTAGGCTGGTAGTCCAGGGGAAGTGAGTTCAGTTGCTATTTGGAAGTAACCAGTATTAGCTCTTTCTTGTTGCTTTTCAGTCTCATGTTAGACACAGTCCTCTAGGTTTTAAAAGTGCGGAGAGAGTGGTGTCGTCAGATGAGTCTCCGCCGGACTGCTGGAGGATCCCATAATCCCAGTCTATGATCAGTTAATGATGGCTGACCTCTCCAAGTACTGTCTTCTGTAGTTCCCACCTGCCTCAACATCCTCACCTGTGTTGAGAAGGTAGTCAAAGTAGTTAGGGGAAAGGCACGTGCCATGAACAGCCCTCTAAAGAATTTCAAACCCACGATTGTAGATTGAATCCACCTCTTGAAGTCGAATGACTGCCACATACCCGTAACCAAAGGGCTTTAAACAGGAACTGGCTCAGGAAGGTGACTGGGCACCATCCTGTCAATGAGTGAGAGCCAGTCCACTTCACTATAATATCATCAATATGGCTAATCCAGGGACCAGAAGAGAAAGACTGAGGGCATGTTTTAGATCTTGGCGGATGGAATACTCCATCACAAACGTGATGGACATCCCGTCTGCTGTATCAAAATCCCACTATATCCTATGGAGTTCGTAATAAGGCGGACAGGATATCCATCAAGTTTGTGACAGAGTATTCCATCCACCAAGATCGAAATCAGGCCTGAGACCTCTCTCTACAGCAACATAGTTAATCTCAGATTCCAGGAACTGGACCACCACTGTACAGTACAATTTTACACAGGGGGCTGCACTAACTCACCACGGCAAACAATACATTTGCACCATCATCAAATGCTTGTTCAGTGCAAATGTTATCACTGTGTAGATGACTCAGTGCAAATGCCAGTAGAATCTGGTTCTAGCATTTGAAAGGCTATTATATAGACATCTGAGTCTATAAGAGCTGTAAAATAGAAATTACAGCAAGTTGTACTTTTGTTGCCAACTTCGAGAGCTACTAAAGCTAGAAATCTCACTTGCAATAGCTTAGCATAACCGACCTTCTCCAGTCCCCTCTGATAAAAAAAACAGTTCCCTCTGATAAAAGTGTATTTTGAGTTTTGCCCAACATTCCAGATCAAGTTCACTGGTAAATTTAGCAATAAACCAAGAACTACAATGCAAAACAACTTTCCACACAGGGCCCCACCACCTTGGACCAGCTTTGCTTGGGAATGTGTGGGCGATGCCCAGTTGTTAAGGGGCAGTAAGGTAGCTCGGTAAACAAAGGGCTCACTGCAGAGATGTGTGTGCCATGCGGGCCTCAGAGCCACATTCCTGCAGGGTCAAATCGAGAATGAGTGACACCTGGCATTTACACCACGATGAAGCAGCTTAGATGTAGTAACAGGTGGCATTTAAAAAAACAAGCATTTGCAATGCAACGGGTCGCGCATTACGTCGAGTTAAAGCTATTAGCGTCGTAAACTCCTAACCGGACTTTTCTTGCCAAATTAAAGGGAAAAAAAACAAAAGCAATCACGCTGTGTTCAACACAGCGCAATCGCGCTGCGAAATAAAGAGAAAAAGTAGTCCAGAAACCATATGGAAAACATGGAGCCTCGTATGTTTCCAGGAGTTTACCGGTGCTCTCGAGGAGGGCTAAACACTGGAAAAGGCATGACATATGTATGCCTTTCACAAATGAAAACAAGCGGATTTTAAAAGGCAAGCCCACGAACCAATGAAAGTGACTGACGTAACATGGGGGTGGTTAAAATCCCCCTAAAGAGAGATTAGAAGAGGGACGGAGCGCTTTGCGCTCGCCCCTAATAAGTTTGGGGAGTTAGGTTCGCCTGTTGGAAAGCTCTTTCTTTTCATTACAGCAAACTTAAGAAATTCCAGAAACACACGAAAACCCAGCCTTTTCAGCTAAACTTTGACCTAGTATTACACCGTTTCTGCCAACTCTCTCTACAATGTGTAGTGTTTCCTTGCCTCTGTCCTCATCTCCATCCTCTCTTGTCCAAACAGAGCTTTGAGTCAACTTACAGTGGCCTCTAGCACAACACCATATAATAAATAAAAAGGCCCATGCCCACTTGGTCCTATAAATCCTTACATAATCAGCTACCCTAGGTGACAGCCAAGGGGGTGTTTTTAGCACAGAGGACTTTGTCTGTTATCACTTTCAGCCGAAAGTGTCATTAAACAGCAAGGACTTCTCTCTCCTCTGAAGAGTCAAATTACTCGTCTCACTGCTCGCTAACGTATGGACTTACCTTAGGGTTATGAGTTCGTCATCCAAGTACAATGCAACCAGGGGCATATTTATGAAAGGCTTGCGCCACGGAGTTTCCGGCGGCGCAAGCCTCTCAACCATATCCAAGAGGCCACGCATAGTGACTTGCCGTGGCTGTGAATGGCCTCATAGACGTGGAGTGGGGCAAGGCAGTGCAGGTCACTGAGTAGCCTTCCTTTGCGTTTAGGCAGGCATTTCATGGGCGTTGCGGTGGGTCTTCCCATGCAACACCCGTGGATTTTGACGCTGTCCCAGATTTACTTAATAACGTAAACCTGGGGCAGCGCCAAAACCATACGCCTCCTCACAGCAGGCGTAACTAGGAGAAATATTTTTATTTCTCCTCCTTTTTCTCCACTTTCCATACGTGGTGCTTTCTCTGTACCCTTCCTGTATAAAAACAATCCTGCATGCAACGTGGCATGGTGCAAGGGTGTCTGCATTGGTGCCAGGCAGCCAATTGTGCGTCAGCGCAGGTGGAAGGACGGGAATGCACCGTATTTCATAAAAACAGGACCTTCCTGCCCTTTCACATTGGCGTAAGGCAGCGCAGCAGGAAGACTTGCAATGTTGCCCGACGCCAATTCCTCGCAAATGAGTGCCCCAGTTCCCAATGAGGATGCCCTACACAGAGGTCCATTAGCGGTGAAATCAGTAGCAGCGGGGCCCCCTAGTGCGCCCCTGAGTGGACTCAATACTGCTCTCCAGCTCATGAAGATGGAAAGTGAAACTGAAAGTAAACAGAGCTCTAACAACCGGTGTGCCCAGCGCATCAGCATTACCCAGGAGGCAGCTGAACCCAGGCGCGGAGCTTTAGTCAGTGCACTATGGGGATGGAAGTCTGAGATTTCCCAACAAGCAACGTGGTGTAGCCAACTAACATGGATAAAGTGGGCAGCAGCCACTAGACGGGGTAATGGACAGAGTTAGAAACATTAGTTTTGATTCTTTAGAGAAGATTGGTCACAAACCCAGATCTAGCGCCAGCAGCCCAGGCTTAGGGGGGCAGCGAGAGCAGGGCTCGTGGTCTCCCAAGCCCAGAGGCCCAGATGTTCTTCACAGCCCTGACCTCAGGAGGGTGAATTCTCTTCTGGGAATCAGGTAGCACAATTGTCCCAATCTACTATACACTTTTTTTTCGCCTCCTAAACCCCTGGATATATCCCTCCTCAGTGATAGAGCCCATGGCCATCCCCTAGTTGCCCTGAACCCCCCTGCCCGAAGCCCCCCACCGCCCCCACAGCCACTGGCAGGTGGAACATACAAAGCCCAAGGTGGCACCAGGCAGAATATAGTAACACGGAGGGGAGATGGGTTCAGAAAAAAGGCAGCTTGAAGGACACTCACAACAAGGCATGGAATGCACCAAGCAAAATCCAAGCCTCAGCAGGATGCATTATGCCCCAGCCCTAGACCTCCCAAGGACGTCTGCTGCTGTATTAATAGATTTTAAACTTGAGAGCTGCCATCTTCATTAAGAGGCAGACTACGTGGCTATGCCACTAGAGGGCACTAGATAACAGGGGTTCTGTTTCCATAAAGCACTTTTTTTTATACTTGGGAAAAGGTGCTTCTGGCACTTGGCAAAAACAGAAGAAGTGTCCAGAGGGCCCTGCATTAAGTTTTTACTCAGGCCTTGCAAAAACGTCTGACAAACTTGCAAAGCAGGTCAGGGAACCTACGTCAAGTGAACGCAGGGAGCAGGGACAAGTAACCAAAGCGCTATGTGCTCACAGTGCTAAGCACCACAATATGTGTTTTCAACGCAGCTCCACTCAAAGCATCAGAGAATAGAGGTACCAGCAAAACACAAACTTATTAGCAAAGTTATGAAAGATACCAAAGGGGTTGTTCTCTCGACAGAACATTCTGGGTTGGTAAGAACAGAAACAAATGGGACAAAACTCCAGAACAGGTTGTGTGACTTACTCAACCAGGAGGATATAGAAACAGTGGGGAGAAAAAAGTAGCACTCCACTCCACCCCAACAGTTTTACTTTGGGGGGGGGGGGAGAGGAAAGGGTCTAACATTATTAATTTAGAAAAAATAAAGAGTCGCACAAAAACTCTGCTCAGCAGAGAAAGTTTCCCTGTTGTGTTCTCAGATTAAAACTGTAAAAAGATGCAATACATTTACCAAGATTATAATCTGGGCCACTAGAATTTTGTGGTCGTACTGCTGCAGCGATTTTTGCATAATTGTAGATTTGCCGCATTTTCCACATAAAACAGCATCTGCCAGATAATCTGCAGAGTTTAACAGACAAAAAAATTGTTTCTGGCTCAAACGGTTCAAATGTTAGTAAACACACAGAGACACATGTTGCCGCACAGTGGAAGGCCCTTTCGCAAGGGTTGACTGGACACCTTTCTGTAGCTTGTTGCTATTTTTGGGTGTTAAACAGGTACCAAAGAGGTACAATTAATGCCAAAACCGTGTTAACAAGCTAAAAAATGGTAAAATAATGAAGTAATAGTATCCCAAAATGTGCAGCATAATTTGGCTTTTCTTGTCGCATAATTTATTCAACCCTGCCGCATAATTTGACCCTCCCCTGCCGCATAATTCCAGTGGCCCTGGTCATTTTGTCTTAAAAATGGCGGACTCCCACAGTGACGCAGTGGGAGATCAGGACAGTTGCGCAGTGGCACATGCAGGGTGACAGACTGACACAGTGGTGCAGGTCCAGAGTTGCACAGTGTGTCACAGGACCTCGGTCGCACACTGCAGCACACAGATCTATAGGTATTTTTGTACATAAGCACAACTATACTGTTACTGAGCAGACTGACAGCTCCAGGATGCTCAGTGTGGAAAACTTCACATCACTCACTTCCACGTGTGACTTGTAAGGCAACCCTTAGGGGCGCCAGGTAACCCCCGACCTGTGCTGCTGCCAACTGCCTTGCCCCTCCCCTCGTCTTGACGTGGTGAGGTTGGATAATATTTCTAATTTCCTCTCCCACTAATTAACTGAGCGATCTGCGTCTCTGCAGCGGCCTCACTCCACAGCCTTCACCATCCCGGCTCCGGGGGAGACTGAGTGCAGCAATGCTGCCACCTAGCGGCGCTCCCGAGGGTCTACCAACTTGTCTCTGGGCCCTTCCCATGGGCACCACCTATGCTTAAAGAGGCAGCATAAAACGAACTGTCATGCAATCTAAGAGACAGGTTTCAGCGACACGTGCATAACAGTCAATTTCCCAGGTCCATAGTGACTAGGCCGCCCAGCCCAGGGTGTTTTCTTATAATTCTTGTACTTATATCCCGAATTCCTGAGTTCCAGAACCTTAATGGAAATAAAAACAGTTTACTGCATAGCTGCCAAGTGTCCCCGGTCCATGCGTGATGTGCTGCTCCAGGCCAGTTTTTTTCCTTTGAATTCTGGGATTTGTAGTTTATTTATTTCATTATAAAACAGGACTACAAGTCCCAGAATTCAAAGGAAAAAACCTGGCCTGCAGTAGCACACCAGGAGTGGACCTGGGAAACTTGGCGACTATGTTACTGATGAAATTGTTCGTAGTCGTACCTTTACCTAGGAAAAGTACGGGTTCAGCTTTTCCCAGAAGCTATCTCCACCATTGCTAAGATGACCCTTGACCCAACTCGTCAGTGTAAAATGACGTTTTGCACCTCTTGACTGATGCACATGCAGCCCTGCCAAGCTACCCAGCTCCAATCGTGTCTTCGTATTCCTGTTGTTACCTGTGCATTCTGGGGCTTGTAGTCTTGTTCATCACCTTATAAAAACAGGAGTAGAAGTCTCAAAAAGCAAAGAAAAACAAGACTATAAAATCTTATTCATCATGGATCTGGGAAACTTATCGATTGTCAAATTCACTTTAGGATTGGGGCAAAAATGTTTGGGTCCATCAAGATTCATGAGACTGGCCCAGTGTATGGGGTCGGGCCACAAAAGAGGCAAGTCAAAGAAAACAATACATTTCCAGAAAACAGCCTGGCGAGATAACGTATAATTGTGCAGTGTGTATACTTTTTCAACACTTGTGTGCTTTGCATTACAGTTACCAGGTGCCCCCATGTCACCAAGAACAGAAAGCTCCAGCCCTGGTCTTTTCTTTTTACAAATCATTATTTTCAATAGGTACCAGTTTAATTGGGTCAAACGAAGGGGGCAGGACTCAACCCTCATAATGCATTAGATACCCTAAACCCTGGGCACAGAGCACTTGGTGCTGGGTGATAGGGAGTCATCTGATAACCTTGCATGTTATGCCAATAAGGCACAACAATATGGTATTGTTTTCTGGCAGGAGGTGGGGTTCAGATGCTAGAATGAACCTTCAAAGAACTAACCCCACCGGGTGGTGCACCAGGTCTTATCAGGTGCTGACAAGTGTCAGGTGTGACAGGGGCAGCCAGTCCTGAGGTTTTTTCAAATCCAACTACATTTTGCATTAGAGAATTTGCAGATTTGGTTTTCCCTATCTGAAGTGTGGAAATACTACCTTGCAGCATGCAGAATGAAGCTATAAGAATGCACACAATATTTGAAGCCACGGATTTACAGTGAAAAATACAATTCACTGTGGAAATTGGAATCTTAAATGTAATTGATCCAGTAGATCTAAAGTAGCAGATTACAAGGATCTGTTAAGGGAGATCACGAGAAACATGGCGCAGCCTGCCAAGTTTCCCAGGTCCATGCGTGATGAGCTAGTCCAGCCCACGTTTTTTCTGTGATTCGGTGACTGACAGCCTTGTTTATTTCACTATGATGATGACCCAGGGAAGATGAAGTCGCCTGACAGCCCTAGTAATGGGGCCTGTCAGGAAATGGCTCCTTGGCATGGTTACCCCCTGACTTTTTGCCTTTGCTGATGCCAAGTTATGATTTGAAAGTGTGCTGAGGCCTGCTAACCAGGCCCCAGCACCAGTGTTCTTTCACTAAAACTGTACCTTTGTTTCTACAATTGGCACACCCAGGCATCCAGGAAAGTCCCTTGTAACTGGTACCCCTGGTACCAAGGGCCCTGATGCCAGGGAAGGTCTCTAAGGGCTGCAGCATGTCTTATGCCACCGTGGGGACCCCTCACTCAGCACAGACACACTGCTTGCCAGCTTGTGTGTGCTGGTGGGGAGAAAATTACTAAGTCGACATGGCACTCGCCTCAGAGTGCCATGCCAACCTCACACTGCCTATGGCATAGATAAGTCACCCCTCTAGCAGGCCTTACAGCCCTAAGGCAGGGTGCACTATACCATAGGTGAGGGCATAGGTGCATGAGCCTTAGACATTGTAAGTGCAGGGTAGCCATAAGAGTATATGGTCTGGGAGTCTGTCAAACACGAACTCCACAGCACCATAATGGCTACACTGAAAACTGGGAAGTTTGGTATCAAACCTCTCAGCACAATAAATGCACACTGATGCCAGTGTACATTTTATTGTGAAATATACCCCAGAGGGCATCTTAGAGATGCCCCCTGAAAACATACCGACTTCCAGTGTGGGCTGACTAGTTTTGCCAGCCTGCCACACACCAGACATGTTGCTGGCCACATGAGGAGAGTGCCTTTGTCACTCTGTGGCTAGTAACAAAGCCTGTACTGGGTGGAGGTGCTTCTCACCTCCCCCTGCAGGAACTGTAACACCTGGCGGTGAGCCTCAAAGGCTCACCCCCTTTGTTACAGCGCCACAGGGCACTCCAGCTAGTGGAGATGCCCGCCCCTCCGGCCACGGCCCCACTTTTGTCAGCAAGGCCGGAGGAGATAATGAGAAAAACAAGGAGGAGTCACTGGCCAGTCAGGACAACCCGTAAGGAGTCCTGAGCTGAGGTGACTCTGACTTTTAGAAATCCTCCATCTTGCAGATGGAGGATTCCCCCAATAGGATTAGGGATGTGCCCCCCTCCCCTCAGGGAGGAGGCACAAAGAGGGTGTAGCCACCCTCAGGGCTAGTAGCCATTGGCTACTAACACCCCAGACCTAAACACACCCCTAAATTGAGTATTTAGGGGCTCCCAGAACCCAGCAAGATAGATTCCTGCAACCTGAAGACGAAGAAGGACTGCTGACCTGAAAGCCCTGCAGAGAAGACGGAGACACCAACTGCTTTGGCCCCAGCCCTACCGGCCTGTCTCCCCACTTCAAGAAAAACTGCAACAACGACGCGTTCCACAGGGGCCAGCGACCTCTGAAGCCTCAGAGGACTACTCTGCATCTACAAGGACCAAAAACTCCTGAGGACAGCGGCTCTGCTCCAAAGAAGAAACAACTTTGCAACAAAGAAACAAACTTTAAAGGACTGCACGTTTCCTGCCGGAAGTGTGAGACTTACCACTCTGCACCTGACGCCCCCGGCTCGACCTGTGGAGAAACAACACTACAGGGAGGACTCCCCAGCGACTGCGACCCTGTGAGTAGCCAGAGTTGACCCTCCTTAGCCCCCCCCCAGCGACGCCTGCAGAGGGAATCCAGAGTCTCCCCCTGACCGCGACTGCCTGCTTCTAAGAACCCAACGCCTGGTAAAGACACTGCACCCGCAGCCCCCAGGACCTGAAGGATCCGACCTCCAGTGCAGAAGTGACCCCCAGGTGGCCCTCTCCCTTGCCCAGGTGGTGGCTACCCCGAGGAGCCCTTACCTTGCTTGCCTGCTTCGCTGAAGAGACCCCTGGGTCTCCCATTGAACTCCATTGCAAACCTGACGCCTGTTTGCACTCTGCACCCGGCCGCCCCCGTGCCGCTGAGGGTGTACTTTTTGTGCTGACTTGTGTCCCCACCGGTGCCCTACAAAACCCCCCTGATCTGCCTTCCGAAGTCACGGGTACTTACCTGCTGGCAGACTGGAACCGGGGAACCTCCTTCTTCATTGAAGCCTATGTGTTTTGGGCACCACTTTGACCTCTGCACCTGACCGGCCCTGAGCTGCTGGTGTGGTAACTTTGGGGTTGCCCTGAACCCCCAACGGTGGGCTACCTTGGACCCAACTTTGAACCCTGTAGGTGGTTTACTTACCTGCAAAACTAACAAACACTTACCTCCCCCAGGAACTGTTGACATTTGCACTGTCTAGTTTTAAAATAGCTTATTGCCATTTTTGCCAAAACTGTACATGCTATTTTTCTGATTCAAAGTTCCTATGATACCTAAGTGAAGTACCTTTCATTTGAAGTATTGATTGTAAATCTTGAACCTGTGGTTCTTAAAATAAACTAAGAAAATATATTTTTCTATACAAAAACCTATTGGCCTTTGAGTGTGTGTTCCTCATTTATTGTCTGTGTGTGTACAACAAATGCTTAACACTACCCTCTGATAAGCCTACTGCTCGACCACACTACCACAAAATAGAGCATTAGAATTATCTCTTTTTGCCACTATCTTACCTCTAAGGGGAACCCTTGGACTATGTGCAAGCTATTTCTTACTTTGAAATAGTGCATACAGAGCCAACTTCCTACAGGGCCACTTATCAGATATGCCAGGATGAGTTTTGCTTCAAGTAACAAAGTGCCTGACCTAACAGAGAGGATAACTGCCAAGTAGAACTATGTTATACATGACACAATCAGCCTGCACAAAGCACTGTGCATCCTGGGACTTGTAGTTTTATGTTTCCAATATGAATTAGGTGGAAATGAAGCACAGGTCCGAAAGTGCTGTTGTCTATGAAGCCAAGACTGGCTGCAGAAATCAAATGACAGGCAGCCACATGGTAGTCCTGATTTTTACTCACGACTGGTTAGCCAAGAAGGTAAAATGGCTTCACCTAGGCTAATATTACTGCCAACCTCTTAAAAAGTACTAATGAAACACTTTGGGGGTAGCTTCGTTGACATTTCACCCAGCTGCTTCCAAATTACACTTGTAAGAAAACAAAAGAAGCACATTTCAACTTTTTTAAATATGGTGTAAGCTGTTCAGGTGGTGGGATGTTAATAGGTTCACCTGGTTTCAGCAGGGAAAGGAACCGAGGCGCTTGGGGAATAAGGAACCCATTCTCAAAAATATTTTTAATAGCTTTCAATCTCTGCATCGTAGATACACATGTGTGATTTGGCAAGAACCTTTGGACGTTTGGGTAATTTATGTAGATCATTGGAGTATGAATGAAAATCTATGCAGGTGGTACATTTATACACATTCTCCTGTTTCTCAATGCATAATTCATACTTTTGTTCTCAGAACTGAGAGGTCTCTGGTGTACGTCTGGCAGAAATGGACATGCAAGCATTTTTTAAAAAGTTTTTCCTCACAGAGAAATTATCCCCCCACAATCCCATGGAATGGGGGAAGTTTTTCTTGCTTTATCCACCACTGAAAATCCCTTTCTCCAGGTTTTTCAGAAGTAGCTTTGTTTGTGAAAACCCACATGCATATCAGTTTGCGACTGTTCACTGCATTTTGTATATACCTCTTGCCTGGTAAAGTCTTTTTTTCCTACACCTTCCGCTAAATTTAATATTACATATGTTTTCAATTGTCCTGGTGTAGGAGGCTGGTACTCTATATATATATATATATAGTGTATACAATTGTGTGCACTGTGTAGAGAGTCTGAGCAATCCCACCCTGGTTTACAGAGGTAAAAACTAGACCACCTAAAGCGCAAATTTTTGTGGTAGCTTGGTCGAGCAGTTAGGCCAATCTTAGAGAAGCGCTAAGCATTTGTTGTACTCACAGTATCAATAAATGTGGACACACACTCAAAAGAATAACTCAAGACAAATAAAAACAAATACTTCAGGTTTTTATAAAATGTTCAAAACCAAGATCATCAAAATTGGGCAAGTACTTTTTAAGTTATGATTTTTCAAAGTTTAGCAAAAATAGTCTTTAGGAACAAACAGGAGAAAACTTTGAAAATGGATATAAAATCAGGCAATGCGTTTACCAATGTCTCCTCCTCTTTTTAGGTCGAGGTCATCAAGCAGTCCTGTGGGCCAGCAGGAGAAGTCCGGGTCGATCCTGGTTCAAGCAGGAGTAGCTGCTGAAAGTCTTGGAGCTCGTGCAGGGCAGATGAGGGGGCACTTGGAAATACACTGCACAGGCAGACTTCAAGGTGAGTCCGGTGGGTCCCCTTGGAGGGTAGAGGTCACAAGGGGTGGGGTACAGTTGGTTCTCTGATGCAGGGTCCTGGGAGGCTGGGTGCAGAACAGATAGTTCAGCCAACAGCGGTGTGCAAAGGTGCCCTTGGAACCAGAAGGCAGGCCACTTGGAAGGGGGGTTGCAGGGCAGTAGGGCCACTCTGGGGGGTGGTTCTTGGGTGTTTTGAAGACCCTGGACTGGTGCTTGCTTCTGGTCCTTGGAGAGTCCAGAGTGCACTTTTCTTCTGGATGTCCGACATTTGGTGTCCAGTACCCCTGGCTATTGCACTGTTCAGCCACTGGAAATTGCAGTGCCACCAAGCTTGGCACACTTGCAGGATTTGTCCTTCTGGTTCATCAGGTGAAATTTGGTCTAGCTGCTTTGTCCGGTTCCTTGGCCAGTGGCCAGTCAGTGAACTGGATTTCACTGGTTCTTGCTTCTTGGTTGCAGAGAGCGATGCCTTCACTCTGGAGGGAGATCCTTGCCAATTTTTAGAAGGTTGGAGATCCTTTGGGGTTTCTTAGAATCTGTCCGATGTCCAGTCAACCACTCAGCAGAGGTTGTCGAGTCCTGAGTGCAGCAGGCAGGTTTGGTGCCTTTTTCTTGGTGCAGCAGGACTTCAGTTATCGAGCCTTGTGTCATCATTGTTGCCGGCCTTCTTCTTTCCATAAAATCTGATCTGCTGGTATAGGAATGCCCACTAAATACTGCATTTAGGGGAGTACCTAGTAGAGGTCATCTTGCCTGCAACACCTTGGGGGTGGTGTAGGTTAGAAGTGGCCACTCCTCCTGGTCTTTGTGATTTTTCCCACCAAAAGTGGTGGTTTGCAACAGGGGCAGCCATCTGCTGCTAGCAGCAAGGCTGGGGTTCAAGTTTCAAGAGCGGGAAGCCCTATGAAGCTTGCAGGCCGGGCAGAGCACATTCCTGGGGGAGGAGCTGTAAGACCTCTGCCCAGGAAGGGCTTTGTTTTCTGGTCCCAGAGAGCAAAGGCCCTCACCCCAGGGATCCAGAATCTTGTCTGGTGGTGGCAGGCTGGTTAGGACTAGTTACCTTTTGCAGGGTCACCTCTAAGGTGGCCCCTGAGTATATTTTACAATAAATCTTGATTGGTACCAGTTTGGATGTATTGTTCTGAGTTGTTTGATATCAAACAACCCAGGGTTCAGAATGGCCATCATGTAGCTGTGAAACACATATTGACCTGGGCCCAGCACATGAATTTAAAATGAATATTTTGTACACTTACTATGTCCCAGGTTTGGCAAGGAAACAGTAGGGGCATATTTGCTCCTGCTCCTATGCCCACACATGCATTAGAGTGCACCTTGCCTTAGGGCTGGAAGGCCTGCCAGAGAGGTGGCTTACCTATATTGTATGTAGGGGACAGGTCACACAGGCTGTGTGCCATGTGATGTTTTCATTTTAGGATTGCACCAGGACACCCAGCCTGCAATTGTAGTGCTGAGTACACTTGGACACAGGGTCCCTGAGGGTGGCACAATCTGTGCTGCTGCCCTCTGGGGCCTAACCTTAGTATCCCATGCCCTGGGCACCTCAATACTATTAACTAGAGAGTTATAGTGGCAGCTAAAGGTGTTGTCAATTGTGCAAATGCATCACAACCGTTTTGGGAAAGAGATCTGGCCATGGGAACCTGGTTAAGAGGGGCCCAGAGCACTTACAAATTTGAAATCACATCATATACCAGACAAAAAGTTGGGGGTTAACCATGTCAAAAGAGGACCTTGGTCACAGTTGACCCGGATAATCAGCAGGGACTATTTAGCAAATTAAAAAAAATACCTTCAAACATATTTACCATTTCATTTCATATAATGATAGCTTGTTTTTACTACAGTGCTTAGAACTCATAGTGAAACACTTCAAACGCCAAGTCCCCAGTTCACAGAAGTATTTGAGATCTTAAGTTGAAGTGCCTCCATTTACAAATGAAAACACAAGTCTGATATACTAAAAGTGAAACTGTAAAGAATTTACACTTGCATTCTATTACATAAATATCGTGTCATTCTACACGTGTGCAAATAATTCTCTTTATGGGGTCGCCTGTGGACCTTCCAAGTGGGGATACAGGTCTAATTATCCAAACAATACGAGAGGCTGTGCATTTTGGGTTGTGCAATGGAGGGAGGGCGCTGTGGTAGAGGGCGGGGAGCAGTACAAATTATATTGGGCCCCCAAGCTGCCCCCACTCTAGGGCCACTCAAGATACAGATAACATCATACACTATCAGGTTAATGGCACAATACTCTTTTATAACATGGAACGTAAGAGGGCTAGCAGGCTTTAATAAGTGATGCAAGGTCTATCAGTTCCTACATCGATAGAAAGTGCATGTGGCCTTGCTGCAAGAGACACATCTTACGGCACCAGATCTGGGAAAAATGAGAAAAAGATGGTGGGGAACTATAGTAGGGGCCACATACTCAAAGATACACCAGGGGGGCACTTATATGGGTGGCACCAGGGGTACCCTTAGAGATGCTACACACTAGGACAGACCCACAAGGACAATATGCAATATTGGAAGGAAACCTAAACGGAGCACCAATTTTCTTAATTTTGCTATATGCCCCTAACGCAAATCAGAATACATTTTTACAGACACTTACTACATCTCTACTCCATAACCCGATGGCCCCATGTTACTGGGGTGGAGACTTTAACAGCACCCCGAACATAGAGCTGGACCGATCTCGCCCACCGGTGCCGGGCGCCCAATCTGTCGCGATCTCACAACATTTATGTCAATAGGCAACACACAACCAATTACATGACATGTGGCGAAGCTTGCACCCCACGGAGCGCGAATACTCACATTACTCAGGATTGCACGTCCTACACACCAGGATTGACCTTATTCACTGCAACTCGGAAGCATTACTAAAAGTTACTAATGCTGAGTATCTTGGAAGGGCGCTATCAGACCACTCACCCCTACCGATATGGGTACGGTGGAACCGTACCCCCCGAGCATACCCACATGGAAAATTACCATAACGGCGCTGCAGGATGCATCATATAGGGACTCCCTCAGGGGGCATATTAATACCTACTTTGAGATAAATGAAGGCACAGCATCAGATGTAGGGACTGAATGGGACGCCTTCAAGGTAGTACTCAGGGGTCATGTCATAAAACAAATTTCAGGGTAGAGCAGCTCTTGCGCAGGGAGCTCCAAGACCTGGAAACCAAAATACGATATTACGAGCAGCTCTTACCCATAGATAACACCGCGGCCAAACCGCTAGCGAACATACGCATAGATCACAAAAAAATGCTCAATAGATTAGCCCAGCTGAATTATACGGAATTCCAAGCGCGTAAACATGCAGAAGGAGATAAAGCGGGCAGAAGACTCCTGGCCTGGCTTTTGCGATCGGAGAACGCCCAAACCCCAATTACCGCACTACGGGGCGGGAACGGGCAATTGCTGAACACACAGGAGGATATTATTGCAGCATTCTATGAGTGCTATTCTGCACTATATACAGCCACAGAGATTGATATGGAGAACAATGAAATAGAGACGTTTCTGGACCCCTTGTGCATGCCATGCGTGACCCCTGCAGACAGGGAAATATTGGAGTCTCCGCTGCAGTTGTCAGAGATAGAAGATGCAATTAAAAGCATGGCGCGGGGAAAGACTCCAGGTACAGACGGGTGGCCGATGGAATTCTATGCCACATACCAGACAACCTTAGCGCCTAAACTGATAGCGGCATATAATGATGCGTACGCTAGGGGGATCTTGGCAGCGTCTATGAGGGAAGCAGCATTGGTGGTCCTGCCCAAACCGGGCAGAGACCCCCTATTACTGGGGGTTTCTGCCTGGGCAAGTGCATGGGCAGTGCAGGGAGCCCCCTGGGGCACCCTGGACCCTATCTCCGCCAGCCTTTACATGGTGGTGCTACTGCCATGTAAAACCTGGCGGCGGGGGGGGGTTGTAATCATCAGGGTGGCGCTGCTTGCAGCGCTGCCTTGGCAGATTAGGACCCCAGGACCGCCGTCCCTCCTGTGGAGAACTGGCGAAGCTGGCGGTGAAGGCGGTCCCACTGCGGCACAGCCGCCATAGTCATAATGTGGCAGTCAGACGGCCACCAAAGCAGTCGGACCACCGCTTTGGTGGTTGTCAGACTGCCACTGCGACCCTAGCGGTCTGAGGACCGCCATGGTCATAATGACCCCCTAACTGTAAGGTAAAAGAAAATGGGCAGCTCCCTCCTGCAAGTAGCCATGTAAATAAACCAATAAACAAACGTATTTGGCATCATCAATGCATATTTTGATATCTTAAAGGATTAATTCACAATTATTTTAAGACATCAGAATTGTATCTTTGCTATGATTTTTCTCAAGAAGCGAAGGTTTCTGCATCATCAATGATATATTAATTTGCAGGGACAGTCAAGAAGTCAATGGAAGCAGCAGTTTTCCACATATTCTCTGCTGCCCCGCAGGCACCGCTGAGGGTTGTGTGCAGGGGGACATTCTGCTGACATAAGAAGAGTTGACATGCATTTGCAACTTCTTCCTCCAGGTAGAAAATCCTTCCTCCAGCTTGCATTCTAACATTAATTTAGCACCTACTACCTCTGTGTAGTGCTTGCCTACGTGGGTGACATGCTGGGAAGGGGCTTTCTTTGTTTCGATCCCTTGTGGAAAGTATTTCTACATTGTCCATGATGGCCCCAAAGCTGCAGTTATGATATGCAGGACGCAGCATTTAACAGTGTGGCGGATGACGAGGCGTGAGGGATAGACGCGCAGTTTATGGTTTTCAGTAAGTTGGCAGCTTGGATCAGCTCTGAAGGTCCCTTTATGGTATTTGTTATGGTCACACCCCACCGAGTTGTTACTGAAGGGTGTTGCCTATTCTGAGACTTTTCGTTTAAAGCTCGTGGTCTGGAGCAGGCATAGGTTGGAGGGAGAAATGGTGGATAGATCTTCTGGGATGGACTTTGGTACTGTCACCCCATATATAATTGTCATTGTGAGGTGTCAAGATGCAGCCAGAGCAGGAAGCTTCCCCCGAACCTTAAACAATAGACATGTTGTACATATTTCCGGGACGGCAGCCGTCAGGTAGGTCTTCGGCGAGGGACCGTGCTTGAATATAGGATCATTAGTCCAAAGGTTCGTACTGTCCCAGGGAACCTGATCCCTAATATGGGAGGGTTCCCCTACTTAGGCTGGAAGTAGTGTAGCGTTCTATGTGAGTAATTCTTCCTACAAATGTTATTAAGGGTACATACTGCAGCTTAGGAGTTACTTTTAGGTCCTGATGAAGCGCCGCACGATCTGTGGAGTCATTTAGAGCACGAAACATGTTGACCATAAAAATCAACTAAAGGGAAACTGTCCTTTTTAGTCTGGTGTTGTTAGTAGAGTGGTGGAACATCATTCCTTCTCCACTCCTTTTTGTTTTTAATCTTGATCCAGGGTCTTCACACCAATAAAATTAGCTGTTTGTAGGCCCTAGAGCCAATTTTATACTTTACTTTTTCCTCCTGCTCTTTGTTGACAGAGGTTTAAATTGATTCCTACCTTGGCACACACTCCTGATTAAAGATCTCCGGTAAAGTGCCCCTTCGCGGGGCCCGTCAGGCATTGCAGCGCCGGCCTGATGAGGAGCAAAGCTCGATGATGAAGCATGACATCCATTGGATGTGTGAGGGCTCTTGCTTCTAATTTAAGAAGTGTCTTTCCGAACTTGTGCCTTTCTGTTTATTGTCTTCTGTAGGAACAGTGTACTTATTCAGTACCCAGGGAGGCCGTACACTGGACCTTGGTTAATTCTCCCCATCCCCCTTGACTGTGGTACATATTTTTGTACCAGGGAAGCACAAATCATACTCATTTCTGTACCAGTCAATGTATGTGTTTTCTAGCATGGGTCTGGCAATGCACAGTTTGTGAATAACCACAAGTTTCTGTATGTTGCAATTATTTTGCATGACCGCCCATAAACAATTCTGCTTTGAATACTCTTGTTCCTATCATAGTGCCCCCCCGTTCTGCATTATCCCTTTATGCTGCCGCCCCTCTTGTGTGCAGCATCCATTTATGCTGTAGCCCCTTTTCTGCACATCACTTTATGCCTCTTTTTTTCAGTATCCTCTTATGCTACAGCCCCTCTTTTCTGCAGCATCCCTTATGCTATGGCCCCTCTTTTCAGCAGCATTCCTTATGCTTCAGCCCCTCTTCTCTGCAGCATCCATTGGAGCCACAGCCCCTCTTCCCTGCAGAATCCCTTATGCTTCAGCCCCTCTTCTCTGCAGCATCCCTTGGAGCCACAGCCCCTCTTCTCTGCAGAATCCCTTATGCTTCAGCCCCTCTTCTCTGCAGAATCCCTTATGCTTCAGCCCCTCTTCTCTGCAGAATCCCTTATGCTTCAGCCCCTCTTCTCTGCAGCATCCCTTGGAGCCACAGCCCCTCTTTTCTGTAGAATCCCTTATGCTTCAGCCCCTCTTTTCTGCAGCATCCCTTATGCTACGGACCCTCTTTTCAGCAGCATTCCTTGGATCCACAGCCCCTCTTTTCAGCAGCATTCCTTATGCTTCACCCCCTCTTCTCTGCAGCATTCCTTGGAGCCACAGCCCCTCTTCTCTGCAGCATTCCTTGGAGCCACAGCCCCTCTTCTCTGCAGCATTCCTTGGAGCCACAGCCCCTCTTCTCTGCAGCATCCCTTGGAGCCACAGCCCCTCTTCTCTGCAGAATCCCTTATGCTTCAGCCCCTCTTTTCTGCAGCATCCCTTGGAGCCACAGCCCCTCTTCTCTGCAGCATCCCTTGGAGCCACAGCCCCTCTTTTCTGCAGCATCCCTTATGCTACGGCCCCTCTTTTCTGCAGCATCCCTTATGCTACGGCCCCTCTTTTCTGCAGCATTCCTTGGAGCCACAGCCCCTCTTCTCTGCAGCATCCCTTGGAGCCACAGCCCCTCTTCTCTGCAGAATCCCTTATGCTTCAGCCCCTCTTTTCTGCAGCATCCCTTGGAGCCACAGCCCCTCTTTTCTGCAGCATCCCTTTTGCTACGGCCCCTCTTCTCTGCAGAATCCCTTATGCTTCAGTCCCTCTTTTCTGCAGCATCCCTTGGAGCCACAGCCCCTCTTCTCTGTAGAATCCCTTATGCTTCAGCCCCTCTTTTCTGCAGCATCCCTTGGAGCCACAGCCCCTCTTTTCTGCAACATCGCTTTACACATCAGCCCCCCTTCTTTGCTGCATACTTTTGCGTGATGCGAGGTAATAATGTTTCCTGCTGCACAGGAAAAAACTTAGAAGACACTATCTGTCTCAGGATCATGACACAAAGGGCCTGATTACGAGTTTGGCGTCTGCCGAACTTCCGACGCAGAGGTTGCCGCCATTGTGGCTGCCTCCCCGCTTGGCCCATTACGAGTTTCCCGCCATAGTTTCTGCCCTCCGGCCTAGTGGGAAACACCCTACAGCATTGCCTCCGGCTCGTAATTGAGCCGATGACCATTCTGTAGGATGCAGGGTGCACCAGCACCCTCGCAATGTTCACTGTTTGCAAAGCCTCCTGGGGCCCCCTGCTCCCGTTCTCCGCCAGCCTTTTCATGGCAGTGCTACTGCCATGAAATCGCTAGAGGAAAACAATGTCGTAATCCCCAGGGTGATGCCCTGGTGGATTAAGACCGCCAGGACGACTAATCCTGGTGGTGCTGGCGGTCCAACTGCGGCACAACCACTGTGGTCCTGATATTTCACTCAGACTACCGCATTGGCGGTGGCCCGACCACCCTCCGTGAACCGTAATAAGGCCCAAAGTTTTCACCTTTTTCAGTTATTCCCTCGCACTTCCCTTGCTGCTACAATCCATCCAGCGCAAGGATTCTCCTCTGTCTGTCAATTACACAAAGCCACATTCATGACACTGATTAACACAATCCGGAAAAGCGCGCCAATTGCTAAATTATCGATTTATTAGAAGTAATGTCAATGCACTTTATTTTGTTCCAAATATTGCATCTTCCAGTCAATACTAGCCACCAAGGTGGCTCAGTGAGCTGAACAGTCCATGTCGTGAGTGATCATAAGTCACAAACGTTTAAACACTGGCATGACATTCCATCCTTCCAAGGTCGATAAAATAACAACCATTACATTAAGTTATGTTATGAGTAATTATGCCTTCGGGAGTGTCGTGCATTGCCTGCAGCAGTTTGAAATGGGATTTGAAGTTCAATGTTATGCTCATACATTTTAGATAAAAATTATGATCACATTAGAAGGGCCTAAATAACCCCAGCAGGTTTATCCTTAAAACTATTAATCAAAATGGTAACAAAATATTTTTTGTTGTTGCCTGCTAAACCTTTCTCGAACTGCTTCACTAAAGATTGCTTCTGATTTAAGACAGCCTTAAAACAATCTTCAGCCAGAGAAGGTGGCCGTGGTTTACGAAGCCCCCATCCCTCCTTTACGGCAGAAAAGAAGGGTTTTGTTTACAAAGGGGTTTAACTGGGTTATGACAGTTAAAAAGTTGTCTTAAGCCGCGAAGACAGCCTCAAAACTGTTTTAAGCCAAGAAGGGCCATATTAAGTCAGTCATTAGAGAGCCTTGCAACGAGGACATACAGGGAGTGCAGAATTATTAGGCAAATGAGTATTTTGACCACATCATCCTCTTTATGCATGTTGTCTTACTCCAAGCTGTATAGGCTCGAAAGCCTACTACCAATTAAGCATATTAGGTGATGTGCATCTCTGTAATGAGAAGGGGTGTGGTCTAATGACATCAACACCCTATATCAGGTGTGCATAATTATTAGGCAACTTCCTTTCCTTTGGCAAAATGGGTCAAAAGAAGGACTTGACAGGCTCAGAAAAGTCAAAAATAGTGAGATATCTTGCAGAGGGATGCAGCACTCTTAAAATTGCAAAGCTTCTGAAGCGTGATCATCGAACAATCAAGCGTTTCATTCAAAATAGTCAACAGGGTCGCAAGAAGCGTGTGGAAAAACCAAGGCGCAAAATAACTGCCCATGAACTGAGAAAAGTCAAGCGTGCAGCTGCCACGATGCCACTTGCCACCAGTTTGGCCATATTTCAGAGCTGCAACATCACTGGAGTGCCCAAAAGCACAAGGTGTGCAATACTCAGAGACATGGCCAAGGTAAGAAAGGCTGAAAGACGACCACCACTGAACAAGACACACAAGCTGAAACGTCAAGACTGGGCCAAGAAATATCTCAAGACTGATTTTTCTAAGGTTTTATGGACTGATGAAATGAGAGTGAGTCTTGATGGGCCAGATGGATGGGCCCGTGGCTGGATTGGTAAAGGGCAGAGAGCTCCAGTCCGACTCAGACGCCAGCAAGGTGGAGGTGGAGTACTGGTTTGGGCTGGTATCATCAAAGATGAGCTTGTGGGGCCTTTTCGGGTTGAGGATGGAGTCAAGCTCAACTCCCAGTCCTACTGCCAGTTCCTGGAAGACACCTTCTTCAAGCAGTGGTACAGGAAGAAGTCTGCATCCTTCAAGAAAAACATGATTTTCATGCAGGACAATGCTCCATCACACGCGTCCAAGTACTCCACAGCGTGGCTGGCAAGAAAGTGTATAAAAGAAGGAAATCTAATGACATGGCCTCCTTGTTCACCTGATCTGAACCCCATTGAGAACCTGTGGTCCATCATCAAATGTCAGATTTACAAGGAGGGAAAACAGTACACCTCTCTGAACAGTGTCTGGGAGGCTGTGGTTGCTGCTGCATGCAATGTTGATGGTGAACAGATCAAGACACTGACAGAATCCATGGATGGCAGGCTTTTGAGTGTCCTTGCAAAGAAAGGTGGCTATATTGGTCACTGATTTTTTTTTGTTTTGTTTTTGAATGTCAGAAATGTATATTTGTGAATGTTGAGATGTTATATTGGTTTCACTGGTAATAATAAATAATTGAAATGGGTATATATTTTTTTTTTGTTGAGTTGCCTAATAATTATGCACAGTAATAGTCACCTGCACACACAGATATCCCCCTAACATAGCTAAAACTAAAAACAAACTAAAAACTACTTCCAAAAATATTCAGCTTTGATATTAATGAGTTTTTTGGGTTCATTGAGAACATGGTTGTTGTTCAATAATAAAATTAATCCTCAAAAATACAACTTGCCTAATAATTCTGCACTCCCTGTATTTTCTGCCTCAAAACACTCTTACATTTTTTTTGAGAAAATCAGATGTGATCCTGATGCGTCGGGGTGTTCGCAGCGGCGGCATCTGGCAGGTAATGCGCCTCACTTATCATTTGTTAATCACTTCTCATTTAGCGCTCACGCTGTGTTTGCATTTCTGTGAAGCGCTTTGCGTGAAGTGCCGGGTACGTCTGCGTAAACAAATTCCTAAATAATAGATGTTGTTTAATTAAATTAAGAATCATGCACGCATTCTCTTTTCATAAGTGCATTGCTGGCGGTTTTGATGCTTCGTGCCGACTGCAAAACAACATTACACAGTTCGAACCAAGATCTCGGTGACTCTCTGAACAATGGAGTGAGGAAAGGGGCCAGCGGTCCTGATGCACTCACGGGAAACAGGCTCCACATTCCTGCTTTTAATAGCAGCAACTAATTATATGTGGGGGCACCCTTGGGCCCCGGTGCCACTGCACCTGCTTCACTGATCATACTTTCTCCTGTCCCTCGAGTCTCCCGTAGAAGTTAGTGAAATTAAGTATTTTTTTCAACATTTAGTTATTTTTGAGAATACTACAGGGTTCAATCGTATTATGCGTGGTGGGGCATCTGAATATTGCATGCTAAGTAACTCGTTAGGTACAGATAACTGGCAAGATGCCATCTCCAGTGTTTTCTCCATCACGTTTCTAAAGTCGCTGAGTAAACTTTGCTAGTGGCCGTGGCACACGTCTTGCATTTATTTTTGGGGGGCGGTGCTTTGTCTTCTGCCTCAAGCATTTACTGTGAGCAAAAGACACATCTGCGAAAGACAGAGGAAGACAAAAACGAAAAAGCGTCACAAAGGGAAAAAGCAGAAAGCTCCAAGAGTGAGCTGAAGGGGCAGGGAGCGGCTGTAAATGGATTGAGGAGGCCCGCGAGGATTTCAGGATTACACTGCCTCGGTATTCTGTACTCGCACACTTAATTGCAGCAGCCACGAGTTTAGGAGAATGCTTTGGGCGCTGGCACCTTTTTATTTACAAATTAACCACTGTTTGCATTAGAATCTACAGTTGGTTGCTTGGAAACTCATATGGTGCTCCCCGCTTGATGCAGAATAGGGCAGGTAGTGGGTACCTCTACTTTGCATTAGTTTAGGGCTACTTCTGCACTGGAAAGGAAATCCAAATACTACACAAACCTGGCAAAAGTTGTTAGTAGACCTGGACCATTGTTTAAAACTGTCCACACATTGCCACCTGGATGCAAAGTAGTAGGACACTAATTTGTGTTACTTTAGGGTTACTTTTCAGCACCAAACAAGGTTTATGCTGGAAAGTAAATCTCAATATTAAACATACTGCAACATTTGTGTAACTTTGTGATGCAAACGTGGTGCAAAGTGTGAGTAAATCTGGGCCCCAGTTTGACAGTTAACTGGAGATAGTTTCTGCTCTAATCAGGTTTCCAGGGATAGAAAATTACAGAATCAGCATAAAGGAAACATGAAAGAATTGTTGTGATGTGTGCAGCCCAATGATTACACTTCCATAACAAACAAACATGGTCTTGGTTTTCTGCAGGGGACATATCTGTGGAAGAGGCTCTGCAGGAGGAGGAGAGGGGCTCTGAGGACCTTTTGGCAGACTAGACACCGCTCGATGGTGTTTACTGAGCCCTAGGGAGGGATGCAATAGTGACCCCTGCTGCCCAGGTCTGTGTCCTGACTGTAGACAGAGGAGAAGAAGCACACAGGCCACTGCAGCAGCATGCACACTGCCCAGTAAGGGTAAAACACTGACAGCAGCCTGGCGGAGAAAGTAAACATGGCGTGTGGCAGCAGCGACACCTATTGTTCAAAAGGAGTACTGCCTTGACTGACGGAAAAAGAATAGGAGCACCAGTGGGTGTTGCTGCAGCCAACCCATTGTTAAATGGGGGTAGGGTTTAGTCTCTGAAAATGAGAGGGAGAGAGACAGCAGTGAGCACATTGTTAAGCAGCGGGCAATGACTGTTGCAGCAGTGAGCGCATTGTTAAGCAGCTGGACGTAACTCTCTCAGACTGAGACAGAGAGAGCAGGCAAGGACTGTTGCAGCAGTGAGCTCATTGTTAAGCAGGGGGACTTTACTCTCTGAAACGGAGACGGAGAGAGCAGGCAATGACTGTTGCAGCAGTGAGACCATTGTTAAGCATGGTCGTGGCTAGTGTTGGGGCAAAGTAGTAGGGTGGGGGGCACAAAACAAAAAGCAGTCAATGACTGTTAATTAGTGGGTCTGTACTCTCTGAAACTGAGAGAGAGGGGGAGAGAGACAGGGGGACTTTACTCGGAATCTGAGAGAGAGGCAGAGAGAGCAGGCAATGACTGTTGCAGCAGTGAGACCGTTGTTAAACGGGGGACTTTACTCTGAGACTGACAGAGAGGGAGGGGAGAGGGAAAGAGACAGATACAGAGAAAGAGCAGGCAATGACTGTTGCAGCAGTGACATCCAGTGACTGTGAAACCTTTCCCAACCAAGTCACTCCCACCTAATGATTTAGCGATTAAGCTCTGAAACACACCTAGAGCCGTCTTATATTTCATACTTATCCCACACATGATCCATCCCTACATCATTCCCACAGCCAACGGGAATTTAACATTCTCTTTGGTGGTCAGCAGGGAGACTTCAGGGTACAACTCAAGACACTTCTACTCAGACAGCAGCGGAGTGCCGGGTTACCTACAGGCTACCTGGCTTAGGAGGGGCTTCCATAGTGTCTGCCTCCCTCCCTGGCTGGGAATAGTCATGAAATGAGCGTAGCTTATATAATCTATATTAACATGAAATGTTTATGAATTAATGTGTGATGATGCCGCATAGAAACTATAGTAATAGTGATTTTGCTTAAACGTGTGCTTGAATTGTGACCACGAAGAGTGGCCATCAATGTATACGCGAACTAATGATGATGATCAAAATGTTTATGTTAAATTCAAATGAGTTTATATTAACATTTGCGTTATTAAATCTGTATTGAAGATCCTCATAGGCCTTAAGTTAGCGTGAGCCGTGGGTTTTAGCTGCCTGGCTCTCATATTAAATGCATTTTTTCTATTTTTCAGTGTGCTGACTCGCAAGGGTCCATGACCCTGCAATGTTCTTTTTCTTCAAATTTGGAAGATGAATGTAACCATGTTAAATCCGTTCTCAGGCACATTTTCTATGCCCATGAAATAAATGTTATAAATGAATTGAAACAGTGTAGATTAATGTAATGTACAAGGTCATTCAAACCGGGGAAGACAATGGAACTGCTGACCAAAAGATGTGCAAAGAATTATCAAGAAATGAAGTCACACCGGACGTGCCACCTCTGAAGACATCACTTGCGAGAACCAATCAAAGACTTGTAAATCAATATGGGGTGAAGATTAGGATTACATAATGTCTAATTTGATAGGTTAAAGATAGTGGGGTATAGAAGATGTCCAATAGAATTTTGGGGGAATGTGCTACAAAAAAGGGATAAAAACCCATGTCACAGAGAGGTCTTTTAGGTGGGTTAGGGAATGCTATTGATTTTATCCAGAAACTCTGTCACTCTGTTTGGTGATTTGAGATTATTGAAAAACCATCCTTGCCCTTAGTTTGTCCATTTACACTTTTCCTCCTTATAAAGGAAGTGCCCTTTTGCCCTTTAACTGAGTCCTGACTAATGGCGATCTGACTGATGTCCTGAAGACGAAGACTGAACCTGTGCGCTGACCTAATCCTTGGAGGGTAATTATGACAATGCATTTGTAATTTGTCTGTTTGCTTTTCCTTTCTAGGTACCAACTGCTTATTTTGACAGGGTCCATAGCTAGATGTTTTCCAAATTGGTGTTCTAAATTGTTTTGCATGAAGCCCAACATGTGAATGCTAATTAGTGGTTAGGACAGGTGTTCACCAAACTGACGCAAATAGACAAATGACTGACATTATGCTATGTTGAATTGGCGCGATATTGACTCTCTGCTAAATTTGATCTATGTTCACGCCGTGTTATATTCTAATGTTTGTGATTCTTGCCTTAATGAAATCTTATCAAAGTTGCCATATTGTGACTATGCTGTTATGTTTCTTGGTTTTGAGGTTGACACACCTAATTTTAGATTGTAACTAATAGGGAATAAAATTAATAAAATTCTACTAAACTGGTGTGGTTATTCATGGCTGAAAGGTCATGGTAACGTCTTGAATTGATTAATGACTTTGACTATGGTGAAATGTATTGTTGTGATAAATATTGATGACGTTATTGATGTGTTGATTGATATATTGATTAGCTATCTCGTCCTAGTGTCTCTCAACTGGGTCAAAAGATTAATTGGCCTAAAACGAGTCCTGATGTGAAATAAATTATCATAAAGGGACGTGTTAACAGTCATCTGGCCCTACACCCATCCCCCGGTATCAAGCTTGCGCCCTTTAAATGCACCCCTACACTGCCTACCAAAGCCCAGACCCCTCACAGACCTCACTCATTCTCCTCACACACACACTCTCTCTCTCTCCCTCTCTCTCTCTCGCTCTCTCTCTCTCCTCACAGATTTACGGGCAGGCCAAAGGAGGAACCATGCCCCCGATTAGATTCTCTTCCTGATCGCGCAAATTTGCATCAATGTGCTACTTAGCACCACACTACAATTTGCAAGGGGGTGATATTTTGCTCTATTTGATTTTACTAAAATCAGTGCTATTGTTTGGCATTAAATACACATTCATCTTTTATCTATATAGACAAAATATAATCCTTGCCTTTTGCATCTGCAAGCATTAATACTGGTAAAGCCAATAGATCTTGCCTTTATTGTGCGAGTGCCCATCTGTTGCTTTTGCCAACGTTTATCTGCAAAGTATTTTTTCTTCAAAAAAGTTTTAAAAAAATGAAAATACTGGAGCAAATGCAAACATATATCTTATGGTATCTCAGAACTGCACATTCTGTGTTTTAATTTTGTATAGTTTATGTTTATTTTTCAAATGGTTTTCACTCTGAACAGAATTTTAAAAGGAAGCATCAATATATAAAGGGAAAATCCATACCAAGCCTAATTTATTTTCCACATGATTCAGCCATTCAGTCCTCTGCAGTAGCCAAGGGAGCAGCTGTATGGGCCTCCGTGTCATGCTAAGTGCACCGTCTGCCTCAGACGCCAACTCAGTGAGTGCAGCAGATGACCGTTCCTGGAGTGCCATAATAGTCTTTGTGTGTACTTTTGTGTAATATGTGGAATGCAGGAAACAAAAACAACCCCTATAATCTGCCCTTCAGCCACAACCCAGAAAATTATGTCTGTTGCTGTGCTGTTACAAAAATGCTGGGAAGGGTCGAAAGCAACACAATGTGGGGCAGGTATTTGAGGGAGGGAAGCAGCAAAAGATGAAGAGATCTAGACAAATACATCCACTCTCATGGAGTGTTGAATGGAAAAGGAAAAAGTAGTTCCCTTCATGTGAGGAGTGAAAGGACACAAGTGAGCCAATCAAAAGGATCGTACAATCTAAGTTCTAAGGAAGGGACCAACACAAGAAGAGGAATGTAAACCTTTAAATAAGGAGCGAGTAAACTAAACTGACAGTAAATGGTAAGCAATGGACTGGGTCGAAGCCCAGGTTAAGTTCACAATTTAGGCCCTGATTTAAGAGGGCCTAGCACTATATATTGCCACATTAGTGTCATTTGTTTGGATAGTAATGTGTCAATATTACGGCAAAAATGCTGCGCCATATTTACAAAGTGGCGCAATGCATGCATTGCACCACTTTGTAACCCCTTATGATACATTATGCCTGTGCCAGGCATAATGTATGCAAGGGGGCATTCTCCCGTTAACGGGCCATCAAAACTGGCACAGTGAAATCTAAAAGATTTCTTTGCCCCATTTCTAGCAGCATTTTTAACACCTGCGCAGAGAAAGCGTTAAAAGGAGGCACACCATTGTTTTCAACAGGCCTCAATGTGCTTTGCAGAATTAGCCTCAACATTTTTGGTGCTAATCCTGCAAAGCGCCAAATTAGTGTAAAAAATGTTGACGCTGGTCCGCCATATGTTTAATTTGACGCACACCTAGTGGCGTTAGGGGTGCGCTAAGGAGCGCAACAAGCGTTGGATGCAGCACCACTTTTCTTAAACCCGCCCCTTAGTCTTTCGCAAACAGACAGTTTGTGCTGTCTGGTAAGTGAGATGTTAGAAGTGACAAATCAGCACGCCCGAACAGTGCGTAACATGAAGCTAAATATGACCAGGTGGCAAATTATCACCATCTGGGCCACTTTACATAGTCAAGTCCAGATGTCACAGACAATGTCTGCCTTGGGACACTGCTGCATCTTTATTATCCAATCCAGTAAAAAATTTAAAGGGAACTTCAAAATTAAATTTGAGGGCAAAGTCAAGGCTGTAGATTAAGTAGTAAAAAGAGGATGGCTAGGCCCCATTTTGGAGATGCATGTTATCCATGTGTGTTTTTCCACATCCAAAAGGAATGTCTGCAATCAGAAAAATCAACTGCTTAACCAAGGGTTACAAATTTTCACCATGTGTTGAGGTATCAGATTCAAAATCACACCCAGTAAAATTGTAATTGATTTTTGTGCTTGTTAGTTTTGCATTTGGATTTTCAAACCATTAAATCTACAATAATCTTTACATTTAACAAGTCATGATTTAATCACTTAGGTGTGATGGGTGATCCATTGACATTCACCACTTTACCTCCAGAGTGCGGTAGACATCAATGGGTCATCCACCATATTGGAAACAAAGATGTTTCTGGTGAAAACACTAGAAAGATTTTCTTTTCTTTAATCAAAGCCGGGTTTGATATTTTTTGCTTTGTTGTAACTAGAAGCGTCCACAGCGTGCTGACATCACAGCAAAACAAAACCAAGCATTTGCAATTCAACGGGTCTCGCGTTTTCTCATGTTAGAGCTGATAGCGTTGTAAACTCCTAACCCGACTTTTCACCTATCGGCAAAAGTGCATTTATGTACGTAACCCGAAAAAGTGCAATTAACTATGTAAAGCGCTCGACTTCTGCCAAGCTTAATCACGCTAGTAAATTAGAGAAAAAGTAGTCCACGAGCCGGACAGAAAACAGTGAGCCTCGCATGTTTTCTGTACTTGGTCGAGGCTATCAAGGAGGGCTAGCCCCCGGAAAAGGCATGACCTATGCATGCCTTCGACTAATGAAAGCAAGCAGATTTTATTAGGCAAGCCCACAAACCAATGAAAAACACTGACGTGACTTCGACAGGGCTCCGAGCCCTTTTCTAAACACTAAAGCGCCTCGCTGCGATACGCATGCAACGCAGGCTCGACCCTAATGAAAGAAGACTTCACTAATGTTGTGGTCTGCTTCAACTTTTGATCAGTCCCCAGGAGCATCACTCTGCCCTAGAGTAGCAATAAACTGCAGGAGAGGCAGGGTTGGAAAGGGAAGTGTCCATCTCTCTCTTGCTAGTGGATACCTGCTTTGGGATTTCACCGGACACACTCCCCAAGGGATTCACTCCACCAGACATGAGAGATACTTTTTAGGGAGAAGAGGAAGCCCTCCTGGGCACAGACCTGTGTGCTCTTCCACCCCTGGGCGCACAAGTGTTTTTTGGTTTCGCTGGGGGTAAAGGGGAAATTTGCCTCCAATCTGAACTGCAGAGCAGCAGAATGCCCACTAGACCACTAGGGAATTTTAGTATGTACGGTTATGGTTGGGGGAGCAGGCGCTATGGACATGGGCCTGTGCTCCTTCCCAAGGTTTTCAGAGCATTCTGATTAAGAAAATATAGTGTGATCCACAAAAGGCACACAACCCTGGATGTCTCTTGGTGCCTAACTTTCAGAAATCTCTAGGTTTAGCAGGTTTCCCAAGGTAGTGGCCAAGCCCGGGCGGAAATCAGCAGCTACCCACATCACCCATAAGGGTAGTTTTTCATGCCAAACAATTGATGTCTCCAAGACCTGTTTTGGGGCCTTTCTTGTTTCGAGCGATAAGCCTACCCACACATGTGGGGTATCATTTTTATCAGGTGGCGTGGCAGAGCAGAGAATAGAGGAACCCCACTGGGCTACCAGGAAAATGTAGAATTTACTGGGTTTTTTTTGGCGGGGGGTCATGGCATGGGCCTATGAACTCCTCTCCCCCTCAGGTACAACAGTCTTTCTTCCTCCCCAGTGGGGAAGGGAGTAGACAGGAGCTATTTATCAAAATCTACCCCCAAGTGACAGAAAGCAGATTAAACCACCAGGGAACTATTATGTTTACTATTCTGGGGGCATTACCAATTGGAGTTCTTCCATTTGTGGTTTCCAAATGTAAGTCAGTGTGTAAGACATTTTGCAAAACACCATCTGAATCAATTCAAAGTATGGGTAAATACACATTCAGAGGTGTACAAATGACCACATTTTAGAAATACAAATTGATACCCAGCATTCATTCATTAGATTTGACCATATGAGTTGCTGCAGGGTTGGTACACAATGACAAATCATTACAAACTGCAGATACTGGATCCGGATATCACTTGTTTTTTAACAACCAACGAACAGTATATTTTCCAGCAAACAGAAGGGTCTAATGGACGTATCAGTATGTTACTTTTATAAACCAGCCATGCAGACAAAAAATTACAGATACAAATGTCGCCATCAATTGCTACTTCCACTAAAGGATGAGTCATCTCACCCTTTCACAATCCAGGACTGTAAAGAAAATGGCAAGTCCTCAAACGCTGCTCGAGCTTATTTCAAAGCATCAGCCTGAAAATGCAGCTATTGCAGGAGCCATGATCTAACACCGTGGGAGGATGCTTCAAGACGTCTCGTCACCTATCAACCACTGAATGTTGGAGGTGGGGAATGCAAGATGGCGGCCGGATTTCCCGGCTGATCGCCACTACCGCTCTAGCCCATCCCCAGACTACACGCGGCTCTCACTCACCCGCGGCCGCGGATGCCGCGGACGTTGTGCGCCGGCAGCACGGACCGCTGCGGGCGCTTTTCGGCTTTCTGGTTGTCCCTGCCTGGATCAGGGCCGCAACGGCAGGCACCGGAGGGCCCCACAAGAATAGTCGAGCGTGGCGCTCGCTCCAGACCCGTGCTCTCGTCCCTCTCGGCTAAGTACGATTCCCGCCGCTTCCTGGCAATATTAGTTGGTGTTTGGGGCGTGTGGTACGCTCGGATGGCGCCGAAAATAATCAGGACCCCTCGCTCCTTACGGGCACGGCAGAACCAAGACCCAGGAGGAACCAGAAAGGACAAAAAGCTACCGGTCCCCGGATCAAAGGAGCACAGCAATCTTCATGTGAAAGGGGGCCCGCATAAAACAACTGACATGGAAAAAGACGCAAGGTACTCTGTTCCAACAATGTTTTCTAGTATAATGCGGCCTAAGCAAAGGTCCACGGAAAAGGCAGCTTGTGACGCGCAATCAAACGTGTTAGGAGTCAACGATGAGCATGTACCTGTTGCATTTACATCTCCTGAAGCATTCACTCCTATGTTCGATGCAGGGGGGAGGGAGCCACCCTATCAAGAAACCGCCAGTACAAGTCCAGGAAATAGTGGGGAGGGGCGGCCCTCCCCCCAATGGGGTCTGCGAAGCTATCTGAGCATGAACTCAAGGAGTCAAATCAGAGGTCTCAGGAATCTATTCCAGAGAAATGTGTAGTACAATCTAGCCCATCAAGCTGCAAGTTAAACTTGCAACAAATTGATGATATGGCCAAGTCCTCAATGATATATGAGACCACCCTCCCAGCTCCTGCCCAGAGGGGAATAGAGATGAAACTAAAAAACACCGATCAGGGGCCACTTGATACAGCAGAGAGTTTTTTTTCTCTCTCCGATCAGTCTAAAGACTCAGATTTGGACGAAGAAATTCCTTTAACAGATTCAGATATCGAGAGTAGCTCTGCTGCAAGTATCTGGGTATCGAACTATTTAACATACAGAAGAAAATCAGGTGAGCAAACTGAAGCCAGGAGCAGTTCAGGGGCCAAGCTTAGGAGAGACCCTACTAAGCCTGAAGAGGAGGATGGTGAAATGCAGTGGGATTATACGGCCACCCAACAGGCCTTTTCGAAAAGGGATTTGGCCTGTAGTACTCTGGTGCCCCCCCCCCCCCCCACGGGCGACCTTGCAGAACCTCCTTCTTTGGATCTTATTTACAGGACAATGGTTCAGAATCATGAACAGACTCAGAAGGAGAGCAGGAAAATGAAAGCAGCAAGCAGACAGCTACAACTATCTATTAAAAAAGTGGTCAAATCCTGCCAGGACATTGGTGTACGCATCGCCACCATGGAGACTCGAACGGAGGAGCTGGAAATTGAAGTTAAAGCAGCAACAGCACAGACGACGACACAAGGGCAGCAGATCTCGGATATTCAATGGAAACTGGAAGATGCTGAGAACCGTCAGCGGCGGAATAACTTGAGGATCTTGGGTATAGCAGAGGACCTCGAGGGGCAGGATACTAGGGCTTATATAGCTTCACTTTTTAAGAAAGCATTCCCAGACTTGAAAGGGTGGGATTGGGAAAAGGAGATTCAGAGAGCACACCGTTTTCCGTTAATGAAGAAAAAACAAGCTTTGACTGCTACTAATAGAGACCAGAGTTACCCACGGGCTATTATAGTGTATTTTGGTAATTTTTTACTGAGACAGGCTGTGTTTGAAAAAGCTCGCCCCAACTCAAAGGTGACGGTGGAAGGTGTATCATTCTTTAGTAGGCCAGACTTCGAGCATGCCACTGTAGAAAGACGGTGGCGACTTAGGCAGATGATTGCTCAACTTCAAGAGTTGGGGGCAGAAGCCTACCTGCTAAGCCCTGCGCGTCTAAAAGTTGTCTACAAAACAACTACAAGATTTTTTCTTTCAGAAATTAAGGCGGGGGAATATGTACAGCAGCTGAAAACCGGTCAAGTGCAGGGGGTACGGGAGAAGGGGGGGGAGGGACTGCCGTGAATAGTTGTTTATATGTAAATGTATGTGATACTGTTTGGGGTGTTTTTTTTTTTTTTTTTAACATATATCGGCTAAGGGTTTTTGATCGGGAGGGTGAAGACGAGGGGCCGCGTGTATGGATTGGCAAGCCATAATTGTGTGAAGGTGTTTACGTATGGGTGGGCTAACGGGACTGGCATTACCATCTTACAGGCTTAGGAGCCTGGCGATTCCATTTGTAGGGGTAAGGGTTGGGAGGTGGGTTAGAGGAGGGTGGGGGGGTCACAGGCACAAAAAGGACAATGGGACACGCAGCAGGGGGAGTGGGGTTGGCTCTTATCAGTGGAAAAGGTGGCAGGGTGTGAAAGCAGCAAAGTCGAACGAGGCATACAGGGGAATTAGAAGGACCAGCATCCATAAAAATGGGACAGCAAAGTGAAATACGTATTGCCACAGTGAACGTTTGTGGGCTCAATAATAACAAGAAGCGGCAGTTTGTAGGAGAGGTTTTCAAGTCATGGAATGTCGATATTATTTGTATGCAGGAAACACATATTCCAGGTACACAAAAGCAGCTAATGGAGTTTTATGGGTGGAAGCTAGAGGTTTTTACACGACAACACACAACCACTAGAGGGGTAGCGATATTAACTCGGATCAGTACTCTGGTTATACATAAACAATTTGCTGATAATCTTGGCAGGCTTGCTCTATTGGAATGCTCGGTTAAGGGATTAAGGTTTACTCTATGTTCTATCTATGGATCTAACATAGATGATCCAGAGATACTGGATTGGCTTAGTTTAGAACTTACGAATTGGGCAACACCTATTATAATGTGTGGAGATTTCAATATACATTTAGATAGTAAAGAACCCATTCAGGAACAAACACTCTACCTGGGCAGAAAAAACAAAGTTTTTAGGGCACTTCAGTCATTGGCCATTAATCATGGCTTGATCGACGTCTGGCAGTTGTGTTGCCCGCAGGATTCAGGGTCCACCTTTTTCTCTGCTCCGCATAAGAAATTAGTCAGGTTAGACTACTTTTTTGTGACAGCTTCTCTACAAAACCAAATAGGGGTCAATAGACTTCCTAGAATCATATCAGACCACAACCCATTGGTTTTGGCTCTGGAGACCGGAAGAAAGGGCCTGCAGCCTAGATCTTGGACATTTGATAGGACACTATTAGCTGATCCAGTGTATATCCATAAAATGAAGGAATGGATCCCGGAATTCTTTAAGATAAATCAGGGCTCAGCTTCTTGCCAGATAGTTTGGGATACTTTTAAAGCTGCTGTCAGAGGAGAAACTCTGAGTTATGGGTTAAGAAAGGAGAAAATACGCATGGATCAGCTAAAATTAGTTCAGACAAAGCTGGTTAAAGCTGAGCAGCGACTAGGGGAAGTGATCCGCAGTGGAGTAGATATCTCAGACATTCTGTGTGATGTGAATATCATTAAGGCAGAAGCCGCCAAGATTTTCATGGATAAGGCTGCTGCAAAATTTTTAGTATATCGGCAGAAATGCTATGAGTATAGCGGGAAAGTGGGTCAACAGCTGGCCTTAAGAATAAGACAAAAGCAGGTATTTGGGAGTATTAAAAGTTTAGTGAATGAAGAAGGGCGGATGGTACACAACGGTCCTGAGATTATGGAAGTCTTTAGACAATTCTATCAAAAATTATATACCCGGGAAGAACAGCCAGAAGAGGAAGGGATTGATGCCGCGGGCAATGAGTTATCAGGTCAGTTAAGAGAGGAAGATAAGGCAGCTTTAGAAGCACCTATGACATCGGAAGAATTGGATGTAGCAACTTGTTCCTTGGCAAGCGGGAAGGCGGCAGGGGGAGATCTAATTCCACTAGAATTCTATAAAGTTTTTTTTGTGGAGATATGTAAACAGCTAATTAACTTATTTATTGAAGTACAAGCAGGGGCTCCTCAACCGGCCTCCTGGGCGGAGGCTAAGATAGTAGTTTTTTTTAAAAAGGACAAGGAACCCACTCAGCCTGGTTCATATCGCCCAATCTCTTTAATTAACAGCGATGCCAAAATCTACGCTAAAATACTTGCTAGCCGCTTGAGTTTGGTAATCTCAGGTTTAGTATCTCCATGGCAGCATGGCTTCATCCCGGGGAAAAGCACGGCAGATCATATAAGACGAGTTATTACGCTACTTGATGTTAGTGCAATAGCCAGGCTTCCCATGGCAGTAATCTTGTTAGACGCGGAAAAAGCCTTCGATCGGGTCCATTGGCCCTTTTTATGGTCTGTCCTGCGTAAAAACAACTTCGGTCCCGGGTTTGTCAAGGCAATCCAACAGCTCTACCAAAACCCAACGGCTACGATACAAGTTGCCGGGCTAAAGTCGTCCTCAATTAATATTCAGAGAGGTACGCGACAAGGGTGCCCGTGTTCACCACTGCTTTTTGCGCTATATATTAATCCCTTGATCAGGAAAATGATCCGAAATGGTCGGATCATGCCAGTTTCATTGAAAGGAGGGTGTACTAAGATTTTAGCATATGCAGACGATATCGCGGTGGTGACCACGGACCCCAGGACTGCTATATTGGAAATAGAGCAGGAAGCCCTGCAGTTTGGGAAAAGATCTGGTTATTTGCTGAACAAGAGTAAATGCCAAATATTGGTGAATGAATCAGTAGATTTTAACGACGAGCGGGTGCTGACACAGGTACAATATTTAGGTGTTAAACTTACAGCAAACCTTGACGAAGTGGTGAAAATAAACATGGGCCCAATTTTAACAAAGACTAGGAAAGATCTCGCTCGCATTAACAATCTGCACTTGTCACTCATGGGACGCTGTAATGTGATAAAAATGGTGTTTCTACCCAAAGTACTCTACCTCTTTAGAACAATCCCCTTAGAGATTGGGCAAGATTGGTTCAAATTAATAGAGGGATTGGTTAATAGCTTCATTTGGTCCTGTACAAAGCCGCGCCGGGCTTTCCATTATATGACTCTCCCGAGAGAGCAAGGGGGGTGGGCACTTCCCAATTTTAAACTTTATTATCTGGCAGCAGTGCTTCAGTATGCACAGATACTTTATGTTACGGATAGACCTGGGCAAGATGCTCTCCCTTCGATATATACCCTGATTCTGGGCAAAGAAGCAGATGCAGTTTTCCTGTGGATTCTGGAACCCAGCTACTATAAAAAGGTTAAATTTAAAGTAATTTATGCTGCATTTAAGGCATGGACCCAGGTTAAGCGTAAGATAGGTATAGGACGAATCTGCCACTACACTCCCTTGCGGATTACCCCCACGCTTCCAGCAATATTTAAAGACCACTATTGCTTGAGGTGGAGCAATCGGGGTATTCACAAAGTCGGGGACTTGTTTCACTCTGGCAGCCACCTCAAATCTTTTGAGGAACTGAGTGCGGAATTTGCGTTGGAAAAAATAGACTTTTTAAAATTCTTACAGATTAGAGCTTTTTTACTAACTAATATGACCCAAGGTTGGCACACGGATAAGATTAAGCTAATGGAAGTCTCACAACACTCCACTAGCTGTGGTATTAAAAACCTGTATCCACTGCTTTTAAATGCTATACAAGATGACCTGGCGTCATTGGTTAAAAAATGGGAAGCATGGGTTGGAGCTAAAGAGACAGAGGTTTGTGAGTCTATGGAAATGGCACGGACTGTTTTAGTGTCTGCTGGCCCGCAAGCTCAACATTTTATGGTATTGTACAATTTATATTATACACCTGCTAAGATTGCGAGCTGGGGCAAAACGTCAGGTATTATGTGTCCACGATGCGGTTGCCCGAAAGCAGATCTCTGTCATATGTTCTTTCAATGTGTAAAATTGGGAAGTTTGATTACTGGGATATGCGATATATTGAAGAAAATCTTGAAACAGACTATCTATCTGACACCTCAAATGGTTTTACTGGGAGTTGAGCATTCAGTCTGCAATAGTCGAGATAGATACTTTCTGTTCATAGCAATGTCAGTATTTCGCAACTGCATAGCATCTCTGTGGCGTGATGTTGATCCCCCACGGTTCAATCAATGGATTTCACAACTCTTATCTACGTATCACCTGGAGAATAGCCTGTATGAACTAAAAGGAACAGCGGCCTGTAAAAGATTTACTAGAGCTTGGGCACCTTTCTCCGTATGGCTCTTGGGCCCCGAGAATGTGCTGACTAAATAAGCAAATTTATGAGATCCCTAAGAGCAGAAACTATTATCATTGACTCGTGTTTAGAATGTTTGCTTCACCTGTACGACAATATTGATGTATTTACGCTTCTTTTTTGTTTTTCTCTTTATTATTGCAAACATGTAACCCGCCGCGTGTCCTTAAAAAAAAAAAAAAAAAAAAAAAAAAAGAATATTGGAGGTGGTGTAAAAGCTGGCAGTGTTGGGGATGCTGTTGGGTTTGTTTCTCTTCATTTTATAAAAAAATATTAACAGTAACTGACATAAGTATGATTTTTAAAAAATAAAAAAACTAATTTTGAATTATCTAATTTTAAAAATGTATTCAAACCTTACAAATTTACATTTCCAATTTTTTAGATTTGACATTTAAATAGCCCAAAGGGTGGAGGTTGTAGGTGTTTATTTTAGACAAAATAAAACTTGATCCACAAATAGGGTGGTTTTAGAGCAAGAACCGATAATCAACAGAGAAGTAACACTAACAGTGATGGAGGTCTATCAGATATACTCCTATTTAAAAATAGAGTATTATTGTGCAGTATGTAGTGCAAATGCATCCTATCCAAACATTGATTTTTTTTGTATTGTTCTACATATGAAAAAACGTTACTTTTCTAACACATTCCATATTGCTTGAATTTGGGTATTTTGTATAGAGCGTTCAGTCTGTCTGACATCAAGACACATGTTTCAAAGGCATGTGTATTACAATCATCCAACAAGATGATTAATTATATAAATGATTAAGAACATCAGACATGTTTGCTAAATGCAGTATGATGCCATACTTAATTTAGAATTTCAAAATAAGTTATATTCAAGATGGTATGGATAAACAAAAATAGTAGATATTTTTTAAAATATAAAAAAGTACAGTTAATGTGATTATTTTTCAAAACTTTCCAAGAAAGTATAAATGACCAAGTAATTGTTATGTATTTGCAAGTGAATGATTTGGACATAAAAAATGCTCTCAACAAGCAAATGCGCGCTACGCAGCCCCAGGAAAAACAGTCCTAATTCTACTGCCACCAGCAACGCGTCATCAGCAACTGCATAAGTGGCACTATTTCAGGTTCCTCTTCTGCAATAGTTGCCACCCAGTCTCAGGATTGCAGACAATGCAAATGCCGCCTTTAAGTGGTCATGCAGCAACATCGATAGCACCGACAGCTGTTGTGATAACTACATTGCTTAGTCAACCATCACCCCAACGGTTATACAACCATAGTTGGGCAAGTGATTCTACTACTGTGATATCAACCACCATAATTGCTTTTACAATACTGTCTCAGGTTGTTGCATGTATTAAAATGCTACAAGGTGAGGAAGAGGATTCTTATGTGAGCACCGTTAACGAGTCAGAGGCAGGTGGAGAACTGAACCTTGGTTCCCTGAAGAAAGACATAGGAAATCAGCTAAGGTTCCTTCTTCTGAAGCAAGTTGGTAAATAATCATGAGACTGGAGCAAATTTCACAACATCTGTTAGCGATGAAGAAACATTAGTGATGCTTCAATAGAATACTCCTGCGGTATTAGTTGTTGATGAGAGTCTCACAACAATCAGAGATAACTTATCTCATGTGGTTCATCTACATCAAAATCAATGTAGGAATCCCATAAGAGAATGAATCTAGATCCAAGGAGACTGCAAATGGGCACAATGCGAATGTGTACTTAAGAGGGCAGAATCAATCGTGTGGCACAAGGCTGCCTCACACATGCAATCCACAACTTCACAAGTCAGATTGCACAAGGACAATATGTTATGGTGGCAACAATGGAGAGACATAGAAAAGCCATACAAGTAACAACTGGAAGTCAGCTATGTTTATTAGATGCACACTACTCAACCAACACTACCGTCTACCTCACACCCTTCCTCCCTGAAAATGCCACCGTTAATGCCTCTGAAGAGGTCTACAGGGTTCCTAAACATCAGCAGTATAAAAAAATCCAGCAAAATAAAGGGCTTCATAAACAAATTATCAATGATATGTTTTAAGATTGAACTTTCTCTTAAGGGTCTGTTACTCGAATAATCCTTAGTACTATAAGTTCCATCATTTAAGTTCAAAGATTAATTATTTACACGTCAGCATCATGAATTACACCAACGACAGAATATTTTTCTGGGTTGCAATAGAATATTGTTGACATTTTGTCTTTGGAGAAGAAAGATGGAACTGTTAATATTTGTCAAGCAGGTGTCTGTAGAAATACCAGTTAGCTAGTTGTGAAGGGACTCCCAAAATATAATTCATGTGTAACCACATTTATGTCACTCAAATAATCATTAGAAAATGAAGTTACAAGTGAGTATTTTTTAAGTGGCCTTTAGAACAGAGAAGGGCATTAACAACCACTTTAGCTAAAGCTTTACATTTGGTTATAGACATGTTATAATGTAGAAACTGATGGATGGATACAGGTCACAGAAGAATATATGTACCTCATTTCAGAAGTCGATAACTTTATAGTAGTGGGGAATTACAAAGAAATATGTATATATACGATAAGCTTCAAATTGTTTCTAATATTTGTAATGCAATATAATGACCGTATGCCACTCGCCTTATATTGAGCATTATAATTATTTTTTTGGTGGTAAGGAAAAATTATGTGAAATTAAAAAACAAATCTATAAGCAAGTACGTTTTTTTTGTTCTTAAGGAAAACATGTATGAAATAAAAAAAATAAACATATAACTAAGTACTGCCATTTTATATAAAAGTATATTTTAAATTGTAAGACGGTTATCTTTGGAGTGTACTATGGTTGTCAGCCACTCTGAGCAGAAAGAAAATATTAGGTGGTATTTTCCCAAATAACTCATGCTGTGGTGAATCTTGTAATATTAGATAAAAGTTTTTTCAACTAATTACCTTACTGCATACGGGTTTGGGTTTGGATTTAATATGCATTAAATCCACACACGATAAATCCAAGATACATTATGCATGGGATAAAATCGTATGTGTAAAATATTTGTAATCAGCCTGACCGAAATTAAGTCACCAAACCGCAAGGTCATTTTGTCCCTTCACACTAGTAATGAGGGAGTTAGGGCCAGATGTACGCCCTTTTGTTTTGCGACTTGCAATTTGCGAGCCGTTTGCAAATCACAAATTGCGGGCTGCAAAACAAAATGTACAACAGTGTTAACCACACTGTTTGCGATTCCTAAATGGGTCACAAGGGAACTGTGTCATGAATTTTCATGAGGCAGGTCACAATTTGCGACCAATATGGAAACCACCACACTCATAGGGAGGGTGGTCTGGTGGGGGTCAGCAGACCGCCATGTCTGAGACTGCTTTTTAAATAAAACTTTTTTTTTTAATGCAGCCTGTTTTCCTCAAAGAAAACATGATGCATTTCAAAAATGAAAATGAAAAGGTTTTTTTCTCCATTTTTTCAGAGTAGGCATTAGTACATGGGACCCCTGTCTGCTGTGAAAAAACGTTTTTGCCACCACTCACAAATGGAAAGTGGTGCCTTGGAGACTGTTTGCGAATGGTTTAACACCAATTTGAAATTGGGCTCAACTGCAATTGTTTAGCAACCGCATTCGCGGTCTCAAAACAATCATACATCCCCCTTCGGGTCGCAATTAGGAAGGGATTCCTTCGGGACGCCCCTTTCTAATTGTGAGTTGCAATCCCCATTTTGCAAGTTGGTAACTGGATACCGGCTCCCAAAATAGTGATGGTTCATTGTACAAGGACATTTTGCAGTCTCAAAGGGCGATTTCTGTCGTTTGTGACCGCAAAATTGTGTGGTACATCTGGCCCTTAGTGATCTAACATGCTATACCATAACTTATTTGATTCTGTCTTTAAATCTTAGATTATTTTTTCAATAGTTGTAAATGTTTTGATAGGTCTGAGTGAGCTGTATATGGGGCTGCGCAGAAGTGTTACCTAATGATTGCTCTAACTTATTACTACGTAAAATGCATATGGATTTTGCAATAGTCATTAAAGACACTTTTTAAGCATTCTGGTAATTACGGAGAGTTAACCCCTTCACTCACTTAGGCTTTCAATACGAGTGGCCCAGTGTTAGGTGGGCTATTTGTCACAACTGACAAATAATGATACTATGGAGTATTAAGTTATATAGCAAGTGTGATAGATAGCACCTCTTGTGAGTTGTTGCCCCAAAATGGACCATAACAGCAGATGTTAGTGCTTAGTGTAACAAAATCCACATGCCCTGGTATATTCTAGGCCTTTTTCTCCCTTAAATTCCAGCAGGTTTGACCTGACAAAACTTAATGGTGGTAATGTTTTTCAATATGTCCTGTATGTACCAGGTGCAATAAAAAATGCACACCACGTTAATTTGATCGGTGCGGAACCATATGTTTCGCATATGTTTCATAGAGGTAAACTTATACTTTTGTGTAGTTTTACGTTTGTTTTGGAATTCACAAAACTGCATTTTAATAATAGGTTTAAGACAGTGGCGTAATGAAACTTGAGGGGTCCCCCTGCAAAGTACATGGAGGGGCCCCCTCTGAACTGACTCAGGCACTCTTAGGCTAGGGTACTGAGCTGAGGGGGCCCTATGCAGCTCACCCCTCCTCAGCAGGGCTGCAGGGGCCGTTGTTACACCACTGGTTTAAGAGCACAGAGATTCCAAAACAAATGTAAACTTACACAAACATGTCACTGTACCTTTGTGAATCAGGCCCTGAATCTCAGCTGTACCAGGATGGTAGATTGACATGAAGAATTTTATAAAAACAAGACTGCTATAAGTGTTTTGCGAAAAGTACCAAAGGAAGAACAGGAATGGATTTCATGGCAAAAGGACTTAAAATGAAAATGTTCTGCCACCACGTGATTGACACTGAGCAGGCAGCTTAACTACTTTTCTCAAGATTGTAGAATCCATATATGAATATAGTAACCTACTTTTTTGCCGATAAGATGGAGCAAAAGCAAATGCACACTTTAAGGCAAAACACACGATTTTGAAAGTAACATTTTGCTTTGTGAAGAGCCAGTATAGGGATGAAACAGGAGTTTGTTTAGACAAGGGAAATCCACCATCAGTGACTATGTAAATTATTTCTTTTATCAGCAATTGTTTGCAAGTTTATCAGAGGTGGGATGCCCTGAAAATCTGTTTTGATTAGGGCTTCGTAAATCTATGCTGAACAGTATTGGTTTAGAGAGTTTACATGTCATCCAAAGAACTGGCATTTTTAAGGCCCTTTATGCCCATTGATTGCCATCTGCTGGCAGAAGGGACCTCTGACATCAATCAGACCACCAAGAAGAAGACAGCAAGAATGATGGTGAGAAACACCACAACCCGAAGTACTCTTTTCAAGTTCCCATAATGAAATATCTAGAGTTCACAGCTTCGATGTTAATGTCTGGTTCCACCCAGTGCTTAATTTGAGCCAGTGGTTTCCGGTGGTCTGCCCTGGCACTTTATTCTCAACATTGGCTCTAATGACAGTGTACCACATGGTGGCGCTGTCTATCAACTTATAAGATGAGCAGACAAAAATGTTTAGTAATTCAATATAGATGATAAATTAATAACACCTGCCACCAATGCCATTTTTATAGCGTCGGGTGGCCTGGAGTACTCAGAATTGTCAAACCTGCAGAAGTGACATGGGTATTAGTTATGTTGGTATTGTCACTGGCAGTGCTGGCAGGGGGAATCAGTGGTGCAAGCTGCAGGGGCCTTTCCAGAAAGTCCCTGGCACTTACTTTTTTACAAATTAAGAACTGGTGCCACATTCAGGAGACACCCGAAGTTCTCTATCAAGATAGCTTTCCCTCTCCAAGCTCTCTTTGAGGTAAAAGGCCATCTCTTCACCTGCCCTATCCAATGGGCTAGCGTCTGTGTATTGTAGATTGTCTAGATCGAATTTGCAGAAACTGATATCTTGAATGACTGAATTAAGGGGTAGGAGGGCAAGGTACAGTATCAGAATAAAGCCTCCTCATGGCAATGTTTTACATCTTGGACTAAGTGGTCCACTCACACTCCACACACAAGGCAGAAGTATTTCAGCATTAGAGCTGGAGAGAGTATAGCAAGATTTGAACCTGGGGCCATGAGGTCAAGGACATATCATAGCAGTGGGTGCATTACACACAGCCACCACACATGGCACACTATCATCTTTTCTATTAGAGGCGGAAAAACGTATGAAATTAGAGCAAAGCGAATGTTCTTGCTTGAAACGTTGAATGAAAACAGACTTTTCAGTATAGAAACATTGCAAAAACCCTGCTACTTAAATCCCCTTATTGATGTTAACAAGAGACCCAACGCACACAGAAATAGAGACACATACTGACACACACATCTCCCACTGTCCCCTGCATTTATTATAAATTGTTATAAATAATTTGTATTTGTAGTACTACCCCTGATGAGGCATCTAAGCACTTTACATTGAGTAGCACGCTATCCAGGGCCTAGTTGGTGGTCAATCAATTAGTTATTGGGGTTAGTTTTGCATGCTGTGTGGGGGCTTGTTTCGTTTGATGTGATTAGTAGAGGGGGCTACATGTGGCACAATTACGACTTGTAATTAATATTGTTATGGTTTTCAAAGAGCTTTAAGGCAGATAGACATGAGAGTTTTAGAGTAACTTGTACACAGATGAGGGAGACGGAAGGTAGAAAGAAGCAGAGGTCGATTTAAAAAACATAAGTGATGGAAGGTCAGTTTTTCATGCAGGAGTTTAAGGGATACAACAGTTTGAGAATGTTTGCTGCAATTTCTGGATGTAAACCTGTTTCATTTAAAGATACATCTCACAGTAAAAAAAAGGAAGCACCGTGTGACAAACAAGATAATCTTTTTATATACCCACTACACCATATTTAATATTATATGCAAATTATATGCATTATAAAGAATATATTATAAAAAATGTTTGTAAACATCCACCCACTTAAAAATATAACAAGGCAATTAATATAGACACATTGAAGTAACAGTATATTCGGCGCCAGGTTTTTCACCCATTCAGTGTCTGCTTTGGAAGGCGCCGCCCCCTTCATCCGCCTGAACCTAAAGAGCACCCCCCAGAACAGACACCAGGTCCAGCAGAATGGATGTGTCCAGGGTCACCTTCTCCTTCTAGGATCCATCTTGCCTCGTGGCAAGGTGAACAAGAATTAGGAAAGCCAATAGGTCTCACCTTTTGACTTTGCCAAAGCACATGTATTGCCTCTGCCAATACTTTTTTCCAATGCAATTAAATCAGCAAAAGAGAAAAACACTTTTTTTTGTCAATGTTGAACAACATCATCGAAAAAGGAAAAAAAACAGTATAATGTGTATGAGCATATGCGTTATCACGCATCCATTATGATGCTACGATCGCTCAGCATCATGACATATACGCATGCATGCGTCACCTATACAGCATGATGGGGCTGCCATTTTTTTTCTGTTCCAAGATGGTGGAAGCCAATCTTGAAGCAGTAAATAAAAAAGGGATAACGTGCATGAAAGTGTGTTTCAAAAAGGAAGGGGTCTGGTAGAAAATGAGAGATGTTTAGACCTTCAGTTACAAAAGGTAAAGTGATGGGGTTGGAACAAAAATGATGTAATCACCAGACATTACATCACATGATCATTGACCTGACAATGAGATACAGAAATCCACGTGACATGAAGTGGGATCCAGACGATGGAATATAATACTGTAGTGTCGCTTCTGACCTAGATAGCATCATGAGATATAAATGGGATGACATCACCTAATAACCATACCTGACCTCATTAACATAGAGCCAGTTAATAACTCCAGCGGGAGACGCGAGTCCTGTATTTCAAAACAATGGGCAGACTCAAGAAACAATACTGTTCCTGCTCAGAGGCTGAACTTACCTGATCACAAATAAACTTTAGAGTATCCCTAATGGCACTGGGATGAATAGGGCAACCCCCTAAGCTGCAGTGCTGGCAATAAACAGTAGCCTAGCTTTGGACTTGCAAATGTGCTACTAGTGATTCAAAGAGAGAAACTTTGGGTCAAACTCTGGGGTAAAAAGATGATGCTCAGGCTGAACATCACTTTAGCAGACACTTTCTCTACGAGGAAGGAAACCATGGGGTGTACACTCATTTGTTGATCTGTAAAGGAGGAAGCTTTATTTTAGTTGGAAAATCTGCCCTTCATATTTCATATATAGCACAAAAAAAAGGAGCAACCCTGTACCCCGTGGACCCGGGTAAATAAGTCTATGAACAAAAAATTGGTCCCTGTGGGGGAAGTATTAGCATCGACTTCCGCAGCAAACGTACTCCCTAGGTTTGAGGTTACATTACGGGACTAGCAGATGTTTTTGCCCTCCCTCCAAGTCTTGTGGACCCTTCCCCTCTGCAGCTTCTCCTTTTCCACCAAAAACGGAGAGAGGGAGCACAGGTCACTTACAATGGACAGGCAGAGGCTGATCAGAAACCACTTTTACAATGAGTGAATGAAATAATGGGGAGTTGTGAATCCACCACATCTGCACATCTCATCCTCACTATACTGTACAGTGAATGAAAGAGGGTGATCACTCACTGGGGCACAGAAAGTTGGCTGCTAAATGATTAATGTGTGTTAGACCTGACATTGGTGTGATTTTCCTCCCAAACCTTTTTGCCTTCACCCCCTCCTATGCTTCAGAAATTGTTTTTGTTGGCATTATGACTTTGCACTTTATCAATGCTAACCAGTGCTAAAGTGTCTGTGCTCTCTCCCTAAAACATGGTAAAATTAGATAAAAGGCAGCAGCCTTCCAGAAAGCCATGCAAGTCTAAAACTTAAGTGAGATATGCAAAAGCAGACTTTCCACCCAGGAACCTTCAGACCTTGAGCACTGAGCTCCTGGTTCTAAATGGATGCACAGCTTTGAAGGCCCCTAATTTGTCTGAGCAGACCTTCCCATGTGCAACCCAGTGATTAACCACGTGATATGAAGGTCTCCATGTGAATGCATTTATGAGAATATCTCAAATCTGGAAACAAATTGCCACTTAACATCTCCAGCACATGTTCCAGCTCCCGTTTGAAATACACAGATAGAACCTTTAAAAGTGTGTCTTAACCATCACAAATTAACAGAATCCAGTTTCACGAAAAATAGGTTGAACTGCGACTTGAAAGAGACAGGACCACTACATTTACAACTTGGCCACAGTCACAAATTGCAGTTCCAGACTCTTCTCAAACACACTTTTCTTTGTGCATGTGTTGTGGCCTTGTGAGAGAGGTTGTGGCAAGTGGTGCATTTACAACAAATTAGGCCAGAATTCAATACTAGACTGAATTTTAAGGTGTCTTCGTGGGGAGTTATTGGGCAGCGGTGCTGGAACAATTGTTGGACTGGGTGTGTTGCCATCAGTGTTACATCACTGAAGTCAGAGGGATTGTGAGAAATCTAAGCATCACACGAAGAGAAAGAAAAACAAATGACAATGCAAGTTCAGCAGGAGAGTGGTGAGGGTGTGGTGTGTAGCCGGTGGTGCATTTTGGAACACACTATCACAAATATATGACTAAAGCAAGTTGTGGTAGCGTACTCTTACATACAGCTCATTTTGCTGTGAAATAGCGAAAAAAATGATATGCAGTTTTACTTATATAATTATATAGTACAAAAACAAAAATGTACGGAAATTGAGTTTCAGCAAATGCTTATCACTTACACATCACCAAGTAAAGTGTCTTGGTTTATCTTCATCCTATTGAAATCTTTGTTTCTTTGACTGTAAAATTACAGAACACGTGCTCCATTTATGCTTTCCAATGTTTCGAAATATTTGTACAGTTAATTTGCAATATTAAAACGTTACTGTGATTTATAAAAAAAAAAAACTGACCCCCTAAAGCCTCTCCTTTCACACTCCCTGTACCTGAGCAAGACTGTCAGTTCACTTTAGAAAATCCTCTAACTTTGCAGTCAGAGAAAGAAAAGTAAACACCAGTCTCCGTGTTAAAAGAATAGGCAACAATTTGTTAAAAGAGGTTGTCTGATATTTTACCTCTGTTTTGAACACACAGCAAATGTGACAAGATGAAAACAAAATCTGAAGGCATCTTTATTGCTCATTGACCTTCTGAACTACAGGATGTTTGTTTTGGGGTGGTCCAGCACCCCTGCACCCTTCTTTCCGGGGCCTATGTTACTGGGATTATGAACTGAAGTAAGTTTGGGGTATTCTAGTGACAAGTGGTGCGTACAAAGGTTCGTCAACTAGTGCAGACAGGAGGGGGCGTGTGGCTAGGTAATAACTGCAGTGAGCTATTACTACAAAACCAGCCATCTCTAGCAGCAGAATGTGCCACAGAGTGTCCACTGAGCATTTTGGGTAAGGTCTTCTGACACTGCCCTATGGCAAAATAGGCCAGTCCAAGCCTCTGTGTATGTAAGTGGTAGCTGTATAGTGCCAACCTAGCTGAAAGACATGTGGGCAGTGTCAAAGGTAAGGATACAGTCAACAAGCTACTGGAGAGGTACCTGGGTTCTAGAAACAGAAGTGAACTGGGACTGTATAGTTATTTAGAGTTAATTAAAAAGGTTTACCCTGACCTCTTTCCTAAATTGAAGCAGGTTTGGGGCAATCCTTATGGATACGGAGTTGTTGTTTTGAGTAGAAAAAAATAAGTGAATAAATTAACAAATGTTACTGGGAAATCCCAAAAATGAATGGCATTTGAGTGATAGGTTGATAGACACTTTGGTAACTTTCTTGGAAAATTTACAAGTATTTGATTTTCCTCTTTTTTTGTTCTGGAGTCTTTTCTTTGAGTTCTTTGAGCATCTTCAGTCATCTTCCATTCTGTGTTAGAAGATAAGTTAGGTTCCCTGTTTGAGTCTTATCTTTCTCCTGGGCAGGACCCCCACATTTCGGTCCCACGCAGATCCTGCGTGTGCGTATCATAAACTCCTGCACGTCGCACTCAATTACATCGATTTTGCTGTTGAATGAAGGATGGTCTTTGGATGCACTAAAGGATTTTATCTTTTTACCTCCCAGTTAATGTGCAGAGACCCTCTTTGTGCATTTAAGCTGCAGATCTATACTTACATTGCCTTGAGCACAGGCACTCAGTTCAAACCGAATGCTGGATCAATGTGCACGAGGAATGACCTCCGAGCAAAAAGTCAATCATTTTGATGGATGAGTAGATTACAATAAATTCTGCTTTTAACGCTTGCCAACTGTAAGCATTTCTCATTTGTTTAATTTTATTTGGCTGTGTGGGAGAACCTTCCTGGAATCCCTTTAAGTGCATATTCTACTGCCTCCAGTTGAATCCTTCTATAAACCCTGTGTGGATATGTAACTGTATCTGAGTTCAGGTTAGAATATGGTTTCCCTGGGTATTCAAACAGAAACCTCATTTTCACCCACTGTAATCTTCCCCATTCCTATGGGGGCTCACCATTAAGGTGTGGTGTATGACTCGTGTGACATCACATGAACTGACGCCGCAAGAAGTGATGTGATATATGATATCAGGCACCCTTTGAAAAAACAGGACATATAAAAGTAGAGGCGTGAGCATAGACTGCGGGCCTTGTCGTGACGGATCTGCAAATATTGGGTGCAAATTGAGCACCCGCTAATTTGCAATTATGTAGGGGGGTTGCGCATGAACATGTGCAAAAATAGCACCAGATTTGACAGTTTGTTTTGATGAATAATGTGCCAATAATACATAATATTCCCAGTTCCAAGATATGCAAACATCATATATATGCCATTTGGACACATATTATAATATCAATTTTGACACAAATGTGAGTTTGAGTTAAGGTCCAGGAGCAGGGCGCGTACTCTTTTTAGGTGGGTGTGTACTGAGGCAAGTAATTCAAAACGTTTACTTGGGCCAAAGGGGATGAATGGATACTAGTATTGTGGCCTTTACAAGGGATTGTTGTGTACATAGATACTGGTAGTGGGTAGACTGAGGCAGCTATGCAGGCTGGTAGTGAGAGAGAGATATATTTGTGGAAAGTGAAGGCTGTATGGATGTCAATTAGAGGTCACCAGGGATTGCCACATGCTCCAGTAAATAAGGGGTGTTCTAGTCATGTGGATTAGAAAAGCAATCATAGACAGATCTGTATTATTAGTTTGGTTTAGAGGTGATCTGTCCTTCTAATTTGACTTAGAGGTGTATATAATTATACAACTGTATTATAGCCCACTGCTGAGTGCTTTAGCAATCATTAAAGTCCTTCTACCTATGTTATAAGCTCAAGCAGTAGGCAAGGGCTAATATTGAGGGAGAAGGTCTTTTGGAACTGATGTAGCCTGAGATTAAAGTGCTATAAAGCTATTATCTCATCAAAAGAGGGAAGAATGTCCTAAACAGAGGATACAATAACCTGAATTTAGCTATTTTAACTCTCTTTTTCAAAAAGATTGTGAAGTTAATGAAAGCTGCAAAATTTACAAAACAAATTCGAAATTTTGGCGCAGGTGGCATTTCACAACTTATACACGCTGGGCCCCTCACTTAGAACAGATGATTACATTTTAAGGCCACCAGCATTCATACTTTGATTACTTAGCAGTAATCGCATTACTTTGTTTCTCCTTCCTAGCTCCAAATGCAGAAGGCCAACAGACCGACACGTGTCAGTGACGAAGGGTCCGATTTAGATTTTAGTGGACAGGTTACCTGGTCACAGCAGTGTCAGCCCGTCCATCAATATGCAAATCCCAGAGCATACAATGGAATTTATATCAGTGGCGGAGAGTAATTTTAGGAGGGAGGGGGGCGGGCGGGAAGCACACTCACAATGATACATTCACACATGCACGCACGCACATCCATTCACAACACTCATAAACATTCAAACATACACACACGCACCAAACATTCATTTAAAAAACACACACACACTTACCTTCAGCTCAGAGATCCCGGGAGGGTTGGGACCTTAGGTCAGCCAATGAGGGAAGGCAGCAGCCCCAACTTCGTCACAGAGTGGGATGGGGTCAGTGAGACTGCTGACCCCACCCCACTCTGTGACACTGGGCACTTAAGGGCTTAAATCTGAAGCGCCCAGGTCGGAGTCAAAGGGTGACGCTTCCCCTCATCACCGAGGGGGAGGGCCTCGAGGTACCTTTGCTGAGCCGAGGAGGTGACGCCCACAGGAGCTGTGACGTCTTCAGCCCAGCAAAGTTCAGCTCAGGCAGCCAGGAGTCTGCGCAAATCACGCATGTCTGCTCCTGGCTGCCTGAGCTGAACATGAAGAGTGTCTGTCAGGCTGACTGACCTTTGTTCAGCTTGACAACCACTCTTCATGAGGGGCAAAAGGTGGGGGGGGGGGTGGTCCCTCCGCCTTAAAGGACGGGCTGCGGCTGATTTATATTGCAGCGGACGTGCTATCGATCACCGTTGTGACAGAGTAACCCATCTGCCAAAATCTAAATCAGGCCCAAAGTAAGCCAACGTGCAAAGCCCCCGTGCACCCACAAACGTAGGGGCCCACAATTGTCAACATTCACAGGTGCAATCTGTGCATCCCGAGGAGTAAGGGCAAAAAAATAGGGAATGCTCACAACAGCAAACCACAAGAGGCAAGAACCAAGAAAAAGACAAAGAAGTCAAAAGCAACAGCACTAACCAACAACAAGCAATGTATGGAAGAAAAAGAATGGACCAAAATAAACCAGCATAAAGATCCTCCAAAACAAATGATAGTCCACGAAAGACAATGTTACCAAACTCCACGACGGGCAAGGGGGAGCAGGAACAGAAATGACAAACAAGAAGAATAAAAAACTCCATCCAGAGACAGGTAAGACATGATGACTGCTTTTTGAAGGAGACAGAAAAAACGGAGATTTGTGGGTACAGGAAAACCTTTAAAGGCACACCTGGAGGGGGAGGAGTTTCCATTTTGTTTCTTCTAAGTAGACAGCCAGGTGCCTGTCTCCAGGGTGTGGATACATAACATAAGGTTTGGGAGATGGAAGTGATGAGGAGGTGATACTGTATCCAAAGCCATTACTGCTTTATTTAAAGGTGGTCCAGTGAAGAAGGGCAGTAACTTGCAATAATAATCAGCAATAATTACCACCTCTCCTAAGAAGACTTTCAGATATCTTAACTGCCCTTAAAGATTGCAGCTGTTTACTTTGTGGTTTCACAATTAATTGTCAGTAATAGCTAATGCAGCTGAGCTACAAAACATGTCAGGTGACCCCATGACTGGACATAGTTAAACCTATACTGGGGTCCAATTGGGCCCCAAGTGGTAAATATAACACAATTTAAGAATAAATGTGTATCACTGGAGTACAAAGGCTTTAAGTATTGAAAAATACCTTATCTATGGGATACAGACCTGGTCAGGCGCTGGGTATGTCAAGTGTAGACCGTATGCCTTCTGCTGACGTCACTTCCTCTGTGGGAGACAGCAACAACCAGGTAGATGACTCACACACCCTTACCAACACATAACTAGTACCGCCCAGAACTTTACATTTGTTGTCAGCCGCACAAGTATCCCGAATAACAGGGCTTGAAGTGGGCCGGGTCTCTCTGGGTCTCAGACCCAGAAGTAATTAAAAATGGACGTTGAAACGGGTTCATCTCAAGCTCTAATTTCCTGTCCTTAGATGGCAAAAAAACTGATCCATTTATGAACAACAAATGTAAAAAGTGATAATCCATGTCAGTGATTTACTCCCTGCTTATATTTCACGTTTTATTTAATCTTGCATTTGCTAAGAGTATTACCTATTTCCAGGATGATGTGTTTGAGTACGTGTCCGTGGAGCATATCACTCTAGTATAGTGCATACTTTGAGCTGAGTCACCTCCAGGTGTTTATAAGGGTCACGATTGCGAGCACTGGAGTTGAGGCTGAGGGCAGTGTACGTTTCTCACAGTATCTCTTAATGGGTCATAAAGAGGTTCAGAATACATGGTCATCCAATCCAATTTGATGCAAACAATATTACATAAAAGATTCTGCTGAAAAGGCAATGAGGGATATGATTGGTGTTTAGACAGAATATCAGAACCAGAAATATTGTGAGGACAAAATATTGTGTCAAGAATATCAAGGACAAAAATATCACGAAGGTCATTTTCTATGGATAAGTAAAGTTTTACTATCTATAACTCCACATATGTACTTTGACAACATATATATATCTTCGAAGTATGTGGCAGTGGACTTAAGAATAGTAAATCTATAAGGATCTATTTCCAATTACCTTCTCGATATTTTGGTCCTCGATATTTTTAACACAATATTTTGTCCACACAATATATCTGTTTCCGATATTCTGTAAGTGAGCTATACGTTTCTAGTACATTTCGATAAATGTATGAGCAAGGGACTATAGTTAAAATCAATTTCACTCCAACGACCTTTGACACCCAAAGACATTGCAAGAAGTGACATTACACACCTTTTGAACATTATGTCATCGTAGGAAGTTACATTACATAATCTTTTACTCCACAAATCGTTCAGTGGTGTGTGAATTTGTTTATAAGCCATCTTTAACGAAGACCCATGACTGAAGCACAATCAGTGACTAATAAACAGCAGAATCAACTAGCCTCAGTAAATGCAAAGGCGTGCTTATGGGCTACCATACAGAGTTAGAATGTCCCTCTCCAAACTACCCCTAGAAGTTAAGACTCACTTTTCTACATTTTAGGATTGTGCAGACAGAAAAAATCACTGTAATGCTGTACAATGACCACAGGTTTTTATTTTTTTTGACGATGCAAAGTTTCTAAAAACGAATATAACTTTGACTGATGGCGAGGTTTCTTACAACAAACTTTCTGCATGAACATTTTCTTTCAAAAGATGGTTTTGATGCATAATTCTCTCAAAAGGAAGGATTATGCAGAGTTTTTTTCCCGGGAACATTATATTTAGCAGAATAATTCACCTGCTTTTCTTTAAACTCCACAAAACTCTTCTCGAAATTGGTGGAATTTAAATATTATAATTTTGCACACCTGTCTTTTATTTGTGATACCTTTCTGTTGCCATAGATGTGTTCTAATTGAAATAGCTTCTTGGTGCTCAACTTCCCAGAACCTTGCATTACATGAAGACTCACATCAGATTGTGTCGAAAGCTTCCGAGATTTGGAACTAGAGGCCTAGAAAACTAGGCAAGTCCTTACCTCAGGGGCAAAAGAGCTCTAAATTGTAAACGGGGCTCTATCCTTTATGGTATTTATTTGTAGCTATTTCTGCCTGTATTTATCCATAATTATATATCTTATATCCATATACATGTTTATCCAAAGATTGTTTGGGTTTTCTGAAAAACATAAGCTGCAAATGGAATATTTCTGCATTTATTTAATGGACGAATGTACCCTCATACTTGAATGCCCCATCAGTTAAAGGCTATATGTGCCCATATACGACACATTAATGCACTCATATGAGAACATGAGGTTTTGTAGAACACACACATTTGCACCTCTGCAGGTGTTTATGCTTCATTAGAAAACTTTTTATCCCTCTTTTTTTTACCTCCCTTACCTGTCAATCTGCACAGTTATTGGCCTGGCAGCATTGAGAATCATACCCCCCAAAAAAAACACATTTTCAGTTTTTATCCTTATTTGAAAATAGATACAGAAAATAAATAAATGTATGTCTGGAAGCCTTAATTATAAGTCTCTCAATAGGAAAATGATAACAGTCCTGCGTTACCTGTCTGTCAGACAAGCGAAGAAGCTTATATATTGTTAATGGAATTATTACATATTGTTCTGGAAGTAAACTATTGCTGTGCTATGAATGGAGTTGTGCAGAAGAGTCATCACTTTGAACTAATTTCTCGCCTTGAGGTTCCTGGCCGGATGGAGATTAATGTATGTAGTTGTGCTGCATATTCTGCGGGGGTGTGTATGACAAAGAGCCCTATTTAGCGTTTGGCAGATGGGATAATCTGTCCCAAATGTGACAGATAGTCCATCTGCCATATTATAAGTGCATTATAGCCTATGGCACTTGTATTACAGGCAAAAGATTTCCTCCACGTTTTAACGGAGTCTCCCATACGCCAAAGTCTATTAGGCCCAAAGTCTGCAGAGGTAAATAAGCTGTGTATCTGCATCAATCAATCAATCGATCAGAGTTTATAGAGCGCAGCTACTCACCCGTTAGGGTCTCAAGGCGCTGGGGGAGCTGGGGTGTAGCGAGTACCGAAGGTGGATTAAAAAAGCCATGTCTTCAGTTCCGTCGTGAAGCTGGGAAGGGAGGTGGTTTGTCTGATGTGGATATGTAGGGCGTTCTAGGCGGTGGATGCGAGGTAGAAGGAACGTCCTCCTGTTCTGTTTTTCCAGATGCGGGATACTTCTGCGAGCGAGAGCTGGGCTGAGCATAGTGTCCTGTGGGGTACGTGGAAGTTGAGTCGCTGGTTAAGGTAGGCTGGTCCAGTGTTGTGGCGGGCTTTGTGTGCGTAGGTGAGGATTGCATAACACAAGAATGTGTGTGAAGTTGCTAAGTCCCTGCACGCACAAATATTTTATTTTTTATTTTGGGATCTTTTAAAAGTTTCTTAAAACTCAGTACAATGGAGAGTTTTGCTGCAGCTTAGTATCAGTGACGTAACAAAACTGGAGGGGGCCCCCCTGCAAATAACATGGAGGGGCACCCTCCGGACTCTCTCATGCCAGGTGCTGTACTGAGGAGGCTCCCTGGAGTTTGCCCCCACCCCGCAGCAGGGAGGTTGCCGGGGGCTTTTTTACTCCCATGCTCAGCAGCTGTCTCCCGCACTAATAGGACTTTACCTCTTCACTGCCATACCCGTCTGCCCCCACATCAGCTCCTCCCATGTTCTGCCACCCACTGTCAGCCTCCTCTGTAATCAGGAGAAGAATTCTTTACAGTTTCCTGCTGGAGGATGGCTTTTACATGTGACATCTTGGAGCAGAAAATGGTCACTGGGAGAAGAGAGAGTAGGTTTGTTACGATTTCTACCATATTCTGGTGAAATTGAAGATATTGACTAGATTACATGAAGGCTGTAATTCCCTGTTTTTGCCCCATTAGGTGAGTGTAATATTAAATTTGGCCACCTCTGGCCAAACGTCCTATACCCCTATACGACCACGCCCCTTTTATACTCTCCTGTGTCTGGAAGCAGATCACATGACCTCAAAAGGAGCTCGGAAAATCCAAATGATGATCTCTGTCTTTGAACTTTAGGCTTCTCCCTAATCTCTCCCTCTGACCCTGGCAGAATTATTTATCCCTCACTTCTCTCCCATGCAAGCAGTATGAAAAGGCCTCAAGGAACTTGGGCAGTCTTATATGTCATAATAAGAAAGTAAATAAGCCATCAAGTGCTGAAAAAAAAATCAACAATATTTGTACAACAGAGTAACACAGAGGCGTGACTCTGGCATGCTCAAATGCAAGAAATACAACCAAATGTTTGAAAGCAAGAAATGCAAAAAACGGGGAAACCATGAATCAAGCCCTCATGCAACTGGAAATGGAGCTTGGAACCCACCTTTCCCAGAAATTCTTCAGCAAACATTTATAAGGGCCATCACAACTCCCAAACCCATTGGCCAGTGAACAAGTTTCCCCCCAATTGTGTTTCCCTTCCCTGACTACATAGTTCCTATGTCCTCCTATACTCTTCACAAAGGTCTTCAGTGCTCCCCCACCTCAGATTGCACTATTTAGACACCACCTGGTATAGGCAGGCCGACAAATCGAGGGAGTGTTGCAACTGTGGCATTTCATCCCCCACGACCCGCAGCACCATGGATGCTTCCTCGGTTTCCAGACCTCAGAAAACGCTGCAAGAAGTCCCCAGCTGTAGGCTGTGGGTCCCACTCACCTGAGGCGGTCTTCCCTCATGCTCCTGGATGCTGTGCCTTGCTCCTCCAGCCTTAAAATGGCAATATCCTACCCGAGGGGTTGCACTTACCACTTAAAGCTAATCCGTAGCTAGTCCAGTTCAAGGTTTTCATTCTCTTTCCTGTTCCTTTTCCATCATGGCTTTTTTCCCTTGATTCCTTCCAGATTTTCTCATTCCATTAGGTTTCTTGTCATGTGATGTTTGATGTCATTTCCTTTTCCTGCACAAGGGATTCTGTCTGGTTGGAGGCTATGTTGCAGCATAGCCTTGTTCCTTCTTTTCTTACTCCCTCCACTTCTTGATCCAGGCTCTCAGCTCCTGAAGGTTTCCACTGTTGGACTCCTGATTCCTGTTTTTCTTCAATATGTTGATGTCTTCATCCAGCAATGAGTTTTTCTTTTACATCTTTGGCTCTTTCCTCCTGAAAAGATGGCAGCTTCTTGAGGGCACCTGCTCACCACATATTCCTGTGTGTGGTAAAATTGTGGGTTCAGAAATTGGTCACTCTCAGGCACAAAAGACCTAGATCTGGGTTGCTGGTAGGTCTCCTTCCAGAGCAGAAAGGAAGTGTGCAGAAGCAGGGACAAGTCTTCTGCTTTTGCCTACGAGTACTTACTCAGCCGAGGCAAAAAGCTGAGCTGTTTTATTATCTGTCAGGACACCCTAGTGGCTGGAAAACAGTAATGTCACGGCAGAGATTTTAGGTATGGTTTGGAGGAGGTAGAGTGCGGGGGGAGACCAGGACTGAGGCATTGGGGTTGCTGACAATCTGGGTGCCATGTAATAGCCATCCAATGGCAACAGGCAACGGTACAATCGAGGGAGGCAAGAACGTGGTGCTCACAAGTCAGTTCTATCTCAGAATATTGTATTCAAATATATCACTTGTCGTAAATATTGTGCCCTAAACATTTTTTGCAAAATTATCTTCCCATTAGGTGTAGATATTTTCCAGTGGATTTATAATTTTGCAGGCGATATTTAGGGAACAATGGGCCAGATGTAGCAAGCAGTTTTGCCCATTCTGTGTCTATGGGAAAATGTGTTTGTACATATGGCCCAATATTTATATCAGAAGATATTCTAACAAGATGCCTTTAAATTCTGTATTTATCTTGTCACATCTCTTGCACTTCAATGACAGAAGTCAAATTCCAGTGTATGTCCCCTGACAAATGGCTGCTTGTATGTTTTTAAAAGTGGAGATTGGTGTTTACAAAGTCCTCTCACACTGCAGTCAGAGAAAGAAAGGTAAGGTGAATTATGTGACAATCTTGCTGGGGTACAGGGAGTGTGAAAGGAAAGGCAGTAAATGTCATGCTTTGCAAAACACAACATGTAAATACCTGTAAGTGAACTGTACAGATTCAGCAGTTTAAAAATGAAGCACATTTTTTCTAATTCAGAATTGTGACGGAAACAAAGTTTTTAATAGAATTAGGACAAATCAAGAAGCTTTACTTGTTGATGCACAAATGAAAGATATTCACTGAAACCCGATTTGCTCATGTTATCGTTTGGGAACTAAGGGCCATATGTACGAACACATTTTCCCATAGACACAGAATGGCCAAAATTGCTTGCTACATCTGTCCCTAAATGTATGCCAGCTTGACATATTTGAGTCAGAAAGGACAAATGTTTACTGTGGCACCAAAAGATGTTTCTTGTTTTTCAGATTTGGGAAAACCTTTTGTGTGAAGGTGGAAAGTGTGCATTGTTAAAAGCTTGGTAAAAATCCAGATTCCCAGGTGAAAGCCCAATAGCACAGAACTCTGAGAACTTTGAAGATTTTTCATAGCTTTTGTCAGGAATACGCAAAGGCTGCAGGAGAAAACTTCACACTTACACCACTGGCTCATAACAAAAAATAATTCTTGTTGATACTTTCATGTGCATAACTGTTTTTTATCGATTAAATAATAGTCCTCTCCACCTGCACATGGCAGAGAGTTTAAGAAATAGCTTTCAGTCAATCACTTTTACAGTATTCATTTTTTACATGATTTTTTCTCAGTCTGAAAATTTTAAATGAGGTTTCTCTGGTCTTTTTATAAAAAGATTGATGCCTCCCAATATTCAGCTATTAAAAACGCAAGCAAAGTCAGAGGAAATATTCTGTTAGAGAGATATTAGTGTTCTATAGTACATGGTCTTTCTGTGCAACAAGCGCTTAAGGACTCGAGGCACGTTTCTATAATTTGTATTTTTAATTTTTAATTATGGAAACAAGACGCTGTTGTTGTCTTTTGTAACCCAGTAATAAATCGTGACATGCAGCTGTTCCACAGAGCCGAGCTGTTCTTTCGGCTCATGTTATCAAGCAGCCTTGAGGAAGATTCAAGCAGACTTGACTGTCAGGTGTCCAACATCCCTGGCACTTGACAGAAGAGATGAACTGAGTTCCTGCAGCCACTGACAGCTCGCCGTGTCAGCTGTAATTCACTGTATTTCCGTTCATTCGTTTCAGTGCGCTCCAGTTTCCCATCACCGGCAGACATCATGAAATCATCTACATGGCAAGTATCCAGGCTCAGAACAACTTTTTTTTTTTTTCTTTTCTTTGACTAGTTTTTGTTTACCTTTTTTTACTTTTCTTTGACTAGTTTTTGTTTACCTTTGCTGCGATTTGGGCCCTGTGCAGCACAAACAGAATCTTATGTGTGTGTGTCTAGGGAAACAGCGTGACACGTTTACCCGGAAATTGTAATGAACTGAGAAGATCCCATGAGCATGCAAGTCTTTTTTAGGGTTGAGGCTGCGTCGCATGCGCTCGCGCATTCGTATCGCAGCGAGACGCTTTAGTTATTAGAAAAGGGCTCGGAGCCCTGTCGACATCACGTCAGTGTTAACCATTGGTTTGTGGACTTGACTATTAAAATCTGCTTGCTTTCATTAGTCGAAGGCATGCATACGTCATGCCTTTTCCGGTGGCTAGCCCTCCTCGAGCGCATCGACCAAGTACAGAAAACTTGCGAGGCTCGCTGTTTTCTGTCCGGCTCGTGGACTACTTTTTCTCTATTTTCCTAGCGCGATCTCGCTTGGCAGAAGTCGAGCACTTTACACAGTTAATTGCACTTTTTCGGGTTACGTACATAAATACACTTTTGCCGATAGGTGAAAAGTCGGGTTAGGAGTTTACAACGCTATCAGCTCTAACATGAGCAAACGCGAGACCCGTTGCATTGCAAATGCTTGTTTATGTCTGGCACAGCCAGGACATTATTTTTAGGGGTGTGCAAAACATTTTGCTCCACCAGCGGCAAATGTGAACTTTTGCTGGGTGGAGTTCCGGCAAAACTCTGCCAACCACTGTACGGCAGAGTTTTATCGTGCGCGCAGCTCACTAATGTTAAGTTGGCGAGCGAGAATTTGCATCATCTAGTGTGATTTTTGGGCATTAGCATGTCTCCAGTGAGATTTCTCAACACAGGAGGCTGTGGCAGGTTTCCACCGTTTGAGAAACCTGCCGTTCGAGTAGAAAATATACTGGAGCAGCAAAAAGATTACCGCCAGTGCCCTCATGTGAGCCGCGTGCTGCCAATCATGCTAATTTTACAGCACAGAACACGCTCCCAGTGCTAAAAATCAGTGTGACCAGTGTGACATGCCCACATTCTGCCCGGTCACGGAACTCCGTGGAATCTCGTGGAGTTTTTATGTAACTCCACAGAATTCCGTGGATTGAAACGCCACAAGTTCCACCCGGGTGAATACACAAAGTGAGTTGTGGGTCAGCCCCCTTTACGTAGCAACTTATTTACTCCTTCAGCCATTAGTAATTTAAAACGTCATTTACATTTTGGGCTGGCAGCAGCATTTTTACATATTGTGCATTTAAATTTTGTGTTGATGATCCCCAAACGAAGACATCTATCACTTGCAATGCAGCTATTTAGCCAGCCTTGAGTAGCTGCTGTCTGTGCTTGCCGAGTGGGTTCGCAGAGCGGGATAAGGAGGGTGGGAGGTGCCCCAGATGACCACTACACAGCCAGATCAGCGGAAACTGGGTACCAGCAGCTGAAGCATGTCTCCTCACAGCTCTTGGAGACCATGCCAGGTCTCGGCCACCAACAGCTCGAGCATGTTCCTCAGAGCTGGCCCAGGCTTGCTCGTAGACCTGCGGCTCCCTCCGCAGCAGCAGGTAGTGCATACGGGGACCCGATACGAGACCTCAGGAAGGGCTGGAGGGGGGAATCGGGATCCCTAACCTTATGCTGGTGCTTGAAGGCAACTCCTAAACTGTCTTGACTACTCGGTGTTGCATACTCAATGCTGAGCCATGTTCCTCTCCAAGCTGCCCATTAGATCCTTCTGGCCTCTGGTCGGTGACTGGAGAACTGGAAAAATGTACTTTTTAAAGACTTGTGGAGTGATTTAGAGTTTGACAGATGCAGGACACCTACCAAGAAATGGCGGAGGTCCCGCCTGCTCTATTTAAAGTGCAGGCTCGGGGTGAAAACCTGTCCTGGTGCTGTCTCCCTACATCCATGTACACACCCTAACTAGAGTGGACAGGATATCCACAGTTTTTGGCAGATGTCCCACATGGAACAGGGTTGAATCGGTCTGTTGCATACCTTCTTAGGTTGTGGTGCTCTGTCTTTACAGAGAGGGAGTTGGCTTTCCGCTTTGTGGCTAATGCAGCACACGGTTGCTTGGACATGGCCCCCATTGGCTGCGGGAGTGGATCTCCATTTGGATCCAGTTGGTAACTTTTTCCTTCCATGTCTACAAAAGCACGAGGCTGAAGTTATTCCTTCAATCACATTATTTCCGTCCTGCCTAGGGACCAGGAGTCTTCAAGAGTGTCCAAGAGGCACCCACCTCGATTAAGAAAACAACAAAGATTTTATGGGCATGGTACACAGAACATGCTAGTCCGAGGCTCTGTGTCCTCTACACGCTTGAAGTCACTGCAAGCATCAGGCACATTTCACAACACATAGTTTAGTTGAGTTTGAAGGGCAGAGTATATTATAGTAATTTCCTTCTCGATATTTTTGTCCACCATATTTTTGACACAACATTCTGTCCAGATGACATGATATTTGTGTTTCTGATATTTTGTCAGTGGTCCTAATCAATAAATTGGCCAATTGCTGCCCGGCTTCAGGTTTGCGGTGATTGCTCCATGTTCTGAAGACCTGCGGCAGCTCAAGGCAGGGAGCTGTGGAGCTCTGAGAGGCAGTGTGTACCCTAGCATGTACGGGCCTATGTACTCTCTCGCTTTTCTCTGACTGCTTTCTTTATTTCTCTACGATGACCCACATACTGCCCAACCTCCGTTGCCCCCCCCCCCACTGGCCTGCCTCCCCACCAAGGGGTCACCCAGCCCCACCAAGTTTGCCAGTTGCATGCGTGACTTGCTGCTACAGTTCAGGTATGTACATTCTATGACTTGCAATCTTGTTTATCCCATTATAAAACCAGGACTACAAGTCCCAGAATGCAAAGCAAACACCTAAACTGATGCTAGTCAGCTGCATAATAACAGGTTTGTTTTAAGACTGGACTGACAAGGTCTTTGTATCTGAATACGTGAACATGATTGAGTAGACAACACCTTTTTTCCTGTAATGGCATCTCTGTCTGGTTTCCAAAGACATTGGGCCAAAGGTGCCTTTGGACAGGTCACCTTGCAGTGCTGCCTTTGGTAGCAGCTGCACAGAGACCTAGACAATCCTTTGTGCACTGAAAGATGTATCAATGTAGAACAGCATATAGAAACTGTGGGCAAGGATGTCCAGAAATCCTGCCTTGCCTCATCAATAATCATGCGGCATGTCTTAACAATATTTATGAGACGTTCTGCAAATACTTTTGACCTGCTGCGAATGCTGCACTTTAGGCCTGCAAGGAACAGCATACCCTTGACTTTTATTTGCATTTGCAGAGTCCTGGCATTGTGAGCCAATTCTCTTGAGGCACATGGGTTGCATTGGTAAACCAATAAATGCACCCTCAAAAAAGACGTGTGAGGGAGGATGCTGAGGTCCATAGACCTCGGCCTCCTGGCCACAGGTCCATAGCTGTCATCCACACAATGCAAACTGGCCATCATGGAAAGTTTCCATTGTATACGCAGGTCCTGACTGACTAGGCAGTTGGTAGCATCTGAATGCTTTGCAACCACCAGAGACGAAGGATGCGTGTTACCCAGGTGCGTGTTACCCAGATTAAAAATTCTGACTGCTGGGGCATCCAAGTGTATCAAATGAGAACTCTCAGTGTGAGGGAGGTTAAGTGTGAGAGAAGGGTAAGTAATTGATGTTTGCAAGGGGAAGGATGACTTAAAAGAGGGATGCGGGCCTGTGTTAATTAAAGGAGCATTTCATTGAGTGGTGAGGGCGTGAATGGGTGCGAGAGAAAATGGGGCGGCAAGAGGAACGTGTGGGATGAAGGTGGGGCATTCAGAGAGATATGAGAGTAGATGGTGGAACTAGAAGATATCTGAAAGATGTGGGAAAGAAGCGTATGACACAATAGTGAGATGACCAGTGGAAGAGTAGTGTGTGGTGAGCGTGAAGAAGTGATATGGTTAGAGGAAGCAGGGCATCAGAGGATGGACATAGCTTGCGGGGGCGGCTCCTCCGTTAAGGTGGAGGAGCGTCACTCCACTGCAGGGCATTAGAGGATGGAACTCCGCTAAGGCAGAGGAGCGTCACTCCACTGCAGGGCATTAGAGGATGGAACTCCGCTAAGGCAGAGGAGCGTCACTCCACTGCAGGGCATTAGAGGATGGAACTCCGCTAAGGCAGAGGAGCGTCACTCCACTGCAGGGCATTAGAGGATGGAACTCCGCTAAGGCGGAGGAGCGTCACTCCACTGCAGGGCATTAGAGGATGGAACTCCTTTAAGGCAGAGGAGCTTCACCCCACTGCAGGGCATTAGAGGATGGACATAGCTTGCAGGGGCGGCTCCAGCACTAAGGCGGAGGGGCGTCACCCCACTGCTTTCAGATGAAGGGGAAGGAAAAATAAAACGATAATAACGAAGCGTTATTTTATTTTTCAGCTGAGCCGGGGCGGGACTGGAAGGGGGCTGGAGGGAGGAGTGGTTCGTGCACCATAAGTGCTCGTGTCTGTTTGTCTGGCTGTGTTGGGCTGGCCCCACAGACATGCGCACTTTGCATCTCTTCTCCCAACTGTATTGCACAGCCAGAACAAGAAAGTGCACAGGGTGCCGCTCCCTCTGTGAGTGCTGAACTAGGCCACTCTCACCAATCATGGCGCTGCTGTCATGCTGGGGGCAACGGTGCCGAGATTGGCTGAGGGGAGTCTGTGTGCGAGGAGGGACCGAGGAGATTAACCCGTCTCTGTAGGAAACAAGTTTTTTTTTGTTTGTTTTTTTAGCTATCCGCCCCACCGCCCCGGTTCAGTGGCAGCCACTACTGATAGCTTGGTGTGTGCATGAAAGATGTGAGTGAGGATGGTATGTGAGATAGATAAAGGGATGTGAATTTGTGAGAAGAGAAATTATGGGACTCTGCGTTTAAGAAAAGGAAGGGGGTAACTGATGGAAAGGGGGTGAAGGATGAAAAAAAAGCAGAAAGGGGTGCCATGTTTCCTTTATGAGCTGCACATGCAGCACCATTGCTAGAGTGCGTTGTACAGAATAAATTACCTTGAAACGGGTATGTGAAAGATACAGTGGGTAAAACTTTAAAAAAACAAGAAGGGTGTGAAGGAGGGACAGAAGAGAAGAAGAGAAAAAGCATGTGTGAATAAAGTGCTGATGGGAACGAAGAGGGTCTTGAGGGCAAGAAAAAAGGGGAAAGAAGAAAAATGGAGGTGAAACAAGAGAAAACGAGAAGATACTGAGATAAGATAGGAATGTAAACCAAAGAGCTGCACATAAAATAAAGGGAGGGAAAGAGAATGTGAACGAGGAAAAATGTTAAGAAAGGAAAGAATTTATAGAGGCAGAGGATGGCTAAAGAGGGTGAGAGAGGTAAAAATATCTAATAGAGAAAGAGAGAATATAGTAGGCCTGGTCAAAATTTTAATTATGCAAGACTCATCGAAGTAAGGGACATATGTACGAACACATTTCCCATAGACACAGAATGGGTAAAACCCTTTGCTACATCTGTCCCTAATTTCGGTAAATTTGCATTACTCTTTTGATACAAAATTACTGAAAATTATGTGATTACACCCATTCATGTAATTATGACTAATTTAACACAAGAATCCTACCACAGCAGCACAGGAACAACAAATTTAGCGATCAGCTGCCGGGTGCTATCGTTTGTGTTCTGTTTCATTTAGTACTATTTTCTTAGTGCAAAACGCATCCTTGGGTCCATTTTGGAAAAAACGCTAAATGCTGGGTTACACGTTGCATGTAATTCCACTTAATCTCTTGTAATTTCGTGTAGTTAGACTACTGCAGATTACATGAATTATGCCCAACTCTAGAATATAGAGACAGAAGGAGCAATGCTGGGGGGAAAACATGAAAACATCACAGATGGGTATTGTTTGTGGCATTTTTTCTATAAACAGACCATACTGGGCACATTTATAAACCTCCATTCCCTTTCACACCACAAGTAGAGAAGGTCTCAGTATTGGTATAGCAAAGGCCCCACCTTTGACAAGTGTGCATGTGGATGGCAGCTGTTGCATCTACAGGAATTCATTGCAGCAAGACTTCCGGATACGACACCACGAGTGACAGCAGTGACAGCAAGTCTCCGAGTGACAGTAGCAGGACTTTCAGGATGCTGACATGGAATAGCACGTAAACCAAAATGGTGGCAGAGCTTGCATGTTCACTCAGTCATCCACCTACACATTTCCCTCAGTGAGTTAAACACCCTCCCCAGAGATCAGTCTGTAACCTGCATGACCCTCATGCCTTCACTGTGCATGTCCTGTGTGCAATGAAAGCTTGTACAGGCCTGCATGATGGAATCTGTCTTGGGGAATGAAAGATTGTGCTCTCTGAGGTGGAAGCCTCTTTGTTCCTACCATGCTGTGCCTCTTCTGTGAGAAAGCAAAGCTTGCACTGCCTGATGTGTGTGTGTCCTGTGATGGAGAGAGATTGTGCTACTGCACCAGCTATAGGTGTACCTGCCTATTGTTGAACAGAAGCCTACATTTGATAATGACAAATAGGAAATTGACCGCTCAGACCAATCCTGACTCTGCTCTCATGCTCGGTATAGCATGAGAGCAGCCCCAGGATTGCATGGGGGAGCCTGTGCTGGTGTCCCATGTACTGCCGAGACACCATCAGGAGAGAAGAGGAGTGAGGTGGCAGGCAGCGTTGGGACAGGTACGTTTTTATTTTTAAAATTTTATTCTTTCCACCGTCCCCCTTTGAGATTTGTGGTGGCCACCACAAATACGACAGCTATACCTGGCTCATTCATGTGTAATAAGGTTACCCTCCCTTGCTCAAATACTCCGTACCTTTCATCGCCATGATGGTTCCAGCTCTCCCCCTGTAATGACGCATGTCACGTGTGCCCTCACAGAGAGGGAGGGCTGAATTATGGAAGCGGCACGCCACATCAGAAAGTGAAGGATTGTGTGAAGGAGCCCAGGTACAAGTTAAGGCTTTTGAAATACTTGAGTTGAGCAGCAGATGTGTTCCGTTAAGGGCAAAGGAGAGAGGGGGAGGGTGTAAAAAGGGGAAACTCACGCAGAGAGGGGGTTCACACTGAGGACAGAGAAGCCTGCGGGGGTCGGATGAGGAATGGTGATGAAATTGATAACCACCCAGTGAGAGCAGCAGGTTTCACATGTTACAGAAGTAGACAGAACTTCAGGTGATATGGCATGAAAATAACAAGCATTTAACCATGCAATAGTTTAGCTTTTACAGTCTTTACCTTTAGAGAGTAGAGTATAGGTTTTAACACAGTCTTACATTCAGGGACAATTGAAGGCTTTTTGGGGCCCTGAGCCCAATGAATTTTGGGAGCCCCTGTTGGGAACAGCTTTGAATTTATGATCCAGTTTCACCTGTTTCACGCCCTCTTTGGCCAGGTCGCTGACGATGCCCAGGCACACTTGTCCAACTTCTAAATGTGTTTACATCTAATATTCGGAGATAGTGACCTGGTTTTAATATTGTAACACAGAAGCAGCTGACATCACTACAAATAATCTCTGTGACACCCCCCATTTCGCATCTGTGGGGACCCCTATTGATCTAAAGGAAACATTAAATGGATGTTGCATGAAACATGAACGCAACATTTCTCTGCAAAATGTCTGTAATAGATTCTCAAACCTCACTCACATTAAAAATAAATTAAGGAAGGGCGGTATTTAAAACGATCTGTTTAAGACTTATTCAAGGCCTTTAATGCAAGACTCTATGCAGAGCAGAGCTGACTCTATCAGGGCCCCCCGGAAAGACTGGGGCCCTGGGCCAGAGCCCCCTTTGCCCCTGCTTAAAATGTAGCTGCTTACATTAAAGTAGAACTTCATATGCTGATTCCCAGGTAATCAGTCTTGAAGAAAAAGTTGAGTTCGCTGCTTCGAGATCTAAGCGGGTGAGGTCCCTGTTGCCTACAGATTTCTGCCATCCCACTGACCTACTTAACTGATTGGCCTGGTTCACAAAGGCAGCAGGGCATGGAAATTCAGCTAACACACAGAAATAGCGTTTTCTATTAAGTGTAAATCCACCTTTGGAATCTACAAAACTGGTTTTACATTTGCAAAAAGCTTTATTCACACATATATGTTTGTGTGAGTAAATCTACTTCTAGGTGGGTGGGCGCAGGTGGTGCAGTGCTACAATGCCCCGAATGTTTGAGTACACCCACAAATGTACGTGTTTGTTCACTCACGAGCTTTCCTCCAATCTATTCCACTAACCAAAGACAAACGATCCCCACTGTCAATGATTGCTTTAATGCACGATGTGAGTGAAGGAGTGAACCCTCATAAAATACGCCAGCGGAGTTTTCTTTTGATTTTATGAGTGAAACACTAGTTCTTAAAATGGACCAGATGACTTTGTAAAAATATAAAACAAAGAAGATGAGAGGCTTAATGTAATGCATAACATCTTGGACCAATTCTGGTGCTGTAGCCAAAAGCACTCTGGATGCTGTGGGTTTGAGCCCATGATAGCAGCATTCAGAGCAAAACTATGAGCCCCAACTTGCAACATGGTGTTGGCTGAAAAGCCGGCAATGGAGGTGGTACTGTGTGCAGGGACGCTGGACTTGTGCAGCCGTGGAGCGCCAAATTATGCAACATGATTGACAAAATAATCAAGGGCACACCTCGGGGGTTTGTTTGGGGTGTTATACCCCCCCTCAGAAATGTATTTTCTGGTAAATAGTTGGGTACAGGTGCTATCAGTTGGAGATGGAGAGGTCTCTGCTGGATTTCACCAGGACCATTTGCACAGACACAGACAAGAACACACACACTCTCCCCCTCTCTGGTTTGAAAGTCTTCAAAAAGGTTATTTGACACAATATAGTGTATTCTTTCAATTTGTGCCCCTACCAATCTGCATTTCCCCCCTTCCCACTGCCCCGTTAGCCCATCTCATATGCCTGCTTGTTGTATAATGTATTTTAACATAAGATGCCAGCCTGATTATTGGAAAACTTGAAACTTACACCCCCCAAATCTTACTGACCAAGGTGCACCCCTGAAAAAATGCAGCTAGGAAAGGGACATTTTTAGGGAAAATGCAGCAAAACCCGTAGCAGTAATATTTTTTTATTTGGACATTCTAGCAACAATTACAGGTGCCTGGGTAAAGCTGCAACACGTTAGCACTAATTTAACCCTCAGCAATCAGAGACTGGAGGGTTAAACTTTGCATCCTCTGCTTAAAATTATGTATTTTGTTTTATACATTTTGATCCATTTGAGCTACAAACAAAATATCCTTTGTGATGACATCTTCAAAGCAAGTAGCAGGTGCATCATATTGCAAATGTTGAAAATCCAGGATTACACAGACAATGCTACATTTCCAGAAACACATTATTCCAGTGGCCCTAATTATATGTCATAGTGCCAATTGTCAGACTTCTGAAATGCAAAAAAGAGTTTCTTCCTGGCTTTCTGCATTTTTTCTTGCAGGCAAGTAATGGTTAAAAAGCCCAGTAAGTGAGAGGGCCAAGCCAGCCTCGCCAATGTAGATGCCAGCATCTCACTGCAACCGGGCCAACGTCAATACTTCTTGGATAAACACATTGTCATTTTAAAAAGATATTTACCAGAACAATGGGAGAAGCAACAGCTAAAAGTTCTGGAGAGACAGTGAGAAAAGAAAAACAATGTACTAGCAAACTCCTTCCTGAGCCCATCTTCAGCCTAGAGGTTGATGTGATTCAGTGCTTAATTTGTAAATAAAAAGGTGCCCGTGCCCAAAGCTCACCTCTTAAACACGCGTCTGCTGCAATTAAATAGGCGAGCACAGAATACTGAGGCAGAGTAATCCTGAAGCCATCTCGGGCCTCCTTAATCCATTTACAGCCACTCCCTTCCCTTTCAGCTCACTCTTGCAGCTTTCTGCTTTCTCCCATTGAGACGCTTTTTCGTTTTTCTCTTCCTCTGTCTATCCTATGGTCTTTTGCTTGCAGTAAATGCTTGAGGCAGAAGAATAAGCGCCGGCCCTCATAAATAAGTGCTGGTGCTCAGCACCAGAAACAACAAGCACAAATTAGGCACTGGTGTGATTTAAATGGGGCGCATGAAACGGCCATGCCTTAAATAAGTGCAGGACCAGTGGCATAACTAAAATAGAGGGGACTCCCCTGCAGAGAACAGGGGGACGGCCCCTCTCCGGACTCACTCAGGCCAGGTGCTGTGCTGAGGGACCCAGTAAAGCCCTGGCCCCATCCGCACCACGGGGGCTGCGGGGACCTTTGTTACGCAACGGTGCAGGTCCTGCTGCAGGTGCCACTACGCGAGGGCTGCCAGCGCTAGGCCCAGCGTGCGCTCCCTGATCTATCGTAATGTGCCCCCAGCCGACCCAGGAATCCATTTCCGCAACAAAGAGCTCCGCTTTTCCGCACTTAATAAAAACAGAACTCCAGGGCCTCCAGCTGTGTAACAGGCATGTAAAACCCCCGGTGCGTGACAGCAGAATGTGTAAATGGATTTATCAATAAAGTAATTAAAGTGGAACGCACTGTCTTATTGAACTAGTGCGTGGAAATGGCTGGTGCCGCATGAAACGCAAGGGCGCTAAATCCAAGCTGAATGTCAAAGGCGCCAGCAGATGAGTGACTCCCGACTCGTTTGTACTTGTCACTTTTACGCTGCTTTGCCAGGCATCGGCCTGCAGTGTCAGACAACAGCAGCCCCACACACTCTATTTTAAGGTTTTTGGGGGCCCTGGGCAAGACATATTTTGAGGCCCCTTATTCGGAATGCTTTTGAATGTATTACTCATTTTCAGATAATTCAAGTCCTTGTGATGCCAAACAATGTTGAATTATCCTTACAAGATCACACACACCAGACAAAAGCCCTCTCCAGTTGTAGCAGTGGTGACCTGGTAGATATTTAGTAGACTTCTGCATAATATCAAAACAAGACATAGGCCTAATTACATTTTAAATTGTACTTTTAATTATTTGCAATCACAAATCAATAGCACTGTCAGTCTCACTGCAACAGTGAGTCTGGATGCAGTGCTCCCAGGAGTCGAATCTCTGCCTCAGCTCCTCTCCTCTTTCTGTGGGTACCATTCTGTGGCTGGAGTATGGCCTCTGTCACACCGGAGAATGGAGAACTGGGAGAACTGGGAGGCACAGAAGAGAGAAGAAAAGCAGATGGTAAGCATGGCAAGAGAGAAGACGAGCAGGACGCTAGTGATGAGGTGCACTAGGTGAAGCAGGGTGAGATGTAAGGTTAAAAAAAAGATAAACCTGTGATAAATAAGGATGTGGACAGAGGAAGAGGTGGGTACAGGGAGGCAGGCAGAGGAAAGGCTTTGGACTGAAGGAGAGCTAGATAGAGGTAGAGATTGGCAAAATGGTGGGTGAGAGCGAGAGAGCGAGAGAGGGCGAGAGCGGAGAGGATAGTAGACGGCGTTGGAGGGAGGAAGAGGCAGAGGTTTAGAGAACTAGAGAAAGGGAGACAGAACTGTACAGGGATGTAGAGGGTGGGACGCCTCAAGGGGCGAGAGAGAGGTGCGGTGGAAACAGCGAGAGCTGGGAGAGGTAGAGACGAGTATGCAGTGCTTGAAATGGAAAAATTAAAGTGCAGGTACTCTGTCCCAGAGTACCTACTTGTTTCCGAGAAGGGCCGGTACTCTCCAATTAAAAGTATTACGTTTTTCTTGAGATGTGCCGGTACTCTCCCTCTCAAAAAAAAAAAGTGCCGGTCCCCAGTACCGGACAGTACTGGCCCATTTAAAGCACTTCAAGTATGAATTAACAAATAAGTGCTGTAGTGACAAGTATAGTGAGATGTGAGGCAGAGAGTGGTAAGCTAAAAGGAGGGACAAACTACAATTATGGAACGGTAGGTGGGGTAAAGAGTAGTGAGGCAGAGAGAAACACAGGCAGGTGAGAAGGGCGGGGAGCAAGATGAGGTGTAAAGAGAACAGAGGTGCGGTGGACATAGCATGGCGGTACAGGGGGTGAGCTGAAATACAGGTGACCCCGGAGCACCATCTATTAGTACTGAAGATTGCGTAAAAGACTATCCCATGGAGCCACCTACTCGAATCGCGATAGGGTGAAAGAAGACCCCCCATGAGACCATCGAATCGCATTGTGATAGGGTGAAATTCAACCCCCACGGCAGTGACGTAACAGGCCCCTGCAGCTCCTGCGGTGCAGGGGGGACCCCAAGCTCCAGGGGGGCCCCTCAGCACAATGCACTGTGCACAAGAGGCAGGCCCCTGATTGGGTCAGGGAGTAAGGGGCTCTCTCCATGTACTTTGCATGGGGGCCACCTCACCTTTTGTTACTCCACTGCCCCACGGGCCCATCTACTGGTTCTGAGATAGGGTGGAAGATGGCCCGCTGCAGCATCCGGCTTCTGAGTAAAAGATGGCCCTAAATGACCACGTAATCCTCTTTCCGTAGTGCAAAAGACAACACGCAAAATCACCTACTTGTATTGTGATAAGGTAAACAAGCATTTGCAATACAATGGGTCTTGCGTTTTCTCGAGTTAGAGCTATTAGCGTTGTAAATTCCTAACTTGACTTTTTTTGGCCACATAAATTGAAAATGTAAAGTAAAACAGTTACCTAAGCGAGCTGATTCAAAGCGCCACAGCCGCCGTGAACGCAAAGGAGGGACACAAAAAGAAAAAGAAGTTTGTTTGCAGTCAAACGTATCGGCAAACATGCAATTATACATGTAACAGGGTCGGTCCCAAGGCGGTAGCAAAACCTCCCCAAGGATGGACAAACGTAAAGCATTTACTAATGGCATCAAAGGATTTTTGAAAGGCAAGCCCAGGAACAGCTGAAAGTGATGGGCGTGAGTGGGCGTGGTTACCAGCCCAGATACATAACAACACATCGGAAAAGCAGGGTTTGCACGATGCTACGCTCGACCTAAAAACAACCCTACTTGAGCACCTATGTATATTTCTATCTCCTTTCTGATTGTCTTTACAGCTTCTAAATATGGTATGCAGAGGAGCCTGCGGCCTTACCTAAAACCAGGGCCACTGGAATTATGCAATTGTGTGGCTATTTCTGCATAATTATACATTTGCCACATTTGCCACATAATCTATAATCTACTGCATAATCTGCAGATTTTAACAAAGAAAATTGTTTCTAGGTCAAACAGTTCAAAAGTTGCTAAAAATGGAGCAGCACTTCTTGCCGCCCAGTGGAAGGCCCTTTGCAAAGCTGGACTGGTCACCTTTATGTTCCTTATTGCTATGTATGGGTGTTAAAATGGCACTAAAGAGGTACATCCAATGCCCATGTAGTGTTAACAAGTTTAAAAATGATGAAATAAAAAAAGTAACACTATTAGAAAATGTGCCGTTTTACGCCACATAATTTGCCTTTTCTTGCTGTGTAATTTACTCAACACTACTGCATAATTTGGCCCTCTTCTGATGCACAGTTCCAGTGGCCCTGCCTAAAGCTAGCACTTGCTTCCACGTGGGTAAACGCTATAACAACGGTGTTTCGCCTCATGCGTTGCAAGATAGTGGAGAGCATTTTCTTACAGATAAAGGTTTGATATTTTTAGACACAAGCTGCCACCAGGCTCCATGTGCACCATGGTGACAAAAAAACTCAGTTACGATGGAAACCAGCGTAAGCATTGTGCTGAAAATTAAAAGGGGAGACTAATTGATCCATCGTGGGATATGAATTTTAAAAGTGAATTATTTGTCGTTGCTAGGGAGTGTTGTTATGACTCGACGTCTCGGGGCTTCTTGCTGTTTGCCCTGCTAGCTTGCACAAAAAAAGAATCAAAGCGGAGAAAATATATATATTTTTTTTTTTAAACCTCTGCAGTCTGTTGAATAGTTCACAAAGGCAGGAAAAAGTCAGCCAAAAACAAGAGGTTTGTTAGAGGAAAGTATGTCACAAGAGTGCTGCCTGGCACCTCCTTACCCCCTGCACGTGGTCTGGCCCTCAGGGTGCCACCACAGACTGGTCAGAGGTGGTTGACCAGAAATTGAGTTAGCAAGACTGACAGCATTTTCATACAGTCCGTGAGGTGGGTCTGTTTGTAGACTGTGTTCCCTCTCAAGCCACAGCCCAAATCTACGCTCTTCAGAAGCCCCTGCCTCACTCTGTGGTCCCAACCCTACCAAGCGTCACGCATCTCACGTTAGAATAGAGCATATCGGGTCATTTTCCCGCATCACTGCAATGCCCAAGATTGTCATGCAAAAGAACCGTGTCCTGAAGTGCAGTAAAACCTTCTTGTTCCAGTTTCTCACTTTGCTAGGTAAGCTCTGAGCAGTGTTTATCAAAGGCCACAAGGTGGCGCTGGTGTACAACGGGAAGTAAAGGATTCTTAATATATTACGATATATTTCTATGGTTCCCTCGTCTTCATTGCTTGGGATTAAGTGTCACTCATAGTCGTTGAAAAGTCACTCATAATTACACTGAATTTATGAAAGTGTCACACATAGCAATCTGAAACCTTGGCAGCTGTGCAATCCGCCATCTTGGGTTGTACTGTACCATGCACAGCATGGCTCCTCCTTCCAATGATGATCAATTTATTCAGCTCGCGCAGTACTGACCACAGCAGCTTTCCCAATTACACTGAAAAAGTGCCATCTCCAGCTCAAGCGCCACTCTGCGAGCAACCACGCGTTATAGAATGAGGCAGCAGAGGAACACGGGTTGAGGTTCAAACACCACTCTTTGTTTCTCTGTGTTTAGCGGTTAGAGACTGCACCAGCAGCTGTGGAGGCCTTCAGTGCCCTCGCCATTTGTGGGGGTACAAGGTGTGCCCACAGAGACAATGGCAGTGTGACTTCTACTCACTGCTAGTGTCATTCCAAGAGTTCCCTAGGCCTCTCTCTGGAGAAGACCCAGAAGCCTGTCTGCACTCTCTCACTTAGAGCGGCCAGGTGGTCTCTGAACACTTCATGTCTACTCCCGGAGGGGCACTTTAGGTCAACCATTTACTGGGTGCTGGGCAGTTTTGCTCCCCTCCAAGGCCACTTTGTGTACCTGCACCTAAATCATGCTGCAGGATTATGGGAAAAAGCACACATGATTTGCATATGTCCACTCCCCCATGCAAGTGAGAGAGCACCTACTTTGAATTGAGTCGAAAAATAACTTTGTGCCTGCACAATGCGCATTAGAGGAGGAGCTGTAAAAGCATCTCTGGCATTTTCTTGAACACTAATAGTTGTTGGGAGCCCAAAAAAAGGGAACATAACCCTTTGCACACCTTTGATAGTAGAACACCAGGTTTGAATTCTGCAGAGCTAGCATCTTGTACCCAACTCCTGCAATCAAGGGCTGCAAACTCCCTGATAAACCCAACGTGACCTATAGACCATGTGAAAGTATGGTTGTAGCTGTCAGCTGGAATAATAGCTAGGTGTTTCTGCCTCTTATCTATATCTATTTTTGTAAGCATAACATTGTTAGGTATTTAATAAAAACTTTTAGAAAATGAATACAAATATATCAACTCCTAAGCACCTAGAGGTCCTGCTCAGCACTACTTGCAAGCTCCCTCTCTCCAGCTAGGTTTACACACGTCTCTTGTATCCCCACCAGGCGGGGAGATGCCGAAGCATTGGTGGGGGGCGGAGGGGAGGGGTGGATGTTGGGTTCCAAGGAGAGAGGACTGACTGAGAAAACATGGAAAGCCAAGGGATGAAAATGGAGGCTGACAGGAGACATTGGGCCTGATTCTAACTTTGGAGGACGGTGTTAAACCGTCCCAAAAGTGGCGGATATACCACCTACCGTATTACGAGTCCATTATATCCTATGGAACTCGTAATACGGTAGGTGGTATATCCGCCACTTTTGGGACGGTTTAACACCGTCCTCCAAAGTTAGAATCAGGCCCACTGTGTGGAGACTTTGGGCCTGTTGAGGGAAAATGCTGCGAGTGAAACATTGAGGTCTGAGAGTACTCATAGTAAACCGGCGGTAGATCATTCTCGCACTTCGCCGCCAAAACGTGGAACATCCTTCCCACCCACCTGCGCCAGACCCCACCTGCGTCAGACCAAAGACCTCCTTCCCTTCAGGAAACTTCTCAAGACCTGGCTGTTCGAGCAGTAGCAGCACCTCCCCCCCCTCGTTCTCTCCCCTCACCTCCTCAGTGCCTTGAGACCCTCACGGGTGAGTAGTGCGCTTTACAAATCCCCCGATTGATTGATTGATTGGTAGTAAAACTATTGAAGAATGTGTGGAGATAGTGTGGGATTCAGAGATTCAGACACAGAGAACTAAACCTACTTTAACTAATGGGGCCACTTACATTATGTGACATTGTGAGTCACTGGTAGAGGAGAGGTGTGGAATGAACTTGGCAGGGAGAGTTGGAAATAAGGCTGTCTACTATTACAACTTTTCAAAGAGGGGGTTGGGGAAAAGGCTCACCAATGTGAGCCAAAGATCACTGTAAATGTATATTGTCATTAGACAGCTCAGCTGAATTCTAGACTCACTCAGAAAAAAATTGTCTGGGGAGTGGAAGGTGGAACTACTCAAATTTTCACATTTCACATTTTATTTGGTTACTGATACAGAGAACCATAAAACAGATATAAAAACTGTAAAAAATTTACATAAATAAGTACATGATTAATAAGTACATGATTAAATAGATTAAAATGTCACAGAGTTACGCCAATGTATTGCACATTTAAGAAATGACCCCACAGCAAAACAAACTGATACATTCGCTACTATACGCAGAAAATAAAAAGCTGGACTACATTGTAAAAAACCCTGTTTTTTTAAAATGGGGAGTAAAAATATTCGCCTAGAGGGTTCATAAAATTTACTGAAAAATGTAAAGTGCAATAAGGTCTGAAAGGAGGCACCATCACGGGGGCACACAAGCATGCTGACCTACAGGGAAACAGAGGTTACACCTGAAGGAACCCAGTCGAAATCTTGTATCGAGCGTCCTGTCCCTCCCATTAATGACCTGGGATAAACAGGGCTCAGTCCCTTGGTGCATCTTAATCAGAACAAACTCCTGCACAGAAGATTTCATCAGTTCATTTGCTTTTCTTTTTGCCATGGTCATTTTTTTATTCTGCTCTTAGCGCAAAGCTTCTCACATTTACTCACTAAGTGTGGGGCTCTGCCTGACCCTAGTTAGTTGCAATATTCCTGATATAGTTTAACCAAAGAATTTTCCAACCTAGGTAGCTTGACAGGCAGTCAGGTATAACCTCCCTACTAAGGGCTGTGTGCTCATTTGCCCAGACAGAGATCCAGAGAAGCAAAGGTGCAGGCTTGATGACATCCCCTACATAGCCTAGGCCAAGCTCCCCACGTGAGATAAAACACAGCCCACTAGGCCAAACTCCCACCAGCCGCCCACAAAATCTATCCTCTTCCATTTGCAATAAAGGGCTATTCCGGTAATCCCAAATTGGTGCCCCATACGTTAATACCAGTAAACGTTTTAACCTATGCACCAAAAGTGTGGGTAGAACCGGTTTGTTACCAACCCTAGATGAAAATTCAAAAATTGAGCCAACTGCAGCATTAAATCGGGTACAATGCTTCGTTATGCAAGATAGCCAATTTCCTTGATCATCAAATGTCGCACCCAGGTAGGGAAACTCATGAACATGGCTAATAGCCTGCCCTTTAATTGTCACCGGACCTGTTTCGCTCTGAGGCTCACCACACACTATATAGCGTGTTCTTGTAATAGTACCTTCCAGGCCCAGATCATCCTTGTATTCCACAAAGGCACCCACTGCCCCTGTAAGACCTTCATTGTTCACGACATTAAAACTGCGCCGTCTGCTTACAGTTACGCTGGCCCCCTCCTCCCATTAACAACTGATGTGTCTTTATACTTATCCACTAAAAAAGCATACAGGTCATTGATATACAGAAGCAACAAAATTGGTGCTAAAAGACATCCCTGGCTCACCCCTCTAAAGAGATTAAAAGGTTCAGTACATTCCCCTTTAAGACCATACCTAACAGGGGCTTTAGCTCCAACATGGAGTGCTGGCAAAAATCAACAATAGTTTTGGGCACACCCATCTTATATAAGATCCCCCAAAGCTCAGAACAATTGACCCTCTCAAAGGCACAGCTAAGTTCCATGAGAGCCAAGTATGAGGTACCTTTCTTGGCAATTATATATTTGCCAATTAAAAGTTTTAGGTTTAACCACTGCTGCTGGGTCCCCAGACCCTCTCTAAACCCAGCTCTCAATTCTCCAGCAAAATAATGCAGCCCAGGATCTTCACCAGTGAATCTAAGAGGGAGATAGGGTAATAGCATTTATGGTGAATTCAGTTCCCTTTTCAAACAGGCACTAAACATGCTAATCTACATGAGGGGCCGGGCGCATTATTTGCTGTCCTCTCCTGAATAGCAGCCTTCACCTCATCAAGGCAGAACCTGAGATCTGAGCTGCAATGGGGGTTAACCAAGCCCTTCTCTTCTGTCCTGGTACCCCATATGGATGGATACCACTAAAATAATTGAACCACCTTTCAGGCACACTATTACATCCCAGCCCCTTAGATGTTTCTGTTGCAAAACTTATTTTATTTATGATACTTCAGAACATCCCAATATTTCTAGTGTGGCAGGTTTCAACAAGGTTTTCCCTCATCTTTTCCTTCATCTCACGTTTCCTGTTTTTAATTGCTAACTTGTGCTGTGATCTAGCCTCAATCACTCTTCCCCTATTCCTGGGGATCGAGTTCAGCTCCTTAAGTAATCCCTTTCTAGCAGCTTTACTTGATTTATCAGACCAGCCACCCTGACTTTGCTAAATGTTCTACAGGCACCACTGAAAATAACTCTAATAGAATTACTCAGTTTGTCCATGGCGTCCATGACCTCAGCAGGAGGTGGATTCTCCTGCGAGAATACATCCAAAATCAAATTAAGATTGCTTTTCACCAGAGTCACAAATACAGATGAAATATTAACCCAACGCCAGCTCACCCTGAGGCCTTTGTCCTTGATCGCCATGCTCCTAGGTCCCATAGCAACAGGAGTACGCCTGACCATGGGTAATTCAAAAGTTATCAGGAGAGGATTATGATCACTTCTCTCCATCCCTTGAACCCACCAGCCATACAAATTGGCTCATAATCTGGGACATGAAAACATAATCACTGATGGCACTAGACCCCCTGCCCATAAAGGTTGGGGCCTGCCCAGCAAGATTATTCACCAGTTCAGCAGTATTTATGAGCCCTGAATTTAAAAGCACATTTAGTAGTTCTCCACCTCTATAATCTGTGCTCTGGGCCTCGGTTAAACTAAGGTCATTCCTGTTAAATGGGTTAACCAGGGTTGGATTAGTACCAAGTTTAGTGTTAAAATCCCCTGCATTAATAATACAAAGTCATAAAAAATAGATTCCATTCTTGATCTCAGTGTGGACAGGGCTGAAAACAGAGCGTGAATTTGACACCCTGGGCAGAAAATCTACTACTAAGACTGGCGGCTGGGCACTAGGCGGCATGGGATCAAGGTGAATTTGTGGATTTCCCAGCAAATACCTGTAGATGAACCTCAGTGGGACCGGCCTAATTGTATCGGCCATAGAGCCGTATTGCATACAAGTGGAGATCAACCATTGGGCCATCCTTGGATAACGACATCTAATAACAATGCAGTCTCCCTTCAGGTTTTTAGCTGATGAGCCCACCCACCCAATCCCTCTCACAAACAAGATGTCCTCAAAATCCCTGAGGCGGAACACACAGTCCTTACCCAGCCAGTAACCAACCTTTTTTTTCAGCAGGGCCGTGGATTCCGTGACTCCTTGTAATAACAGAGGCACATTTGTTAGAACATAGGGACCACATTCCGGTGGGAGATTTAGCTGTGGGTGGGAATTGAAATAGTCACTTGTGGGCATAGGCACTTCATAATCTCCCTGGTTGGCCCTGACAGGGACCAATTTGTTGAATTCCCATTGAGCAGCACCCCATGATTAATTGACTGAGATACACAGAGAGCAGGTCTGACTGAATCCTCATGAGTCGTCAGACTAGACGAGTTATCCATAGGAAATTGAACAGTGGCCCGAGAGATCTCTGTTGCTGAAAGATTTCCAGAAGTAGGGTAGGAGCATGGAGGGTCGGCCTATGGCCTTGACAATCTCCTAACCTATCAGTTAACAAAGTAACTGATGCTTCCAGGGAGCAACGTTTTTCCTTGAAGAGGGCCAAGCATAATTCCACCAAAACCTTTATCTGCTCTAAGAAGTTATCCACAAAGGGTGAGCGTTCTGAGAACCTCACTGGTATTCTCAGAAGTAACACCCCCATTGCCTGTGGCTGGTTTTTACAAGATCTTTTCATTTGTTGCTTTCTTTTTAATAGAAGGCAAACTAGGCAAGCTAATTGTACCTTCTGCAGGGCAATCAGGCTCCACACCTAACTGGGAGTTGTCATTCTCGGTCGGGAGGCCTAGAGCTTTCCACCAAATCTGAAGCAACATCAGGTCCCTCGGGGGCTCAGAGGTAATGTCTACATCAGGGCTCTTTGCAAATCGCTAAGTTCAAGAGAAAGCCTCCTTTCGGCCAATGCAATCTCCTTGGATACCAACCCTACAGGTCTGGCCAAAAGGAGTCAAGAGTCGTACTGAGAGGCTCCCTGCTTGCCTCTGTCTGGTCCCTGTCTCCTTGCTGCTTTCTCTTCCCCATCCAGATATCCTGTAGACTCAGGGCTCGAGGAATAGGACAACCGGGCAGGCACAGGCTAGCCCAAACCTAACCCAAAAATATGAAGAGAAACTCACTCGCCACTAGCCCAGTTAAGAGATGAAGGGACCACACGAGGTGGCCCAGCCCAGCCTTGAACGGCCGTGGACGGGCGCAGGCGGGCCCACTCTTGGCCCAATCTTCGCCCGGGCCTGCGACCAAGTACGTCTCGTGCTGTGGGAGAGTGCAGTTGAAGAAAAAGGCAGGCACCTCCGGGTGACTCCTCGGGAGGCGGTCCGACCTTAGGCTGTGGGCTGCTGGGCGATGAAGTCCTCTGGTGTCTGTCACACACCAAGTGTCCGGGGAAAGTGGAACAACCCAAAAAGCAAAACAATTGATAAAAACAAAGAGTGTGAGTTCAAAACCAAGTTAATAAAATAAAAAAAGATATTGTATCAATCTGGTTGATATGAAGTAGTATTTTATCCGGTAGGAAAAATATATAATTTAGGGAAAAAATTCACAATAATTTTAAAAATATGAGTTTTTACATACAATTTCACCCTTAAATGTTTGTGTATGTCTAGTTTCCAACAAGAGGGAACATGGGATACATAACTCAGGTTTTGCAGAGGTGCATCATGCATCAATCCGCCTGTAGACCACAAGGGTCACATTTGCTAGTAGAACCAGTAGAAAGCAGCCACGTCAGAAGCAAAAGAAATAATAGATCACCCCTTCGGATGCACACGCCCAATGGCAGATCAAAAAGTACTATTTTTGTCAAAAAAATGTCCTTGTGTGCTTCGTGTAGTTGTGGATGGTCGTGTCCATCTTACCAAAGCACAGCAGAGCCAAAGCACAAGATGCATGAGCAATTCCCAGTGGATGCTCAGAGAAAGGTGTAGAGAGAACAAAAGGTTTGGGTCTTCAGTGTTTACGATGTGAGCAAGTGGCTAAACTTTTAAAATGCTTATCTGAGCACCCATAACACGCTATACCAAACTATCCCCAGTACTGGGCCAAAGGCGTGCTGGGCTGTATTACAGAAAGCGCACCGGGAACACAACAGGCATGTGCGTCTTCGTCTTTCGCCTCCGGGGCACTGTGGTCCTTTTCGGAGGGGATTGGCCTGTTCTCTCACATGGATTGTACCATCACACATTTTGCACCAGCGCTGACACAATAACGTGTCCCATCATCTGCACTGGAGTGTGGCCCCGTGCAAATGAGGGAACGCTTTGCCTTTGCACCTGTGCTGTATTACAGAGATGGGTGCAGCGAAGCAGTCAGGAGGCGCACTGACTGTGCAGCATGCAGAGGTGGTCTAAGGCAGTCCGAAGGAGCAGGGCAGAGAGGTCAGAGGCACACTACAGACATGCCATGGATGCAGTAATACATCAATCCCACCAGTGGCGTAACAAAGGCCCCCGCAGCTCCCGTGGTGCGAGGGAGATCCGAACTCCAGGGCGTCCCCTCAGCACAGTGCTCTGGCCTGAGATCTCCCACGTGAGACCGGACAGGGGCCCCTACATGCACTGTCCCGGGGCACGCTCAAGTTTGGTTACGCCCAGTGCTTTAAATGGACCGGTACTGTCCGGTACGGAATACTGGCACTTTTTATTTTGAGCGGAAGAGTACCTACACTTCTCGATAAAAATATAATACTTTTAATTGGAGAGTATCGGCACTTCTCAGAAGCTCTTCTATTTTTCCATTTGAAGCACTGGTTATGCCACTGAATCCCACCTGCGTGGTCTGCTCCCCCCTCCTCGGTCAGAGGCTGATTCGCCTCTAGTGAAACACAGAGCCACGGGTTCAAACTGTGGCTCCATGATGCGCTCTCTTCTGTGCAGAGTTTGCGCCTGCCCTGCGGACAGTGCGCTTTTAGTAGAGCTGGCCACACTCCCCTGATCTACGTGGCCCACCCGAGTTAAGGGTACTACCCCTGTAGACACCAGGGCATTGCCCCGATATGTACTTCGGGTCAGTCAGTTTCTTGGGTTTCACTCTACCCAGGCTGTCCGAGTTCCAGCTGTAATAGGCAATGGAACAAAATTAAGTATTAAGGGCCAGATGTATCAAAGAATTTTACCCATTCTATGTCTATGGAAAAATGTGTTTGTACATATGGCCTTAAACGGGCCATGTTTGGTATAACAGGCGCGGGCCATGTTTGGTATAACAGTATTAACATGATATTCACTGCACCACACTAGAAGGTCAGATGTGAAAACACACAAAAAAGAAAAATAAACCCACCGGTGTGAAAATAGGCACCTTCTAAGCAAAGCCGAGGAAGGCTGAAGTGTTAAAAAACTTGTTTTTGCTGCAGAAGAGAAGCCTCGTTAGCGGTTCCTACCAGAATGCAGGCCCCGCATGGACTGACTGCAACAAACTGAAGGAGAACGGAGCTCATTATAATGATCTATAAAAGGAGGCCATGATATGCACAGTTACACCGCAGACTGATTTACAGCTCTTTAAGTGCTAATGAGGCGTGGATGGCATTCTCGACGCGGAATTGCAATGTGGCATTTCAGGGTGGAGGGGTCAGTGCAGATGCTGCCCTAATCAAAGCCTGAATATCAAGTAAGGTGCCTGGTGGCGACGCAGTGACTGAGCCCTGCGCCGGGGCTGGCGGTCGCGAGGCGCCGACAGCGCGCGCTCTTCACGCGCCGGGCTCTGAAATAACAGCCCACGTGCGCGCCCCTGACCCCCTCCCACCTGACAGACCGCTAATGAGAAGCACATCATGTCCTCAGAATTGCCTGCCAGGGTGATAATGGCCGGAGACACATCCATATGACGTGATTCCCAGGTGGACCTTGGAGGTAAATGGCGCGTGGATGATGGAGTGCGTCTTTGAGTGAGGGTTTCACCCTGTCCCGGCAGGTCACAAAAGTCAGAAGTATGACTCACTGGTGTCCAGGCGTCGAAGGGCAGAATGTTTATTCAGAACAAAAGTTTCAGCATCTTTCCCAAACATGGCCTCCCATCTAGTAAGCCATGAATCAGTCAGGTGACCATATCAGTGTCTACCTTCACTGGAGTGAGGCCGGGCCCAGCATCCTCATGCATGGTGATGCCACTGATAGTCTGATGAGCCCCAGGCGTCCCACAAATCTGGTCTCCGAGTAAAGCCCTTTTCTTCATTTCTTTCCCTGCAGATCTGAATGTGCAGGGTTGCCACGCCCATCAATGTTGGTATTCAAGGAGCTTTACCTTTTAGCTAGGTAGGGGCTTAGAATCTTGCATCACTATACATACTTGGAGCCTCCTTCACAAAGCATTTGTGCATGAAAGTATTACTCAAGTGCGCGAAAAACTAGAAAACATAAATCTTGAGTGAAAAGTTTAGGAAGTCCAGATTTTCAGCACTCCAAGTTCTACATATGCCCTCCGAATCTCTGGAAAGCTGACATGTTTTTTAATAGTCGTAGTTTTGGGGGTAGATTTTGTGAAAAGTGGATGCTTGGGCATTGAGAGGTGGGGTGGCCTTGCATGGTACCTGGAACAGGCACAACGTTAGACTTTTAATATAGTGGGTCACAGAAACCGCAGCAAATGCTGTTCAGCCATGATCATGGCTGCTCTGTCTTGGAATTCATCACTGGACCACCTGAGGGAATTAGATGAGGTTGCAGCTAGAATGGATACTTCAAGAATATTACAAACAGATATAGAGGAAGCGCTCTGTAAAGAATCTGTGATTTCATCAAGTTCTCCCTGTCATTTGGTGCAGACATCTTGTGTTTTGACTTCCCCTACAGATTCGTTTCAGTCACAGGGCTCTGTTTATAAAGTTGTACAACTTTCATTTTCTAAATTGCTACAAAACACCGTAGAAGTGTCTGTGCTGTAGACAACAGTGGATATGGAAAGACCTAATGAAGGACAGACGGGTCCAACAGCTTTTCAAACTATTAAGAGCAATTAAGTCAGAGGCAGCCGCTCCACCAGAGCAGAGGGGCGTCGCCCCACTAAATAAATGCCCCAGAGCTGAAAAAGAAATGGTAATAAACTTTATCTATTACCATTATATTTTTCAGCCCCCCGTCCTGAACCGAGTGTTAGGACGGGGCGGGCCATTTCTGCTCTGTTGCTGAGTGACAGCGGCAGGGAGATGTGCACTTGTTTAAAGTGTGCATGTCCCTATGGCCAGCCGTCTTGCGATGGCCAGCTTGACATGCACAGTTTAAACTTTTCTAACCCAGCAGTCTTAAGACAGCTGGGTTTGAGAAAGCACAGGCCTCCGCTCTGGTGAGTGCAGAAAAAGACTGCTCCCACCAATCCTGGGTCTGCTTTAGGCAGCATCAGGATTTGGTAGCGCGGTTTCCTGGTACCCACGCCGCATTGTAGCCACGACGAGAGAAGCACGCTGTGAGAAGAGGGAGACCCGTCGCCGTCAAGTAACTGCCTTTTCTTTTAAAATAAAAATAAAAATTATTATTGTGGTCCCCCCGCCCCTCACCCCGGCTGTAAATACAAACAACCCGCCACTGAATTTAGACTGCATAGTACCCTGCTGCAGGATTGCACCCCGTTATGTAAAATGTCATGAGATGGTTAGTCTATGATATTTGTTTAGAAAATATGACTGATCCAAATTTGTGGCATTCAGGAATGAAAAGACTATTAGAACATTGGAATGTTGGGAGCTTCATTGAAAACACTGGAGTGCTCCGAGCTTCTAATGGCTGGTAGAAGCCCGGAGCGCCAACATTCCATTGTTTTTCATTTACAGCTGTTGCTGTGAACAAAGGCCTGACGGAGCCCGGGAGGATTTCAATCCCCTTGAGCTCCTCGAGGCCTTTGTTTTATTTAATGGAACATTCTGCCCTCTAGTGGCAGAGTGTTCTAATAGCTTTATAGCCCTTCGTAGCTGGGCTATACCAGCATTTAAGTCCTGCTCCCTTATTAAAGGCCCTTGCCTTCAGCTCAGGCCTTTAACGTTGGAGCAGGCCTTTAATGACAGGTATAGCCCGCTCCTGCGTGCTGTAAGGCTATATTAGTGAAGTTAAATTATCATTACTCTGCATACTAATAACATTTTGATCGTTGATTTATAATGCGCCTATACTCAGCTGTACGTTCTGTCTGGAACAGCCATCGATCTGTGCTTGGTATCTGCTTTGCTATTCAGCAGCCACTTCAAATGACTCTCATAATAAACACAGCTTATGAGGACAGAACTCTTCTCAGACCCGCCAAGAAGACTGAAAATAGTCAGCAAACAGCTTTCTCCTTCAAAGTTGTGTGTCAGAATATCCAGAGCTTTCAATTATTAACTGAAAAGGGATGATATTTTTTATAAAAGATATTTAGGGCACAATATGTTTGTCAGATGCTATACAGCTCACAACATTCTGGGACCATTCTTGCACAATATCCCTGCCAGAGTGCTTCTCATTAAGGTTTATTGCTGCTAGTTCCCTGTGGCAGACCCTGGACAAAAATGCACTGTGGAACTGGGAGGGAGATTATTGGAGGTGGGAGGTCAGAGGAAAGCTCAATGCAGCTGACATAAGGATTACAATCTTTAATTTTATATGCACATAACTCTGGGATTTATCCAATGGTACATCAAATTACTTCAAAATATGGGATTGGGCAGTGTGAGCATTTTATTAGGATTGGATTAGGGATCTGAACCACAAGCAAAGTGGTTCACACTTTCAAACATTCTGCTTTTGGCACTCCACAAGTCAACCTGCTTGAAGTCATAGAAGAAAATAAGACTTCCTTGCTTGTTGCACTGAAACCTCCTGTCAGAGATGTTTTGGAGCAACGGTACTCAAAGTACGACCCGCGGGCCGCCAGCGGCCCCACGGACCTAGCTTGGCGGCCCGCGAGACGCACACCAAACGGCACATCATAATGGCAGCAGTATGTAAACATAGAAGAGGGCCGCGGGAGCATGCTCCCACGGCCCTCCTCTATGTTTACATACGGCGGCCATTGTTTATGGCGTTGCCCTGACGATCCTGGAAGCCAAAGCCCCATAAAAGTCAGCGCTTGCAGCTAACTTTTATGGGGCTTTGGTCGTCTGCTTCCTGTCACCGGCTCCACGTCTGCTGCCCGCCTGCCTGCCTGCTGTTCCACATTTGTGGCATCTTTACAGTGCTTTGAGTCAGGTAAGGCTCTTTGGTTATTTATTTATTTGTTTTTAATGTAGTGTGTGTTACTGGGGTAGGCGTGAGAGCAGATTGCGCTGTGTGTGTGTGCGCTGTGTGTGTGTTACTGGGGTAGGGGTGAGAGCAGATGGCGCTGTGTGTGTGCGCGCTGTGTGTGTTACTGGGGTAGGGGTGAGAGCAGATGGCGCTGTATGTGTGCGCGCTGTGTGTGTTACTGGGGTAGGGGTGAGAGCAGATGGCGCTGTGTGTGTGCGTGCTGTGTGTGTTACTGGGGTAGGGGTGGGAGCAGATGGCGCTGTGTGTGTGCGCTGTGTGTGTGTGTTACTGGGGTGGGGTGAGAGCAGATGGCGCTGTGTGCAGATGGCGCAGTGTGTGTTACTGGGGTAGGGGTGAGAGCAGATGGCGCTGTGTGTGTTACTGGGTAGGGGTGGGAGCAGATGGCGCTGTGTGCAGATGGCGCAGTGTGTGTTACTGGGGTTGGGGTGAGAGCAGATGGCGCTGTGTGTGTTACTGGGGTAGGGGTGGGAGCAGATGGCGCTGTGTGCAGATGGCGCAGTGTGTGTTACTGGGGTAGGGGTGAGAGCAGATGGCGCTGTGTGTGTTACTGGGGTAGGGGTGAGAGCAGATGGCGCTGTGTGCAGATGGCGCTGTGTGTGTTACTGGGGTAGGGGTGGGAGCAGATGGCGCTGTGTGCAGATGGCGCAGTGTGTGTTACTGGGGTAGGGGTGAGAGCAGATGGCGCTGTGTGCAGATGGCGCAGTGTGTGTTACTGGGGTAGGGGTGAGAGCAGATGGCGCTGTGTGTGTTACTGGGGTAGGGGTGAGAGCAGATGGCGCTGTGTGTGTGCGTGCTGTGTGTGTTACTGGGGTAGGGGTGAGAGCAGATGGCGCTGTGTGTGTGCGCGCTGTGTGTGTTACTGGGGTAGGGGTGAGAGCAGATGGCGCTGTGTGTGTGCGCGCTGTGTGTGTTACTGGGGTAGGGGTGAGAGCAGATGGCGCTGTATGTGTGCGCGCTGTGTGTGTTACTGGGGTAGGGGTGAGAGCAGATGGCGCTGTATGTGTGCGCGCTGTGTGTGTTACTGGGGTAGGGGTGAGAGCAGATGGCGCTGTATGTGTGCGCGCTGTGTGTGTTACTGGGGTAGGGGCATTGTTTTGAAAAAGGGGGTGGGGTGGTTGTTCCCCCTCTAAGCCCCGCCCCCTCTAAGCCCCGCTGTCACTTCAGTGCGGCCCTCGGCCGCAAACCATACTGCAATTTTGGCCCCCGAGAAAAAGTTTGTGAGTACCCATGTTTTGGAGAGTTGTCTCCAGCTCTGCCCTGAACCTTGGCCTTCAGCATTGGTGGTGCGGGCTTCCAGCCTAGGGGCACATGTATAACTGGACCTCTCTCATAAATAAAGTTTGCATTGTAGACAAACTTTGTTCAACAATTCTGGGTGCTGTGAAGCTGAGGATCCCATTGCCATTGGAAGATGGATCCCCGAAATGAGCAAAATTCGCTCTGAGAGGTTGTGTTGAATGGGTGGACGAGAGCATTTGTCCAGCGATAGCTGGTCAGAGATCTTGCTAAAGAGATGTTGGTTCCGCAAAATTAGCAAGGAAGACACTTTCAAATGGCACTATGATTTTGGGAACATATTTAAAAACGTGAATCTTTGAGCCACGGAGACCCTTCGTGCTGATTGAGCATTTGAGCTAGACCCAAATCTTGAACTCACTTTGGGCCACAGTCACAAGAGGTATATGCACCTAGCTAGAGACGTCCATGCACCATCACCTGGTGCCAGAGTCTTAAAGCACACAGCAAATCTAGATCAATCATACCAGCTGTGTTTTGTCATTTTTATTCGTTTATGGTCACAGCTTCACTGGATACTTTCTGCATTTGAGACTTGTCAAGCCCAAAACTCTTTAGGTATGACACTATCTGTGTTGTTTGACTTATCAAATGACTATATTAATTTAAACTTCCATTTAGCGCCTTTGAGCCAAAGGTCCAACTGTGCATTCAGCATCTTGGAGCCTTCAGTTTGAAGTTCAATTGTGGCCAATCCCATGCTGTGCATAGCTGGAGGAGGTAAAAAAGTAATACTTTACGTTAAAAAAATCCTGGAAATTCACTGAAAAAACAAAGGCTAAAGGGACATCATGGTTGGGAATTGTCATTATCTTTTTCTTTATATAAAGAAAAATTAAGAAATTCACTGAAGAAAGCCAGAGGTTAAAGTAACACTATAGTTAGGTGAAAATTTCAGTTACAACGTGATGTTGTAAACTAAGAAAAACAGTCTCTTGTAACTATAACTTGAACCCTAAAGTAACTATAACTCGCGTCCTTGCCATGCACTGCTAATTATCCTACATATTGCATCACTCATGACATCATCTATGATATCACTGATAACATGACTGCCACATCTAAAATGAAATAATTGATGACAAGGCTGTACATGGCAGGCAAGAGTCATAGTTACTTTACAGAACAAGTTATAATTACTAGAGATAACTATAACTTGCGAATTCCAGTGTTGTTTTAGTTTAAAACATTGTGATGTCACTGAAAATTTCACCTAACTATAAGATTAGTTTATCCTTTTTTTCCAGTGAGATACACACACACACACACAAATATACATGTTGTCACTGGAAAAAAAAAGGTTAAAGTAACTTTATAGTCGGGCTTTAATGAAGAACAACTCTGACATTCACCAGTTATTGTTATCTCAAGTAACTATAAGTAACTATAAATCATGCCCTAAAGTTACCATAACTTGCGGCCCCACCATGCAATGTTGTCCTCAATGATGTCATTTCCGATGTTGCAGTGATGATGTCATAGAACATGTCATGAGTTATCAGCAATGCATGGAAATTTGCATGGAAAAAATGTGCTTTGGGACACCCTCCCCCTTTTTTGTATCTACTCTGCGCTTGATGGAACACCCCAAAAGGTTCCGCAAAGGTGGGTGAATGTTTTGTTTTGGAAATTTTTGTGAAGATTCGTCAAACAGTGCTCATGTTATTAGCAAACCCAAAAAGTGCATTTCTTAGGGAAACATGATCTTACATGCATATACACACACACATATATGTATATATTTGTGGCTTATCACAAAAACATATTAAGACTGATCTCTCTCTCAGCATTTTGATTTCTTACATTTTCATTTCAACTAAACATACATTCCGTTCTTCTGTACTACTAAGTTCAGGGTACTTCATTCTCAGGTGATTGGCCAGGCGAAACCCCTTGCAAATTCCTATGCAGCTCACCAACATTGTTTTCTATATCAATTAAAGCAAACCATCTTAACTGGAAACACCGAAAAGCTTTACAACATCTGGGAGGTGGACACCCTCTGCTATAGACGTGTAATAGTTCACTCCTGCTGCAGACTTCTAAAAGGCACATTACCCCAGCAAGATGAAATACAAAAAGCAAACATTTCAATTTACTGGCTGCTGTCATGGCATGCTGATTTTATAGAGACTTACAGCACATGTAGTGCATTATTGATGTAGCTATCTATCCTTCTCTCAGTTCATCAGGCACCTGGCATCTCTTGGTTCAGTCTAGAATTTGACTCTGAACAAGACCATATTCACATAATCATCTCTGCAGTCTGTGATAACTGAGCTACTTGAATTAAAGAAGGCTTGAGATTGAACTAGATGTGGACAGAACTAGATGTGGACTAAACATTAAGGATGTGGAGGAAGCAAAGTGAGCGCATAATCCCAGAAAGCACGTGAATCGAGAGCAACCCCAGATGAAGAGATTTAGCATAGTGCGTCTAAAATGGCAGAGAGTTTGAAGTCTGAACCTCCATAGGGTACATCTGTTGCTCGCATGTGCCCTCATCCTTCGTGTTGGGTGTGAGTTTCACATGTAGGAGGCACTCATACTCCTGGCCAGCCTCAAAGATCTGAAAGACTTTGTTGGGACCCTGCAGTAGGCAGCCAGTGGGAGAGGAATTGTCACCATGAGTGTAAAGCAGGAAGCCAAACCACTCAAGCAGTGCACATGAAAGAGCTTTGAGACACACTACTCCAGTTACCCCAGCTGTTGGCTGTGTGGCACAGGGAGGTGGAAACTTCATGTCTGCAGCACTCTTCTCCAACACACTCTGAATAGTCTCTTTGGCTGTCTGATTGGGAGCCTTTTAGCTTAGCATTTGGATTGTCATATTGCTGGTTTACAGAATAAGCTATTGAGCATTTGGGGTGAACACTCGGAAATCCCTAACTTACTTTATAGTCTGCATCTTGATGGAACAATGGCTACAAAATGTCCATCTTGTGAATTAATCATTACTTGGAAAAACTATTGGCAATTGGCAAAATATCAGTTTGTGGGGCATCCACAAACTGCAACTCAGAACGAAACAGAAGACTGAAAATATTTTGTTTGATGGGTGAGAACCCCTTTACTTACTAGACACCCTAATTTACAGTGATAGAACCTGTGACCAAAAATGACATATTTGACATTTGCCAGTGCTCGTCTATGAAATTTACATCATTATGGTACCGACCCTCACATATGCATGAAGGACAAAGCACTGGGGATTTTGGAGGATTTGGGGTTAACAAACTATGACAACCTCACACACATGATCTTATTTTTCCTTGATCCCAAGACATCCTATTCACACCCCAGTTTGCTTCCTATGTAAATCTTCCCTTCCAACCTGACTACAGCATCACTGCTTTCCACTCCACAACAACCAGGTCATACTCCATTTGCAGTGCTCACTTCCTGGACAATTTCCCTTGATCAATGACAACACTTTTCCCACCACTCTCTGCCTCTTGATTAAATGTCTCAAGCCACAGGCCAATTCTACCTGCCTCCTTTCACCTTCCAGACATTGGGTCTTATTACGACCTTGACAGAAGGGTTTCCTCCGTCACAAATGTGGCGGATATCCTGACCGCCATATTATGATCCTATTATATTCAATGGAGATTGTAATATGGCGGACGAGACATCCGTCACATTCGAGATGGAGGAAACAACTCTGTCAAGGTCGTAATAAGGTCCATTGTCTAATCTCCCGGAATCACCATTTCCCTCCTCCTTTTATTTTCCACTAAACCACAAGTAGGCTGCGCACTCCAAAGTCACAAATGTGAAGGACTGGCCACTGAGAAGGTCTGTCTAGTCTTTTCTTGACTGCTCAAAGAAGGGAGACTTTTCCCAGTAACCAAAGTGTCACGTTCCGCAGAACTGTACATATGAAAGTTATCAAGTGTCTCCTTAGAGGTACCAATAAGGATGAAAAAACAAAAAGGGAAAACAACCTCATTAGGAATCTAATACCTCTTGATTGAAGATAATTAGTACTGAAGCGATTACCAAAGCACCAAACACCCCCAATATTATGGAGGAGAAAAAACAAAACAAAAAATGAATATCCAGAATTATATTCCAGTAGAAGTTCCAACTTCTAGAAGTAAATTGAGGGAACAAATATTAACAAGGGGGAGAAGAAAAACAATAAAAAGTAAGGGAAGAAATTGGTTTAACGAACAAGTTACTTACCTTCGGTAATGCCTTATCTGGCAGAGACACAGACTAGCTGCAGATTCCTTATCTTAGAATTCTCCCCCAGACGTCAGACTGGATCTGGAAATCTTTTCTCAGCAGTACCTCTGCGTGTCGATAGAGGGCCGCGAGCAACTCTGCAGCGACGTCGTCCCCTGACATGATGTCAGTGGAGTCCATATAGTCCCTCCTCCAATGCACTGACATCAGTTTTTTGGGTGACTTGAAGGTGCAGAACAACGCAGAGCCACAGAGAAACTGGCAGTGAAATAGTAAAACAGAGTAATAGTGTATATGCCAACCAGAAAAGACTAGTCATGAGATGTACAATAACTGGAAAACAACCCAAGTCACCCTAAGCGAGACTGAAGAGTACATAGTTCGCAAGCGGGGAGGATGTGTGGGTCGATAAGGAATCTGTGCCTAGTCTGTGTCTCTTCCAAATAAGGTGTTACCGAAGGTAAGTAACTTGTTCATCTGATAGAGGCAACTAGCCGCAGGTTCCTTATCCTAGAATTAGATACCCATGCAATCCTCCTCCCCCCGAGGAGGGATACGAACAAATCACACCAGTCTCGCAAAGAACAACCCGGTACCAGAGAGGAATAAGCAGGCTGGAGACGGAGAGGGCGAGAGAATAACATAAGTTACTCACATGAAACAATGATCAGCATATCCACAGGGGAAATGCTAAGTCAGGACTGATAAGGGAAAGTGACCACAGGAAACTAGGCATCAACCGCACCCACAGGGTAGTGAAAACTGCAAAAATGCCAGTCAGAGATAGAACCAGATAACATATGATAGAAAACGTGTAAAAGAGTCATTGTAGAAGGACATGCATGCTATACAAACAATCTCACAGTCAGAATGAAATAGTACCCCAGCAGAGGCAATATGTGACAAACACGCACTAGCCAAGACAGAACACAGGGTCAGGAGAAGAACGAATGAAAAACCTAAAGATTACAGGCAGACCAGCAATGGTTGTCTCAGAAGGAGCAGGCAAAACAGCTCCAGGCCCCAATGGAATACATAGGGTAAAAGTGCAAAGTGTACAGACATACACAAGGCAGTGTATGAGAGAAAGTCAAAGAGAGAACACTGAAGCGGAACTGGAACGACAAGGTAAAATAAACTGAAGGTCCAGTGTGAACCCAGAGTAAAAAACATGAATGTGAGAAAAGAATTGAAGGGGAACAAAATAGTCCAGACAGTGAAAACAGGCTTGAAAACCAGGAAGCACCCTGACATGGGAACCAGAGGCAGAATGAGCATCCGCACACAAAGGAGCCCATAGAACTGTACAGCAGAAAAGCATAGAACATACAGAAGGAGCATGACCGAAAAGCAAACAAATCATGGCACCCCGAAGGAAGACGAGGGCAGGAAAGGAACATGAAATTGGAGACATGTTAAGAGACAAGAGTCTGAAAAGACTCTCTCCACGAAAATGCGAGGGTCTATGACCATATCCAGGAGGGCATGGAACCTTGGAATGACAACAATTGGCCGTGGCCAAGGAAGAAAGATATGAACTAAGCAAGGTGTCAAAAACACCAGATACACAGGGAAAACACAGAACCCTCCCTGAGCCAAAAGGATGGGATATACGGGAAGAAACCAACAGAATCAGTGCTCAGAAACAATGAACAGGTAGGCAAGAGACACCTGTGAAGGAAACAATCCCCGCAGGTGTGCACAGAAGGGGACAAAATGACCTGTCATCAGCAGGTCAACCATGAATAATGGAAGGAAGCCCGACAACAGGAAGGAAAAGGTAGCACGCTTCCCAAGCCATCACGATGAACAAGAAAGGTGAGGAAAAAGGTACAAAGCAAGCCGTAAAAAGCCTGCACAAGCCAGGGCAGGAATAGCACCATACCCCTCCAGTCGAAGTGGAGGGAAACGGTTGAATGTGGCACCAGGATGAAAAATGAAAGAACAAGATACCCCTCTATACACCAGAATGAGGAACGGCACTGCCTCAAGAAGAGGGAGTACGACAAAAGAATCCACAACATCCTGTGGGAAAGAAAGAACCCGTGAACAACGGCACGGCGAGAGCACAAACTCAGGAAGGACCCAAAAGGAGCGGGCAAGTCGTAAGATGGAAGGAGAGGAAAGTGCCCTCCAGTGGAGAGTACAATATTAGTACTGTCCTTTTTTTTAACATAATCATTGTTGCATTGGCTAGCCGCAGACCCATGGTATGGGGGAGCCAGTGCCACTAAAGGTAAGAGACGATAACACTGAGCCAGTGCGTAATGGTCCTGGAAGAAATGTGAATAACGTAGGTGACGTTAGAAGCGGACAAGAGCACCCTGAGAGACAGGGAGTGGAATCTGCAACAAGAACCAATATGATCCTGTAGCAGAGGAAAACAAGGACAATGTAGAATCCATTGAAAAAAAAGGGGAAAAAAGCCTTCCCAGAAGATATAAGAAGAGGAAGCGACACCAGAGGTGGAGACCCTACATAAAGTAGGCAAGAAATGGCTCCTGGAGGAGTGCAACATATTCCCACAAGGGAAATGCGTAAAGTAGCTTACTACCAAAAACTCAAAAGAACGAATGTCTGATCCAATCTCCATATCAACAGAGACAATAGGCAAGATTCCTAGGGTAAACTAAAGGAGAGGCGATGTTGTCAGAACACATAACAAAAAGAGAACCACTAAGCGTGGAATGAAAAGGCCAAGAGTAGGCGGAGGGATCCACCAGCAGAAATGGCCAAATGATCAGTAGAGCTGCTATTTGACATGGTGAGAATCCACAGAATGTAAATGAAACTGAGAGTTGGAACTCACACAGAAAGTCTAAAGAAATGTACAATTACGGGCCCTGGAATCAAATCCCCGTACAGAGGAGCCTAAGGCAGCCGAAGCACCAGACTATGCCACGGAACTACAGCACTACTGATATGAGAAGCAGCATTGAAAGCGCGCAGAGCACCACCAAAGGAAGCGCAACAATATCCAACGTGGATAACAAAATAGACTGGAAAGAACAGGAGGAGACTCTGAATGGACTCAGTAGTCACAGAGCCGCACAAAATGCAACATCATGTAACAGAAACAGGTGAGTACATAACAGGACCCATTTCTGAGAGGAATCTGGCGGTGCAAATATAGTTGCAACGGAGCAGCGCAAGTGCATTAGAAAAGGACCGACATTAGTCTCCAACATGGGAATCACGAAAACGGCGCAAGGCTGAATCTGCATGCGCCCCAAAAAGAGACTTGCCATCAAATGGCATGTTAAGAAGAGCATCCCGCACCGGAGATGAAAAATTAGAAGCAGATAACCAAGCCCTGCGATGAAGGGCAACAGACGCAGCCATGACCCGACCAATGGAATCAGTAGAATCCACACCTGAGCGGACTGTGAGTCGAGCAGCCTGTTGACCATCTCTGATCAAAGGCGTCAGGGCAGTGCGAACATCCTCAGAAAGTGATGGCAACAAACGTTCCATGGAGTCCCAGAGAGTATGGGAAAAACGGGTCAACACACAGGAAGTGTCGGTGTAACAAAGAGCAACACTAGAAGAGGCTAAAATACGCCTGCCGGCAGCATCCAGCTGCCTAGAATCCCTGTGCGGAGGAGTCATAGGAATCTGCTCCAAAGTCGGGATGCCCAAAGCAGTTTGGACAACAAACCCCAAAGGCGAAGAGTGGTGGTGAAGGCACAAGGGATCTTCCTGTGACGGCCGAAGCCTGTGTAAGATAGAGTGGTCCACCGAAGCACGAGAGACAGGATGATTCCAGACACCAAGAAGAATGTCATACAGAGCCTCGCAAAAAAGGCAGAACGGGTTCAGTGTCGGAATGATCCAGAGTAAAAGTTAACAGCGGATCAGTGGATAATTGCACCAAAGGAAGGTGAAAGTTCAAAACCTCAGCCACCCGCCTCAAGACATCTGAGAAGGCAGAGCTGGCTTCCGTCGCCAATCCAGGGGATGAGAGAAGGCTAGACACCGGCGAGGAGTCTAGGCCACTAGCCGTGGCTAAATCAAGCACCCAGTCAGAGGAAGAACACAGAAGGGGCCCCGTAAAGGGTGCAGGAGGCTGAGTAGGAGGCACAGACAGTGGATCCAGCCAAGGAACCACATCCAAATCACACGGTGCCGCTCCCGGCATTGGCTGACGTTGAGAGGGGGAAGCCTCCTCGGAAGAGTAATTGTCTGACTCTGGGAAAATCAGTATAGGGGTGTGAAGTGAAGTCGTTTGAACCAACGGCGCTGTGAGGGGCATAGGGACAACAGGATCAGGCTGAGGAGATAGAGGTCATACAAGGCCGTGCACCAGTGCCAATCCAACTCTAGAGCATAGAGTGTGAACCCGCACCGAGGTGGAAACCGCCGGCAAAGACGCTGTCATTTCACTCACCACCTTCATAGGGCCCGAAGGCACTCCAAAGGGAGGGGAAGAACCAAAGATGGAATGCAGAGACGCATAGTAACGTCGCATTTGGTCCATAGTCGCCCTGGCGCCGGGATACGGCGGAAGGGAAAGGGTCGACTCGGTAGCAGACTCCACAGGAGGAGAACACGGGGCAGTGACGCCGAAGGGCGTGATGGTGTCCAGGAAGACTTACCCGGAGACGCCGAAGAACCACCTGAGGTCAATGGACTCATGAGAGAATAACTCCAGGAGCGTTCCCGGGACCGGGAAGAAGAAGACGGACTCCGATGCCGGCGAGAAGAGGACTTGTCCGCTCACACCGCAAGGAGCTTCATGCGACGCTCTCTCAAAGACTTCAGCTTTAAACTATGGCAGGCGTCGCAGTCGTTGGCGTCGTGATGACACCCCAGACACCATAAACAGACGGGAATGTGGATCCTTGACCGACATCTGCCGGGAACAGGATCCACAGGGTTTAAATTCAGAAGGCATATACACTAATGTTTAGTAAGTGGAACAGTTTACAAAAATACCCAGAGATCGGGTAGGAAAAAGAAAGCCAAAAGGCCCAACGTACTCGATACACTGGTTCAGCGTTGTTGCGCGGAAAAAAAGAAACTGACATCAGCGCGTCCGTGGAGGGAATATATGGACTCCACTGACATCATGTACGGGGACGATGTTGCTGCAAAGTCGCTCGACACCAACTACCGACACACAGAGGTACTGCTGAGGAAAATTTTCCAGATCCAGTCTGGCGCCTTGGGGAGAATCCTAAGATAAGGAATCTGCGGCTGGTTGTCTCTATCAGATACATCTATTACATGGCAATGTCTCCATATAAAAGATTCTTACGGGACCTGAAATCACGTTAAAAGACCCTACTCCATCTTGAATTAGGCACCTCACATAGAATCCTATGGACAGACCACCATTTTGGAAAGGGCTGTTTATAAGGCTTGTTCACGCCCATTACTTGAAATTCGTGGTATTTCTATGGCAAATGAAAAAGCCCAAGTTTGACATCCTTTGCCCAACACTGAATTCCGCCTTTAGCCCAACACTCCAGGCAGCTCGCAGAACATATCGCTGGATGAACACAATAGCAAAGATGCCAGAGCGATAAAGGCGTCAGCCAAAAATGTGCTGCCCACACAGCAAGCAATGCTCCTTCTCCTAAACACTTGCAGTCTCTGGTAAGCTCTCATCAGCACTCCTGACATGTATGTATGACCACCTAATGGTATTGGGACATTACAATGTGCCCTACCATATGTGGTGGATCAATTCCTGGGCCCTGACCTGAGATGGTCTTTAAGGATGTAATGGGATGTCAAACTCAACTGTTAAGGTGGGTGCAATTATGTGACATAGCATTACACTGTAATTTTGTTAATTTCAAGAATAACATGACATTTTCAAAATTACGTTAATTACAGAAGCCTAATTCAAATTTAGTCTGTTCTTACATTCTTTGAACCATGTCAAATAAATGGCCACAATCACAATTTTAACTACGCGCCCTGCACAAGAGCAGCAGGGATGATCAACATCCTTAGTAAATCCTTTGATTTCTGTATACAGTAATGTAGAATGCTGCCTTTTGGAAACTGGATTAATAAACTTTGAGGGAGAGCGGCTCACTCACAATTTGAGCTGAAGCTGAGCTCCTGGACTGTTGAACCAACCTAAATCATAGAAACTAAATAGGTATTTTTTGTAGATCCCCCATTTTACCCCTGGTCGTTTGCCACAAGAACAAATGCCATCCTCAGAGACAATTGTATGCAGTTTATGACAAGTTTAAACAAGTTAAAAATTAAGTTAAAAACAATACAATTAAAATATCAAAATTACACAAAAAATAAAATGTAATGTTGATGGTAGGATCAGGAGTTACTAAAAAAACAAGCATTTGCAATGCAATGGGTCTCGCGTTTGCTCGAATTAGAGCTATTGGCGTTGTAAATTCCTAACTGGACTTTTCTTGTCACATGCAATGAAAATGAAAAGTAAAACAGAAAACACACAAAAAAAAAAGTTTGTTTGCAGTCAAACATATCGGCAAACCTGCAATTATCCTTGTAACAGGGTTGATGGCCAAGGCGGTAACAAAACTGACCCAAGTAGGGAGAAACATAAAGTATTTACCAATCATAGCAAAGGAGTTTTGAAAGGCAAGCCCACAAATGAGTGAAAGTGATGGGCGTGAGGTGGGTGTGGTTAAAAGCCCACATAGATAACAACACGTCAGAATAGCAGCGCTTGCGTGCTGCCATGCTCGACCTTGCTGGCATTCTGAAAAATAGTCACTAGTGGGCAACAATGCATTTTTTTTTCAATGAAACAAAAGCATACTCCAGTATAAACAGTTTTCTGGTTTCCATATTCAAGTACATTAAACAACTAATGTTCCTGTTTTAAAGTAACTGACAAATAAATATCCAGATCATCCGGGCTGGAGCTGTTATTTCTTCCATAATAATGAAAAAATCAGACATTTTGGTAGGGATCTCTGGGCCCCAGACTGCTGCTTCAAGTAGGACAAAATATATGTTGCCACTTCACTATAGGTCAACCTACAAAGGTACAATCACACCTGATCTTGTGGTCTTTCTTGCAGACAGAAGCAGTTGTTTCTGTCCTCACACTCTTCCATACGTTTCCAGTCTCAGGTGAGAGCTTCTCATGGTCTTGGGAACTTGGGATCCACCAGTTTCGACTGGCAATGGCCTCTAAACAGATCAGAGTGGAGTTCCCGTGCTCTCTCACCTGAGCCCTACCACACTGTCACACAACTTATGCTTCAGCTAGGCACTCAGGGTCTGATTACGAGTTTGGTTGTCGAAAAACCTGACCACCAGACCCGTGGCGAGGAGACCACCGTGGAGCTGGCGGTCTCCCCACCGGCCCCATTATGAGTTTTCCACTGGGCTGACTGGCAGAAACGAAGGTTCCACCCTGGCACAAGAAAATCAATGTATAATCGTACCCCTCTTGGGTGAATTAATTCCTACTAAATGTGGTGTTAGGCTCCTCTGTGTGTCTGAGACCCCCTTCCTTAAAAGAAGGCAGATGTGAGGGGCCACCACTGACAAGTAGATGTGTCAAAAAGACATAGGTGCTCTCACGACCTTGGCAATTGTCAGATGGAAAACGTCCTTCTAGCAATTAAAGGGGGTGTGAATGACTACTTGTACGTGTGATCCCCACTGGGCTTTTCCATCGTTACGGGGATTAAACTAGGGGTAGAAACAGGTCTATTAGCAGGCAGAAATATGGAAACTTAATAAATGTCACCTTAGCAGCAATTACAATAAATATCCATAGTGACTAATGCCTTTTGCGTTACTTTAATAATTATGTACTGTGAGAGGATGTTCTTCCCTATTTATTAACTGGAGGTAGGTTTCAGCAAGTTTGTGAATGTGTGAAAGCTTGCAGCTGGCTGCATCAAAACACTTACAACAAAGCCCCTAAGCTCATAATACCTTTAAATGGAAGTTGTACATGGAAGTGTGGACATATCTCACATTTTAAGTGTAAACACTAAACAGCAGGGCCTAACCTTTCAAGGCACAGCTGACATACATAGTGTTAGAATATTTGAAATAAAAAAAATCAAGTCGTTTTTCCCTTTTTGCACCAGCCTGGGTTGTGCATTGATGTTTTTAGGTTCATGTTGGAAGATGTGCTCGAAATATTCACGGACAAAACATTTGCTGCATGTTCCTATTTGGAAGTTGAGTTTTTGTCAGCCTGTACCATTTCAGTGCCAATTTAAATACGTAAAACCCTCTTACAGGTTTAGGGATAGGCACATGTAGTTAGTTGTTTAATAGCCCCTACCTTCCCAGGAGTCTAAATCTGAGATGTCCAGAACTAAAAAAATCAAAATCCTCCATCGTTAAGTCATAGAATTACTTTACTAAAAAAAAAAATGAATTAGCTGAAGACAATGTCTGATGACCTGGGATTTAAAAACAAACCAAATTAGCCCCCTCTCTTCAAATATCAAAATGCTGACCACGTACATCAATAACAAAACATCCAGTTTCGACACCTGCCTTAACAAAACAAAAGCTAATACGCTAAGGAAGGGTTTGCAAGTCATGTCTCTTTCTCCTGAAAACAAAGCACAGCTGCAGTGTGTGTTAATGAACACATGTTCCACTCTGAAACACAGACATCATATTTATGATTCATTCAAAGAAGAAACGTTTACGTATTGTTGATTATACAGATATATAGGAAGACGGGAGTCCTTTACCAGTGCTACAGACTCAGTCCATCCTTCAGACCAACAGGCCATCCTGCAGGTGAGGTGAAGCAGTGACCCTGTAATAGCTCCCTAACAACCCTGCGAGCCTGGTACCCTGTTACCAGGCATAGGACGTGTCTCCACAGACATCTTTCTCACACCAACCAACAGCACAGGGCATCCTTAGTGCCGCAGCCCACCCGCAAACAACGTTTGTGGCCATTTCCTAATTGGCTGTCCCCCTGGGCTCCAATCTCATTGAGATGTCAGTCTTTGGATCATTCCAATGTTGGTCATGCCGTCAGTATGCAGATTTAAAAACTAATGCATTTTGACAGTCACCAAATTTTGAACAAACCTGAACTCTCACCTGGCCACATTCTGGACCTTTTCTTCCACAAAGGAGACGCCCACCAATTTCTCCCCCCCCCTACAGTAGGTCAGCTCAAAGACAAACCTTTCACCTTGTCCACAACTAATACCACTCATTTCACAAAGGCTTCATCCTACTTGACAACTGGCCATACCGACTCAAGCTGCGCCCTGCTCACATCCGTTTAGCAGATCTCTGAAAGCACGGAAGCGCAGAGACTTTTCATCTGTCTCCCATGTTCTCCCTCTATTTCAAACCACAAGGCTCGCTACTTTTGTGCACCCTGCTCAACTTGCAGTTTGGATCTTGCATGGCTCTCAGATATAATTCATCTGTCCAGGATACCTTTGCGCCACTTTAATGACATCATTGAAGACTCAGGGCCTGGTTTAGATATTAGCGGACAGGTTACTCTGTCACAATGTCCGAGCGGTGATGGGTATCCCATCTGCCGAAATCTAAATCCCATGAAAACCTCAGCCAATATCTGAATCAGGCCTTCTGTGTGTGTTCCATTAAAACACCCAATTTGCTTGTTCTTATTTCCTCCCTCCGTAATACTTTGTTTTTGCCACTCTCCTAGCATGGAACTTTCATTTTTGGGGATTTTAGGAAGTGAAGAACTTTCATTCTTTGGGGATTTTAGGAAGTGAAGTATCTCCTGTGAGGGAATGGGGTCAGGACATGAACCTGATTTGAATGTAATTCTAAGGTCCAACCCATTTTATTCCTTTTTAGTTTTGTTGGGGGGTTCTCCCTATCCCTATTTTGTGTTTTCTTTTTAGGAGATCTCTCTAATCCACCCTCCTTTTTAAACATTTCCCCACCTGTTCCAGCCATGCTATCACTTCCTGCCGTGCAGTGCAACTGGGTATTTGTCCTCCCTGCCATTGAAGACCAGAATCCTTTCTTCTACATTCCCCCCATCATGTTCTGGTCTCTGTTACCTGGTTCCCTTAGTGTCCAACAGATCATACTCCACCATGTGTGGTGCTTCATATTCAGACACTCCTGCTACAATAAAAAGGTGAGATATTTTGCTGCTTCTTGGACATTAGTTGGTGCTATGTCAAAAACAAATAAGCATTGCCAGATCAAATATGTCTTCCCTTTTGGCTTTGCCATTGCTGTGCTGATGACACTGTCAATGCCTTTTGTAGATGCTGGTCAGCACTGGCAAAAAGGGAATTACCAGATGCTGAACAGCACTGGCAAAAAAGAAAGAAGTTTGATGATTTGTACCTATACATGCATCCTCACACATGCATATCTATGAGCCATGATACTTATGAGACCACTGCATGATGACTTAAGCGCATGCATGTCATCACACTTGTGCATGAATACGTCATGGCCTGCCCACTATTTTTGTATTTACTGTTTCAAGACGATAGATGTCCATACTAGAGAAGCACATTAAAAAAATGTGTACAGATGCATATTTTTTTTAGAAAGGAGCATCCCACAATTAAATTGCAGCTTCTGGGCCCTCCTACAAAGTTAAAAAAATAATTAAATGTTTTTTCTTTAATGTGACGAAGAGGAGAAGGGGAGCAGCATAGGAGCATCAAGGGTTAAAGTAAACATCACGCGCTGGTGGTGAGCAGAGAGCTCGCAGAAGCAATGGATGAGAGTTTGATTAAAAAAGTCAAATGGGAAGGATTGGGGAGCAATACACGAGCGGAGGGCTGTGATTCATGTATGTAGAACATGTGGTGGTGAGGATCTGAAGATGGAAGCATTGCACAGATGAGGCGGGAGCAAAAAACATGTGCTGGAACAGAATGCTAAACACAAAGGAAAAATGTAGTTCCCTGAGCTTAAGCAGTGGAAGGATGCAGGATATCCCATTAAAAAGATTGTAAAGAAACTGTGCTTCATGCAAGGGACCAAAACAGGCAGAGGAAGAAAAGCCACTGAGTATGAAGCAAGAAAATGAAATGTGAGTAATAAAGAAAGTCAACCAATGAAAAGCAAGGAGCAGACTGAAACTCCGTGTAAGTATTAGTATTGTCCACAATAGATCTTTCAACAACAAAAGCTAAAGCAGTCTGTAGGCAAGACCTAAAAACACCTCCAACGTGAGATACAATGTGAGTGCTGGCAAAGTACTTTGGCTCATGCAGGCTTCTTTACTTACTGCATCCAGACCAAAATGTATGCCCTGACCTCCAAAACCTTTGGTAAAGATTGCCATCTTAAAGGAAACTGCACAATGATAAGATAAGGAGTTAAACCCTTTGCAACTGCTTGCATGGATAACATGCAGATGATTGCATATTATGTGCATGATGTACTCTCAGGTAGGTTGGCCATATAATTTGGGTCTTGTTCAATTTTGCAAAAGTCTCAACTCTGCTGATGACAACAGTGTAGTCCAGAATATGACAGATGGTGTCAACGGAAAGAATTACAGCCACACTCAGCAATACACACATTACATATTGAAGCATGGACACAGCCATATGTTCATTGTATACCTCGAACATTAGATCTGTTGTGCTCAGTAAAGGTGTGGGTGGGGGGCATTCTTATGGGAAACTCTTAATAGTGGCTGTCAGGTGTGTTAATGGGAATATACCAATACACAAACCATCCAGGCACCTCGCCTCCACAGGACTCCTGGCCACCAATACACAGAGCCATATCAGGAGGACAAGTGTTATCTTACATCACTCCTAAAGTGTGGAACAACATCCCGCTCCACGCCAGAGCTTCACCCTCTCTTCTCGAATTCTGCAAGAAGCCCAAGACCTGGCTTTTCAGTTAACCAACCCGTGATAGGCAAGGCTAGGCACTCGCAGGTGCCACACGTGCGGGTGACAGTGCGCTTCACAAATACACATAGCATAACTAACGTAGTCGTTTAAAAAAATGTTCATGAATGTGACATTCATGTGGCAGAAAAGCAGCATTTTTATGTTAAGCTGTCCTTTTATAGCTCTATCTATGAAATATGAGTCCAAGCATTTATTAATTCAATTGGTTTGGCATTGGCTGCCAGCCAATTGCCTTGCCAATGTATGTTTTTTAATGTTTTTGTACATTTTTATTACAAAAATTATTTTTTTTAAATGGCAGGTACAGGCGATCGCCTTTGAATGTTTCTGAGATAAGATTTAACATAAACTTTCAAAGAGGGCCACCCTAGAGTGTGCATGCTGCATGTGCACGCAAGGTGAATGTCTTTGAATGAGTCAGGAGTCCATTCAGACGGGCTACTCGTAACTGTGCATGTGTGTATTTGTGCACGCAATGGCAGCCAACGCTGAATAGTCTGGTAGCTCATTCACATAGATGCCCACCTGTGCATGCGCATGCAAAGACCACCATTTTTGAATGGGTTGGAGGACCGTTCAAAAAGATGGAAAAATTGCAGTCACAAGCAGTCTGCATATCTAATATGATAGCAATATCTGGGCTCTTACAAAGTTAAAAAAACACTTTAAAAAATAAAAATTTAGATATTTTATAAAAAGCACAAATTGTGTCACATGTTCCTGGCACTGAAGTGAGCTATCTTCTTTGTTGATGCGAACATTGTGATTCGAGAGAATACTGTCACACAGAGAAAGCAACCATTGGCTGAACTTGGGTGACCAGTTGTCCAAAATTTGATGCTGTGGTGGGCGGAAGCTAAAAGTGAATGACTCTAAAGTAGACCAATGCATGAAAAGGACTGGCTGTAAACTCCTATAAGTACATAGTATACATATGTGTGGTAAAATCAAAAGGACTTGACTAACGCTAGACCTAAAACAAAACCTGAATATACAGCAAACCTTGAGGATCTCTGCAAAGACTTTCTCCGTACAAAACACTGTGACGTTTGCGCCACTATCCCGCTTGCTTTTAGAGACAGATTGACGAACCTTTGGAGTGGGTGCCCTCGGCAGTTACCTATGTTTTTTTAATGCTACGCCTAGCCCGGCACACTATGATGGGTTGGAGGGAGAAAATTAAAATAGGCCCCGGTGAAATTTAAATTATTCTCGTAAAATTTGTATAATTTCGTAGATTTTGTGTTACGCACATTATGCAAATTTCCCCAAATTACACCCGTAGGTCATATTATGTAGTTACGCTGGTCTCTGCTGCACAATGTACAGGGGAACATGAATAAACAGAAGGCAAGCGGCTACTGTTTGTGGCAATTGTGTTTTTGGGGATTTTTTAGTGCGAAATGCACCCTTGTGTCAAAAATTGATGCGTTCTAAAAAAAAGTCTTAAATGACAGGTTTACCTTTCCCCAAAATTTTGCGGAATTATATGAACACAAATCAAGTGGTACTGCCTAAACGAAAACACACTAGGAAAGCAGTTTGACTTGCAAATGTTAGAGAGCTCTGAACCACAAAGCCATGTTGCCCACACTCTGAACCCTACAAAAGTCCCCTCCGCCCGATCTCACCCTCTCTCCATTCACCTACCCACTGATGACCAACTTTCAGCGGCAGCTTAAGGCATTTCTTAGATAAAGTAAGAAGAAAATTAATATCCACAAAGAAGCAGAATATAATTTATTTCCTATGCATATTGAAAGGGTAAGCAGTCACTATGATGCCTGCAACTGTGACTTCCAAATATCCCCACAAGCCTGACACAGGGATGCTTTGCTCCAGTAAAATGTCTGGGATCCCCAATTTAGCTGCCTTTTAGTGTTGTGCAGAAACAGCAAAAAAATAAAGCTTAAAAGGAGATACACTTTCCACAGATTAACTTTTGCAATCGCTTTCAAGAAATGATTTGTCCCAGCTTTAATTCATCTTTTGCAAATCCGTTCGCTATTTTAGATTACCAATTTGGACAGGTGATGTTCTGTACCCGGAGATCAATTTAAACCATTATAAAACTTTGAGCACTGTCTGCGACACCGGTGATCTTAGCCCAGATCTCTTCAATATGTCTGGTTTTAATCAGGTCCCCGGCCGCATTAGCACTGATTTGAATTTCCTTCCCAAGGTGTTAATAATTCCTTTTTAATAGAGTATGGGCCCGACAGGCTCATGTCAGAGTCACGTGTCACCCTTGTATTTGATATTCCGATTCCCCTTCTAACGAAGTCCCAGACAATCAATACCTGGAAAAAAAAATCTTGCAAACTTTAGATCACAGAATTATGTAAGGGATGGAATGGAAAGTAAAATAAGTCTGGATAAATGGATTAATATCACCTGTGTCAGACCCCCGTTCAGAAGTCCAAGGGGCAAGCAGGGGTCACTGGGCCCAGCTGTGGGGGTTGGTGCCTTTTCTCCTGATGTCCCCAGGCCTGACCTGCTATGGATCCTGAGCAACTGGGCCAAGTTACCACTTCAGTACTTTACTCTCACTAGTAATGCGGGTCGAGCAGACCAAGGTTTCTGGGGTGCACGGAGGTAAGGTACAAACACATGCAACAGCAGTTGTCCAGATCAAATACTTGCTTTTATGAAAAAAGAAATATTTATTTTACAGCTACTACCGCAAAGCAAAACACAGTATTCACAAATAACTTCCCCAGTCCTCTGAGGTCAGGGTTCTAGTGTTTCTTTAGGCAGTTCTCCGAGTCTCACACCCTCCTCACTCTAGCCATAGTGGTTATTACCCATTGGCTATAAGCAACACTCAGTTGAAGCTCACACAAGTAGTCTCAGCCTCAGGAGTTCCGTTTTGACTCTGTATTAAATTCAAAAGTGTCACTGAAGCACTCCGAAACTCGTCGACTGGTTTTTAAAGGAGTGACCGTCAGAATTCCTGAATTGTTGGACTTATCACTTGCGGATTGTATCGGACTTCTTTCCAGTGATTGGGCTCTCTCACTGAGGCCAGATACTTTCTTTGTACTACGGTCACTACCTTTCTTTGTGACTGCTTGCCACTGGATGGTTAAAGCAGCCTATGCTTTATGTATTACGGTGCCCGAACGATACTGTTGGTTCTTAATGTATAGGATTTGTATATATTTAGATTTTATTCGGTGTATTAGTTTTTTCAGGTGCACTGGTAATTTGTTGACACTATGATTTATTTACTTTGATTACATTAAAAGAAATTACTTTTCAGTGAAAAATTGAGGTTTTCACTTGGATAGTTGGGTATTTATTTTTCCCTTCTGGATGTCTCTTTTTGTTGTACTGCTCTTGTCCCTGTTCCAGTGGGGCTATAGGGACGTCCCCTCCCTTTGTCTGTTACCCTCCAGGAATATGGGGCTGCCATCTTTCCATCGCACACGAGCCATGGACCTCTTCGTATAACAATCTCCACAAGGTGGCCCCCGCTGGCATACAGGATTGCCAACTCCTCAGTGCACACAAGCAATGAACTGTTTGGCACAACTAAGATCACAGTTCAATTCACGGTGGCCCTCCTCTGGCATACAAGGGTCACTGACTTTCCCTGCACATGGGCAATGACCTGATCGATTCAGCAGCCGTCTCTTCAAACATCAATAAGGAAATCCACTCAACGGGATTTCCCACTGGACCTTGCTACTACCAACACCCTACTCTTCCACATAGGGCACCCTGGTTTTGGTAAGCAGTCAGGTGTTTGTGCTCTAGGCCTCGGGCGGGTAGTCTTGCATTACCTGGGTGATGTCCTCTCACCTAGTAGGAAGACTAGCAAGCCTTGCCCTCAGTCCTGGTGAGAACTCCTGCAAAGCTTCTTCTCTGTCCACAGCCCAACTGGCTGCTTGAGAGTTGACATATTTTTGGGACCTCAAGCACCCCATCTTATAGTCAATTTCTAGGCCTCACATGTGATTTGGAGTCTGAGTCTTTGAAGCTGATGTTGGGGACCTGCTTCCTTTTGTAGGCCCTCGTCCTTTGCCCTCTCTTCCTCTTGAAGGCAGTCTGTCACAGCAGGAGCAACTCCAAAGCTGATATCCCCACTCGTCAGGCCATGGCGAGTTACTAGCGGTTCACACCTGGATGTCAGCCACAGTGATATGTGTATCAAAAGGTCAGACCAGAGTCCCAACCCTACACTTTATGATTCCTTTATCAGCCCCATCTCCTTCCTGAGATGTGCCCAGGCCCCTTTCTTGTGACCTCTCTCTCTTTCAAAGAACACCCTTTGTCGTGCACTGGGGATCCTGTCTCTTCCTTCCCCAGTGTTTCCCCCCAGCTTAGAGGAATGCAGCAATAACACATCTGTCTGAGGGGACTCCTCTACCTCCTTTCCCCATGTTTCACCAAGCAGTGTTAGGTTTCCCAAAATGGTACCCGGTGTCTGCAATGTATTGTCCATTCACAGGCACACATATACTGAGCACATGTCCACAACATACATGCATTGCAGAGCACTACATCCTTCATGTTTTCTACCACTCACAGGCGGACATCCACCCACCCCATTCATATAACATGCATGCACTGCACAGTACTGCACTATCCTCGTATTGTATCACTAACAGACACACATAACTAAGTACATGTATACAACATACACGCACTGTGCAGCTCTATAGCCTTCATGTACTGTACCACGCACAGGCATCATACACCGAGGCACATGCATATAACACTGCCTGCACTCTACAGTAGTGCATTATCCCTATATTGTCCATTCACAGGCGCACATAAACCCAGCACATGTACACAACGACACGCACTGTGCAGCATTACATCCTTCATGTACTATACCACTCAGAGGCGCACATACACCCAGAACATGAACACAGCATGCAAACACTGTATAGTATTGCATTATCCCTGCTTTGTACTATTCACAGGAACACATCCAGCCAGCACATGTACATCACGCGTGCACTGTGCAGTACTACACAGTAACCCAGGGGTCAAAGGTAAGATAAGCACACAGTGGCAGAACTTTAAATGAGGGAGTCTGCAGGCTTCTCTACAATAACCCAGTTAAAAGGCCCTGTTCACTCCTACAGATCGCTACACATACGCTGCCACCACCACGCTCGTTCTGCTTACCTCCTGGTAAAACCAGTGGCATTTCACCATTATGAGAGTAGTGCTTTCGGCACCCCTTCTGGTGCAACAAGACCACAGACTTGAGACAGGCCTATGACATGGTTCACACGCCTGATTTGTGTTTGTCTACCATAACAAACATTGGCAGTGTCTACCCTGTAGAAATCGCAATTTGTGATCCCCAGAATAGAAAATCGCAAATAGGGATTACCTATTTGCAATTCCTATTCTGACGTACAAAGCATTTCCTAAACGCAATTTGGGCATTTCAAAAATGCAATTACCATTGACTTGAAGTCAATGGTAACTACGTGCAAGCAATTTAAAACAGAATTTGCAATACAATGGTTCTCGAGTTTGCTCGACTTAGAGCTATTAGCATTGTAAAGTCTTAACCGGACTTTTCTTGCCACATAAAGTGAAAATGAAAAGAAATCCAGTTTTACATAAGAAAGCCAATTCAAAGCGGCACAGCATGAGCATTCAGGAGCACACAAAAGGAAACAGAAGTTCGCGCGCAGTCAAAAGTATTGGCAGTAATGCAATTATCCATGTAACAGGGTTGAAGTCATGCAAAGCGCTCGACTACTGCCCAGCGAGATCACCCTGCATCGGAAATAAAAATAAAAAGTAGTCCAGAAGCCCTGCGGAAAACACGGAGCCTCGTATGTTTTCAGTAGTTTACCGGTGCGCTCGAGGAGGGCTAAACACTGGAAAAGGCATGGCGAATGCATGCCTTTCACAAATGAAATCAAACGATTTATAAAAGGCAATCCCACAAACCAACGAAACTGATGGGTGTGCGGTGGGCGTGGTTAAAAGCCCACAGAGAGATTACAGCAGGCCACAGCTTGCGCACTCAACCCTAAAAAGCACCCCAAAAGGCTTTTTTTTATTGCAATAGAGCATACACATGCCCCTTGGGCATATGCGTGCTCTACAGATGCACCCCTATTTTTGGAGTGTATAAAGGGGAGCCTTTTTCCCATTGCCTTCCTTGGTTTTGCATTTCCCAAATAACGATTTCCTAATAGTGATTCTTACTTTGTAGGAATCGCTGTTAGGAAATCGGTATCTCTCTACATAGCATTTTGCATTTCCTAAATAGCGATTTCTATAAAGTCGCTATTTAGGAAATGCAAAATTGCATTTTAGTACATCTGGCCTTTAATCCATAGTTTTTTCATACTCTGCACAATGCATAGGTTTACCTGCTAGTGTTGGCAAAACACAATCTCACAGGAGTCGTCAACAAAAAAGAGCCATATTGAATTTACATATTCAAAACCATGCAAACATGAATGTGACGACAAAAATGCTGCCTTCATGCTAGATGGGTGTAAACACATCTCTTTATTCATGCCATGTGCCCAGTACTAGCATTGTTCACCATGTCACAGTGTCTCTTCCAGCAGTAAAAATATGCCACTGCCTTTGAACAAGAATTCTCTTTGGAAAAGCTGGTGACTGAGGCAGTCCTTATTAGGAATGACTAGGGTTGACTCTGAAGGAGTTACAGACATGGCATGCCACCTACAAGCGGCCGCATTGGTTGTAATAACTGATTGCAAGCCTCATCTATTCTGGAGAAACTCCTCTGGCTGCCAGAGCTAGAGAGGCTGACTCAACCAATGTCTAGAAAGTAATCTGTAAATATCCTACATTTCTCTTTCAAAAAGGAAAATTTTCTCCCACGAGCCAAGATAAAAGTCATATCACTACTTGGCTACCAGCAAAACCCTGTCAGACCCAGACTCCAATAACATAGGAGTCTCAATCGAGTAATATAAATGGCCACGATGTGTTTGAAATGAGAATAAACGTTGGTGTTTTAAAACTCTTCAAAAACTTCACAGCCTCTACCTCTGTCTTTGAACAAACACGGCGATCCACTTTAATCTATTTAATTACAATTAAAATATAGCTCTCACTGTAACTTTAATGGTAGCTTAACTATATAATTGAAGTAAACAATTTAAATCAAATAAATGTATCTTACCTTCATTTAAACTAACTCTAACCTTAATGATATATTAAATTAGATTTAATTAATAACCATAATCTTTATAGTAAGCCTAATGGCGAGGCTAACTTTATGTCATTACATGAATTCCTTTAATTTGATTTTGTTAAATTATTTTCATACTAAGGGCTTGATTACGACCCTGGCCGATGGGATAATTGTTACAAACGTGACGGGTATCCTGTGCGCTGTTTTACAGGTTCCATAGGATATAACGGAACTTGTAATACGGCGGACGGGGTACCCGTCACGCTTGTGACGGAGTATCCCATCCGCCAAGGTCGTAATCAGGCCCTAAATGTAAATTCAATTATGGTTGCACTCTGTTTGATTTTACATTGAGCCTTTCATCCTGTTAAATGTACAGTTATGTATCCCTATCACCAGCTGATGTCATTGATATTATTAAAGGACTTCATTTAAAGGGAGGTGGAGGAATGAATTGGTCTTTATTGTGCCATTAATTAAAATCATTACAATAATACAATGATTCTCGAAATATCTATTTTGAAACTGAACAAGTTATAAGTCCCTACAGATAAAGACCTCCTTTGTTTGAAATGTATCACATGCTTTAGTAAAACTCTACAACAAACGTATTGCCCTCGAATTAAAGTGCTTTGATCGGTCTAAAAGTCTAAAAAACTTTCTCAGCCCCTTCTTAGAGCCAATGCACGAGGGATTTTACAATATGGCTAAAGTGCTATTCATGGCTTCTAGGTGGTGTATATTGGGGGCCTATCAAACCAGGGCAGTCAATGTGCCCTATGAAATTAAATGAAATGTGTAGATTTATATAGCGTGGATTATCAACCAAGAAGGTATCAATGCATTGTGCACAGGCAGATTAAGTGATTTGCCCATAATCACAGACGTTGCGCCGACTCCAAGGGTCGAGCCTGGATCCCTAGCGCCCGAGGCCGTCGCTCTGACTGCTGTGCTACATCCCTTCCTATATGCATCAGGTACTGAAGATAAAATGCCAACCCTTTACGGGAGATCAGCACAGACATGCCTGTTGTGACCGCACTATGGGCCAGATGTAGCAAGCAGTTTTGCCCATTCTGTGTCTATGGGAAAATGTGTTCGTGCATATGGCCCCAAATGTTGCCCGACTGGTGCGGATGTTTCAACTGTCCCATACCGTACATTTGTATAAGGGGAAATCGCAAACGTAAAAAAAAAAAAACAGAAAGTGTGCTGATAGCTGCGTGGATTCACCTTTCAAGCAGTATTGTACAGAATTTTGGCAGGACTGAATATTTAGGGGGTTATTACAACTTTGGAGGAGGTGTTAATCTGTCCCAAAAGTGACGGTAAAGTGACGGATATACCACCAGCCGTATTACGAGTCCATTATATCCTATGGAACTCGTAATACGGCTGGTGGTATATCTGTCACATTTGGGACTGATTAACACCTCCTCCAAAGTTGTAATAACAACCTTAATACTCGAAATATAGGTCGCAGCCAGAATCTTCGATAAGGAAGCAACGGGTCACAAATGCAGATATGGTGAATCAAGGATTCTACTCTCCTGGCACAGTATGCAATCATTGGTAATAGCTTGCTAGTCAGCACCCTTAAAAGGAGGAAATCATGATTGACTATTGACTTTTGAAGTTTGCAGAATGTCTAGGTCTATGAGTTTACTGCTGCCCGTGACGTGTGACCGCTACTGTGCAACCATACCCCCAGATACGTGTAGTAGTCAACTGTGTTGATTCTATTTCCTTGAATGAACGATGCTCCTAATTTTTAAACACATGACCTTTGTCTTTGCAACATTATTTAAATATTGAGTTCGTCATAATTGGCCAGCGAATTTAAGAGCCTCTGCAGGTCTATCTACATCTTATCCAGGTGTGCTCTGTCATCTGCATACTGGAGCATCTAGATTCCAAGGCCTGCTACCTTTGGAGTAAACATCCTTGCCTTTTCCAGGTGTTCTTTTAGGTCGGCCAAGTAAAGGTTGAAAAGTAGTCGGGCCAGCACACAGCCTTGCTTTACCGTACCACCCAGACCTCACTTTTATCTTTATCCAGGTGTTTGAATACAGAGATATGATGGCTTTTAACAGGGAAGGTGGAGTACCCCAGTTGTTTAATTCAGACCAGAGTTTCTCTCTCTTGGCGAACGAAGGTGGTGAAGAATGCCATCTTTCCACTGATGGAGCATCTTTTGGCTAATTTAGCAGAATCCTTGTCTTGATGGCATGGCCTGCTGGGCCATCAGATCAAATTGATAGCTTCCCCACCATCTCTAGGGTGGGTCAAGCAGCATTGGATTTCCTTACCTGGGATGGCCATACAAGGTGTTTGTTTTGGTTCAAGACAAAGAAATCAAACAATGCCCTGGATGCTCAGAGAAACAAACTCCCTGCATTTGAGGGTCACTTCTTTTTCGTTATACTGCAATAAACCACTTGCTTGAAAGTTTGGTTCTCTAAAACGTGCTGCGGGGACAAGTAAGTCCTGGTGCAGGCTTAGCAATCATTTGCGCCATCAGTGTACCCACCATGCAATGGTGTGGGAGAGAGAATATGTAGATGCAAGGAAAGTATAAAGGTCTCTGTGAAGCAGCCATGGATCTCTTAATATGGTGTGTGGTTCTCTGCAAGAGATGCAGAGGCTTCCAGTTGCCTGGCAGCCTTTTGGAATGCCCACCAAAAATGACAACCTCGTGGTCACATCAGCACCAATCATCTCGCGCATGACTGTGATTCCAGCTTCAGATCACACTGCAGGGAGATACAGTCACCTTAAAAATCACAGAAGACACCTCCCGACCACAAACAAAGCTGACTACTGCCTCCTAAACTTCTCAGCAGCATTTGACACCATTGACTGGTCACCTTTATCCACACCCTGAAATCTTGAAAGGGATACTCGGGAAATGCCCTTCACTTTTTCTCCTCCTCCCTATTCAACAGGCATTGTTTTCTTTATATGGGCAGTACCAGGTCCCAGACAAAACCTGCCACCTGCAGAGTTCCCAGGGTTTCAGCTTGTCCTCCAGCAACATACATGTTGGGCACTTTGGGCTCTTTTCATATAGCAGCATAAAAATTGCCCAACAAGTTGAAGTCCCACAACTATATTAAAAAGTCTCCTGTGCTCCAGATATCCAATCTCTCAAACATTGCGTGTCCATCATCTGTGGATCATCCAAGCATGGATGTCAAGCACCTACCTGAAGCTTAACTCCACCAAACAGAATTCCTCCCATTCGCCAAGAACTCCAATCAAAAACAAAAATCTGGATGGATGTGAATCCCAACTTATACCCAATGCAAAGTCACCTAGATTGCACCCTGGACACTGACCGCAAGGGACACATCATCGAGAAAACCAAGGTGGCCTGGTACAATTTCCCGCTGTTAAGGAAAGTGAAAACATTCTTCCCAGAAAGTGACTTCACAACTACTCTTCAGGCTGTCATACCCTCACATCTGGATAGTGGCAATACCCTGCTCCGTGGCCCTCCCGACTCCCCACTGTTATTGGCATTTAACATGGAGGGCAGGCTTTATCAAGGACTGATTAAATATGACCACATCATCCCAAGCTCAATGGAACTCCGTCGGCTTTACTTGCTAGCCGGCTCTTTCTTCAAAATCAGCTACATCTTCTACAAAACCATCATGACCAGAAGGCTAAGAAGTGCAAAAAATGATAAAACAAGGCAGCAGGCACTCTCCATCTCTGCACCATGTATCTATCAGGACCACCAAAACCCTGCTCCAATTTCGGAAAGAGCTGAAAACACACTTCTTTAAAGAATACTATATCACAATACAGGAGCAGTAAATTCTCGCGCTTGCAAACCAGTTACCTCTCAAATCACGTTGTGTGGCTGTGCCTTAGGTGTGACTCTAGATCACTGTGCTGCCTTTCAGCTAAGACAGGATTGTACAAATACCACATCAACTATACTTAAGCACATACATGAACATGAGAGGACCTTACCCTGAGTAGGAGCCATGTCTTGCATTTATACCTAGATTATTGCTGCATTCATCTGTGCAACAATTCTTATATATTTTGTACTTGTCAAAGATGGCCCGCGAACCTCACTGCAGTCTCCGCTTCTCACGAGTAAGGAAGCCGTGTCAAAATATTGCAGTGCTTCGTGTGACATGTCTTTCCATCAACGCCAACCGGGAATCATCGGAAGTTCTCGCAAGGTGACCTTTAATTGAATAAGCCCTGAGACATATGTCATGTTGAATCTGATACGTTTTCCTGTCCCCAGAGCCATGCTGAGCACTCTGCTGGAAACATGGACTTTCTTCACCGCGAAATGGGGATGAAGGTGTGGGGCAATGTGGGAAAAACGCATTGGAAACTGTTATCCAAACTTGTTGACAAATGCACCTCTTTCCAGGATTTACTATGATACAATTTTTACTGAGAACTGGATCAATTTTCTGTCCATTTCAAGCACTTCTCTGCTTTTAACGCAGCCGACTCCATTATACCAATTTTCTTAACTATGACTGATGGGAAAACATGTCTGACAGCGAACTACTCAAATTGTGAGCTACGGTAAGTGATTGCCCTTACTCTCCACAAGTGAGGCCTGCTGGTTAGAGGAGACATTAGAGAATCAAAATACTGCCTGTGCTCAACAGTTCAAAACAGGAAAGAGGGATACAGCCAAAAAAGTGGAGGGATTTATTGTATCCATTGACTAGCATTGAAACGGAGACAATTTTATTTTGAGACATCTAAAATAAAGTCATTTTTGGCTTAAAAAAATCATGAGTCTCCCACCTGAATCGGGTATGTTGGCATGTACATATCTGATGCATTTTAGCTTGTATCCACTGCTTGCTTTCGTTAACTTTCTCTAAAGCAGGTACATTCTTAAGATTCAAAGTTACTGAAATGATTTATAATAATTGAATAATTGAGGAACGCTCAACATTACATATGTTATATCAGGCAGACTGAGTGCTGAATGCTGTGCTGTTCCTTTAAAAAGTGGAAAACAGTGGAAACATCACTCACTATTGAGCCAGCACTTTGGATGCTGAACTCCTCTGCTTTTGAAGTATGTTCTGTTGTCTGAACCTATGAATTCACCTTACGACCGTCCACATTTGCTGAACCAGAAGATAACAACTTCTCTCTTCCTGGATCTATTCACTGCAGTGAGAACAAGGCGGTCCCGCGCACTGGACTGGTTCTGCATGGACATTTTGCGGGGGTAGAGGGAGTGTGAATCTCAAAGGCATGTCTGATTGACAGCCGTATTGATGCTGCGTCATTGCAGAGTTTGCACATGCGCACCACCCTTTGGACCAAAGGACGCACCATCATGGAAGCAGGCAGGGCAAGGGGAAGCAGTCTGTATATAAAATAGGGTTTAGGTTAATGCAAGGAGAGAGAATGAAAGGTTTACTAGTTGACGTGGTGTGGGAAAGAATATCAACAGGGGGAAAACAGAGAGGACCTGGGCCTGATGCGGGCAGGCTGGAAAAGTTTTCCAAGTGTCAGACTGGCTAAGTCACATGTGCTCCCAGTTTATGGTCTGGCTAAACAGAGCATCTGTCACCAGACAATTATGTGAGAATCACCAGGAGAAGAGTTTTGGCTCCGTCCACATGTTTGGAGCCAGGAGAACATGTTGTGATTGGGCAGAGTTGTATGCATCAACAAAAATGCGCTTGACCTCTATTCACTTGTGATCATTTTATTTATTTATCCAGCTGCCTGAGCTTGAACTATTGGAGAACACACGACACTGAGATTTTATTAAAGTGTCATAGATAAGTAGATAATTTATGTTGTTATTTTTTCCTATGGCAACAGCAGAAATGGAGGGTGAGCAGTCATTAACCTTCATGAATTTTTAGGTCTGGCTTGGCACTCCAATTGTCACCTGACCTTTTAACATACACCAATACTATTCTATAGTTCGTTACACCCACACAAATACATATCCATTTCCATGCTCTCTGTTTGTAATGCTTCACATGACCATACAATATTCCTCTAAATCCAGAAATACTGGCATTGCCATTGCTTGTTGTTGGAGTTGTAAATTTTACCCATAGTGCAACTGTGCATAGTGGGAAGCCTGCACCTTTGCGGAATAGCACAAACTTTTCTTTCATTTTTTTTTCTCCAGTGGAAAAATACCACCTCCCTTACGCCACCACAAAGTCTGGAAATGTGCCCTGCCTCTCCCTTGCTGCCCAGGGATGTGATTTTTTTCCACCCTTGTTATTTCTGTTTCCTGTTTTACAAGTGTGTTTTTGAATAACAGAAAAAATAAATTCCCTTTGATGATCATCTTCGTTTGGTAGAAGATTGTAAATGACCCCAAATTCACAAGTTTCAATGCATGGTTAGCTTTTAGGGCACCCATGCTTTGAAACTCCCACCCCCTTCGCTGGGATTTACTCCTGTGTAATATTAAGCAATCATGAGCAAATAACTGTTTTTATACATTTGTACTTTTTTGACAATAGCAACATAGCTTTAATAACAGTCTCGCAAATAAGGCAGTACCTTGAAATGTTTAATGTAGACATGGGAATGTTGAAACAGGTGTATAACAAAGGCAGCGATGCCTAAAGCTCTCATTAACCGCGACATATCAGGCCCTACTATATCCATCAATGACACTTAACAGAGTACACGGATAGTGAAACTCACTTCCACCATTAGCAAATTTCTCAACAAAACCCGTGTCTGTTCACAAGATTGTGCATCTGAACTACCTAAAAAGTGCACAGTGGATCCTGTGTGACCCTGGGTCTTGACATTTGTAGTGGTAGGGTGTCTGAGTTCACCATTACAGTTACAAGAGATGAGATCTTTCAGACAATCGCGAGTGTAAGGAGCAGGACCCAACTCCCGTGGAGCGCTATTCATCTCTTGGCCAACAAAAGAGCCAATGTGGCATACTAGGACGGTGAGGCAGGCAGCTAAGCACACAGCCACAGTGCATTCAATGGACCCATGGAGACGGCAGTCTCAAGCATCTCTGAGAGTTCATTGAAGACCAGTTCCAAGGCTGCCAAGACAGACCACATCCGACCCAGGTTGAAAAGTCTGCATTGGCAGTCCCCAAACGAGCACACCATGCCCAGGTGTGCGGTCCAGTCTCTACCAACCTCTTGGATATGTGTTTTATAGCGACATTTGGTTTGCAGTATCTCGCATTACTTTTCTAACCTATGTATGCACTTCGTGTGAAATAGTCTCATGAGATACCAGCAGAAGACTCGTTCAACCAGAAAATGTCTCTCAGCGAGGCTAGTAAGCTTTTTTTACTCGAGGCGCGTGCAAGAATTTACGTGAAATCAGCTAATTCACATTGAGAAATGTTACAAATTTCGCATTACGTGAAATTGGAGTAAATTGCCATTTTCGCTAGCAGAATTGTAAGTTCTCTCAGCCCCAGCCAGACTCTGCTCTCCAGCCTCTTCTATTCCTCCTCTGCCCGTCATCACCTCCATCCTCACTTCCGGTTTCACATAACTGGTCCATTCTTTGGCACGTGCTTTCTAATCCCTTCCCTGTCTCTTGTCCACATTAACCACACGCCTCTCCCCTCAACTCATCTCCTTTCCATTTCTTTCACTCAGAATCCTGAAGTGCTCTCACATGGCCAAAAAAGTTGTGACGGTGCTCAACAAATCACCAAAATGAGTAACTTCAAAACACCCTGACTGATTAGCGATTCATTAAGAAATTAAGCAATATTGTAAGTTTGCATGCCATTTAATTTTAATGTTACCTTTAAAAGATTGTGTAATATACCTCGTACACAGCACTCACCATATAAAACTGGCTGGAAAAAAACATACAACGAATGTGGCACACTGATGTGTTGTGCACCTTTCTATAAAGGAGGCTGTGAACCTGTCATATCAGGGATTGTGCATTGCCTCCGGGCCTCATCCGAGATGTACCCTTGTCAAGCACAGCGCAGCCCGGTGACATGTTATTACATCCCTGACTCTGCTCTCCGAAGGCTTCCAAGGTAACCGCCAATCAAATGAGGCGAGACAAGCGCCGTGTTCTGCTACGGACGGCATCAAGCCTTGTCACGCCACAAAGACATTGTTCTCTGCTGAGAGAGAAGCCGAGCTCATTGCCAACTACAGGTCTCTCCGTAATTTATACTCAACACCAGTTTTCATTCTCTTTTTGAACCTTCATGTTTTTTTTTTAAGTAACAGGGTAAACTCAACCTCCAACAAGGACATCACACGCCCTCTACTGGGCAAGGTCTACCCCATGAAGACATTTCCATTGGTAGTCCACAGCCATGGATGCACACGTGTGCACCGAAAAGCGCTTTAATGCTGATAAACTGGGGCACAGGCACTATATAAAAAGCATAGGATATAACATTTATTTAGGAGTTGCATTGGTAGGGAACTATCATCGCTGACACAGTGATGTTTCTCTTAAAAGGATGCCTTAAATGCATTTTGTTGGCCTAGGCAGAATTTAAATTAGGATGGTGTAATTCATATAATTTTGCGTTACGCTTGTTATAGGAAATTCTCTAAATTATCACATTACACTACGTCACATAATCAGTTCGCAATTCACAGGAAAATTAAAGCGCAGGAGCAACACGATCAATCTCAAAATAAGCAGCTGTTGCTTCCAGCAATTGTGGGGTTTCTGTGATTTTTTTTAGCATGAAATGCATCCTCGTTTCATAAATTGGCACAAAGATGCAGTACACGCTATAATATAGAGTTAAATGACGGATTAGCAATTCACATAATTATGCATAATTTTCCTGACATTTCATGGAATTACATAAAAGCAAATTCCACAAACTTTGGACACCAAACTAAATTCTAAAAAGCACTGACAGTTAGTGGAATATGTCATTCGGCTATTTCACAATTACCTCACTGTAAGGAAACAGGCTTTTTGCAGCCCCCCCACCCCCCCAGTTTTTGCCCCCATGTGGACTATTAGCTCTTGGTTTTTCGACTCTGAGACTGCAGTGAGGCCTGCTGTCCAGACCTCAGTGACAGTGTTAAGCCTCTTTACGAACATTATGTTAAGTGAGGTGTCCCAAAATGGCAAGTACTGACTTTCTTCTAAGTCCCTATTATATGGTACCGAGGGCATGTGAGGCAGAGTGTTCCGCACAAGGCCGCAGTACTGGTTGTGCCACCCTGTGTACGACAAAGTGAAAACATAGTCCCCAGCCTCCCATTGCAGACTGGAAACACAGTGTCACATTGCCAGTTCGACTTAGCCATTATCATTAATGGCAAAGCCTACCTATCCCTTCACAATATATATAAGTCTCCCCTAAGGAAGGTCTATAGTGCCCTATGGCACGGAGTTGTATTTGTTGAGTAGGACACATATTTCTCAAATGTGTATTAGCAGCAACAATTCCAAATTGTCATTTTGCTGTGGATAAAGTTAGTAGCCCCATTGGCTGACAGAGGGTACCCAGCTGACATCCCAACCCGGCTTACTCCTGAATGGGCTACCAAACTGGGTCATGTAAGGTATTAAATTAATTGTGGCATTAAATGCCAGTTGATGGTCAAATTGAGATTTATGTCACTTTTAAAGCTAAGCAACTTTTAGAAAATGCCACTCTGTGACCCAACGAGCCCAGTGGCCTCACTCAGGCCGAGGAACACAGGCAGCTCTGTGACCGCCTAGGAGTGAGGTGTGACCTCCTCTCTGAGAATGCCACTTGGGCTGTTAGCTCAAAAGGGGAGTTTCAAAGGGAAAGTCGCCTTTGAAGGGCAAACGGTGACAATACGCCAGAGAGGTTGCCTTCTGTTCCTGTAGACAGGTTGGAGAGAGGGACAGAGAGGGAATTCTGGTACCAGAACTGATTTTCCTGTGGGCATGTAGCCGTTAGGTAGCCACACCTATGGGGTGGGCTACCTTGCTCCTGATGGCCAAGGTAAGGCTGTGCCATCTTGGAAGGGGCAAGAATGTTGCACTCTGGGATAGCCAAATGCCACACCAGACAGGAACTTCGTCACACAAGAGGAGGGGACCAACTGGCCCATTGGCTAGTGCCCATATTATACCCTCTGGGCACTTTCCTGGGATAAATATGGCACACCTGGTATTCTATACTGCAGTACACTGTGGATCTGGACAAAGGATGGAACGAAGACCACCTTACAGCTGTGGAAATCGCACAAAGAGAGGCTGCAACACTGCCATGATTGCACCTGCTGACTTTGGGTTACTAGAGTTTGGACCCTGTCTGGCTTGGGAAAACATTTATTCCTGGTCCCAGATCAAAGCAGTGACCCCAAGGGTCAGTTGGGTGATCCCCCTTGAACAGCACCAGGGAAATTAAAGCTGGTAGAGCCCAAATCACTAAACTGGAAGCCACCACAGATGTTTTGCAGCTATCTGACACTGGGCACTTCCAAGGACTTATCTGAGATAGCCAAAGTTGCATCCATGTCTGCAAGACCCATAGGTGTTGTCTATTTCTGGATTCGTCACAACCAAGGGACACTAGCCCCCACCAAAGGGTTGCAGCCTGACTGCTATATCCCAAGAACCAAAGGCCTGCCACAGCAGCCATTCTACCAGTGTAAAGAGACTTTGTGGGACCCAAAGATCCATAGCCAAAGTCACCCCACCTCATGCATGGATGGGGACTCACCCGAAATTGATGCTTGTCTACCACGCAGCATCAGGAGCATCTTTTGCGTCTGCTTTCATTAGCATCAAGACCACTCCATTGTCATATATGGTGGTTGTCCTGTAAAGTTTGGATTTTGTTCAAAAAATTATCTAGTGGCCACGTAACTGTCCAAAGTGTCCACTCTGGCCCCCTACACCTCTGTCCTGCCAGAATTGGTTGCCTAGGCCAGACTAGTCAAACTGTTTCAAACGTTTCAAAAGTTTCCAAAGTTTTTGTTGACCAATGCTTGTTTGTGGTTGATATAAAAGTTATTTAATGCTTTAAAAAATCATACCTCCAGAACCCTGCTGTGATTTTGATGTTAAAGGACTTTAAAAATTAATTGAAATATACTCTATTTTTATAAATTGCAGACATGTCTCTTTCTTTTGTGACTTTTGCATTCTGTTGTTTGGTGCAGTTAAATGCTTTAATTCATTTGCTAAGCCTTACTACTCACAGCCACCCAGAGCTGAGCTTAAGGTTCAGTAAATGTACCTGACAGCGTCCCATTGGTATTTGTGAGTGTACTGCATCAAAAGTCCCCAAAGCCATATCACATAGTACACCCAAATACTCACACTCACATTCTGACTTACTGAAATTTATTAATGGTGATCTGATTTGGAAAAAAGGCACAGAAGCAATTCTAAGGATGCTACTGTGGTCTTGCAGAGGGGGAAGGTTCAGGCAGAAATGAGCTGGCAGTGGAATTCTATCCTACCTATTGCAAGCATCTCAGGTGTGAATTCTTCACAGAGGTGCAAGGAATGTGTGCCACAGTGTGTGGAGTAATCACAGTGGTTCCACTTGAACCCACCGAAATCCTCATTGTTGGCTTCATATAGACCTCTATTTATGGAGTATATTGACACCAAGATGCTCTGTGAACAAAAGTAGTCAGACTGCAGAAGGTAATTACTGTCTTAATAGCTAAAGATCTATCCGGTTACAGACCACATAGGAACACTAATATCAATGTAAGATGCACACTCCGTGCAGTGGGTGGGATAAAGACATGGGAGATGTTGGCAGTAGATTCTCTGAATTCTGAAAAGGCAAGTGATGATACTGAAAGGCAATGTCTCTCTAAGATTTACAAATCAATGCTTTTTGGGCAATGGACAAAACTTCTTTAGAGCAGATCTCTATCCAGAATCAGGACAAGAACCATAATATCTTGGCCTGAGCAAAGTTTGTATTACAAAAATACAATCTCATGCAATTCCCAAATTTCATGCACAAAGCAATCCAGTGATCGGTAGCTGAGTGAATGTGGAGTGGGTATACATGTACGGTGTCTAATTGCACACTGTTTGCAATTGGTATGTACAGCGGTGACGACTCCACTTTGGCGGAGGTGCGTCGCCCCCGCCAGCAGCAGCTCCAAATTGAAAAATAAAAACGTTACTAAACAATGTTTACTATTGTTTTTATTTTTCAAGGGGCGGGGCAACAGGGATGACGAGCACTGAGGGGAGTGGTATGCACTCCCCTCAGTGCGCATGTGTGTTTGGCCGGCCGTATAAGGACGGCCAAACACACATGCCCACTGAACTCTCTCCAACCCGCCACTGTGTTGTCGGGTTGGGGACAGCAGGCCCAGGTTCGCAGTCTGCCTGGGAGCACCAAGCCAGGGCGCTCTGGCCAATCGTAACGCTGCTCTCATGCTGACAGCAGCATGAGAGCAGCGCTAGGATTGGCCGCAGGGGAGGCTGGGAGCCTGTGCCTGCTGTGAGTGAGGACTGAGGAGCTGCGCAGTGGAGGTGGAGAGTCAGATAGGTTTCTATTTGTAATTTGTTTTGTGCCCCCCGCCCCGCTGCTTTACCCACACAGGAGCCGCCCCTGGGTATGTATGCAGTTACCAGTGGAAACCATTTGGATTGGCCATGGTCAGACGTGGCACAAGATGAGGTTGTGAAACTGCCCCCAGACAGTGGAAGTGTGTTGCCTGCATTCCTGAGGAGGAGGGTTTGGTTCTAGACACATAAGTGTGCAGGGATGGAGGGAGGCCAGCCTTTAGAAATTCCTTGCGTCCTTTTTAGCAGGCGATTGCTGATTAGCCCTTCCTGAGCACTGCAGTGTGGTTAATGGAGGGGGGAGTCAGCGGACACAGTTTCTAATGAAAGAAAGGTTTATAGGGAGAGCCTGTGCCCTTTGTCTTTTTTCCTTGAGTGGTCCATATGGAAGGCTGATCAGAGCCAGGTACATAGCTTCAAACGAATCTCTTGTTTTGGGTACTCCTGTCTGGAGCCAGATTTGTCACTGTCTGCTGCAAGATGACAACTTTGCACAAAGAACTTTATTGAGCTGAAGAGGAAAAATGAACTCTGAAAAGAAATCGTTCCAAATCGGGCACAGAGAGAGTGAAGCTGCATCTATCTGAAAACACCGAATAAAGGTGGGCCCAAAACGCCCCTACTCTGTTCCTGCTCAAGCTGCTTCACTTCACATGGAGAAGAGACGCTGTGGTCAAGGACTGGTATCACAGATTGCCAGGGCCCTAAAGGTGAGACATTGCCTGGCTTCCTGGAAGAAGCTCTGGGCCAGGCAGTGAGCTTGGGAGCTTCCTGCCTGATGGGAGGGGAGAGGAGAGAGCACAGTCCTGCAGGAGCCTCTCTGCCAGGAGAGGAGAACCTAGCTGCTGAATCCAGGGTGAGGAGTCACCCGCAGGGAGTTCGGGAAACAGGGGAGAATGCACTGAAGACATCTGCAGTACCCAGGGACCCCTGGTGTCCATGCCTGACCCTTGGAGTCACTGCTTTGATCTGGGACCAGAGGCTGATTTGGAGACAACAGAGAAACAAGCTGTTTCAAGCGCTGATTCTACCTTCATTGAACTTCAGTTATTAAACCAGCATCACAGATCAAAGGAGGAAGATCCCTCCTCCACCACACCTGGAGCAGACTGCTGAAGGTGTCTTTGTGGAGCTACTGCTGTGCCAGCTTGCTGACCATAGAGAGACGGAGGCTCTAATAAGCACAGGTAATTGCAACAGTACGCCCTGTGGCCCATCCACTGACACAGCTGGTCTTGGTAATCCCAAGTGTGCAGTAATGGGACAATTCATTGGCCTTTGCTTCTCCAACTCAAGGAGTGAATAGTCATTTGTTATGGACTGACATACGCATCACACATGAGAGGACACCGCTCCTCTGCAACAAAGTGCACCTGCGCCTGGCCTTTAACTGGAGTTACTTGCATGTTTTCGTTATGTAGAGAACCCTATTGACCCAGTAGTGCATCCTCGTAGGATTGCCGATACGACATGTACCGCATTACCCAACTCATTCCTAAATGGATGTCACATTATTATTTCTATTGTGTGATTGTTCAGAATTGGACCCTCTAAACATCACACAACATTCCCAAGACACTTTGGACTGCTTTCTCTTGCTACCCTGAGAGTCAAGTGCAGAACGGGTGTAGCTGCCGCAGTCGGCAGACCTGTAGCAGGACGCGCTCCAGGACACCAGTGCCAAACGACCTCAAACACCACATTTCCAGCCCTGTTACCGCTGTCTGTGCTGAGGCTCCACGCATGGAGTCTGAAAGTCACAGTCATATTACTCACATAACTATGTACCTGAAACACATGAATGACTCGTAATGCTCATGCACTTAGTGCATGAATTATCATTGCTAATTTCTCATCTACTTGACTTCAGTAGACATTCAGAACTACATAACACATTAAAATGCCATTGATTGAGGGCCATATGAAGGAAATCGGGTACCATAGAGGAACCAGTATTTTTGCACCCCTCTCCTTGTTCTTAAGTTCCTCCAGACATTCTACAGACTACCGTAGGGATTTATGCTTGTGATGTTTTAGGCAATAATAGTAAGCAACCCCCTAAAGGGCCATTTACATCTTCTATCTCTAGAAACAGCTGCGCATTATAAACAATTCATATATGACCTGCAAGCAAACTAAGAGGCTATACCTAAGGACCACCTTGAAAAACTCCAATTTGCGAAATCCTCCCTCATTTTCAGCATCAAGCTTAAGGTGTGTGGGTGGGAGAGAGGTTCTCATCGCCGCTATAAATTGTCAATTTACATGAGTTGCACACTCATGATGGTCGTTGGTTAAAACACTAGAAAGATTGACCAAGAAAGTAATTGACATTAGTAATAAAATACTCATATTCAGGCTTCTAAACATCTCCACTCCTTTGAATTGTAAATGTTTGAAATTTTGAGGGCTTGAAGAACTGATTCTCGATACAGGCCGAAGAACACGTCACACATCTTTTTAGTAGAAGTTGTATTTTGGAATAATTTACACTGTGATGTGTCCCTGGCTCACTTCCAAACCTGCATCCATCACTTCAGCAGAAGACAAGGTGCACAGGTGTCGCTAAGCAGCGCGGAGATCACCCATCTATCCGCTTGTGCTCTGATTCTGATTGAAACACGGAGATTGGAGATCAGAGATCAAAGCAATATGAGAGCAATAGACCTCTGCATGATCGAGAGAGGGATAAGTGATGAAACGCAATCTCATAAGCGCATAATAGAAACGGATGAAGCCGTTGACAATTGCATACAGGAGGCCGTGAGACCTGGTTAGGGCATTTTTTTATGAGAGGCAATCAAAAATGTTGATGCGCTTCAGTGGACCTCAAAATGCAGTTACCACGATGGCGGCTGGAGCCGAAGTACGAAAACAGTCCTGTGGCCGCTGTGCCACCTACCCGCGTTGAAATGACTCCTGTCTTGTGCTCTTTAAGTCTTTCTTTGTATTCCCATGAGGTCCAGTCTGGGCAATGGTGCAGTAGAGCAGGAAGACACAACTACCTACCAGAATGTGTAATGAAGCCCGGGTTACTTAGTGCATCAAAAAAGTAACCCATGAGAAATATTCAAGCATATGCTTCCCATCTGCTGGTGCCTTTTCGGATTAAAGAGAAAGGCTACGGTCAGACAATGAAAAGAAATGGCAGACATCATTAGAAGTCGATGCAACTGAAAGACATCACTTCCCGAATTTTGAGTAGCCCTTTTTGAAAAGTTAATTTCTGGCATGCAGCAAAAATGCTGAAAAAAGAAGGCCAAGACACCCGCAGATAGGAAATACTGCAAAAATGTACTTTTAGTGGGGAAAATCTCTTTAAAAAAAGTTTTGTGTTAGAAAATGTTCCCACAAAATACATCTTCATTGAGTGGGAAACTGAATCTGTATGAAATTCACAACTAAACAAAGTGCATCCCTCTTTAGGATATTCTACCAGTTGTATACGTAATTTATTTGTGCCTTTGACCTTAACCAACCTCCTCAAATCAGTGGGGGCGTTAGGAGTGACTGACAGAGGAGGAAGTACAGATTCCTCTAGAACAATAAGTGACTTCAAAGTCTGACACAACAAAAAGTGCAAAACGAGGCAGCATGGTTCCATCACAAGCTCCATACCACAGACACCCTATCAAGGTTTCTCTCACGTGTTTCTTTTGGTTGGGAACATTAAACACGTAATATATATATAAGATGAAAATCCAAGCAAAAACATATCCAATTTGAATAAAGAGAAATGGGGAAAGATGTTACATCACTTCATTATTATAAAAAATGAATTCAAAATGTGCGTAATAAACAGACACCAAATGGGCAAAAGAGATAACTTAGTAAGGTCCTTGTATGCCACTGAATTTGCTGTAAAATGATTCTCATGGTCAGTCAAGTGATTGCTCCTAGGTTGACGCCTGGTACAAATCTCAAGAGAGGAGCATGGTGCTCCTTCACAAGGATGGAGTTTGTGTAGCTTCAAATGTTTCTGCACACAGCAAATTAATCGCTCACGGATGACAGGTGTAAAAACTTAGGGTAACATTTCACATATCCTAGTATTTTGCCAGCCTTTGACATCTTGTGGTGTAAAAACATACATTTTAAGACTCTGTGCATTAGCTGTTGCAGTAGCTTCTCCTTCCTCTTGGCTGCATTTGTTGACTAAAGACTTGGCTGTTCGAGCAGTAGCAGCATCTTCCCCCCTATTTCCTCCCCCGTCGCCTCCTCAGCGCCTTGAGACCCTCACGGGTGAGTAGTGCACTTTACAAATCCCTGATTGATTGAAAGTCTCTCAAGATAGCTTTATTCCCGAACATGTTGGCTTTTCCTTGGCAAACAGGTATGGTATCAGATCGTAGTCAGTGGCGTAACAAAAAATGATGGGGCCTCTCTGCAGAATGTGATGAGGGACCTCTGAGTCGCAATATCCTAGAGACATCCATTGACCTTTGGCTACACAGGGGACGCCCTGAAGGGTTAGGACTCCCCTTGTGCCACAGGGACCTCCATTATACCCCTGATCGTACCCAGAATGTTATCTGAAAAAATGATTGTGTCCTAAACACCGTTTTCAGAAATATGAGCTCAAAGGAGTTCATAATGAAAAATATATACTCAATAGGCCATTATTTGGGTGGACAATATTTAGAACACAATATTTATTTATTTAGATCGTGGTAGACACCTGACTTAAGACAGTATGGTGAGTCTCTTAATCCTAAAAAGAAGCTTCTGATCTGAAGATGCTTTTCTGGCTGAAAACATCGCAACTATAACTGTTGTGTGGGTGAAGCAATACCCAATGGACCACGCCTTGAACTCATCGACCACTTACGTCCAATGAGTCCAACCCCTCATTTGTAATCTTCCCAGGAATTTCACCCAGGGATAAATACTATTTAGTGAATCCATAGTCAATTTTAAATCTTTCCTAATCTACCACTAACCAACCAGCTCCTGAAAAACAAGGACACGCACCCGTGGCCCTGCCGGACCATACGTAGCTGGAAAAAGATCTTCATTAAAGTGTCCCATGGCGGGGGCCATTGAGTATTGCACAGCAAACCCAACGTGGAGCACAACTCCTTGACGAAGGATGCCACCTCAGTGGGTGGGGGTCTGCGCATCCAGAAAAGGACATCCATTGTGGCCTGAAGAATATTTTAGCATTGTCCTACTTCTACCTTCAGAGCATCACGCCATCTATATTTATAGTTACATTAACAGAGGACGTGTGACAGACGTTAATTCTCTCATTCCTGCACCTTTTTTACATGCAGCTAAGACCTCTGAAACCTGTGTTAAGACTGTAAACTGAGACTTAACTTAGGCTCACACAGAGGCAGATTAGGCCTATCTTTGTTGGCCTCAGACAGTTCTAAGGCAGTACCGAGCCAGGACCAATCTTTCATAAAGAAAGCCATCTTTTCCTCTGCAAGTATTTGCTGTAGCTCCTTGATGTAGCTCCTTTCTTTGAGGCCCATCAACTCAACCTAGCTACAAAGTCAGGTTCAGCCTTCTCACTGCTGGTTTCTGATATTTGAAATTATTTCCCAATACAGATTTGCATAGTTGAGAGACATTTCTACAGGCAGATGGCCCCAAACACCTGGCTGTTCCCATGAAAACCCAACAGGGCAACCTTTGTTACACTGTAAATCCACTTTCATGGCATGCAGTGAGAGATACGTGCAATTAGATAAAAATATGGTACAATACCATGGTAAAATCCACTTTACAGATATCCAAGAGCAGCCTTTCGTATTCAATGAGTTTTCCATATAAGTCAATTTCAATTTTAAGCCACCTGAGTTGTTATAGAGGATCAGTTTACCGGTCAAACTCAGAGTCATGCCTCTCCAGCAATGAGCACCGAGACACTCAATCTCATCTCTTCTTAATTGGACTATGATACCATCCTTGCAGAAGGACATCTAGCTTGATTGCTAGTTGTTCAAAGGATCAAATGAAAGAGGATTACTGGTTGGTAATACATGGCCAAGGCCAATTGCCCCACATCACGGTAAATTATTTCTCAAAACTGGTTGGATTATTTAGAGTCTGCTACAAACTTATCCCCTGGTACCTGGAGGATACCTTCATCCGCAGACCAGTTTACTCTTTTCTTATGGAGCAAGACTTCCAAGTCCATCTTTATGTAAGATCATTATTTATGGATGCTGCACATCCCAGGAATTGCCTAGGCAGCTGAGGGTTGATGCCCCCTGCTAACAGCATGCCAAAGACTGATCTCATCTAGCAGCACCACCAATGCACGAGGTACAAGCCGTGATAGTAAGGAACTTAGAGGTACTCCACAGATGAATGTGGTTGAGGGAGAGGTGAAGCTGACCCGTCACACCTCTTGGTATCAGGAAGATGGCTATCCACCGCAAAGTCGTGTCAGGACAAGATCTCATCATTGTCCACTGTCATATTGTAACCTTTTATGGATTTATTTTACCCACTATTTTATCTTTCACCAACTTTGTGAAGTTCACAGAGTGTGGGAAGTCTTGAAAAAACTTCACTAAATTAAAGAAGGCAGAATTACACCAGTTCGCCCAACTCTAATAATTATTTATAGCTTTACAATATATTTCATTGTGACCGGCACACGAGCGCTCATCACCAGCTTGCTAGACTATGACAGCACTCTCTATGCAAGAATATTCAAACAAATCCTACCAGACTCAAGACCAACCAGAACAATGCTGCAAGCCTCATAATCAACCTCCCATGCTGCACGCACATCACACCTCCGCTCAGGAAGCTTCACTGGCTCCCCATCCACAAGTGCAGCCAATTCAAACTTCTCACGCACACATACAAAGCCCTACGCAACACAGGACCAGGAACCTGAGCAGCAGCATACACTTTCATCAACCCACCGGACAACTACGCTCTGCCTCACTAGCACACATTCACCGCAGCCTCAAAATCAAAACTAGAGGTCGCTCATTCTCTTACATCGCACCCAAGACATGGAACATCCTCCCTCTACACATCACAGCCGCCTTCTCACTTCTAGAGTTCTGCAAGAAGCTGACAAGTCGGCTCTTCGTATAAGTAAGAGTTTGAGAAGTTGCGCTGTTCGCGCTGATTTTCAGTGCCAGGAGTTTCTCCCGCACTGTAAAGTTAGTGCGAACGGCATCAAGTGGAGCACCAGAGGGTGCTGCTGTCCTCTTTCTGCTGTTCGAGTAGATTTCCTACTCGAGCTCTCAACGCGAGTGGTAGTGCCCTGCCGCGACCACCTGCGTTCGAAAATCTCGCTCGCTAACTTAGCGATTTCTCTTGCTCGCCAATTTAACATTGACCATCCACGCAAGAGGAAAAACTCCACTCCACTTCGCAGAGGTTTTCGGAACTCTGAGAGGAGTGGGCAGAACTCCGTGAACTCCGCAGACAGAGTTGAATTCTTCGCCCACCCCTAGTGATTAGTGCGCTATACAAATAAATCCAACATAGCATTTCATCTACTCACAATGCATCCAGATGCCCTCTGCGGAGTGGATGTGTTATTACAATTTAACGATGCTCAACCACCCTTCATGGGATCTCATTTAGCCTTTCCTCTTTTATTTAGAGCTCATTGATAAATGCCTGGAGAGTGACTTGGCAGCATGTTCGCTGCGCTCAGTCATGAGGCAATGGGCATTGGGTAGGCGTTGTTCAGGTACAGTAGAAGGAGAGAAAATATGATCCAAGTGTTACTTTCATATCTAGAGTTTTTTATTCTGTGATTCTTGCATGATTAAGCATTACATTAACAGCAGTTAAGGCCCTCTGCAGAGGGAATTAACTGCTGCTAGTTGCCTGTCCTGCAATTATGCAAAGACGGTGCCACTTTTCACAATGAGGAGAAAGTCATTCACTTTTTGTTTAGACATCAGTTGGCCAATAAAGCGGACAGAAACTGTGCCCCTGCCTGTAGGCTGCCCATCAGGGCTGTTTCACACTCTCACTGAGCTGAGAATGAGGTCCTCAGGGGCGTCAGTGCCAGCATTACACGGACTGGCTGAGTGCACATCAGCATTGCATGCAGGGTGAGAGGGAATAATCGGGGTGATGCGACGGCACCATGACAGCTATGCGAGCAGAAGATGCATAACTGAGCGCAGCATTGTGGAGCCCTCGCCTATATTCATTCTATTTCCGTCCTCCTTGGAAGCCTGTCCCGTTTACATTAGAGCGATCCATCTTCAGAGCGTCCCCGGCTCGGTGCAGAAACCTCACTGTGCCTCGCGCAGCTGCCAACACCCAAAGAAAGGACGGAGGAGACTATGACCAGGGCCACCCCCCGGCGTGACTACTTCATCGAGGACTTTACTAGGGGTCTGATCTCAGGAGGACCAGGTCTTGCTTCTGTGGGAGGTTTGTGCGTATGTATGTACATAGGAATGAGGGCTTATTAACACAAATCTAGCCACAGGGCGCTCTACAAAGGGAAAGAACAGAGGGGGCGCCTAAGGGAAGGGGTGAGGGAAGTTGTTACATCTTCCCAACTGGGGATACAGGGTTAAAGTTTGAGTAAACTTCAGCTTATGAACCCCCACATAACTTGTCAATACACAACAAGGAATACGGGGAAATGACCCCCAACTGCAACTCTGGGGGTACCTTAATATATCTGATATTGAAAAGGTTCAGTGATTTCTACGTTATCTTTCAATAGTCAAACACACCGAAGGTTCCCAACTCTTCGGAAAATACAGAGGGGTGATTGACAAAGCTCCCTACTGGAATGTCAGAAATTTACCCTACTGGTTTTCCTATTTTCCAAGTAGATTTCTGAAGATCCAAAAATATCGTAGCATCGTGTGAAGATTTTATTTTTCCAACAAAGTTTTGCTTGCAAAGTTTCTCACGTTTGCCCTTTTCAGACTTTTAAAGTGTCTTGGTTTAACTACCTCTTCACAAAGTTTTTTAGTGCATCACAAGATAACTTTTTACTATTAGCCAAATCAGTCAAAGGGAAAAATGTAGGCAAAACATTTGCCTACATGTTTGCAGAACGTTTCAATAGCCTACATCAAATGTATGCACGTTTGCTCCGCATGTTGATATTTTGCATATATTTTCTATGTAGAATAGTTGTGCTCAGGAGAAGAACACCAGGGCCCTCATTAACAGTATCCTGGTAAATGGGAAGGTTTTTCCCCTACCCTGGAGTTACTGATACCAGAGGTACTGGTAACTTCAGAGGTAGGGAAAATCCGGCTCATTATGAGTTAGATCCTGAGCGTCTTATTAGAATTGAGGAATTAGGCAGTGAGCAGCTTACCCGCATGTAGGCTGCATGGTAACTGGCGGGATGACGAGCACGGAAGGGGTGAGCAGCCTCTGCTCTCGTCACCGAGTGTGGTGCTGCACTGGTGCTATGCAGTGTGGTGATGGTGCCATCAGGTCATTTTAGAGGTGGTAAGCCGCTTCGAGGCACCCGTATCGCACCACACCCCTGACATGAAAACAACTTGACATGCTGATCGCAGGACATGGGCATGTAGCCTATTTGCAGCCATGAACCAAACCCTACTCGATGACCAGTGTCCCGGAGTGCTTCTCTCTTGAACCTGCCCCTTGAGGTTGGGATGGCATCACAGTGAAGATGCACCCTATGGAAGGGGGCTGCCATATTTGTTTATATTCTGATGCTGCAGTCTGCTCGAAATGCAGTGGCCTAGCCCCTCCTGGTGGGAGTGACCAGCAATGCTACAATATCCCTTCCCTCAAATGCTTGCCCTTTTCTTTGGAGAATGTAGGCGCCTTCACAATTAAAGGCTGATAGCATTTGTGATGGACTACTGTGACTGAGTTTACTGCAGTTTAAGCACACTGGTTGATGTAGATTTCTAGGAATAAGGCTTCTAGGCAACCACTGAAGCACTGATTGATTACAAAACCAAAGTCTGTTTAATCGCTAGTGACCATAGCACGACAACTACTCTGGACACAATCATGAAAGAGCTGACACACTTACGAAAGAGTTGAAGGAGGTTAAATACTCTCTGACTCCTGTTGAACCATCATCAGTAGAAACCATTACAGAGCTGAAATCAATTCATGCAGAATATCACTGTCAAAAACACAGTTGAGTTGCTCAGAGAAACATCTGGAAGCCCTCGAACAGACGGCACTGGACACACTGAACTGGGGAGCGGAAGTATGGAATTTACACACAAAGATCACAGACCTGGAAGACAGAAGCAGGAGAGGTAACATTCCCTTTTATGGATTGGTGGAATCAGAAAAAGGGCCAAAATCTTCAGAATTTCTTAGTGACTTTTACTCCAGAATTAACAAGCATTGATTTTCGGCCACCCATCAAAATCCAGAGAGCACGCATGCTAAGGTAAAGCAAAATACTATCAAAGGCGCACCCAGGCCAGTAATGGTGTGTTTTGTTTGCTACACTAGCATGTACGGCTTCTCCTCCAGGCAATGACGAAACATGGTCCATATACTTAGAAGGGCGGGATGATCTCATTTGCAGCTGGTTGTTTTATGAGACCAACCTACTTAGGAAGACAGTTTAGCTCTGAACCCACTCCCTATGCACAGAGGCATTAGGCATGGCCTTATAGACCCTGCAACTGTGTTGGTGACAATGGACAGTGGAACGCAGGAATTCTATGACCCACAAGACCCCCAACACTTTTTGGAATCTCTCAAGCAAACTTCTATGGAGGTAATGTGTTTGATTCTCAACTGAGACATTCATTCAACTATTGCCTCACATTCTATAACAGATAATGCTTCAATTAGACACCAGCGTTCACACACGAGAAAGAAACACCTGTCAAGACAAAATCTCGAGGAAGTGACATCAAAGGGTAGAGATAAATCTACATCCCACTCAAGACGGATTATACTGTACAGCAATGTTCGGTTAAATGAGTAGATATAGCACATCGCTCCAGAACCTTATATTCTGATTTATTAAAATTCCCGATTTAGCATTTCTTGGTCAATATTGGATGATGAAGGCATTATGATTGAAATGGAGTGACCAGCACGACACCCAGGGGGCAGCTCGTCCTTACAAAGTACAAAGTACAAAGTACCCAGTGGGTCTTAGCGCTATTGGGTCCAATACACTTTACTTCTTATTTAATCATGTAAAGTGCCACTTTTATATATACGTGGTGACATTTTTGATCCTAGGCAATCAAGCAATTTACCAATTTTCTATTGCTCAGGCACACTCTGCTTTGACGTTGATTTCCATCAATCCACTTAACAGAAAGTGAAAATGACAAAAACCCTTTTGCGAATGTTTCTTAATGTAAATGGCCGTAAGAGTTAATTACGGTAAAAAAAAAAATATATTCAAACATCTTGGATACAAGAGATTTGACAGTACTCTACTGCAGGAGACACATATCACAGAGGCAAAGAAACTTTAAAGAGAATGAGTGGGAACAGTGATGGCAGCCTCAGGAACTGACTGTCAACCTAGAGTGCCCACATTTCGGATGCTACCACATAGTAAATGCGGGGGAGGGATACTAAATCTCAAGACTGAGGATACATAAACCTTGACAATACCCTGCGGCCACTATTTATCTGTTAAACTCATAATTCAGAGTTAAGTTCATGTAGTTGGCTTAATGTACACCCTAATACAATGAGATCAGACTTTTTTTGCAAGACTACACAGAGAATAACCTGAAAATGGGAAATTACCCGTAGTGATTGGGGGAGACTGGAATCTCTCGATCAATTGAATTCTTGATTGTTCAGGTCATCCAGGTCCTAGGAGTGATAATGCTACAGGATCCTTTAAGGATTTGATGTTGGATCACTACCTAATTGATGCTCAGAGATATGGACACCTTCCTAACCTGCCCAAATGGCACAGAGACCAGAGTAAACTTTTATTTTAATCCACAACAGGCTGTTTCCTAAGGTAACAGAGTGCTCAATGAGCAGAATTCCCATTTCAGTTCATGCACGAGTTGTCCATCTAGAAACCCCAGTCAAGAGCATTTAAAGGATGGATATGGAAAGATATAGAATCCTCGAATATAAATAAAACTACTCAGCTATTTACAGTAGTATTTAGAGTTCAATTTAAACTCTGCATCCTCTATGGAAAACCTATGGGTTGCAGGGAAGTCATATATTCGAGGAATAATGATACAAGGTAGCTCACTAGTACAGAACGCAGCCCAAGACTAAAAATTAAAAGTGGAAGATGAAGTATTTGAGTCAACCAGGACTTATCAAACCGTGCCAGCGGTCACTAGCAGAAAAGCCCTTAGGTTGAAGAAATACGAAATAAATAAAAAATTCTCAGGCTGCAAGCTGAAAAGGCCTTTGTTGCATCAAAGGGCGTCTTTATGAACATGGTGAAAAAGTGGGTAGACTTATATTCGTAGAGCTGAAACAAACAGGAATAAGATCAACTATTCCATCAATATACAATGAGAATAGTTCACTATTCACCTGCCTGCGAGCTGTTCTTAAGGAATGTGCTCCCTTCCACTCTCGTTTGTACACCTCAGAAGCTTCGGTAGATGAAGCCGCCAAGAAATCCTTCATGGACAAATTACCTCTTCCAATTCTAACTGACGAGCACCGAGGAGGGCTAAATGGAGAGATCATGGATGGGCAAATCACAGAGGCTGTAAGGACATCATCGGGGGAAGCCTCTGGAAAAAGAAGGCTTCCGCAGAATTTTGCAAAGACACACCGCAAAAGGCCCTCCATCGTTCTATGAGGGATGATGTTCAGAGACCCCAGGGAGATGTGGGATTTAAATGCAGACATTAATAGAGCCATAATTACCTCAATCCAAAGCCAGGAAAAGATATGCTGTGCTGTGGGAATCATAGACCTATTACTCTGATAAACATGAGCACTGAAATCTTCTCAATGAAATAAGTCATGTCATTGACAGTATAAACAAATCAAGTTGGATTTGTTCTGAATGCTCCTTCCTAAATCTTATATCCACCATTTTACATCTATTATGGTGTCCTTGTTGGGAGGAAGACGAGAGGGTGGTCCTCTCCCTTGAGGCGGAAAAAGTAAGCAATGGATTTTCATGGGAATACCTCTTTCATGTTAAGACTAAATGAAACTGGACCAGAGTTTTATTGACATGATAAAATTACTATATATTAACCCAGCAGTCATTGTCAACAAACAGGACTTCAAATCAGACATAATTTATGTCAGGGCAGTGGTGTCCTTTGTCTACCACTTTTTCTGCTGCTCTTGGAACCTATGGTGAACGCTATCCGATGACTGCAAATGGTGACAGGCATATGCACCTCAGTCAGTAACCTTAAAAAAGGTTGTATGCCTTGGAAGACTTGCAGACTCTTCCCTTGAAACGTTAATTCCTGCCCTAATGGAGATGATCCAAGTTTCTTTATTCTCTGGGTATTAGATAATCTGAACCTAGAGTAAATGTATGCCAATGATGCTGTGTATGATAGCCAGCTCTCTTTACGGTCTCCCATCTATAAGGATAGACTACAAAATGAAATATATAGGAATCCAGAGGGTGATTAAAGATATTGTGGATGTTTTGGTTGCACAAATGCAATGAGCCTTTGAGATGAGGAACAACCTGCAGCTCTCAATATGGGACAAGTGCAAACTATAAAAATTGTAGTAGCGACTTGCTTCAATTATGTCTTCGGTAGGCTACCACTTGTAGTGGCCCATTCTCAAGTTCACCTAATCATTCTGCAGCACACGTAGGATTGTTTTTCTGGTCCTGCACAGAACCAATCCTGCCTGTAATGCAGGCACCCTTGCACCATGCTGCCTACATTGGCGCTAGGCGCCAGCACAGGGAGCGAGCAGGAACGCGTCATCTCTTAGGAGATGTGGCACGTTCCTGCTCCCTCCGTCAGGCAGCTCAGCGCAACAACTTGTCTTGCTGCATCGCGTGACATTTAAAAAAATCTGCCCTTGGGTTCAGTTCTTTCTATTTTTATTATTTTTGATTCTTCTATTTCTTTCAAGTTAGAAAGCACCAGGTTCTTAAAACACATGCAGGAAATACTGATATCATCATGGCCGTCTGCTATTCAGGTTGACATGTTTTTGCTTTTGGCAACAGGCGCCACTGTTCTCATACGTTCCTTTACAGTGTGAGCTTGAAGTTCACAAAAATAGAGGCTGACGTTTATCGTGTGGATGGAGACGACACATATTGTGCTATCCTAGTTAAGATTGGTAGATGGTTTAGTATCTCCCAGCCCTATTTTGCTTTATAAACATAAGATAAAATGAGTTGTTAAATTGTACATAAACCCCAGAACTTGACCACTGACATGGAGAGGACCTTCACACGGGCAAAGATGCAGATGAAACAGCACCAGGTTCCATCTCATTAATCCAAGGCTTCTCCGGTTATTCTCCCACAAGGCTCCGACTGAACTGGACTGGTCACATGGATGCGATTGTTCTCAAATAGACACGACATCCTTGCTCTTGTGCCCGGGGTAGCAAGTGGGCTTTTCCAGACAACAACCGGCCTTGTCGTCCCAACTCAGATTTGCTTACCACCTCAGAAACTCAAAGAATAGGCTTATTATTTATTGATTCTGGCAGAACTAGCACAGCGCCTAGAGACAGCACAGTGAGTGTTTTAGGACTACACAATGCAGTGACCATGTTACAACTTTTTCCCATTTCCACTGCTCATGAAATGCTTTAATATTAATTTCCTGTTACCATTCCTTATGCACTATATTAATAATTTTAAAATAAATATTTTGAAATGCACATTCCATTTCCAGTGATCCTTGAGTGTGTTATTCATTAATGAAAGATCGTTTGGAGTTCCACTGATGTCCTTGAACTCATCTTGTGGGAATGATCGCCATCATGAAACGCTTCCAATACAAGATTGCTAAGTGGACCGTGTCTGGGTCGCAGTCCACCTGGAGCCGCGAGTTCAAGATGATGCCCTGAACTAAGTCCTTGCAGGAGGATCCCAGAAATCTGACCGTTGTGAATTTGGGTCCTCCCAGAACGTGGCACGTTGCTTAATTTTTTTAAGTTCTGAAGTTTTCAACTGACTATTGCAAAAACAAGCAACTCAGCATATCCCTAAAATATCTCATCAGTAGACCTGAAAAACTACAAAAATTAAGGTGGAAAAGTAGAAAGTCAAGAGTAAATAGGTATTTAATCATTTAACTTTTTATGTTTTTCCAAAGGAAAAATAGTTGTGTAAGTGAAAATAGTCATTTTCTCACAGTCACATATAATGTGGGGGTGCTTCCTGTGCATTACAATCCCTAAAACATGGTTACTTCCCACCTTTCAAAGAGCAACATTACAATTGTGGCCAGGGTTGGAATGGCCAAGACAAATGATTGTGTGTGGTCTCCAACCTGTACATTTGTGAGTGTTCTTGCAGTGCGCTTGACTGGCTCACTTGACACTCCCCGCCACTAAACCTGTGGTGTGAAAAATCCAACATCCTGGCAGAGTTTCCACAATCGTAAGTGCACTTTATAATTCTAGATGCTGTCTCGTCCTTACTCTGTGGATCAAGTTTTGGAATTTAGAACATGTATTTTATGCTTAGCTGCACAGAGGTGTGTGTAAATCATCTCCTTAGGTGTGAAACAACTGCTTTGAACGCTAGATCCACCAACAGGAATAAACTTTCCCGAAATAATAAGTGGAACATATCATGGACCACATTTTTCAAAGCAGACTGTCCTCTATCGCTTAAGGAAAGAGATGCTGTTCACTGTGGTTTTTAAGGTATATGCAGAGATTGGAGATCATTAGGGTACTGTACAAGAAATGCACACCAGAAATTTTTAAATTCTGAAAAAAAGGCTTAGAGAGTAAGACCTGCTTCATTCATTGGCTATCTCTGAAGTACAACTGCACGATTGTGTGTTTGTTGGCAGTTCTAAGTATCTGGACACAGAAGTGTGTGATGATGCATGATATTACTGTTAGGCGCAAACAAAGACAGCCCGACAGATTCCTTTTCCATTCACACAAACATCTACATAGAATTTAAGTTGGTGGGTCTATGTAGGCTTGTGCAGCCTTAGGTAGAAGCATTTCATTATCTGTGTAGGGGGCTTCTGCTGTATGGCAACCAAACTCCTCATAGGCTGTGGCCAGTCACCTGGAAGCTAGATAACCTTAAACAGGAAATATGATACATTTAGAGGAAATAGAGGAATAAATATTTGGACAAGGTTTGAAATAACTGTAACATCACAAGATGTGTCTCTGTTCCTCAATATAACTTGCAGGGAAAATTGTGACAAGGTAAATCCCTGCAGTGGAAACTCCCTCCAGTCTGTAATGGTTTTGCTTTCAGCAGCAGTTATTGTCCTCCTAAGTTAGTCTCAACTTTTATGTAGAAACGTATGCTGTGCCTTTAATCAGAAATATGAAAACTAATAGGGGGATTCAATGTGACTGATAAACCTGTAGTTGCCTCAAATACACAGTTTTGCCCCCTCTCCTCAAATGATCCCTCTCGTCAACAGTGTGTTAGTCTGTGGTCCAGAAACCACCGTTTTGTTCCAATTGTTTTCCCATTATAGCACTTTAGTCTGCGATTCAGCTCTGGCTTGATCCCCATGTGGTTTTATGGACTTCTGCCCTTACATTTCTGCCCTCATTAGGGATGGTTCATCTTAATGTGAAGCATACAGTACATAGAATGAATCAGTGATGCACCAGAAACAAGGATCTCTTGTTCTTGTGGGATTGCTAACCCAGCAGTCATCCGCAAGGTCATAGAAAAGGTGGTTGTGGCCTGCCTCAATCCATCCTTACAACCACCACAAGTTAGTAGCCAAGCGGCCAGGACTCCGTTCAGGCTGTAGAACGCAGGCTGGACTACTTGAGATTACTCAACGGCACACATCATCTGTCCAGTAAGGGTAATGGGGGGCTGTTGGTAATGTGGGACTGTTGGCCCTATTGGACCTTCCTGCTGCTTTTGCCATGGTGAATCCCTCATGCCTGATTGGTTGCTTGAAGGCTGTGCTAGGGTCACAGGCATTATCTTCAATCGGTCAGCCTCCTTCTTAACCCGGACTGTATATCAAGCTGGGTTATTTCAGGGTAGCCTCCCAGTGATTGTTGCGCGTTCTATCAGTTTTTCCACCTGTAACATTGTTTTTTTTAACATTTACGATAAACCACAGATTTACCTTATTAAAGCCATTGTCTATTTTTTGCATTCTCTCCAGGTGACACCAGAGTGATAAAAAGTAATGGCCTCCTCACTACTTTCTATGTCCTACAAGTCCGTAATAGGGACATTGATGACCGATTAAGGCAAAGTTGGCTGCAGCTGTACGGAGGAAACACCAAGGTTATTCTGTAGGATGCTCAGGCCAGGTGACTTACATCTCCTTTAGCGTTCCCCTCTCTTCACCAAGAATTGCTGTTTTAGCTTATCACACTAAATATTGGCTTTTTCTTGGATTGCCTCATGACTGATGACGAAATTGATAACACCCTGACGGTCATTATGTTTCATCTGGCTGGCAACGGAAAAAATTATTGCTTTGATCAGTCAACATTAAAAACCTCCATTGTCAAAGTCAACAGCCAACTCCTTGTTAGATTATGGGAATGTCCACTGGATCTCCAATGACAAAATCTTCAAAAGACGAGATACAAGTACCTACATTTGCATTAGGGGCAAAGGTCAAATAATTGAGCGCAGGCCTCTGGTACAAACAGGTAAATAACAGATTATGAGCTTTTCAATCCCAGCAAGGTCTACTCATTCTTGCCTCCACCCAAAAGTTTGGAAACTTGAGTAACTTAAATTAGGTTATAGTAAGATCTATTATTTACAGTGCCTATAAACAACAGAAGTGCCATATGAAACACTATGTGAAAAATAATGTATTATTACAAGACAAGATTCTTAGGTGACCTCCTACCAGTTGTGCCAGGTTAGCGAGTAAAAGAATTAGACTTCAAGTGATAGGAGAATGTAAACTTATCTCTGTGCGTGTTGTAAATATGGCCGCACAGTGTGACATATAAACATTCCAGACTGAGATGTATGACGACGCCGAACTGGTACGTTTTACATATAGTGTAGCAAATTCCATTTACACAGCCTGCTAACGCTTTCCTCCACCACTGTGTCATGGCACTTTGTTCCATTTGAGGCTACTCTTCTGAGGGAGACACCAGTAATACCAGTAGCCAAAAGCATGGGATTTCATTTGATATTGGACATGGACACTGAGGCACTAAAATGCCAGGTGTAGTGGGTGACAAGGAGCACCCATCCACCCGAGGGTTGACCACTTGTCCCTTTCTCAGTCCAACAGCCTCCATGTTACTCCTTGGGAACTAAGTGAAAGGCAAATGGTAGAACGTTCATAGAGTAAACAACATCCTTGAAGGGACCACCTGGTAAAGGGCAAAAAAAACACAACCCCAGTCACATCTCTAACAATGGCCAACAATAGGCATTCTAGAATGTTGCTTTGTTTGATGACGTCGGTTGGGTTGAGTGAACCATTGTGACATCATTCACCAGACAACCCAACTTTACTTTCTTTTCTAGCTGCTGTCCTCATGGGTCCTGAGAGCAGGGGTAACTAGGGCAGTGCCAGGGTATTACAGGGCAGAACAGGGTTAGCAGCTGATCTCTCTCACCACCACTAATTGAAGGCCATCCTGCCCCGCCTGCCCGCTCGCTGAGCGGGGAGCTCGTCAGCAGTTAACACCGCGTGTCCTCACTAATCCCAAAAATTGCCCAGCGTGAGGCATCTGATTGCCTAATTACAGATTCATGCCTTGCCATCCTTGGATGTGATTAATCTGCAGCCGACTGAAAGGGCATTGCCAGCAGCTGGGTGCCGCGCTCACAGACAGCCCCCGACACAGGAGCCCCACCTTCCAGTGTCCTGGATGTTGGCAAACTGTTTGCAAATTACTCACAGCACACATGCAGCAGTGTGCCAGTACAACAGGATGTCCTTCATTAACCGAGCTTAACAGGTGCATTAAATGTGGCATCTGCCGAAAATCCCCTAATATCAGGCCACACTATGCCAACTTAATTACCGAGGGAGTTATTAGCCTTAGAATGCGCTACCTGTGAAAATATTGAAATCTGACTTTCTTTTCCCAGTCCGATATTGCACTACTTTGTAGAGGACGTGGCAGGCAAAACGAGAACAAATCCACAAAGTAGGTTGTCAGATCAAAGGTGGATATTGGTGCTGGCCAGCAGAGCTGCCGAGATGTTAGGCAACCTTAGGCTGATCCAAAATTATAATTAAGGCCTTCTTCCTGTTCTAAAAGGTAATGCCTTGTGAGTGTTACAACTCACAGGCAGATGCGGCAAGGGAAATTATCTGGCATGCAATGTGGTTAATGACGTTTATGAGGCATAGTTAGAAGATTTATTCAGCGATTCTGGTCCTTCTTGCCCATTTATTGGCATTGCTGTAAATTTTAGTGTAAATGCTTAGAATTTTCATTAGAAATGTGATGGCGGCCATTGCATATTTTATGGCTCCATAGTTAAATCACAAAAGGTTTGTTTTGAAATATGTGAGCCCCGCATAAAAGAGGTTTTGCTGCCTTGTTGTATATTGTGCCGGGTTTATAGATAATTCCGGGATCCGTCAAGATATATTTGCTTTTTCAAATGACAACAGTATATATTTTGCACAGCAGTTATCAGTAGAACTCTTTTACAAATGTAAACGCATGTTCACTTTTTCCCGACAAAAAGTAAAATATGTATGGCCGTTTTGCTGGGATCAGAACATATCTCTAAGTACTTTCAAATTATTAGTGAAGCGTTCTCTCCTTTACAACAAGATTAGAGGAAAACTGTTCTAAAACCAGTCGGTCGGGTTATAAGGTTGGAAACTGTGAATTAGCATAAAACCCTATGTTGCTCCTTTTAACTGTTTGAATATGTTTAAAAAGTCTCTTTCTATAAAATGTCAATTTTTCTTGTCACTGACGTCATGTCTTTTGCCAGGTATATTATGTACAGGATGCCTGGGATATACTAAAAGCTTATTGCCATTTTTGAATGACTTTGACATTAATTTTTAGTGAGAAAATCTCGGGTCCTATTTTAATATTTGCCTTGCCAAAATGTTGGACTATTTTGGCGGAACTGCAAGTTAAATATTGGTTTTCCACTTACATGGGGCCTTCCGCCCCAGCACCCACAAACCATACTGTAATGTTTTGTGGCCCCTAAGCATATTCCTGCCTTCTATAAATACTACTCCGTACCCAGTTTGTCTTCTTGGCCCTAATCCATCCTTATCAATAACCCTACCACTTATCAATATCCTTATCCAAATCTTAACGCTAAACCCAATACTAACCCTTAAAGTAATCCTCTCACTCATTATAACTTTAACATTTGCCTTTTTACCATCCCTGGTTTGCCCTAAACCTTAATATTAACCCAGGCCTAACGTATCTATAGACTTTGCTGAATGTTGTAAATTCAATGTGTTTGGTGTTCAACATGTTTTTCCTCAACATATTTGCACCGCTTTTTTTCCTGAAAAAAATGACTTGTCCCCATTGAGTATGAGCAAGTTAATGATTGAATTAAACAGCGTCAGTAAGTGTTCCATCTCCTCTGACCCTGTCTTAGGGGACTCAGATGTCGTGCTTCTCCTCTGTCTATCACCCAAGTACTCACCCTGCGTCAGGTGTCCTGACTCGGTGCTCCAAAGTCGCACTTTAATACCTCACTGAAAACTTGAAGCGCTAGATTATATTTTCTAGGTCTCCACCATCATTTGCATTTTGTGCATTCCACCATTTTCTCACCTTTTCCACCCACCCGCCAGATGTTACACATCTGACAGCTTAACGCAGGATGCATCGTCAAACCTGTCGATCGCGATCATCTGCTCCAGTGCTTTATTTGTGCCGGAGGGTGCAGCTGATGTTCACCGAAACGTCTTTGGACAGATATATTTTATAATCAGAGCTGACCAAGAGCGAGGCAGAAAAAAAGTAGAGAAGGGAGAAAGAAGAAGGGATACAAACATAGGAAACCGTGAAAAGGGAGAAAGCAGAGATGGAAAAAAGCCTGCAAAAACCTAAGGAAGTGTAGAACAGTGGAAGAAAAAGAGATGAGCTGGAATCCACAAGGATCATTGGTATTTGACAACCCAAGCAAAATATTTTGGCTCCTGCACTTACATTTGTTGCTCAATATTCATGTGCCCCATTGTTTGAGTAACAATGCCACATGCAAGCCAATTAAAATGCACCATGAGCCATTTCCTATTGTGACGAAAGCCAGGAGATTCCAATTGGAGTCTCTGTTCCACGACCAGCAATTATTGCTTGTCAATTTCCCCCTAAGAAAGTACAGAAACAGAGGAGATATTCTGCACCACCTGGTGGTACTAACAGTGATGTGGAGGTCGGAATATTCCCCTCTGGGGCGGCTAGGAGAGCCGAATAGGCCCTCAATGATGTTCCAACGGCCTTTCTTGCCCCAGTGTCCGCTGCCTCACCGTATGCCCCTCACATTGTCCTCCCTACACCAAGCAAGGTGCACATGGGTTAGTTACCTCTATGTGCACACGTTTCAGAGCATCAGCCCCCACCACGGCCCTAATTTCAACTCGATCCCTTCCTCTGTCTTCCAATATATCTCTCTTTTAGATTTCCAGTGTCAGGATAATCGGTCCTTTCAATTCTGGAACAGAAAATCAGCCCAGTTCAACTGGCATGAAGATTACAAATTTGCCCAACTTCAAGGGCAAAGGTTTTCATGTCTTACCCAAGTGGACACCGAGTGGAGGGCAGAGAGCATGTCTAGAATGCAAAAATAGGATCCAGTAGTTGGGTTCTCAAAGCTCTCATGAACTTTAAGTTATCTCATTTTGCCAGAGTGGGCGCAGATGAGATTTCCAAAGAGTGGAACATGTTGTGTGCACATCCCTAACCACCTCCAGCTTGACTTATGGGCACGGCTGGTTCACAGAGGGCAGCCTTGGTTATCTGACTGATGTATAGGACAGGGACACGGAGGCAAGATGGACTTGCAGAAGATCACCGACAGCCCCAGAGGAAACTTTAAAAATTGGTAGCCGATACTCCTGTGATGTATTGAGAGCACTTTAAAGGAAGGAGCAGTGACTCTTCAACCCTGCAAAAAGAGCCATTTATTCCATATGCAAGCTTCACACTTTGCAAAACATGCAAACATTTTAGAAAAAAAGGGTCTGGAATCATCACTCGCACAGCTTCCCTAGTTGGTATAGACCTTACTCTTGGGTACTGCTACCCCTACTCCACTGGTCCCACTCTAGTACTGTCCTCCTCGAGACATGGGGTGAATAAAAAAAAATATATAAAAAAATAAACTTTTGGCTTTTTTAGTATCTTGGTGTTTGTGCGTTTTATCAATCACTGTTAGTATAAGGCAAAAGTTTTCAGAAGAGATTGTTCATTACAATACAATGAGCAATCGCCATGTTTAAAGGTTGTACAATGACTCAGCTTCAGAGAAGTAATGTTCAAAAGTTTGAAAAGTTTACTATTGGTCTCCGAAATTAATTTCAAATACGTTCGCATCTGAGACCTAGAGTGGTGGCACTGCCCCTCACGCCTCTCTCCTTTCTTCAGTTTCCAAATACTTGAATTTTCACTGAGTGATGAACTTTTTGCCCTGCCCATCAATGAACTGTCAGCTGCGTGCATTATGTCCCCGTGTTGGGGTTTGGGCTACCAGATGGCCCCATGTTACCAAGGATACAATGTCCCAGTGCTTGGTGTTTATTTTACAAGTCACTGCTGTCTGGTCTGGGAGTTCCACTGATAAGGCCCAATACTGCATCTCCCAAAATGCATCACTGTATTAAATAAATCCCCAGAGGAGTATGTAGGGAGGTAATTTAAAAGCATTATATTTATACTGCAATGATTAGCAAACGTTAACGTTTTAAAAAAAATAGCAGTGTGAAAGGTTTAAGAGTTTCCCTTTGGCTTCTGCAGTGATAAAACTGTCACTGGCATTTATGAAAAGATACATTTTCTCAATTTCTCTCCATCAGAGGGCACATGTCACTGTCAGATGGCCCTGGTAAGAGCTTCATTCTTCTTCGCTGGGGCTGAGTTATCTTACATTTGGGATGCTCCCTGATCCACACAAAGCCCAGCTCTTCCATTCCATGCAGCAAAGTGCCCGATTTTATGTTCTGAACGTGATGCGTGACAAAGGGCCTTATTTAGGGTTTGGTGGATACCGTACGCCATCAAAGCGTGGGGAATTCCCAGCACGCCACAATTAGAACGCCACTAATTATAATGAACTTGTAATACGGCTGACAGGATATCCGTCACATTTTTGAGGGAGTAGCCCAGCTGCCGAACCGGAAATAAAGCCAACAGTATCTTCTCTGCCATGGCGGCAGGGTGGATCTGTGAAAGGATGAACAGAGGGTGAAAACTGTTATCCGTACACCCTCACAAATACAAACTCCATCCTGTTTTCTATGAGAACCCAGAAACTACTTCCAGCATTTTAGATAGGACGGGTCCGACTCCCAGAGTCATTTGCACAGGTGTTCAATCTACACCGGAAAATAGCTTGATTTACCATTCATGTTTGTCTTCACAAAACTGAGGTTGTACTTGTAAAATTATTCACTCACTCTAATGTTACTCCAATATGTTGTAATTTTACATCAAGGGCAATATTGCTCCTTTTGGGAGCAAGCGGGTGTTCCAGGACGGGGATGTCCTAGAACGTTTGAATACAAATTTGTGGCTATTTACAAACTTGTCTCAGCTCAATAAACACCTTGGAAACGGTTGGACTAGTTTATCCTTTTTCAAAGGTTTTCGACTTCTAAGTGGAAAGACGTATTTGCTCAGTCACACAATTGTGGTCAAGTGGGCACTCCAGGATTAGACCCCAGGTGCCTTGTTAGAAAATGAGCAACTTTTCAAGTAGACCAGACATCCTCCCTGCAAGGACCCATCATGTGTGGTCCATTAAAAGAACATTAAGTGATGTCCTGTGGAACCAAACTGCCTTATTTTCAAAACTCCCTTTTTTTTTAAAGTCCCAATAATGACTTATGTCTTACTGTTGCTAAGCAACAGCCATCACACAGAGCTGCTTTGAGAACCTTTTTTCTTCCTCTAGAGTTTGCACTAATTGAGCACCCCATGGCCTTATATCAGTTTATAGGGCAAAAACACACACACATTCTAACATTGCTTTTGCATTAGTACTTTCCTAAGCATACAGAGATGGAGAAAGGGGGATGTTTTACAAGAATGCCCCAGTCATGTCTTTTCACTTGTAAACAGACGTTTTAGTATTTACATCATTGAATGAATTAATTAATTCAGAATGGGCCTATCAGGAGTAGTCCTTAAATGGTTCACCTCATTCTTGCAAGACTGACATCGAAGAGTCAAAATAGGCACCACCCTATCTGACGCAACAGCCATTGACACGGGCATTCCACGAGGATCTACAATCTCACCAGCGCTATTCAGTCTCTATTTGGAACCACTCGCCAAAATTCTTCAACAATCAGAAATCTCGTATCACATGTATGTTGATGAAACTCAGCTCTACATCAAACTATCCTCTCAAGAAGATATCTACAGACTGGATGAAGCCCAGACAAAAACACAGAACTGGCTAGCACACAACCAGTTACAACTAAACCCGCTGAAAACCAAATTCATTCTGCTCTCCCCTCCCTATAAAGCCCAATAACAGCTACTGTGGTATCAAATCGCTAAACTGCGCTCCAACCATACGCAAATCCGAAAAAAAACACTAGGCATCACACTAGATTCACAACTAAACATGCAAGCTCACATACACGATGCCACCAGAAGCTCTAACCTACATCTGCACATTCTAAGAAAATTAAAACCCTTCGTACCGCTAGGAGACCTAAAAACAGCGGTTCAATACCTAGTGCTCTCAAGACTGGACTCGGGAATGCTACACTCCTAGGTCTACCTAAAGCCATCCGAGCTCCAACGAAAGTGACAAGCAATGCAGCAGCAAGACGTTTAACAGGGACACGTCGCTACGATCGCATCTCCCCATCACTCAGTGCGCTCAAGTGGCTCCCAGTTGAAGCCAGGATCCAACTGAAGGTGGCTTCCATAACACACAAAACACTTCATAATATTGGCCCTAAATACGTAGCTAATAGGATCAAGCTATTAGGAGGTGGAAGGGATTCTAGAAGTGTTAAATCCCTCATACTTGAACCACCCTGTTTTTAAAAAAAAAAGAAAACCCCAAATTTGGAACACCCTACTGCCTCAACGAGAGCAATTACCTCACTCAAGCTTTTCAAGAAAGAAGTCAAAGCTGTGCTACTAGACAGATGTTGCAAAAAAGAACTATTTTGAAACTTTTAACTGCCAATATTTGATACTGTATCCTATTGAATTATATCTTGCTGGTCAAACTACTATGTATCCTAACTGTTCTTACTACAATGTAATCCTCAGGAGCTCTCTCTAGGTACAGCACCCTGATACTGTGATGGTCATGTTCAGGCTTTATAAAACACAATTTAAAAAAATGAAACCAAATCCAACTCCCCTGGGAGACAACATATTTCTGGTATAGCCTAAAAAAAGCCTAATTTCTGTACCTTTTTTTGCATTTCACAGTACTTAATTTGCACCAAAAATATAGAAGAGGCGAAGTTTTTTATTTGTTTTTTTTTTAAGGAGTAAGCCAACAAAGCTGCTGAATGCAGATACCAAATTTACTTAGTATTGAATATAATTGCCTGTCCCCAAAGATGAGTGTTGATGCCCACTTCCTACAGTGACCATCACAAATTATTAAGCAGTGTCAGAGCCGAAACATCCCTAAATTGGCAATGTTAAGTGGGTGCAGAAAAGTTGTTATTCGTTTACGATTTCACACCCGATATTCGTTTTTAAGTTTGGAAATTAAATTGCCTAAACAAAAGCAGATAACTGTAACTGATTGCTTCTGTAACTGCGCAAAGTTGAAGACTGTCACTTACATATGATGTCACTGTCAGATGAAATTCCTGGCTTTTGTGCATCTTAAAAGCAGATTTTACATGGTTTTTTCTTAGATAATATGAGATAGGTCTTCTGATATTTAAAAAGCAATTTGTGAACGTACACCAAGTATGTGATGTACAACTGTGACAACTTGTCATTTTAAGTCAAAACTTTGTTTAAAAACAAACCACAGGCGTTGCTACAAAACGATGTTGTTGTAAATAACCAATAAGCTACCAAAAATGGTCTGCCACCATGTAAAAAAAAATTACAAAGATAGTAGACAGGCTGGTTGCTTATTCTATAAATACTGTCTTTAAAGAAGCAAATAAAGAAGCTGTCAGGAAAGAAATAGGCAGAACATTTAGTAAAGTAGCAGAGCGGGTTAATCACCTGTTTGCTACCGGTGGACGAGGATCTAGCCCTATGATGAAGCATGACATCCAGTGGATGTGTGAGGGCTCTTGCTTCTAGTGTACCTTTTTGATTTTTGGACATAGTTAGGGAGGCTGTAGACTGGACCTTGTTAATCTCCCTGTCTCCCTCTTGATTTGATTGCTACGGGTAGACTTCATGCAAGCAGGAGGGTCCAGCAAGATATGAAGACAAGTATTACTGTAAACTATTATGAAGACACTGGCATCTCTGTTGGTTTTTGTCCACAATGTTTTACTTTTTGTTCTTAAAAGTTAAGTCATCCATTACACAGAAAATCCGAGCTACACTGTGTGGCGTATAGAACTTCGCTTGCATTTTCACTGCAACAACCAGTGCATTTTAAAACATTTTTAAGTCCATAAAAACATAAAACATGTTACAATGACAGGTTTCCTTGAAGTAGCGTGTTTGCATTTTCACACCAAGCCTTGGAGAAAACTCTTTCAGAGATGGACAGTTTCCCCCTTGACCCTCCCCCTGGAGCCTCAATTCCATGTGCAGATAGAGATGCTTATACATTCCATAGGCATCCTTCTTATCTCGGATGTAAACCAAGTTAAAGCAGAAGGCCTGAGGCACCTGAATATTGACTTCTATGGTTTTTTTTGAGTTATGGAATATATTTAACGTCAACATTTTAAGGATTACTCCAATTTTTTTAGCATTGGTTCTTTTGACGACCTCTCCCATGATTACCTGTAGCTCTTACAGCATTCATTGTGTGTCTTCATTTAAGCAGATGGGACTGGCACTCTTGGAAAAAAATGAGGAGTGTGCGAAATTTACATAATTTGCATTTGTGACATTACGCAAAATTCAGGCAATAATAAGCGGTTAGCTGCATAAACAGCAAATCTGTCATTTTGCACTAAATTTTTGAGCAAAATACATCCTCACATGCATTTCATGCTTTAAAAAGTAGCAAAAAAACACAAACAACAGCTGCTCATGTTTTGTTATTCGTGTGCGTTCACTATAATTGTTTAACCGCAAACGCAGTGTCCATAGTAAATGTTTACCGCAAATAGCATGTTATTATATGAAATGGTATCACGGCGTAATGTCAGGAATTCTTAAAATTATACACCTTGAGCAAGCATAATTAAAACCTCGCGCAGGCCTAAAAAACACAAGTACCAATAAAATTGAGCTGTATCGTCTTTTCACTCCATGTTGCATCAAACACATCTAGTACAAATGACCAATCTTTAATGACCTGAGTGTAGCACATCAGATGTCCTAGCCTTGTAATTGAAATTTGGCTCACATAGATATTTGCCTCTTGCCTCCTTGGGCAGAAACATGCCACACCTTCCCACCACCATCCATAAATAAAACCCTATTTCTGCAGGAACATCGGGGTGATCTTTTCCAATCTCAATGACTCACCCTTGCTGGTCTCATTTCTAGAAAACCCGCAGATATTTCGCGCTGGGATATTTTTGATGTGGAGGTGCATCCGTAGGAAATTCGGATGATCGGACAGGAGCTGTGTTATACAGAAAATGAGCATGTGGTGAGTCAGAAGAGGAGGGTTCCTGCTATTCCTCGTCAAGAACCATAAACCAGAGAGGGTGATGCTAATGCATCAGTTGGATACGGTCCAGGAGATGAAAACTGGCACGATGCCTGTCGCTCTACAGCACGCGTCAGCTAGACAAAGTGGACACTCGCTGAGTGACTCCTGGTAAACACATTACACAGAGGTGTGGCTTGCACTCCTCATTGGCTCAGACTTTCATTTGTGGATTTAAGCTGGGGCCGTATCATGCTTTGTGTCTAGGGGTCCACTGTGTGTTTGCACCCACTTTTTTCACTCCGTGGTACTTTGGTATTAGAGAACGAGCTGAAGACACTTGAAGGCCTCCTATGTTAAAGGGGCTCTCAAGCATTAAATAAGCATCATGTGATCCGAAGAAGGGGTACCAGGGAATGGCCCGAGCAAATGAGGGAACATCCTTACATCTATGAGATAGAGAAAAAAGGGATTTGTTGAATAAACTGCATCTGCAAAATCTTTGTTTTTTTGGGCAATAATCAGAGTCAGGGCAAGTTTTTGCAAAAGAGAACAAACTTTTCACCTTTACAAAGCTGGAATTTGTCATCTTCATGGTAAAATTATAATTCCACTCACTCCTGTTTCACTCTCTTTTCCTGGCCTTTTCTTGGATTTGATCTCATTGGAGGACATCTCCGGCCTCCGGAGATTTAGCTCAATGAAATGAACACTCACCACTAGCATCTGCTGTGATCAACAAGGACTGAGTGTGAATCCTGACGAGGCCCCTTCACAAACGTCCTTTATTCTCAATTCTGTCAAATAAATGCCACTGACCTAGGGATTACGACATCTGTCATTTACACTGCTTAGAAATGGCAGGAACCTGTATGAAGCACAATATAAAAAACAAGTTAATAAAATTGTCTGCTAAACATCTTGACTTTGTGTAAAAATTACCAATTATTCCTGATAATCCAGAAACATTTACCTTTTTGTCGTTGCCTCTGCCAGTTTCTCTCATCTGTAACTAATGTTTTCTGATTTTCCTGTCTGCATTCATTTTTAAATGCAGATAACATCGGAAATTGGGTTGTTTTTTGAGTGATTCTAAACGCTGTCAGTCATGACAGCCAAGCCAATAGCTGTGCAGGTGGACCGATGAGGGGGTTAAAAATAAGGAAAGGAATTTTAGTAAAGAGGCTTAAACAGTAGTAGATCTGCACAAGCTTGATACTAAAATGTGCATTTTTTCATGTGAGTGCATTGATTTATCATCTACAGTGTTTATATCATTGAAACCTGCCAGGCATTCAAGCATGAGTGCACATCTATCAGTTAAATATATGTGGGAATATACTAGTTTCAGCTTCATTTTTTCACAAAACCCCAAATAAATGTGGATAAATACAGAATGAATTAGCAAAAAATAAATATGGATAAATACAGACAGATTGTCAAAAAAATAAATACCATAAAACCGGGAGCCACACCTGTAATCAATATATAGCGTGCTTGCTCATTATTGGTGGCTTATTAGTGCAGTCACCAGCTTCGGTGCTTCCTCTCATTTCCCTCAGTCAATGACGTCGAGCCCAATTCACAAACTTATTTCCATCGGTTAACCTACATTTACGTCTGAAAAGGGCTTGATCTAGTTCTGCTGGATACCACACAAAAAGATAGGTGGTAGGCGTAAATGCATTTACAAATAAATAATTGTATGCATCATATAACCCACTCAAAAGGTGGGAGAATGGGGCAGAGCAAACCATGGTTGACCTTTAGTGTTTGTGGCATAGACAAACTGTTCTTTGAGACTTTCTCACCCTCGAAAGGGGTCTATAAGTTCCTCCAGAGAAGGAAGGGGAAGCCAGAACCCTACAAACCCCATTGTGTGCTGGGCACTGGGTTTCACCACGGGGATCCATGTTTTACTTGGGCAAACGCAAAGAAGGATTGTCTTTCCCCAGTTAGTAATTGTACCCTGGGCCCAATTTCACATTGGGGAAATATCCTCGTAAAAAAAAAAAATCATATGACTTTGTGCCTGTGGATTACTCTGTCACAATGATGACAGATATCTTGTCCGCTGAAATCTAAATCTCATAGATGATGATGGGGATTAGATTCCGCTGTACAGGACATTCGTCACCGCTGTGATGGAGTAACCTGTCCGCCGAGTTCCTAAATTAGGCCCTAAGTCAGTAGGATGTCTGTGTGTGACCCCTACAGCTTTCCAGACATCCTAATGCTGACTTGGTTGACTAGGGAAAATCATAAGTCTGCAACCATGCAGGGGTCCTTTTATGGACGCAGATTTACAATTCCCTTTGGAAATATGGCCCACCTTCTTTATTAGGCGAATGCAGCTTTTGCAGGCTTTCAGCGGTCTCTTAATGCTGACACAACATGGCATCTATCTGTGTGCCAAACCTACGCAACACTTTGTTTCTCTTTGCATAACCTGGGGCCATTTTGCTCAAATACATTTCTAGGGACTAACACACCAAGACTTCGATTGCCTAGCAACGTCGCATTGTGATGAACCCGCCTCAAAGCTCCGTGCTTTGCTTTTATCCTCTTCCATTATCCTAATTTCCAATTTTCTAGGCTCAATTGTTCTTTTTCGGTCTGTCCACTAAGTACAGATCCGAGGCCTTCATCATAATGCGGCCATGAAATTTACCATCGCATTCTTTCAATGCCGGTCCAGGTTTCGCCACCTATTATAGTGGGTACCTGGAGTATGTCTGTTGCTCATTAAGGCTTTCAGTGCTGGACTCCTCTTTTGCATTTGGATGTGCTGAAGGATGCAGGTTTCCAAATTCTTCACTTTTTGTTCTTTCTTATTATCTGGTTACACTGAGGACATGCACAAAGCGAACTGCTGGCCCGGATCACCTATTTGCATCCGTATGTAAAGCAGGCATTTACAAATTCCCACTCAAACATTTTGCAGGTACTTCCCGATGAAAAGGTTTGCAGATGTACTTTTGTTAATGGCAGGAGGAAATCAACTTTCACGGTGGAGATCAGGTGAGAACACCCCAGAACTGATGGAGGTAAGAGAGAAGGTGTTCTTTTCAGGGGAACAATATCCTACCTGTGGAGAAAGTACACATGCACTTGGTTTTGCATTCAGTATGCGTAAACAGCAAAGCTTGTGGCCACTCTTGGCATTTTCATGAACTCTACACAATTTGAAAAGACAGATGTAAGCCAATGAAAGTGACTTCTGACTTTCCCCAATGGAGTTTTGTGAGTCAGCTGTCTACGTATCAAAATTGTAAATCTACAACAGCTTGTATCCAGTGCTTAATTTGTGCTTGTTGTTTCCGGTGCTGAGCACCAGCACTTATTTTTGAGGGCCGGCGCTTATTCTTCTGCCTCAAGCATTTACTGCGAGCAAAAGACACATATGGGACAGACGGAGGAAGAGAAAAACAAAAAAGTGTCACAAAGGGAGAACGCAGAAAGCTGCAAGAGTGAGCTGAAGGGGCAGGGAGGGGCTGTAAATGGATAAAAGAGGTCTGAGATGGCTTCAGGATTACGCCGCCTCAGTATTCCGTGCTCTCACATTTAATTGCAGCAGCCGCATGTTTAAGACGAGGGCTTTAAGCACCGGCACGTTTTTATTTACAAATTAAGCACTGGTTGTAACTAGCAAAACCTGTAAAGCAAGACAATGACATATTTACTAGCATGGGCGCAAGAACTAAAGCAGTAATTCTATCAAAGCCAGTTTACAGTACCATCACTAATTTATTTTACATCTAATTTCCAAATACCATTTCTGGTTCAACATGTTTATGTAGGACCTGCCTGTATGGCTTTTCTGGTGGATAATATATGATTCCTAGCAGTTTCCAAGGCGTTTTGTACTTGAAATATACAACATTCCTAGTTAACCTGTCATCTAGAGTTATGTCTTACATGGCATTAGCACACAGACATCCTGTAGGTTTTCTTTCTATAAGGGTTTTAGCTTTACCGTCTGAAACCCACAAGATGTTTCCTATATGTCTCATGACACTGGACTCCTGTAGGTTATATGTCAGAATATTGGGGACAAAAATATTGTTGGAAATATATATTGTGACCTAAACATCATTTACCAAAACACTGTGCAGCTGGGAGTAGCTTTCCCATTGCTTACTACAAATGGGCAATATTTTTGTAGCCAATATTTAGAACAAAAGAAGTATGTCAGGAACTCCTCTGGCCAGGGTATTCCAGTATCATACTATTCTGCCTCCTACATCAATATATCAGATTTTCGAGCATTGCCAAGCTAAACCCACCATGACGGGAGAAGAGATTATACTCCTTTACAAGGCTCGTCCAGTGTTTCCGCCTCCAATGAGTTGAAGAGGTAATTACGGGAGGCAAACCTAATGCTTTTGTAAATGTATAATTACCCCAAATGTTAGCTCCTGTGCTGGGACACCACATGTATCATAAGACCAGTTTCCTAACCCATGCATATGGAGCTGGTGAGCTGGCATTGGACTTTACGCAAAACTGACTCCAAGAAATGCTGTTACCTGATAAAATAAATATGGCTAAACACAATGGGGGCGAGTCACAATGGTAACCTACACCTTTGAGTAATTTAGATGTTTAGCTTGCTCTTACACTTTTGAGTAATTGTACAACTTTTGGCTATTCACAAACTTAGAGTGCAAATGTATTCACAAGTGTAGACTTACATGTCACTGCCCCCTGAAGAAGAGTGCGGAACCAAATAGACAAGTGTAAGTTACTACTGCCAAAAGGAAACATTAGCAAACCCAGCACCACACATGGCCAATCACTGATACTGTAACATCCTCCCATAGAAAATAATGGCGACCCACAAGACCCCCACAAAAAGATATTGCTAAATTGAATTAAATTATGTAAATGTTTTAAATATAAATAAATATGATTTTTTGAATGTTTAAATTAATGTGACAATGTTAATAAAATTTAATTAAACTACTTGTAGTTAATTCTATACATCTCCTGTAACACCTATAAATGCATAATATTTTTTCACTTTACATTGGAATTTATTTTTTATGGTAAACTTCCGAAAAATACTTTGAACTGAACTGAATTTATTTAAATTGAAGATTTATGGGGTGTCGTGGGGCCCCAATGGCATGGGCACTGCAGGGGCCCCCGTAAGAGGGCCCCACAATGAATTTCACTGTCTGCATTGCAGACAGTGAAATTCGCGACGGGTGGCACTGCACCCGTCGCACCTTCCCACTCCGCCGGCTCCATTCAGAGCCGGCGTCCTTGTGGGAAGGTTGTTTTCCACTGGGCTGGCGGGCGGCCTTTTGGCGGTCGCCCGCCAGCCCAGTGGAAAACCCAGAATCACCGCAGCGGTCTTATGACCGCGGAGCGGTGTTCTGGAGGGGGGAACTCTGGCGGGCGGCCTCCGCCGCCCGTCAGGGTTAGAATCACCTCCTAAGATCTTAGTACTGTAGCATGTGTTTCTTTTGTTTCTCATTTAAAAAAAATACATTTATTTTACAATAATATGTAACATTAAAAATGTTGACTTATTTAATATAATTTTCAATAAACTTAAAATGCATCCTACTATAGAAAGATCTCAATCCTGACTTTGGAGTCGGTGATTTACATTAATTTCTAAATTAAAAAAAAATTGTTACTAATAAAATAATAAATGTTTTATTTTTAGAGTTAACATTAATTTATATTTATTTACATGTTTAACAAACTTAAATAATTAACTCTAACATTCATTCTTTGGGTTTTATTTTAAGTCCCTACTATCATTATTGGCTACTGGAAGGCGTTGCAGTACCAATGGTGTTTTACTCACTCCAGCTCTGAGCTGAAGTATTTGCCTACCGTTGTGTGTCCCTTTTTTGTTGTGGTAACCTGGGAACTTCAGTTTTTGAACAACAATGGGTTTACTCTTGTGGATGGGTGCATCTCCCACCATTAATCCTTCCTTATTTCTGCTTTATGTGTATTCCTAAAGGGCACTATCCCCTGTGCTGGTATACGGATGCTGTGCAGATGTGTGTGCCGTGCAGATGTGCGTGCCTAGCTCTGCCTTTGGTATGTTGGTTAATTGACAAGCCAGGTCTTCAGCTTCTAGTAGAATTCAAGAAGAGAGGAGTAGGCTCCGGTGTGGAGTTATACACTTTGGGAGCGATATAAGAGAACATAATCTTCTTGATCTGGTTTTGCATATGCGTGGGATGTGTGTCCATCCTGTGGAGAGGAGGTATCTGGGTGGTTGGTATGTGGAGCCAGTACTGCTCCCCAAGGTGTAGTGTGATGCGAGTTCTGCGTGAGATTGAGGATAAGTCTGGCAATGACTCCTCCCTAAACCCCTACCATTTAGTAGTAAGAATGTCCATCTTGCTTGACAATCCCCCTGCCCCTTCCACATTTATTACTAAGCAGTAAACTTACATGTGTGAGGCTATCCCCATAGAGAAGGTGGGGGAGGTGGAAATCTACCCACGTAGGTTTGTGAATAGCATGTCGTAATACTTTGTTAGTACCACAGTAGTACCACTAACCAGCTTGTGAGAGGCCCCAATAAGTCTGAATCGCAAAAATGTTTGTCAGTGGAAGAGGACGGCTTCTCTTTTTTTAAAATGCTGATGAATACGGGCCCCGATGTCTGTTCGCGCAGCTCTTTGGGCATTTCTTTCCCTGTCATCATCCCTACTGCGTGCGTGAGGATCCAGATGTTTGGACACATCAGGATTGATGCATTCGGTGAGGAAAGGGAAACATATCAGTTCAGTCAGAGAGGGAGAGCTCCTGACAGATCTGTCAGTAAAACTATCTGTCAAAGCCCCGGTGAAGTGTTGGATTCTCATCCCTGGAAGCCTGCAGGCCATGTTCGCGGAAAGCTCCTTTGTGGTATCTATGGAAATAGCGTAGGCACAATTCATTGTGTGGAACAATGATGTACGATGTGTCCACCAACATTGGCTGGGTGTTCAGATGCTGGCAAAGTGGAATGGAACTGAATTTAGTACCATTCCTGTGGTTTATAGGTCTAACGTCACAGGAAAATGGGTAAATAGATAGGATAAATGTGGGTCTCCGCTGAGAGTCGGGCACTCGCGCAACCAGCAAGGGGAAAGAAATACCCAGCGCTCCTCTTTCCTTGACTTTGAATTTAAAAAATAATAATAATAATGAACATTTTAGCACAGTACTATTCTGCAATACTTTCTTAGTACCTTAACTAAAACTATTCTACATATTATTTTCTTTCTGTTGTTTACCATAACTCTAACTAGGATCTGCAATTCAAATAAAATGTAAGTAATTGAAAAAGGCCATAGTTTGTTAACCTATTGAAAAGTACAAGGTAATAAACAAATTGTTCGGAAGCAGAGTGAGGTTAAACTTTGAATTCAAGTTTATTCTTGCTAAAAATAGGAGCCCACAGCGTAACGACCTCTTCCTGTGCCCTCCGAGTGAAAACTGTCAATTTCACATTCGGAACGCACAGGGAGTTAAACACCACGAGCCAGAACACATATTCAAACAATAACAAACATGAAAGATAACAACAGGAAATTCTTAACATGCACGTGCACGTGTACATGACCTCATACGAACCCTGACTGTGTATTACATTACATCTATACATTATATTTTTTTCTGAGAGGGTCTGCTGCAATTTCGCTTGAGGAAATGAAAGGTTACAGCGGCCGCCATTTTGTAAGCGTTCATCTCCTCTTGAGAATGTGGGTCTGCTGCTCAACCAGCAGTTTACCCTCTTTGTGCCACGCATCCCTGGAATGAGGGGCCTTCCGTGCTTGGGAGTGTCACTACAGTAAAGCAGCCAAACCACATCAATTTCAGGCAGACAGAAAGTGACTAAGAACTTATGTCAGTAATTGGACCAGTCATGAGTTTACCATTTTTTTCTACCTGAATGCTGAATAATTCTTTTGTCAAAATTGATTTTTTGGTGAGGGTTGGTGTGGGGGTTGGCATCTGTACGGTCTTCAAGGACGTTTGACATATCAAATGGGTCTTTTGGTGACAAGCTCCTTAGAGGGCGATTGATATAGCTCAAACATCATAATTGAAAATAAATCACCTGTTACATTTATAAGAACAGATCTTAGGTTATGTGAGGTAGTTGGACACGTAAATCAGCCTTGCATGCAATCTTAATTAGGCAGATTTACTGGTATATCTGTTCAAAATCACAAAAAAATGTGAGAAAAATGCAGGACTCTAAAATTTGCCTCTGACATTTGGGAGACTGTTATTTGTTTAGTCTAGGCCTTCACAGAGTTACTTCTTTAGGAAAATCAGGTCTTTGTAGTTGAATAGTTTTTATAAAAAGACGTCTTTAGGGGATCCCTACTATACAAAATAAGCTGCCAAGGTGCAAAGGTGAACTTACAGGGGCTTCTTTTCAATCCTTTTGACTTGTGGCCTTCTACTGCTCACATTTAGGGAACTGCCTTTTTCTTTTTGTTCTTTTTGGTTAAGCACTGCAAAAGAATGCATGTGTTTTCCAGTTGCCCGCCTTGTATATCTCCCCTTCAGTCTGTGTTGTGTTCTCTCTCATGAGCTTCTTTCCTGGTTCCCCCGCAACCCTTGTTGCTCTACCCCTAGTGGCATTGTCCCCTAGCCCTCTGTGTTTGTTCTCTTCCTCATGCCCCCCCAAACCTCTGTGTTGCTCTCTCCCTTGTGTGCTGTTTTTCTTATCCTCCCGCCTTTATTTTTGTTGTATTCCCCACTCCATTAACACCCACCTGTTCCCCCTTGCCCTTTCACCCCTGCACTCTTTTTATTTTAAATATTTAAATTTTTCGGAGGGTCAGGCAGCAAACTGCTGATGACGCCTATCCCCTGTCTAAAAGAAAATTACTTTTGAGCTACTTATTTTTTTATTTATTTACCCAATGCACCTTGGATTGCCAAATTTTAAAAAATGGCACCTGTGCTATTTCATAGACACGTACATGTGTGTTCAAACATCATTACACATTCATGCACCTAAAAAATGATGTGGCTACGTCATCACACATCTTCTTTTGGCCTTTTGGCCATGCTGTATACTGTCTTTTGCTGAATCTGTATAGCAAAGTCAATACGTCCCAAAGGCAAGACCTCTTGGTTTTGACAATGCTTGTTTTTGTTTGCCAATGTGCTTTCTGTCAAATTAGGACCATGGTCGATAAAGTTTCTTTTGAATTTAATAGATAGTGATGGATATGTGCCAAGATTAAATGCAAAGAAAATATATCATTTTTTTTAAGATAAGGAGGTAGACATTATATACTAACAGGCAGCTAATCTAACCAAGCCTCCAACAGGATTACAGATTACCAAAAGTAACAGATCACAAACTGGTGAGTACTTCAGCATTACCTACGCACACTCGTAGGATAGAAGTTCAACTATGTTATTGGAAATATGTTTCTAGGTGGATACTCGCACCGAAAGCGGTGAAAGTGAACCGAGCATGGCGTTTCAACTACAATAATAACCAAGAAGAGTCTTTGGAGTAACATATTTGAAGAGGGTAATCATCCTATGATGTGGAGAGGACGAGCGACGAGGGGGTAATCTGTCTGGAGAGGGGAAGGGGAGGGAGAGTGTGAAGAACATGGAGAAGGAATGCAGAGGAACATGGAGAGGAACGCGGAGAGGAAGAAGGACATGGAGAACGAAGGAGCAAGGACAGGGAGAAGGACATAGAGAGGAGAGGAACGTGGAGAGAGGGAAACGGGAGAGCAACAAGGAGAGGAGAAGAACACAGAGAGGAGTAGAAGAACAAGGAGAAGAAAAGAACAAGGAGAGAGGAGTAGGACAAAGAGAGAGCAAAAGACCAAGGAGAGAGCAGGAGAACAAGGAGAAAAGAGAAGAACAAGGAGAGAAGGAGAAGAAAAAGGAGAGAGGAGAAAAACAAGGAGAGAGGAGAAGAACAAGGAGAGAGCAAAAGAACAAGGAGAGAAGAGAAGAACAAGGAGAGAAGGAGAAGAACAAGGAGAGAGGAGAAAAACAAGGAGAGAGGAGAAGAACAAGGAGAGAGCAAAAGAACAAGGAGAGAAGAGAAAAACAAGGAGAGAGGAGAAGAACAAGGAGAGAAGGAGAATAACAAGAAGAGAAGGAAGGAGAAGAACAAGGAGAGAAGAGAAGAACAAGGAGAGAGGAGAAGAACAAGGAGATGATAGGGACATGGAAAGGAGAGGAACGTGGAGAGGTACGCGGAGAAGGAGAGGAAGACAGACAGGGTGAGGAACGTAGAGGAGGGCAAAGAACGTGGAGAAAAGAGAAGGAAGAGGCATATGGAGAAGAGGCGAACATGGAGAAGAGAGGTACAAGGAGACGAGAGGAGAGGAACATTGATAATGGAGAAGAACATGGAAAGGGAGTGGAACATGGAGAGTGAGAGTAACTTAGAGAGGGGAAGGGACATAGAGAGGGACATGGAGAAGGAGAGGGCCATGGAGAAAGAGAGGGAGAGGGGCACGGAGAAGAAGAGGCGTGTGGAGAAGGAGAGGGGCACAGAGAGGTAGAGGGATGAACGTGGCACGTGCTCTTGCTATAAATCAAGACACAGACACCGGGCATTATCTGCCGCCAGAACATAACTGACTCCACCAATCCTACAGACTATACTAATTAACTACTCTGACGCTGAATGCCAGGACATACCAACCTGCTGACATTCCTGGGGAAAGCCCAGGAACCCCCTCCCTCAGGAGTCCACATGGTTCTGCCTTAACAAGTGATGCAACACTATATCCCTCCCTTAACACTGAGGAACAGAAAACCAGACCAGTCATGTAAACAAAGCCCTTGAATTTCAGACACCTGGCAGAGGGTGATGAAGGCCCTCACTTAACCTCCGGAGTAGCAGTGCTGACTCCCCTCTTCCTCAGTCAGCCACCAAGTCTGCATACCATCGAGCGGGAGTTGGATTGGATCCCAGGTAGTACTGCCCTCAGCCACTCCTCTAGCCGGGTTCTTGGGTGGCTTCAAAGATTCAGGGGGACAGGACATTCTGAGGCTTGGCATGTGGGGAGGCCGCACAAGGGCTAGTGGCACCATGCCTGGTGGCGTTAGAGGTGATCCATCTTAGGCTGGGGTGTCATTTAAATTCCTCTCTACTGTCCCATCAGGGCAGGGCGGGCTGTCTCTAGGCACACCTTCCAAGGCGTCATCATCTGACAGTGCGCCATTGTGTGATGGGGTACTTTTTTCAATTGGGAGATGTTCCAGGTGACAGGGTCTGCTCCTCTCTTGGTGGTTGCCATAGTGCCTTTGATGTGTGTGATTCTCCCTGGTGCTGCTTTGAAAGGTAGGTGAAACTTTCCCCCAGGAGTTGGTCTTTAAACAACACTGTCTCCTGTGCAAAAAAAGCGACACCTTCCCGGTGCGAGGCTTATTTTTTGCTGCGTGCTCTTTAGGAGTCAGGGCGGTTCAAGGGGTTTGGTTGATCTGCCCACAGGGGTGGTGGGGAATGGTGTCCATTAGTGTCTGGCTAAAACAGTCGGCTCGGGGAAATGCCAGTGGTAAAGTGAGCAGTTAGTGGATACTCTCCCAGAAATGTGTAAATGGAGCTCTCCACATTCTTGGCTTCCACAACAACAATGCAGATGGCTTTCTTTAATGTCCTTCCAAACCTGGCCACCTCCCCATTGGCTTGGGGTCACCTCAGCATCTCAGTGCTGCTCTCTATTCAGTGAAGGGAGCTACTGAACCCACTCACGACCACTGAATGGTGGTACATTGTTGGTGCGGATTTCTCCGAACATCCCCATGGGTGGTAGTGATTTTCTCAACTTTCAGGATGACTTCCGGTGCTGAGTTGGTTGGCATGATAGCCCTTTAAGGATATCAGGGGAAGTGGCCTACCAGGATGAGCATGTGTAAGCCGTAGGCACACTGACAAAATCTGTACTAACCCCCTGACATGGGGCAGTGGGTCCGTCTTCTGTGATGCCGGTGCAGGGGGGTCCGGATGGCTGGTCGTTTAGCAGGTAGAGCAGTCTTTAACAACCTCTTCGACCCACTGAACTAAGCCAGGAATCAGATCTTTCTCCTAAGCCTGTTCTTGAATTTTACTACCCTTTGGTGGGCTCCACGAGCTCCGATGACAGCTCAGTACCTCAGACTGCTGGGAAGGACTATCTGTGGCCCTCGCATGAGGCAGCCCTTGGCTGTCACTGAGAGCTCTTGCCGAACATGATGTAACGATTGGAGTGTTAACCTCACATCTTCCATACGAAGCGCACAGTGGCAACAGAGATCCCACCAGACACCAGTTAGCACTGTTTGGATATAAATTTACAAACAGTCATCATGCCCTGTGGCCTCTACAACATCTGATAAGGACAAAAGGAGTGACTTGGACCACTCGACATCAAAGCAGACATACTCCTGAGGGTCCTGCACTTCCTTGGCTTCCGGAGGGGTGGCTGGTCAAGCATGGAGTGAGAAAAAGGGTTGTAGGTGTCTGGCCGGTAATCTACAGTAAAGTTGAACTTCAAGATCCATTTCTCAATGCTTGGGGTGATTTGGATGTGGACCTCTGGAATAAAGGATTAGAGGCTTATGATCAGTGGAGATGGTGAAGGGTGGCGTACAAGTACATGTAGAAGTGACGGCACCCTCAGTGGATTGCAATGGCCTACCGCTCTATCTGGGAGAACCTCCGTTCAGTAGGTGTGAGTGTTCGGCTTGTGTATGCAACTCGGGCCCATCTCTCCACAGTCCTGACACTGGGACAGTACAGCTACCAGTCATGTGGGACTGGCATCTACTGTTAGCTGAGTCTCGTTCTTGGGGTCGAAGCATACCAAAGATGTATCAGTGGACATGGCTTCTGTTGTGTTGCAAAATGCTTGTTCTCGCTCTCCCCTGAACAGGGTGGTGGACTTGGTAAATTCACAGAGGGGTCCTCTCATGTTCTTCATGAATCACCCGCAATAAGTTACCATGTCAAAGAAACTGCTGACTCCTGACACCGAGGTGGGTGCTGGAGTGTCTTGGATGTCACTTACTTTTGATGGGTCAGGACCTATTCCCCTGTCGGAGAACAGGTAGCTAAAAAAGCTGATGCTCTTCTTCAGAAACTTGCACTTCACTCTGAAGAGTTAAGCTGTTATCTTTTAAACTGGAAAATACCACTCGGATACTCACATGTCAATGAGGATCTGCATCACGTCAGGCTGTTTTTTTTTTTTCGCAACCACAATGGGGGAGACCCAGGGAGTTGGGCCAGCCACTTTCTCAATGATGCTGGCCTTCTCAAAGAGCCTCAGTTCTTCTCTACCTTGGGGTGGAGATGAAAAGCTATCTGCTGATGCCGGAGTGCTACAGGTGCTGTTACCTTGTCGATGTGCAGGCAGATGGTCTTGCCCTCAAGACACACAATGCCGTCAACTAGAGGGAGCAAACTCCTGAGTCTTTTATTATTGCTGACATGAACGCTGAAAGTGTAGCACATCAGCTTGAGATCATGGATGGTGTGGCAACTCAGGGGGAATCAAGCACATTCCTGAGACACATAGACTTTAACTCTTGTGGATGTCGTATGATGGATGGCCTCCGAGGAAGACTCCTGTTAACTGCAGAGGCGAGCGGTTACCAAAAGAGTAAACCTTAACTTTGGTGGCATGTAGGGCAGGCAGGGCCAGCAGTTTGTGGTACAAATCCGCAACCATGAGATTCATGGAGCTCTGGTGTCTATCAGAGCGTTGATCGGTTGGCCTTGGACTCCGAGGCGGCACATGGATACAGAATGGGGTGTTGTACGTTACAGATCAACATTCTGCATAATGTGGACAATTTCTTGCTCATCGTCGTCCATGTTGCTGTCTGCCAGTGCAACGGGGTGTGTGTCGACAGAGCAGATACTCTTCTTCGACTGGACTGTTGGTTGTCTCAGGGTAAAGCGGCATACCTTGAAAAAGTGAGTCAGTTTTCTGCAAGCACCGCATGTTTTTTCCTCACACTGGGCATTCACCTGAGTGGGGTATGAACCTCCACACCATTGCAGGGCTGGCCTTGCACCTTAGGTCTTGATGCCTCTGGCTTCGACATCAGGGTCTCCTTGTGGATGGCTTTGACAGGCTCCTCTTTGACGGGAGATTGCTGCCCTGAGTCCATGTGGGCTGCCCTTGCTTTAGAGAGTCCTCTGGACCGCCCTAAAGACAGGATGTCACTCATTGGCACGTTTGGCTCCTGCAGAATGCATTCTCGGATTTTCACAGATGCGCACCCCTTCATCAACTACGCCCTCACTTTATCCTCTTCATCTGGCAGTGTGCAAAAGCTCACTATCTCCTTCAGAAAGCTGTGAAACACATCCACCAACTCTTCTGGTCTTTGTTAGCAAGAGAAAGTGATCATAGTCAGTGGTGGACATGCCCCTTTGGGCCCTTGGTACTTTCCGTCTGTAAATACAGTAAGAAAGTGCAGGTGCCCTTCCTACATATGTTCGGAACTAGAGCTAAACAGTGTGCACTAGACCTGCCACAGCAGACCAGTGTGTGCGCCCTTGCAACGGTGTTCCAATATACATTGAGCCTGTCATAGCAGGTCAGTGTGTATGCACTGCACAATGGTGGTTTATTATACAGTGAGCCGGACACAGCTTACCAGTAGATGCACACTTGCACAACGTTTTTCTTCATATATACCAAGCCTGGCACTGTTTACCAGTATGTGCACACTTGCACAACTTTTTTTTCATATATATTGAGCCTGTCACAGCAGGCCTGTGTGGGTGCACATGATGTTTACTATCATTGGATTCACAATGACAAACCCCTTCCTATGGTAAAGGTGGTTTTGTCCATAATACCTTTGAGATGTGACTTCTAGAATGTGGGCATTTCTATGTTCTAAAGCTCTTTTGTGTGCCTTTTTAATTCATCTCCATTCCACTGGTGGTTGGAGGAAGCACATCTGTGCATTTCCCAGCAACAGCTATAAAACTTGGGCAACTGAAATAACATGCCTCAGCCATTTGAGGGTCTGGCTGGGTAGATTGAAGGAAGAGGTTTCGACACTTGGCCTCTTCGAACCAGATCATGGCCCTACTACAAATTAAGATCTGCACTCCATGGTCCCATGTTAGACAGGACTGACATTTAGGGGAGACTTCTGTGGTTCAAAGGGAAAGACTCTGAACCACCCCCAACTTCAAAGGCTCTCTTCAGTATAACTACTGGTACCACACTTAAGCAACTTAGAGATACACTTGCAGGAATGTGAGACGGAGACCCTGGACCGTGTGGTGCACAATGCCAGAAGAATCTGTTGTGCATAAGGAGTAATTACTGCCCTAGGAAGGGACCGTGCACCCTTCTTGCATTGTGGCTGGCCTGGGCAAACTGCTGAGTGGTACTCTGAAGTGCTGGCTTGTTGGCATGCCACCTGTTGTCTAGTGGCGGTCTTAGGGATATCAAAGACCTCTTGTGAGGGACCTACACCTTCTACCTGTGTCATCTGGATAGCAGTGCCCTCTTAAGTGCCTACAACGTCTGCTAGGCATCACCTGGTAGCATCGGTATGAGCGTGGAACTAAGTATTGCACCTGGAGACCAGATTTGCCAGGTGCAGAGCCTTCAAAGTACTGCCTGGATTTAAGGAGCTTGGCCCTTAATCGTGGGGCCACTGCACGCATAAGCGTCTTGTTGGTAGTGAGCAGATTCACTGGCTGCGGGACCAGATGTGGCCCTCTTTTGTCCAGCATGCCGCATCTCTCTCATGCGACACCCAACTTGTGTGCGGTGTCCAATTCACTGTTTGCGACCCTCGGAGGTGGGGGGGCATACCTGAAGCAGTGCCACATTCTACCTCATGCAGCACTGCTGAGCTTGTGTCTCTAGTGTGTGACCGGATTTGTCTAGTGTAGCTCAAGTCCTCGCGCACCAGATGCTGTGCCTCATTCCAGGGAGGTACAGGATTGGAACACTTTGTGTGTGTTCGGATTTCTCTGGTGCGACTCAACTCATCGCGCACCAGACGTTGTGCCTCATTCCAGGGAGGTATGCTATTGGTAACTTTACGAATGCAATGAGAATTGTCTGGTGCGACTCAAGTCATTGCGCACCAGACATTGTGCCTCATTCTAGGGAGGTTGGGACTGGTAACGTTCTGTGCATGTTCGGAATAATCTGGTGCAAATCAATTCATCAAGCACCAGACATCGTGCCTCATTCTAGGGTGGTACTGCATTTTTAACTTTGCGTGTGCGTTCGGAATTGTCTGGTGTGACCCATGTCATTGCGCACCAGACATTGTGCCTCATTCCAGAGAGGTGCAGCACTGGTCACCTTGAGTGTGCAATCGGAATTGTCTGGTGCGACTCAAGTCATTGAGCACCTGATGTTGTGCCCCATTACAGAACGGCACGGAAACTGGTAACTCTTCATGGGTGATCAGAATCGCCTGGTGCAACTCAAGTCATTGCGCACAAGATGTTGCATTTCCTTCCAGGGAGGTATAGATTTGGTAACTCTTTGTGCGCAAACAGGACTGTCTGGAACAACTCAAGTCATTATTCCCCAGACGTTGTGCCCCCTTTCCAGGTAGGTGTGGAATTGGTAAATATTTGTTTATTCGAGTTCCTGGCTTTGCTGGGTGCCACTATGAACAGGTGTGTCCCAAGACGACCCTCCCCTGTGCTTTGCAGACTGAGGCCAGTGCCAGAAGGTACGGTGCGGAGACCCCTGCGTGAGCTTCCCGAGTGGTGGTCAAACCTCCATTTGTCAACTGGTGCCTGATCAGCCATTATCTCTTTCTTCCCCCACCTTTTCCCCGAGATCCTGAATAAGTGTAACTCTGGTCGCGAGTGCCCTAGTATCTGGGGAAAGGTTTACTTCATCTCCAGCTTGTGGGGGTGGAGTAGTAGGAACTGGTTGGAGGAAGGTTTGGGCCGGGGGGTCTGCAAGCACAGTGACAACTATCCTGCCGAGTATCAGTGCATCGTCATAGGGTGCTGAGAGCGAGTGTGTGCAAGTGCATGTTAGACTAGCCTCCCCGATATCCAAGGCACCACGTAGCGGTGCGGAGCGAGTGTATGGGTGTGATTGCCTATGGTTGTCTACACCGAACTGCAGTGTTTCCATACACATTGTTTCTTCGTCAGAAGCCTATCACGGTTTACACTGGGTTTTACCTGAGCTATTTAAAAGTGCTGCAGTTCTCTGTATATACACATTGCTTCTTTTTTTGTGAACCAGGGTGCAACTTATAACTCAAGTGTGATAATGAACTGGCATAATCGCTAGGGTAGGTCTTGTGCTGACGTTTTGGCACCGCATGAGGGTGCTGGGCAGGAAAGTATTATTTATCTCACGTGTACATACTGGTCTTGTCATTTTAACACAGTTGGGCCTAGTAATGCTAGTGATATTTCTAAATGTTATTTATGCCCAGATTTACATGATATTCATCGCAACGCAATGTAAGTTGATTTCACGGTCGCAAATCAACTTGCAGTTACCATCCACTTGAAGTGGATGGTAACTCATTCGCAAACGGGAAGGGGTCCCCATGGACATTCTTCTGCTTACGACTATTATAAAGACATCTTTTATTCATCGGTATGATAGGTAGAGGCAGTGACAATCAGTAGCTATCCTTGTAGTGCACACAGCAGTGTTTGCGGTTGGAAAATTGTTGCAGAATTACTTTTTTTTTTCTGCTGCTTGTTTTACAAATTACCACCCTATATCTGAATATAGCAGAAGTAATAGTATTACTGGATTATCCCTTGCCTTCTGTACTTACAGGTCCAGTTCATAATCAGTGCCAAATTAGGCAGTTTACCACCAGACCACATTGCCTCCCCTCAATGAGCCCTCACAGCAACATCATGTGGTCATCTGTCACCCCGCAGTTACCCTCGCCTTTGTAAGCTGAGGCAGACACAGCAACAGGAAGTGCACAAAAGATGAGCGGAGGCGTCAAGTTGACTTTCCATGGAGCTTAAACTTGGATTTGAAAACCTCTGATGGATCTGACTTTGCCTCTTTCACATTACCAGCAAGATGGCGACGAGGCTGGGACGTACTGAATAGGCCAGGAATCATCATGAGTGCTGTAACATTTTATGCGTCTGAGTTTCTATGTGATAAAGTGCAATAGCGACTATTTAAAAGAGCTTACAATGTATTTGTTGGGGGCTCTTAAGGCAGTGGTGAAGCCGAGGGCCAATAATGCCTGTTAGAGACCTCCTGTTCCAACATTCCAATGTTTAGCTTTCCGCTTTCCTTTTATACTGTAGAACATTCTATCTTCAGTGGGTGGAATGTTCTACCTTGATTACAGCCCTGCTGCCTCGGGCTATGCGGATGATTAAAGGTATCATCACTTGTAGCTCAGCCCTATGACTCAGGAAGAAGTTGTTTAACCATTGGTCGATCCCTCGCCGTGAGCTATAACGCTACACTACGTGATCTGCCCCAGTTAAGAACCTCACATTTGGATGCAGCTCTCAATGGTGAGGTGGGACATTAAGAGAAGATAATACCATCAGGACTACTACTAGTAATTGGATTACTTTTGCTACAACTACTTGTATAAATACTGCAACTAGGACTAGAAATGTTTCTACTATTGTTCTAGCTCTCATTGCTAGGAATACAACTGGTATTACAAGCTCTAGTATTACTATGAATATCACGAGTACTACTAGTAGTAGTAAAGGTAACACTGCGTGTACTGTTAGAACTAATGACGGCATCTCTAGTAATACTGACGCCTTTACTGATACTACTAATTTCAATATTAATTCTATTACTACTTGTAGTAATACAGTGTGGTAATACTTCCACCACTACTAGTACTAAAGGTAACACTGCGTGTACTGTTAGAACTAATGACAGTATCTCTACTAATATTGACACCTTTACTGATACTACTAATTTCAATATTAATTCTGTTACTACTTGTAGTAATACAGTGTGGTAGTACTTCCACCACTACTAGTACTAAAGGTAACACTGCGTGTACTGTTAGAACTAATGACGGTATCTCTACTAATACTGACGCCTTTACTGATACTACTTGTAGTAATACTGTGTGGTAGTACTTCCACCACTACTAGTACTAAAGGTAACACTGCGTGTACTCTCAAAATTAATGCCAGTATCTCTACTAATCCCATTGATACTACTACTACCATTGTTACTTCTATAACTACTTGTACCAATAAAATGCGGTAATACTTCCACTAATACTATGAGAGGGAGGAAGAGAGAGCGACATAGAGGGGGGGAGCGAGGGCAATAGAGGAGGGGGAGACAGGGGAGTGAGAGAAAGAGAGATGGCGTTAGAGGAAAGGGGAGAGAAAGGAAGAGAGGCAGTGATAGAGAATAGGAGAGAGGGAGAGAGAGGTGTGTCCAGTGCTTAATTTGTAAATAAATAAGTGCAGGGGCTGTCATCAGAGCCCCTGTAGCTCGCACCGCACATTGATCCGGAGAGCTACCAATGATAATATGAACACAGCTACTGACCATTACACCCCTACAAGTGTGACAGTCCAGACTGTCGCAGGCCCCTAAGCTGATTGCCATTTCAATGTATATTGAATGAATTAGAAAATGTTATTGTGTTCTTCTCTAAAGCAGACAAGCCCCGGTGTTGGTAATTAAGTGCTGGTGCTGAGCGCCAGAAACCACCGGCTCAAGTTAAGCACAGGGTATGTCACAGTAGTGCTGCACTGTACACTATGACACACAACGATTTGTGTTAGAGAGAGGGAGAGAGATGTGCCTGTCCCAGCAAAAGGGACCCTCACATTAGTGTTGCACTGTACTTTGTGGCACATAATGATGTGTGTGAGAGAGAGACGTGCCTGCCCATGGGAGGGAACACTCACAATAGTGCTGTTGAGTACTTTGTGACACATGTTGATGTGTGTGTGTGAGAGAGAGAGAGAGAGAGAGAGAGAGAGATGCCTGTTCCCTGGGAGGGAACCCTCACAATAGTGCTGTTGTGTACTTTATGACACATAATGATGTGTGTGAGAGAGAAATGCCTGTCCAATGGGAGGGAACCCTCACAGTAGTGCTGTTGTGTGCGTTGTGACACATAATGATGTGTGTGAGAGACGTGTCTGTTTCCTGGGAGGGAACCCTCACAGTAGTGCTGTTGTGTACTTTGTGATACATGTTGATGTGTGTGAGAGACGTGTCTGTTCCCTGGGAGGGAACCCTCACAGTAGTGCTGTTGTGTACTTTGTGACACATGTTGATGTGTGTGAGACACGTGTCTGTTCCCTGGGAGGGAACCCTCACAGTATTGCTGTTGTGTACTTTGTGACACATAATGATGGGTGTGAGAGAGAGTTATACCTGTCCCATGGGAGGGAACCCTCACAGCAGTGCTGTTGTGTACTTTGTGACACATGTTGATGTGTGTGAGAGACGTGTCTGTTCCCTGAGGGTACCCTCACAGTAGTGCTGTTGTGTACTTTGTGACACATGTTGTTGTGTGTGAGACACGTGCCTGTTGTCTGGGAGGGAACCCTCACAGCAGTGCTGTTGTGTACTTTGTGATACATGTTGTTGTGTGAGAGACATGTGTCTGTTCATGGTAGGGAACCCTCACAGCAGTGCTGTTGTGTACTTTGTTACACATGTTGATGTGTGTGAGAGACGTGTCTGTTCCCTGGGAAGGAACCCTCACAGTAGTGCTATTGTGTACTTTGTGACACATGTTGATGTGTGTGTGTGAGAGAGAGAGAGATGCCTGTTCCCTGGGAGGGAACCCTCACAGCAGTGCTGTTGTGTACTTTGTGATACATGTTGTTGTGTGAGAGACATGTGTCTGTTCATGGGAGGGAACCCTCACAGTAGTGCTGTTGTGTACTTTGTCACACATGTTGATGTGTGTGAGAGACGTGTCTGATCCCTGGGAGGGAACCCCCACAGCAGTGCCGCAGTGCACTTGGCAGCACATAACGATGTGGAAGGCCCGGCAGATTGACACAATGCCCGGTGGTCTCTCCCCGCCCGTCCCTGAAGAGGAGCATCCCTGGCACGTGAAGGCCTCCGCAGAAGCCGCCCCTCCCTCACTATGGAGGGGCCCGCGGAGAGGAAGAGACGCAGTCTAGTCTCTCCGCGGGCATTTTCGGGATGGGAAGTGGCGCGCAAGGCGCCTCATTGGCCGAGAGGTAGGTGGGGGTGGGTTTTAGGTAGGGAATATAAGGGGGGTGGAGGGTGGGGTCGGCCTCTTTACCGCCGACGCTAGCGTAGGAGGGAGATTTAGTTAGGACTAGGTAAGGAGTTTTTGTGCAGGCCAATTAGGCCACAGGGCATAGGCCGGGGAATTTTGTTAATATATAGGCGCCCCGCATCGCGGGGCCGTTGTTTGCAATTTTACCTCGTTTTCAGCATCCAGGCACCGGCGGTAAGGTGCGGGCGGCTAGTTGTGACGGGGGAGCGGCTCTGTTGGGCAGCAACCAGCGGAGATCGGGAGAAGGGCGGCCCCACCCCCCCTGTACTATTTAGACAGCGCGGAGCCGCGCGCTCGCGTGAGGCGGCCCCGGGGGGTTTTTGGCAGCAATACAGCGGAGGAGCGGGGAGATAGACCGGCAGTGGCAGGCTTTGCCGGCATCGACGCGCGGGGCCCCCGGGGACATTAACGAGCGCTAGGGCACGTGGAAGGGCCCAAAAATTTTTTTTAAAAAAAAAAATTTCTTTCGCCTCTCACAATTTCTATCAGCAGTTAAGATAAGCAGCTGACACCCCCCCCTCAAGGGCAAGGGGCAACGCGGGGCGCTTTAGAGCGGGGCCGGGCATTTGTGGGGCCAACAAAAAAAAAAAATAATAATAATAATAATAATAATAATCTGCAAAAAAAAACATATATATATATATACATACACAACCAATACGCCTGGGGGGAGTTGCAACCAACGAAGTCCAGGCCACAACATGGCCACCGGCCACGATGCGGAGGCGGTAAGGGCCGCACTACGCGTGCTAGGTGAGGCAGGTAGGGCGGACTTGCTTAGACCTGGGGTTTTAGATCAGGCCTGGGTGGGGATGACACGCCCCAGCAGGGCGGCATCAGGGCGAGTGGCGGCCGCAATAGCGGCATGCGAGTCACAGGACTCGGAGGGGGATGGAGACGAGGCGATAACCCCTGGGCAGGCTGGGACTGCGCGGCAAGTTCTCCACGGGACGCAGAGCCCGCTGATGTTTGGAGGGGAGACCCAGGCGCCGCAGGACGCAGCGCCAGCCAGCGCGCAAGTAGGCGCGGACCCAACAGGCACCGGGGGACCCAATGCGGGGGAGGCAGGAGACGACAATCGGAATAAGGAGACAGAGCAACCCACAGCGGGGCCCAGCAGGGATTTTGCCCCGCTAGATTTGTCATACCGCAGGGGGGAGGCCCACAGCTCGGTTTTTCTTGGGGCGCCCGTCAAGAAAAGAGGAAAATATGCCGGAAGGCACAGGGGCGGGCCGGGCAGGGCCAAGGCAGCGCCCCGCCAGGCCAGGGGGGGGAAAGCCAAGGCAGCACAGGGAACAGGGACCGTGGGGGATATGAACCCGCACAGGCAGGTGGCCTGGGACCAGGCAGAGACAGTGGACTTAGAGGCGAGGATAAGGGAACAGCGTAAGGCAGTGGCAGAAACGGAGGCCAGATGGGCGCAGCTCTGTAAGGACAGGGACGAGGCACAGGCCCGCAATGAGACAACACCAAAGTTTAGAGAGGCCAAGGGACAGGCGGGACCACAACAACCGGGGCAGGGAGGGGGAACATGGGTATGGGTGCCTCAGACAAGGGGGGAACAGAGACAAGAGGCTCGAGCGGCCGAAGGGTCAGTAGGCGCGGTGAAACCCGGTGACGCAGACGGTCACGGGGGCAGAAGGGCATCAACGCCAACGGCAGAGGTTGGCAGGAGACGGAATACGCCAACTGGGCGCAATACGGCCCAAACGCGTTGGCACGAAGCTCTGGAGGGGTCTGCAGCGGCCTTCTCCACAACGAGGGACCAAGGATACCGTCCCGATGGCACGCGCCATGCGGGTGGGGAAGCAAGTACGAGTACACCGACCAATACTAGGGATCTCGGCCAGCGCAAAGGCCAGTGGGAAGGCGACGACGAACTTGAACTGGACTATGAGGAGGAGGGGGATGAATGGGAGGAAGGCGAAATACGAGATTGGGAGGTGAATACGATTACCAAAGGGGGCGGGCGAGGGCGCAAGAGCGGCGCAACCTCTTCGTTGTCTGTTTTGCAGGTGGCAGCTCCGCTGGAAGGCTCAGTGGGCGGTAGACAAGCTACGCCGCGAGGCAGAGACCTAAAAAGAATACCAAGGAGTCTGGCAGACACCACTGGAGGTAAGAACTGGTGGTCAGTGTGGGGCGAAGGGAGTGGGATGCTAAAAGAGGCTAACACAAGAAGGTCCATTGGGGTAGGGGACGGGTCAGTCTTAGCGAAGGCAAGTGATAGCGACATTCAGAAGACGGGCGAGAACAAGGACAAAGAAGGCACAGCCAAGGGTGGTACGGATACAACGGGGAAGGAGGATACGGGGGAAAAGACGGTAGAGGAAAAAGAAGGGGGAGGCCTCAGAAAGAGACTGCCGTACATGGGTTTAGCCATGCCTTTAGGTTCGCATGTAGCAGAGAAAACAAAAAACAAAATATGGAAACACGAATATGTGGACGTTTTTAAACTGTTGCATAGGGACATACAGGCAAAGGAAGGGTCCAAGGAGGAGGAATGGGAGCTAGCGCGTAGACCTCGGGTGCCGATAACAATGGACAACTGGACATCGGCCTTTTTGATATTCGCCAGTATCTACTGCGAGAAATACCCGGATAGGGCCATTGCTCTTTTCAAATACATGGATATAATTAGAAAGGCACAGATGCATTTTGGAGGTTTTGCATGGCTCAGTTATGATGAGGAATTCAGGGCCCGGGTGAGTGTTAATCCGGAGAAACCATGGGGTGACGTGGACCCCGAATTGTGGATGCAATGGATGGCATTGGCGCAGACAGCGGCGTCCACTCACACGGCGAGCGGCCTGCCAGTGACTTATAAGCCCTTTCAGGCTCGCCCCGCCCAGGGAGGGGCGGGCAATACTATTAAGACAACAGGGACAACGGCAGGGGACTGTTGGAATTTTAACAAAGGTTTTTGTTCCAGGGCACAATGGAGATTCAAGCATGACTGCTCCAAGTGCGGGGGCCGTCATCCAGTCACCCAATGTTTCTCGTTGTCCAGCCCAGCCGAACAGTGGAGGGCTGCTAGAGGGAGAGGGGGGCATGGCACTCCTGCGCCAAAAGGGGCCTACACCAGTTAGACTGGATTTTCTGTTACCGTGGTTGCATAGATACCCAGACAGGGATAAGGCGCGTTTACTCAAATGGGGTTTTAGAGAAGGTTTTAGAATAGGTTACCAAGGCCCTCGGCAACGCAGATGGGCTGACAATTTGCGGTCAGCCAAAGAACGCCCGCAGATAGTGCATGATAAATTGGCAAAAGAGGTAGCCTTGGGCAGAATAGTAGGCCCATTCTCTGGGTGGCCAAGTGACACTCTTATGATATCCCCCTTGGGTGTGGTACCCAAGAAAGCACAGGGCGAATTTCGGCTGATTCATCATTTATCTTGGCCGGAAGGGACGTCGGTCAACGACTTTATTGCCCAAGAGGACTCTAAAGTAATCTACGCATCAGTTGACGATGAGATAAAGTTAGTTTTAAAATGTGGCAGGATGGCGGAATTGGCAAAATGTGACATTCAATCAGCCTTTAGACTTCTCCCTATTCACCCGGCAGATTTTGACCTTTTGGGCATGCAGCTGGATGGCAACATATACGTGGACAGGGTGCTGCCCATGGGCTGCTCGATATCATGTGCCCTTTTTGAGACTTTCAGCACCTTTTTACAATGGGTTTTCATAAGGGCGAGCGGTCATAAGGGGGTGACGCATTACCTAGACGATTTCCTATTCATAGGGCCAGCGGCATCAGGGGCATGTGGGCGGGTGCTGGACGCTTTCCAAAAGCTGACACAACAGGCAGGTGTGCCTTTGGCCCCAGAAAAAACAGAAGGCCCAGTGTCGATTCTAACCTTTTTGGGCATTGAACTGGATACACAAAATTTGGTCGCTAGGTTGCCAGCGGCAAAGGTGAAGGAAATGCTAGATTGCCTAGAGGAAGTGCGCGCCCTACGCAAGATGGACCTGAGAACGGCTCAGCGGCTGTTAGGGTACCTTAATTTTGCGTGCAGGATAGTTAGGGGAGGTAGAACCTTTTGTAGACGTTTGGGACTTGCCATGTCAGGTGCGGTGCTTCCGCACCACAGGATACGAGTATCATTGTCGTTACTATAGGACATTAGGGTGTGGGAGATTTTTCTGAGACATTTCAATGGAGTGCCGATGTCTTTTGGCGAGTTGGACACCGTATGGCAAATACACATTTTTTCAGATGCGGCAGGAGCGTCAGGCTTTGGTTTGTATTGGGACGGGAGGTGGTGTGCGGAGAAATGGCCGGCAATGTGGATGCAGCAAGGGAGAAGCATTGCGTTTTTGGAGTTTTTTCCCCTTCTAGTTGCACTGGCAGTTTGGGGCCAAGAATTAGCGAACAGGACAGTGATTTTTCAGATAGACAATATGGTAGTGGTAGAATTGGTCAATAGACAGAGAGCAAGGGACCTCAGAGTTTTGCGCTTGTTGCGTCAGTTCATGTTGTTATGCCTGTCATTGAATGTTATTTTTAAAGCTGCACATATCCCGGGGATTTACAACGAGATTGCAGACTCACTATCTCGTTCACAGTGGCGGCGTTTCCGCGAATTGGCACCTGGAGCGGATCGGAACAAGACTGTGGTCCCGGCAGACATCTGGGAATGGGGGGCATGATGATCACGGGGCTGGTGGAGATGTCATTAGCAGTATCCACGCGGCATAATTACAGAATGGCATGGTTGGAGTTTCAATCTTTTGAACGGTTTTGGGGCAATTTCTGGGCACAAAGCCTGCCAATGCTGGAAGCCAGGACTAGACGTTTCGTTCTGTTTTTGATCGGGGAGGGTTTATCTCCAGTTACTATCGGGGGGAAACTGGCTGGTGTGTCGTTTTATGGTAAATTGTTTTTCGGCTATGATCCAGCGCGTAATGACCTATTGGGCAAAATGCTGAAGGGATGGAGCAAAGTTAGAGTGAGTGGAGACAAGCCAGCTAGGGAGCCCATTACGTTTGAAATTTTGTTAGAGATGTTACAGGTGTTACCAGTTTGTTGTAGGGATGAATACGAAGTGGGTTTGTTTAGGTTATGCATGTTGTGGATGTTTTTTGGCGCTTTTAGAGTTTCAGAGTTGTTGGGGGTGGGGAAAGAAATCGGGGTAAGGAGGAAAGAAGTACATGTGCATAGAGATAGGTTGGGGATATGGTTAAGACGGTCAAAAACTGACCAACTGGGGAAAGGCAAATAGATATGGTTGAGAAAGGGGTGTGTGGTTTTAGCTTGCCCGTTCGAAGAATGGGTTAGTTTTAAAGACAGATGGCCAAGGGCAGGTGAAACAGATGTTTTCGTGCATGCCACAGGAAAGAAACTAACGAGTTACCAACTTTTACAAGTTATGAGAATGACACTTGGAAGGGTAGGGCGGCGCGCAGGAGATTATGGAACGCACTCTTTTAGGATTGGCGCGGCGACAGAAGCGGCACATCTGGGATGGGATTGGGCTAAAATCAAGGCCATAGGGAGATGGAAGTCGAGGTGCTGTGAAAGATATGTTAGGCCGTGAGGAATACGGTACAGACTGGAGAGGAAAATAGGGGGGGGGGGTTTGAATATCCAGGCAGTTGTTACAATGTTTTTTCTTTATAGGTTGCGTGGCTGGGCCAGAGAAGGGAAAGATGACGACATGGTTGGTCGGCCATTCGTTTGTACATTGGGCGGCGAAATTTGCAGAGAAGCAAGTGTACGGCAGATCATTGGGACTGCCCAGCAGAAACCATGAAGTGCGCTGGTGGGGCAAGAGTGGTATGAGGTGGGGGAGCCTGCTTCCCTTTATCACGAGTAACTTGCCGCATTGGGGGTGTCCCGATTTGTTATTGATACATTAGAGGAAGAATGATCTGGTGAAACTATTGGGGCTCACACTGATTCAAATGATGCAGAGGGATTTGGAACTTTTAAAACACAAACTATGTGGAACATGCTTGATTTGGACGGAATTTGTGCCAAGAAGGGCTTGGAGAGGGGCTATCAATCATGGAGCCATAGAGCGGGCTCGGAAAAAATTGAACAGAGCTATGAGAGTTTTCTGCTGGGCCAGTGGATCAAAGTGCTGAGACACGGGGACATAAAAGAACAAGAAAAAGAGTTGTTTCGCGATGATGGGGTACATTTATCACAACTGGGCAATGTGTATTATATTACAGAATTGAGGCTGATGTTAGAAAGCGCATGGGGTACAAATTTGTGTACCAAGGAATAAGAGAGGGTGGGGCAGCGAAACGCCTCACGGGTTTCCCTGGTTGGCAGGAGATGGGGGAGGGTGGAGAGCCAGGTGCGGGCTTGTCCACCCTTCCAGGGGGAAAAACAAGGATTTGAAGGATCAGAGCGGGGAGGGGTAGGCTACAGGCAGGGAAGGCATGGGAAGAATAGGGGAGTAGATACGGTAGGGAAATTGAAGGGAGATATTTTAAGGAGGAAATAAAGGAAAAGGAATGGTTTAAGTTAAAGGCTGTTTAAAGGAAATATAGTTAAAGTTTTGAGTAATGATGTGTAAAACCTGTTCTAATAAATGACCTTTTACACCAACAAGAGTGTCACACCTGTATGTCCCGATGGAGGGGCCCGCGGAGAGGAAGAGGCGCAGTCTAGTCTCTCCGCGGGCATTTTCGGGATGGGAAGTGGCGCGCAAGGCGCCTCATTGGCCGAGAGGTAGGTGGGGGTGGGTTTTAGGTAGGGAATATAAGGGGGGTGGAGGGTGGGGTCGGCTTCTTTACCGCCGACGCTAGCGTAGGAGGGAGATTTAGTTAGGACCACCCACCCACCCAGCTTAGGAAGACAGAAGGAGGAGATCGTAGGTAGGTAGTAAAAGGTAAGTAGGGGGCGGTTAATAGTCATTTAGGACAGGTGATTTCGAAGGGATGGCAGGAGATGGGGGAGGGTGGAGAGCCAGGTGCGGGCTTGTCCACCCTTCCAGGGGGAAAAACAAGGATTTGAAGGATCAGAGCGGGGAGGGGTAGGCTACAGGCAGGGAAGGCATGGGAAGAATAGGGGAGTAGATACGGTAGGGAAATTGAAGGGAGATATTTTAAGGAGGAAATAAAGGAAAAGGAATGGTTTAAGTTAAAGGCTGTTTAAAGGAAATATAGTTAAAGTTTTGAGTAATGATGTGTAAAACCTGTTCTAATAAATGACCTTTTACACCAACAAGAGTGTCACGCCTGTATGTCCCGAATGACACCGAAGAGAGGCGCTTCCAGCGCCAGCCACGGCACAACAACACCTGCTAACACCAAAGTGACCAATCCTTGCTGGAGCAGCCCGGCTCTGACAGCAAAAGCGAATGAAATAATTCACAAGTCTGCCCGGCTCCGTTCACGATCACAATAAATCAGGGACGGAACAGACTCCCTGCCCTATTAGATAAAGTCCCATTATTCACTCCAGCTCTCTCTCCTGCGATGTCTGGAAGGAAATGCTGCAGGAAATCAATGGGCTGTGAATGACTCGCAGGACGGGACTGAAGCCAGGCCTCCGGGGTGAGCAGCACAGCCTGCGAGAGGCCTCTCTGAAGGCTTATTACTGGGCGCATCGATTTCAGGCCCTGCGAGGGGATTGTTCTGCAGATGTCTTCAGGCGACGAGCTCTAAACGCTGGGTAAACAAGGAAATCACCGCCGTCCTCTGTCAGAGAAGGAGCTGCTCTGTAAACACACTTAGGGGCAGTGGAGGGAGGCCAGCTCCGTCTGTGGTGCGCCTTCCTTTCAGGCGCCACAATCGGGGGGGACCGCCTCACTACAGTCACCATAGACGTTGTTTCCACTTCTGGATTTTTGTGAAAGACCCTAATGCATTCTGGGAGTTGTAGTCTTATTTTTGCTTCCATTGAAGTAATTAAACTGACACACCTGAAATCAATGATTTGTAGGTGAAAAGTTCAGGGCTGTAGGTGGTTTCTGTAAGGACCTGGAGTGAGGTGGTCAACCTAGCCGCACTCCACTCAGTGGCACTGGCATTTCTGATCTAAATTACAGTAATTCAGACCCCGCTGCTTTGAAACACGTCTTCCCGCTGCACAAACTCTGTGGGATATTCTTACATTTAGTGACATTTTCTAGCTCACCCCCCCAACAATTCCTCTGTAGTAAAGGTTCTGGGGAGGCTTACTCCAGACTTTACACCTGCTTACCTCACCATCACATATCACCCGACAGATATTCCTAACTTCCTTTATCACCATCAGTCACTCTGAAGCACTTTTGGGTGACACAGCCATACCACGAGTATTATATCCTGACATATTCTACCTGTTGATTCACAGGCAAAACTACATTTATCTATTGGACAGTCTTCTACAGTTTAACTGTACCTGAAACAGGTGTCAGCACGAGACACATAGACGAACGGTATTATAACATTTTTATATAACAGTATTTTAACTTTGAAGACACTGATGGTAACTAATATTGTGTAACAGTATATAAGCATTTCTTTGTAGCAGTGTTAACTTTCAAGTGATTTCAGTGATTGTTAAGAACGACGTAACACTATTGTGACATTTCTTTGTATCAGTTTCTTAACTTTTAAGATACTATTAGTAGCTGTTAAGGTACAACATAACAGTATGTTAGCCCTTACATGTAACACTATTTTAATCTTTCTATGTATCAGCTTCTTAACTTTTCATATGCTCTTAGTAACTGTTAAGGTACAACATAACAATATCTTGGCACTTCTGTGCAACACTGTTTCTTAACTTTTAAGATACTCTCAGTAACTGTTAAGGTACAGTCTAGCAATATCTTTCCAATTCTATGAAACACTATTTCAACATTTCTATGTATTAGTTTCTTTGCTACTAAGTTACTGTTAGTAACTTTTAAGGTACAACATAAGAGTATCTTAGCATTTCTATGTAACAGTATTTTAACATTTGTTTGTATCAGTTTCTTAACTTTTAAGATACTGTTAGTAATTGTTAAGGTACAACGTAACAGTATCTTAGCACTTCTATGCAACACTGTTTTAACATTTCTAATTATCAGTTTCTTAACTTTTAAGACACTGTTAGTAATTGTTAAGGTACAACGAATCTGTCTCTTAGCACTTCTATGTAACACTATTTTAACATTTCTAGTTATCAGTTTCTTAACTTTTAAGATACTGTTAGTAAATGTTAAGGTACAACGTAACAGTATCTTAGCACTTCTATGCAACACTGTTTTAACATTTCTATGTATCAGTTTCTTAACTTTTAAGATACTATTAGTAATTGTTAAGGTACAACGTAACAGTATCTTAGCACTTCTATGTAACACTATTTTAACATTTCTAGTTATCAGTTTCTTAACTTTTAAGATACTGTTAGTAACTGTAGCTGCTAGGATACTTCATAGCAGTATCCTAACATTTATGAGCATGAGTCAACCTCGCTCCTCCACTTGGCTGCTTCTATCGCAGGCCGGGGTCTGCAGCTCCTGACGGTGCAGTATCATTGAATGACATTCCTTCTCATATGTGACAGGGCATCATTGGAAGTCTCTCCCCACATCAGTAATCTCTTCCATGTTCATTAACCATTGTAAATATTGCTCTTCTCACTTTGAGATATACTCAAGCAGCACATCTACTTACAGCATGTCAGTAGTAGCAGCATGAAAGCTGAAGTACCACAGGAGTGATGCGGGTGCGCTTTGCGAGTAACCCAACCATTAACATAAGATAATATGAGCCATCGGGGGCTCTAAAAAACATTGATATCTGTAGGTCATCCTGTCATGAAACCTGCAAAGATCAAGGGTATCAAATCTTTAATCCTTTATGTCATTTCTGGTCAGTCATAAATTCTTATGCATGCAGTCAGATATATATTTGGGCCTGTGAAAAGCCACCACTGGCACCTTCTGCCCTGTCATGCCCCTGGAATTAACCAGAGTGCTATAACTAGGAGTGCAAAAGACAAAGCACTTAAATATGTGGGACCCTTGGGATACATGTACCACCCATGTTGTTCCACATGCTCAGTGAGATGCAAGGCAGGCAGATTTTCAGGGACCACACCTGGCGTTGATGCTGACTATATTCAAGTTCAAGAAACAAATTAATGCCAAAAACAGGCACTGATCAGAAGGCACTTCATAGGCCCAAAAAATCAAAATGCGTCAGGACAGGGATGTTCCTCCTTTCCTCCTTGGAGTAGGTGTGAAATCTTGTGGAATAGAGCCATGTTCCCATTCCCCGCTGTGTGGTGAGCTCTATTCCACCTGTGATTTTAGATAATTTCCAAACCAAATGATTACATCCTTAGCAGAATCATTGTTAATTCTATTCTTACTTCCATTCAGGTTGACTACATTCAGAAATAAAGAAACCCACTGGAGCGCGCAAGAGGTGTTGTGCTAAGCTCATGTATTTCTAAATAGGAATTTACATTAGACCGGCTAATGATCTACAATGCGCTGAGTGGGATAATTATAAAGTTCAGAAAAATGATGACTTTACGGCTCAAAAGGCAATATACTAAGTATTTCCTTTTTAGGTGAAACATGTCACCACCCCTATATGAACATAACAGAACTAAGTAAACAATAAGCGCTCCCAGAGACGAGAAGATTATTGAGGATACAGAAAAGTCCCCGATGTTCTCCATTGATACTGAAATAATGCACCATCATAGTAAGTACAGCAGCTTGCAGCTAACTCAGTGTAAATATAAACAGTGTGTAATTGTGACCATCAGTCACCACAGCCACCGCCGTCGCCTCCCCACAACACCGCCACATCTCCTCCGCACCATACCGACCCACCACCTTCTGTTTCCCTTCCTCACATGCTCCATGAACAATATATGAGCAGGGTGTATCAAAACCTTCCCACATCAAAGGCAGCTATTCATATACACGAGGATATTTATAGCAAGAGTTAAAAGCACCGGTTGACCACAGTGATGGTACGAAAATTGGCTCCTTTGTGGCAGTCGCGGGTGGAGGGGCTTCTATAGGGGAAGAGGATCTAATCCTGCCCCCCCCGCCCACTGAAATGACTCGCCTTTGAATGCTCCCTTCTCTAAGATACAGCAACTGCTCTCTCTTCCTTATCCCTAATTGATCTCCCAGCTCCGGCCTGGTATTATTTTCGATAAAAGGCACGGCGCGGCGGGGGGTCTCCCTTTTCCTGCTAATTTGTTAGTATCAGAGAGCAGTCTCCATAGAGATCCTTGGGGGGGGTTATTGCTTATTCATCATTTAGCAGCATGGAGCCTAGGCATGAGGACATGGGCAAAGGTGCAACTGTTGTAAACAAGCTTTGGTAAAGACAATAGGTCACTCCTTGGCAAGCTGATGAGATGGTTAATTCTGTGTTTGGTTGAAGTATATACCACAAAAATAAAGGAAAAAAAGAAAACGTGCATCCAGCTATACGTGGCATCCACATGCCTGCAGTGAAAGGTTTATTAAAGGAAATGGTAACCATCAAATATAAGGTGAATAGAACAGTATTTTTTCTGACTTGCAGTCTGGTGTATTTAGAACCAATATAAAACCAATTTTAAATTTTAATGTACATCACAGGAAAATATGGCTTTTATTGGCATAATCAAAAGGAGCCCCTGGTTTAGGATTACAGCAATCTAAAGACCTAGGTTAAACACACAAGCTTGACTAAAAAAAGAAGAACCATGAAAAGAAAAAAGCATTGGTAAAGCAAAATATTAGCCCTTCAGCACAGGCACCAAAGTTCAATTCTTTTTAGGTGGATGTACACATGTGATGGGGAAAGTGCCACCATTTACAAGAGAACCTTTTGCTGACTTGGGCTGACCCATAGCTCGATACTGTATGCTGTTGCTAGCAGAGGCAAAACCGTGAATGACAATTCTTCTTACAGGTTTCACTCCAGGGTCGACTTTAGCGCTGGTGCACCTGGTGGGAGAGTCTTGTTTGGTGCCCCCCTCCCCATGACCTCCCTCTCCATGAATTCCCTCACTACCACTCTCAAACAGTGCCCCTCATCTCTCCATAACTCCTCTCTGACATACATTTTTTAAGCACTACTCAAAGTTCACTCACAGTCAGTTCTGTGATCTGCATGGTACACGTTATTTGCAGCAGGCACATCAACCCTGTGCGCTAATTTATGATGAGCCAAAACTGCCACTAGGCAAAATCCCTATCTCTCACCAGTAGGATGATCACCAGAGTTATCACCAGAGTTCATCACCAGAGTGATCTTGACATTTTTATTGTTGCCTGAAAACTGCTGGACACACAAAGACGTTCTTATAAACCAAAAGTTATTTTTAAACACCCTCCCTCCACCAAAGTCAGCGGCAGGTTTGTCTGCACCGGTCGCACCTCTCTAAAGCCGTCCTTGTATAACTCTACATATACCACGTTCTTCTGGTGAATAATGCCCTGACAGATGTGCAATAACTAACAATGCAGCTTAGTGACTTTATGCAAGCTACTCTTAACGTGCTTTGGATGTGGGGAGGAGATGGGGCACCGGAATAAAGAAAAGAGCTTTCATTCAGTTGCATTTTCCTCAACTTCTCGAGATCCCAGCAGTGAAAGTGAAGGCCTCCTCTCGCACATTAATTACGCCAAATTAGGCGCCACTCTGTAGGGTGATTTGCTGCTTCGCAGCCATGAAATTGATGAAAATTGAGAAGATGGCATGAATAATGTAATGAGACTTAGGGCCTGGTTGAGATCTTGGCTGACGAGTTACTCTGTCACAAGGGGGACGGATATCCCATCCACTGAAATATAAATCCCAGGAGATATAATGGGAATTATAATTTGGCACACAGGATATCCGTCACTGTTGTGACGGAGTAAGTTATCCACCAAGATCTCAATCAAGCCCTTAGTCAGTAGACGTGTCTAGGGAGCGATAACCCGTGGCTGGATGACACCTTGCTGACTGTTCTTCACAGGGCACAGAAGAAGACCTGGGGAGGCCGGGTGATGCCAGCCCCGTGCCATAAGTAGCCAAAAGCTACATATTTACACATATTAAAAGCTCCCCTCTGTGGTTTCCATGTCAACAATTAAAGCAATATTTTACATAAGTGGCACCTAATGTTCTATTCAGATTTATGTGCTGTCCCAGCTTCCCTCGTCTCACTGCACTATTAGTGCTGATTAAATCACTAATGGATTTTTATTTAAAAGGTTATGGTGAACTTTTGCTCCTTTGCACAGCGACAGTCCTAATGTATTTACTTAGATGGGGGGTGTTAAAAGCAAAATGGAAGAGTAAGTTGGATTTAGCTTTTGGGTCTTGGATTACTTAAGTATGTACTGCTGTCTGTAAGAGAGTGTGTGCTCTTGTCCTGTTGAAACTTGGTGTCCCTAGGCTGTTTTCTCCTCTGCCGAGCCTTGGAGAAGCCCAGGGGCCGGACTGCAGGATGTGCAGAAATCGTTGCGCAAATGGAATGTGGATCACTGGCTCAGTTCAGGGTTGGACTGGGACAGAAAATGGAAGTGGCCCCATTAGCGAACTAGGGGCCAGATGAAGCTTTTTGCATTCGCAAACGGTGCGAATGCTCGTTTGCAAATGCAAAAAGCCATTTCAGAATGTACTGAACCTGGTAGTAACTATGTGCAAATTTTAAAAATGCATTTAAAAAGCATTTTTAAAATTTACATGTAAAGCACACATGCTCTTTTGGCAGAGGGGGCCTTAGCACCCTGGAGTTTTGCATTTCCAAACGCGATTTCCAGTTGAGAAATCGCAATTTTGGAAATGCAAACAATTCGCAGATATGGGCCTACAGGCCTATAGGTGCGAACGGGGCCGGTATCGCAATTCGCGATTCGGTAATAGCATTTGCGATTTTTAAGAAATCGCTATTACCGAATCGCAAATGTGATACAATGCATTTTGCGAATCAGAAATAGTGATTTCTTAAAAATCGCTATTTCCGAATCGCAAAAGGCATTCTTGGTACATCTGGCCCTAGATGGCTAAAAAAGTGGCCCATGTTCGCAGACTGGGGAAGTGTTCAACTTGTAAAGACACGCTGTATAAGTGTTTTGCGAAGTATCGCTGAGACTGCATGAATTTGAGCTTGCTGCAGGAAATCCTTGTTTTAATGTCAGGGGAATTAATAGTTAAAACAGGCCCATGTGACCATAAAACAGTTCCACAAACAGCCAAAACTAACCCACACACGGACCTGTCAGACCAGCCTGTCGGGCACTACCTGACTGTCCTATAAGCCAGTCTGACCCTGGCTCGGTTTCTCCACGAGGTTACACTGTGAGGGGCGTAACAGGCCCCCTACAGTGCGGGGGCAGATTTTTCCATACTGGAGGGCCACCCTCAGCCCCACTGATGTGAATGGGTGGCACCCCTTCAGCATATCGTGCAGCGGGCCCACGTCACATTTTGTTACGGCACTGTACACACTGCGCAAAAACCGACAAAGCTACGTATGAAGCATCGGCAGACTGTGGTGTTAAGACGAATCTCGGCACGAAGAAACCAGATTGTGTGAAATAATACATCTGTTTGTTAACTGCACACAACTAATCAGCCTTCACTTCCAAATGCAACTTCTGAGAAGTTTAAGAAGTTTCACATGGCACAGGTACCACCGGCGGCTCCTCCGCTATGGCGGAGGAGTGTCGCCCCCTCCACCCCCGCCAGCAGAAGCCACTGCTAGCCTTTAACAACAACATAGTTTATTATCCTTTTGTTGTTAAAGGGGCAGGGCCATGGGGGATGACGGAGCTGAGGGCAGGCACTGTGCACTCCCCTCAATGCGCATGTGTGTTTTGCCGGCCATCTCGGGCCGGCCAAACACACATGCGTACTGTGCTCTCTCCAGCCTGGCACTGTGATGCCGGGCTGGAGATAAATTGCACAGGCTTCCAGTCTGCCTTGTAGTGCCCTGCCTGGGTGCTCCAGCCAATCCTAACGCTACTCTGAGCAGCATCAGGATAGGCTGCAAGGCAGGCTGGGAGCCGGTGCCTGCTAGGAGGATGGAGGCACGGCGGCAAGGCATGCAGGTAAATTTCTCAAACTTTTTTTAAATATTATTAATTTTATCCCCCCACCACGCGCCGCCCCGCCCCTTTTAATCAGTGCGAGCCGCGACTTACAGGAACATTTTTCACAGTGTGTAAAGTTGGACCAAAAATGGTTGGTGCTCCAGTTACTACAGTGTGCAAAGATTCATGCACAGTTTGCAATCAAGGCCGTGACAAAGTTCTAATGTGGAGAATAATTGATCTTACTTTGCAGATTTTAACACATTATATTTGCAGCGGGTGAACCTTCTGGCTGGAATACCACTGGGCAGCGGTGTTCCCACTAAACTCATAATTCAAAAGGAGGTGGTCAATACTGTTTCAGGGCCCACTGGCAGCACGGCCAAGCTTCCCAGGTCCATGAGTGGTGTGCTGCCCCAATACAGGATTTTTATTGGAATTCTGGAACTTGACATCTTGTTTATCCCATTATAAAACATGACTTCAAGTCCCAGAATTCAAAGGAAAAACCTGGAATGGAGCAGCACATCACACGTGGACATGGGAAACTTGGCAGCTATACATTGGGATTAACAGGCCACTTGTAATCAGGGATTTTTGTTTACTCCAAAGTACTAGATACCCATAGTGCTTGATACTTGAATGAATGACACCTGTTTCGCTGTTCAGCATCAATAATTTTGCACACCAATTTAACTCTTTTTCCAAATTGTTGTTCCTTTCTGTTTCGCTGTTCTGGGTTCCAACAGGATTACGCACCACGGCTCACAGTGTCTGGCCATACAGGGCCATACTGCATAATCCTACCTAAGTTACTGGTCAGTTGGGCCTTTTTTAAGAAGAGGAACCCATTTCTCATCCTTGACTTTCCTCTAACATTCATTACCTCTTTGCCTTATTATGAATCAAGGAAAGAGCCTCCATTCTTTAAAAAAACGGAAAATTGTAGTTAACTTGCTGGAATCTGTCAATGAATGAATGCAGTGGTAGTAAAGATGTGTACAAGTGTTCTTCTAAGTAGCTGTTTAGAAATCAGGTTCTTTCCAGACGCAGGATGTGTTTATAGCTGCTCTGCAAGAAGAGCTGACTGCATAAACTGTTTAAACTCTAAATTTAGGGCTGAGAGATTAAAGGGCTAATTTTTAACTGCAGGGCTCAAGGGATGTCGTCCTCAGAGCACAGAGGGAGTAAATAACTGGTGGGAATTAAGATCAAATTGGAGGATTTTATCGACTGAAACTGTTACTAATTAATTTGTATTAGTTCAGCAGCTGTTGTAAATTTGAATTAAAGATACAACACCCTCTGTTGTCTGGGTAGAGGAAGTCCCAGGTCATGGCAGACTGGCCCATACTCTACAAGTGAGAGTAAACATTGGCTGTTATAACTAGGGCTCCCAGTTTTATGGTATTCATTTTTGTAAACATTTCTGTCTGTATTTATCCATATTACTTGGTACTCTTGTAAGTATTTATCCATATTTATAGTGTTTTGTGAATAAATGAAGACGGAACTAGACTGAACTCTATTTAACCAATGAATGTGCACTCCTGCTTTGACATCTGTCCAGTTTTAGCACATTATACAGCCAAATATAATAAAAACGCTCCCCTACATGACAAATTAGCAGTATAGCACTGCCATATGTTGAAAAAGAAGTAATTAAAAAAATATTTTCCTGTTTTTTAACTAAAGGTGCACAGCTATTTGCCTGGAATTCGGAAATTGCAAAATGTAGAGTCACTTAAAACAAACCCAATTTTCTGTATTTCTATGCATTTAAAAATAAATACAGACAGGAAGCACATTGTTTTCTGTCTCTATTTACATGTAAATCGTAAAACCGGGTGTCTTAGTAGTAACCTGTAGGACAGTCCCGCTGTGAGCGCGTTTTACTTTTTTTGTATATTATATAATACGATTCAACGACTTGTGCGCAAACCTACATCACTTTCACATCCATTGGTGCATTTGTATATAATCTTGTTATTTTCCGTAGTCCGTTCGATACAAGGAGAACGCAGTGCAGGGCTTTAAGTGGGATGAAAAAGCCGGGACGTCTCTTAAATAATGGCTTGGCTTATGAAATTAAGGGGCGTGGCTTAAAACATGTAAACTAAAAATCTGTTCATAGCATAGAGTGCCGCCCCACTGGTACTTTGCTGGTTCTTTCTGTCATTGCATCCAGATATATAACACAACAACTGACATTACACCTACAACAACCCAGGACTATTGGCTTTGTCGATGGTTGCTAGTTGCATAAGATAAATAAGCAACAACAATGGCTTCGTTGTATATGATATTGAAAATGCTTCAGTTCTGAAATGATGAGACTGAGAAAGAACCATAACGAGTCACTTTGAAGTTACATCAAAAGCCGGTGAAGGGTGGCACCGCTGCTGTGTTAAGATTTTTGTTCACCGTAGTTGAGGGCAAAAATGGAGAGCCCGACAGGGACCTGTCTTGGCACCTGCTTTTTAGAAATTCCAGTACTCAGCCTCAGCAGGACCCGGCCCATGTAAAGCCCTGGTGCAGTATTCTCTCCGACACCAGGCCATGCACTACTTTGCTGAAAGGTGTGCACACACTTCAAACCTGCTGCCTTTGGAGAAGCACCTCAGAAAGTCATGGTATCCACTTTCTTATTTTCAACACAGTACTTGCCATGCAGTCGTAACAGTATCATGCACCATGGCTTGCCTGCATCTCACTGAGCAATTAAATAACATCTAAGATGAATCATTGTCACTGGCAGTTCACATACCCATAGCATCCATGCGGCTGCAGAACCTCTTAACTGACCAGAGGACCACCAAACCGCAGAAAGGATGACAAGATCACAGGAACCTCAGGGTAACACTACTGACTACCTCTACCAGGCCCCATTCAATTCAAGAGCATGCAGTCATTTTCGAAGCCTTCAGTTTAAAAAACCCAGCTCCCTTGTAGGAGAGATTCCCACCCCTCCTGTCTCTGCACCACATGCCACAAAACTTAAGATGCTTTTTATAAAGCTCAAACCACACCTTTGAGGTTTCTAAGCGCTACAGACCAGCACATTTAGGAGCACATATTTTATTTTACAGTGAGATAACACTCTCTCCAGTTCCATAATCACTCGGGCATATTTATGAGCCCCATTGTGTTGCTCTTGCACAACACAATGTAGTGCAAGAGCGACGCAAGCCCAAAATGAGATTTGTGAAGCCGCGCAAGGCCACCTTGCGTGGTCCTGAGTGGCTTCATAAATCTGGAGTAATGCAAAGCAGTGCAAATTGCTAGGTTGCGTTACTCTGTCCAAGGAAGGGGTTTCATGGATGTTGCATTGGTGTTCCCTTGTAAAACCCATGGATTTTGACGCATTCCCAGATTTACCAAAAGTGGTAGATCTGGGAATGCATGAAATACCTACGCCTCCCCACGTGAGGCGTTACAAGGGAAAATATCTTTAGTTCTCCTCGTTTTTTTACTCTTTCTATGTGTGCTCCATTCTGCAGCACGCATAGAAATGCCTCAGGGGATTGTTTTGTGCAGGAAGGCGCCCCACCCTGTACAATAACAATCCTCCTTAGAACAGAGGCACCCTTGCACTATGGTGCAAGTGTGCTTGCATTGGCGCTAGGCTGCGTAAACGGCACCAGTGCAGGGACAAAGGTAAGAATGCGCTGTATTATTCTTTTAAATGCAGCGCATTCCTGCCCTTTCCCTGTGACACAGTGCAGCAAGGTGACTTGTTCTGCTGCGGTGTGTCACTTGGCTATAAATATGGCCCCTTGTCTAGCTAAGTGCGTGCTGTTGTACAAGGCCTGCGAACACTCAGAACTGTTCGAAAATCACAGACACATTTCTCGAATGTTAACAACCCGTTGGTGTAATACAGTGGGAAGGAAGCGGGGTTTCTAGCTTCAGACTCTGAGTACAGACAGAAGAGAACAGAGCCCAGCACTGTTTTCTGCAAACATCTCAAGAGTGGCTGGAAACTCCACCAGTGCTTAATTTGTGCTTGTTGTTTCCGGTGCTAAGCACCAGCAGTTATTTTTGAGGGCCGGCGCTTAGTCTTCTGTCTCGGGAATTTACTGTGAGCAAAAGACACATCTGGGAAAGACGGAGGAAGAGAAAAACGAAAAAGCACCACATAGCAGAGAGCTGCAAGAGTGAGCTGAAGGGGCAGGGGCTGGCTGTAAATGGATTACAGAGGCCCAAGATGGCTTCAGGATTACGCTGCCTCAGTATTCTGTGGTAGCACATTTAACTGCAGCAGCCACATGTTTAAGAGGAGAGCTTTGGGCATCAGCACCTTTTTATTTACAAATTAAGCACTGAACTCCACTACATGCGTGGCAGCCACACTGCACCTGGGGAGCTGGGCGTGAAGTTGTTAACGTCCTGATGTCTCTTCTGCATTCGAGTCATATCTTTTCGTCTGCAGCGTGCAGCTTCTGCCCAGTACCTTAAAACCACTCCTTCTCCTCCCTGGTATCGACTCCCTCTGCGATCCCCACCCCAGGCCGTCTCACTACTGCAGGGTTTCTGCATTTCCTTGTTCGCACCAAGTTTTCTGGGCCAGTGCTCATCCTGGTCTCAGAAGTGCAGTCCTTTGTTCTGTTGTGAAATCAGGCTCTCTCTTACTCCAGGCCTCACCTTTACAAATCTCTTTAGCCCAACCAGTTGTTATTACAATTCTGCATGTTGATAAATTGCACTCTTTAGTACGGTTCCATGTTAACAATATTGCTCTGATTTTAATTTCTACATCCCCCAGCCCCACCCAAGGCCTCTTCACTTACGTGCATGGTTTCTAATTCGGTCAGAACTCCCCGTTCCATGGGAGTTGGTGGTCAGGTCTGATTCCGGCTCCCCAGTAGCTGCCACGTTCTGTGTGCACTGATGTACCCCCTAAAGCACTATCTAAAGTTCTAGGTCTGCATGCTTTCAAAGAAAGGTCAGTTTGGAGTGTTCAGATTTCAGGTTGTCCAACCCCCCTGTGTCTAGGGTCTAGGACATTGTGCTGCCTAGGGGTTGTGGACCCTCAAACATGGACATCATTTGCTGGTCGGATGGCCAGTATCTTCTACAATTTGATATTTCAGCTTCTGCACTTGCAGTCCCCAATCCCAGAGGTCACATTGCAACACAACACAAATAGAAAATAGGCCACTCTGGTGTTAACCATGTTTGCTTCCTATAGTTTGCAACCTTCATCGCTCCCCTTATCACTAAGAGCCTCTGACCCATTTCCCCCTCCCTCATAACTCACCACCTCTCACCCTTCAACCATTCACTTTTCACTCAGCAGCTCCCACCTTTCATCCCTCCCTTCGTCTCCTAGCAACTTTCACCCTTCATCTCTCCCTTAATCTCTTAGCATCTTCAGCCCTGCATCCTTCGGCTTGTCTCTCAGAATCTCTCACCCTTCATCCCTCCCCTAATCTCTTAGCAGCTTCCACCCTTCATCCTTTTACTTGTCTCTAAGCAGCTTTCACCCATATCCCTCCCCTAATCTCTTAGCAGCTTCCACCCTTCATTCTTTTACTTGTCTCTCAGCAGCTTTCACCCATATTCCTCCCCTATTCTCTTAGCAGCTTTTTCATCCTTCAACTTGTCTCCCAGTTGCTCTCACCCTTTATCCCTCGCCTAATCTCTTAGCAGCTTCCACCCTTCATCCTTCTACTGGTCTATCAGCAGCTCTCACCCCTCATCCCTCCCCTCGCCTCTTAGCAGCTTCCACATTTCATCCTTCTGCTTGTCTCTCAGGAGCTCTCACCCTTCATCCCTCCCCTAATCTCTTAGCAGCTCTCACCCTTCATCCTTCTACTTGTCTATCAGCAGCTCTCACCCTTCATCCCTCCCCTCGCCTCTTAGCAGCTTCCGCCCTTCATCCTTCTACTTGTCTCTGAGCAGCTCCCACCCTTCATCTCCCCCTCGTCTCTTAGCAGCTTCCGCCCTTCATCCTTCTACTTGTCTCTCAGCAGCTCCCACCTTTCATCCCTCCCCTCGTCTCTTAGCAGCTACCACTCTTCATCCTTCTACTTGTCTCCCAGCAGCTCTCACCCTTCATCCCTCCACTCGTCTCTTAGCAGCTTCCACCCTCCATCCTTCTACTTGTCTCTCGGCAGCTCCTATCCTTCATCCCTTCCCTCGTCTCCTAGCAACTCTCACCCTTCATCTCTCCCTTAATCTCTTAGCAGCTTGCGCCCTTCATCCTTCTGCTTGCCTCTTAGCAGCTTTCAACCTTCATCCCTTCCCTTGTCTGTCAGCTTCCACCCTTCATCCTTCTGCTTGTCTCTCAGAAGCTTTCACCCTTTCATCCCTCCCCTAATCTCTTAACAGCTTCCACCCTGCATCCTTCTCCTTGTCTCTCAGCAGCTTTCACCGTTCATCTCTCCCCTAATATTTTAGCAGCTTCCACCCTTCATCCTACTATTTGGCTCTCAACAGCTTTCACCCTTCATCCCTCCCCTCATCTCTTAGCAGCTTCCACTCTTCAACCTTCTGCTTGTCTCTCAGGAGCTCTCATCCTTCTTCCCTACCCTCATCTCTTAGCAGCTTCCACCCTGCATCCCTCTGCTTTCCTCTCAGCAGCTTTCACCCTTCATCCCTCCCCTCATCTCTTAGTAGCTTCCACCCTTTATCCTTCTCCTCGCCTCTCAGCAGCTCTGACCCTTCTTCTCTCCCCTAATCTCTTAGCAGCTTCTGCTCTTCATCCTTTACTAGACTCTCAGCAGCTCCCACCCATCATCCCACCCCTAATCTCTTAGCAGTTTAGTCTCTCCGTCTTCCTCCTTGTCTCGCAGCAGCTTTCACTCTTCATCCCTTCCCTCGTCTCCTACCAATTCTCACCCTTCACCTCTTCCTTAATCTCCTAGAAGCTTCTGCCCTACATCCTTCTGCTTGTCTCTCAGAAGCTTTCACCCTTCATCCCTCCCCTAATCTCCTAGCAGCTTCCGCCCTGCAACCTTTTACTTGTCTCTCAGAAGCTTTCACCCATATTCCTTCCCTCCCCTCTTAGCAGCTTCGCCCTTCATCCTTCTACTTGTCTCTCAGCAGCTTTCGCCCTGCATCCCACCCCTAATCTCTTAGCAGCTTCGCCCGTCATCCTTCTACTTGTCTCTCAGCAGCTTTCGCGCTGCATCCCACCCCTAATCTCTTAGCAGCTTCCTCTCTTCATCCTTCTGCTTGTCTCTCAGGAACTCTCAGCCTTCATCCCTATCCTCGTCTCTCTGCAGCTCTCATCCTTCATCCCTTCCCTCGTCTCCTAGCAACTCTCACCCTTCATCTCTTCCTTAATCTCTTAGCAGCTTCCGCCCTGCATCCTTCTGCTCGTCTCTTAGAGGGTTTCACCCTTCATCCCTATCCTCGTCTCTTAGCTGCTCTCAACCTTCATCCTTCTCCTGGCCTCGCAGTAGCCCCCACCATCCATCCCTGTCCCTTACTAGTTCACACCCTTCATCCTTCCCCTCACCTGGCAGCTTCCACCATTCATCCCTCTCCTTGTCTCTCGGGATCTCCTACCCTTTACCTCCCCCATCATCTCTCAGCAGCTCCCATCCTCCTGCTCTAACACTCCAGCCCTCCCGATTACCCAGCAGCTCCCGGACTTCATTTCCCCCCTTGTCACTTAAATGCTTCAACACTTCACCCACTTCACTCTTCATTCAGCAGGTCCCATCTTTCACCCCTCCATCATCACCCAGGACCTCTCATCCTTCATCCCTCCCCCTTCACGCGACAGCCCAGGGCCGGGAACCCAAAGCAGCCCTGGCAATTTTGTCGGAGCAGCCCCCATGCTGCGGCGGGGGGAGGAACGTTACTGCTTTTGTTTCCTGGGGGGCGACATTGCAGCACCTCTGCAAAACAGGCCCCAATCTCAAAACCGGCCCCCACTGCTGCAAAACCGGCCCCCACCCTTCTAGCCTCCCAGTGGAAATGCCTGATGCCCGCTACTGCCAGTCTGCCCTGAGACAGCCCCCTCCCCCATTAGGGTGACCAGAGGTCCCGGATTTGCCGGGACAGTCCCGGTTTTGCACCATCTGTCTTGGCAGATTTAGGGAAATACAGCTCATGTCCCGGTTTTTAAAAAGTCGCCTGAAAATGGGAAATTATGTATTTTTTGTTTTTCCAAACCAGAGATACTCAGCAGGTGTTATCAGAAAGCAGTTCAATTAACAGGAATTACACTGGCTTTAAAATGTGCATTTTATTTATGTTCTTAGTGCCTCTTCTGTAATTCTGTGCTGATGAGCGCCGTCATTCTGTGCTCTCGGTTGAAGTAAAATTGTAGGCTTCCTATTTTGTGAAATATCCCATTTTTTGGCTTTAGAATTGTGGTCACCCTACCCCATGCCCCTTTCCCTCACCTCTTTCTGAGCAGCTTAATCCCGCCCCTCGTCTCCCAACCACTCTGATTCCTTCCCTCCTCACCCAGTAGCCTACGCCCTTCGTCCCTTGCCGCATCTCTCAGCGGCGTTTACCCGTTACCTCGACCCTCATTACTCGACAGCTTAGTTCTTCTCTTCTGAGTCGGCAGCTCTCGCCCCAGCCCTTCCTCTTGTCATTAATCAGTTTGCACTCTCCACCCAAGGTACTTGTATGTGGCGTGAAGAGCTACAGACGGTGCTTTAAATGGGCAGGTACTGTCTGAGTACCTGCACTTCTTGAATTTGACAGGGAGAGTGTCTGCACTTCTCAGCACTGCTGCAGTACATTTAATGGGAGAGTACCGGCACTTCTCAGCACCGCTGCAGTACATTTAATGGGAGAGTACCAGCACTTCTCAGCACTGCTGCAATACATTTAATGGGAGAGTATCGGCACTTCTCAGCACTTCTGCAGTACATTTAATGGGAGAGTACCAACACTTCTCAGCACTGCCACAACACATTTAATGGGAGAGTACCTGCACTTCTCAGCCCTGCTGCAATACATTTAATGGGAGAGTACCTGCAATTCTGAGGAGCAAACAAGTACTCTATATAGTGAGTAGCTACACTTTTAATTTTCCACTGAAAGCAGTGGTTGCAGATCTATACTTAGCTATAGACTTGCCTTCACTATACTTTTGAAGTCAATATGTATGCCATGATAATTTTGTAACATGGAGGACTAAGGGGTTTACCCATCTAATTCCACAGAACCTTGGCTACAAATATTGAAAACAAATTGTGAGGATAAATTACAACTGAAAGCACTTATACTACAGTGAAACAATACATTTTCCCTGGGAATTGGATTTAACCATGACATTGCTTGTATAAGTTAATTACATGAAACTGTCTGTATATCTGTAAACATTATAAAATAAAACATCTTTATAGATCCCCAGAGAAGAAATTTGGTAAAGGGCAACCACACATTTCAACTCACAGAAACAAGACAGAAAGAATTTCATCCGATAACAAATGCCCACAGGAGGTAAAGGAGCTTATTGTCCATCGTTCCTTGTTACTTCCTTATTTGTCTTTAAAGATGTAGGGTGAATATAAAATGAGCCCAATATTCAATGCACCTAGAGGTAGTCATCAATTCAAAGGAGTCCTGGGAGAACACCCCCTAAATGTCTCCTCTGATTAGTCAAATTAAAGTACAGTATGAGTCGTTGGACTCCTCCCACCGGAAGGTCATTTAAGCAAAGGGTATAGTTGACATCACTTGTCTACCAGGTGCGCATTGTGCAAAACAGACATTCTAGAACGCGCATAGTTTGATAGAGATAGCTCAGAACTTTCCTTGTACACTGCATCTCGAGTTCTCTTGTCTTCCTTAGTCCTGAGGAGGTCTCAAATTACTATGGTAAAAACTTGTCGACCTTTTGGTTGGAGGAGTCCAATAGCAGATACTTTTCCTTGATTTGACTCACCAGAAAAGAAAGTTAGGAGGTATCCTACTCCTTCCAGATCATAGCAGGCCTTGCTGTGCTAATGCACATCACTACAAGATGGCAACCACACAGCTTTTACTTCTGGTTAAAAGAGGTCATGGCTGTCCATAACCAGCAAATATCTCCCCAACGCCTTAGCGAGGCTCTCGCCATCCTTTCAGTTTGTACTTGGCTAGCTTCTCGTGGAATCATTTCAGGTTTTAAGTCAAGGCCTTTACCGCATCTCGTTTTGTTTTGGTCTGCCTTTATGTTTTCCATCTGGTTGCTACTGTTTATTTAGCAAGACACTCTAGCCTGCTGGGGGATCTCATGAACAATGTGGTCCCAGGTCAGAAGAGTGGGAGGTCCCAATGAGTTATTCTTACCCAGCAAGTGATTACAACTCTATAGCATTACCCTCCCTGTATGTTGATATTTGCTGTCACAGACCTGCCAATTTCACCAAAAACCTCACTGTGTGAGAAGTGTGTGGGGCCTTGGAGGGGGTGTGTCCTCATGCAGAGAAGCATCTAAGAGGCACTTTTGCCCCCACCCTGGCCCCAACCCACCTGCCTCTAAAAAAACGTAAACAAAAGTTAGCTGAGGCTGCGGCTGATGTCCTGGGGTGATTTCACACCCATTAATGAACATCGCCAGTTAAAAGCCTCTGAAAACCAGCTGAAAACCACTGTTTATACTCATTTTCACCTGCCACCGTGTGATACTGGCTCCTCACCGGGTGACCGTGTGAGGGGAGCCAATATCATGTGTCACACGGTGGCACCGGGTCAGTTGGCAGGTCTTCTGTCAGGTTCCAGACAAATTTGTTTGGTTTCTCCCTGCCTCTCCTTGGCTGTCTCTCCACGGCTTGTGTAGTTAGTTCTTCTGTCTGAGTGGAGAGCAGTGTTTCACAGGTTCAGGGAGGCATTGGTACAGCCATCTCACTTCCATCACATCCCACACCAGGCTGTGATAGTCAGCCACAGGGTGTGCCTAGATCCCCTTCATCTCTTGAAGGTCACCTGGAAACTCCTTCATGTTCTTCAGTGCTTAATTTGTAAATAAAAATGTGCCGGTGCCCAAAGCCCTCCTCTTAAACACGTGGCTGCTGCAATTAAATGTGCGAACACGGAATACTGAGGCAGCATAATCCTGAAGCCATCTCAGACCTCTTTAATCCATTTACAGCCACTCCCTGCCCCTTCAGCTCACTCTTGCAGCTTTCTCCTTTCTCCCATTGTGACGCTTTTTCGTTTTTCTCTTCCTCCATCTTTCCCATATGTGTCTTTTATACACAGTAAATGCTTGAGGCAGAAAAATAAGTGCCGGTCCTCAAAAATATGTGCCGATGCTCCGCACCGGAAACAACAAGCACGAATTAAGCGCTGGTGTTCTGTCACTATTTTGTAGCCGTTGGATTGACTTCTAGTGCACCTGTTTTTCCCTTCCCATAACCTTTGAACCTCTTACAAGTTTTTTGATTTTAGTTTTAAGTCTCTTTTTAGGGATGAACATTAATGCTGTTCTTTTTTAATTGTATTATCATGTTGGTTTGTTTGCACTTTGCATTTGCATTTCCCTTCCCTTTCCTTGTCGCCCAGGCCAAGCTGCAAAGGTTTCCCCCATTGAAACTAGCTCAGTTCTGCAGACAGGGCAACTGGGCAGTGTAGGTTCTCAAACTTTAGTTTTCAGTGTCATTCTCTACATGCTATCCCTCGCCAAGGTTTGGTAAAAGCACCTTGCACTGTGGACAGAGCTGTGACAGGGCAGTGTGAGGTTTCTCTAGTGTTGGCGGTGGATTGTGATAAATTTTTTAATCATAAACTTCAACAGGTCTTCAATGCACAAGAATTTGTGCTTCAAGGTGTCCCTGTTAGAAGGTCCAGCTTTATTTATTTTCGAAGCCCAGGTGAATTATGCAATGTCCAGATCTTTGTTTAATTATTCATGTTTTCACTCAGAGTGGCTCCACCCACTGCAGCGCAGCTCCACTCACCGCAGCGCAGCTCCATCCGCTGCAGCACAGTTCCACCCGCTGCAGCACACCTCCACCCGCTGCAGCACAGTGTCAACCACTGCAGCACAGCTCCACCCGCTGCAGAACAGTTCCACCCGCTGCAGCACACCTCCACCCGCTGCAGCACAACTTCAACCACTACAGCACAGCTGCACCTGCAGCAGCACAGCTCCACTCACTGCTGCACAGCCCCACTCACTGCAGCACAGCTTCAACCACTGCAGCACAGCTGCACCTGTTGCAGCACAGCTCCACTCGCTGCAGCACAATTCCACTCACTGCAGCACAGCTCTACCTGCTGCAACAGAGCTCCACTCCCTGCAGCACAGCTCCACCCGCTACAGCACACCTCCACCTGTTGCAGCACAGCTCAACCCACTGCAATGCAGCTCCACTTACTACAGCACAGCTCCACCTGCTACAGCACACCTCCACCTGTTGCAGCACAGCTCAAACCACTGCAATGCAGCTCCACTTACTACAGCACAGCTCCACCCGCTGCAGCACAGTTCCACCCAGTGCAGCACAGCTCCACCCACTGCAGCACTGTTCCACTCACTGCAGCACAGCTCCACCAGCTGCAGCACACCTCCACTCGCTGCAGCACAGCACCACTTAATGCAGCACAGCTCCACCTGCTATAGCACAGCTTCACTCACTGCAGCACAGCTCCACCCACTGTAGCACAGTTCCACCTGCTGCAGCACAGCTCCACTGACTGCACACAGCTCCAACCACTGCAGTACAGCTCCACTCACTGCAGCACAGCTCCACCCACCACAGCTCCACTCACTGCAGCACAGCTCCACCCACTGCAGCACAGCTCCACTGACTGCAGCACAGCTCCAACCACTGCAGTACAACTCCGCTCACTGCAGCCAGCTCCACCCACTACAGCACAGCTCCACTCACTGCAGCACAGCTCCACCCGCTGCAGCACAGCTTCACCCGCCGCAGCACAGCTCCAAGACAAAGGACTCAACTAAAGGCCAAGTCTGGGTGGGTCACATTCTTACTATTTTCTCAAAGAAATAGAAACTGTTTAGCAATTTATTTAAATACATCTGAAAATGGAACTCCATTACGTTAACACATTTTTATTTTTTATATGGATGAATATTTTAGTTATATTTTTGTAGTACCTGCCATCATTTTTGTGCAAATAATTACCTCCTCAGATATTCATGCACCCAACTCTGGTGTGTACCTTTTATTTAGGGTTTTTGTCATGTGGACCTGGGACCCATACCTTAGCTCCTGTTACTTGCAGTTTCTCTCTTAACCGTGAGACTTTTTCTTTGCTGACATGAAAACAATGTACAAAAGTGATGCGATTTCTAGACATGTTAGCATTATACGGCCAATAACAGTGTAAGGGCGAAGCTACGCCAGTTTGTTTTGTGATTACCAAGGCATTTGCTTGTGTTCATAAACATGTTCCAGACTTCCAGTAGGCTGACAGAGTGATTTTTGTTTGACATCAGAGGGCACTTGCTGCTGTGGCTGTCGTTCCATGACTCTGTGGGGAAGTTTCATCACCTGCACAGACAGAGCTAAAGATGGCACAATACCTGCTGCTGTCTGAGGCTGGACACTGTAGGATGAGGGCACCTGCCAGCTGGTGTAAACCTATAAAGTCTCTGCAACTTAAGTGTTAGTCCTGCAGCGTGAAGCTGTTGGATCTGTTTAGCTTTGCGGTCTACAAGCTTCACTTTTCATTCGCCCACAGTGTCTCCTCCAAATAGATTGTCAATCAGACATTTTTGAGAAAAAAAAACTAATTTGGGAAAAATGGTAGGGCGCCTGAAATTGCATTGTAAAGAAAAATGGCAGGCAGCGTGAAATTGCACACTAATATTTTGACAACTTCTAGGAATATTTAAGGACTGTATGTTACATATGACTCATTTTTAGGGAAACTGGGACATACTTTAAAGTTTGTTTGGGGATGGTTAATAGCCAAAACTCAGGATCAGGCTTGTCTGTCTTCAGATCCTACTGCTTTGTCTTTTTTTGCTAACATTATGCTGTAAAGTGCACTCTCTGGGTATATTTCTAATCCTTTTCTTAGAGGCAACCTACCCCTGAATCTCTAGGAGGAAGGCAGGCGTGTTGGGTTCCCTCACTTGTTTGGAGCAACCTCAGAGAGGATCTCTATCCCCCACCATCTTCAAAGTTCATCGTATGCCTCAGGCCTATTGACATGCACAAAGGAACATGTAGCACACCTTGCATGCCTTTTAAACTATTATAAATGGTTTATTTTATGCCCAGTGCCACCTGGTAAATGTATAAGCATTTGGGTCTATTTGCAATAGTTGTGGCAGTTTTCTGTGGAGTCATCCCTGCTTGACAACCATCTGTGGTGAACTCCCTCTCAAGCAACTTGCCCTAGAAGCAACTTGCCCACCTATTGTCCCATCTAATCGTCGCAGGTACTCTTGTATCATTCCTGGTCTTACAATTTATCCTCATAAAGTCATATTCCAACAGCTCCGGGCCTGTGCATTGCCTTTCCATCTTCACTACCCCTTCACCTGAAGTCTTTCTATTGAGAAAGCCTAGTCCTTGTTATCTGCTCTGTGCACCAGGGGGCAGTCTTTAAGTTGCTCTGCTCTGCCAGACGCTTGCTTGTACTCCTGGTACTTAGATGCACCCGGAATGGAATCCCTATGCACCAGGATACAGCCTGTACCCTGCTTTGTGAACGTTACTCCAAAAACAACAAGGTGATGGATGGTATGCTTGAATTACTCTCAGCCACTGGAAAAGGCTCGGGCCACATCCCAATCCATTGCTTTTTTGCCCACCATGACACCGCAGTTTGGACAAGCCATATGCAAATCAGTCTTGACCCTGCTCCTCATGGGAACAGTCCAGTCCAAACTGTTAGGTCCTCCCTGAACTGGAACACAAGCAACCTAGGACCGGTCTTGCCCTAGTTAAGACTCTTCAGCCAGGTATAGACTAATTTCAGTGGCACAGTGAGTCCAAGACCCACGTCTGGGCATACCCGGTAAACTTAGGGCGGCAAATGCAAAAACAACAGACACCTGGGCTAGGACAAAACCTAGATTGCGTGTGTTCCCGTTCAGGGAAGACCTGACTTGGCAGTTCGGGTTCAATTGTTCCCTTGAGGCACAGGGACAACACTGATTCGCATATGGCTGGAGCCAAACTGAGTTGGTACGGCCCAGGAGATTGGCAGTGGCTGATATTAATTCAAGCATTCCATCCATCACTTTGTTGTTAATGCAGTTGTGAATACTGCTTGTGCTTCCGTTTCCTGGTGAACAGCCTCACTCCCCACTCAGATACTGACATTTATACTCGTTTATGAAATACCCACTGCCTGCCTGTCTGTAGTACTAGCAAGTGTTTTTCTGCACCTTTGTACAGACAGTGAACATCCCCACAAAAGCCTTTGTGCTGCTAAAAGCCATTTGTGACTGGTTACTTCTTTGCCTTTAGGCTCTGTGCATTCTGAGTTTGGCCACAGAGCTATGTGTTTATTTCAGCATCATTACAACCACAGCTGTGCCCGGGGTTCCCTTCTGTGTTGCTTTCTCCTTCTTTTCTAAATCTGGCTCTTCAGCTCAACAAGAAACATATATTTTGCTGTTTTGAGCTTTAATTCTGTGGACTGGCTGGATTTTGTACTGCCCATAACGCCTGACTTTAGTTGCCATGGTAAGCAATCTTGCTCCTTTGTTAATCACCACTGAATTATGGTCTTCTCAAGCACATTTCTCAGCCAGCGAGCACATTGTGATTTCCAATTATATGGGTGGATACATTGGCTTATGTTGAACTTTCACAAATGTTAATTAGATTTAAATGACCTTCATATACAGTATCTGACCTTTTATAATTAGATGCCCTGTAAGACTGACAAGATCTGCCTGGCCCTTCAAAGCTGATGATCTAACAATGACTCATGGCTGCTTCTTGACTCAGGATGGGATTACCTGTGGACGCCATTTAGGGATCGCCAGGGGTCGCAGCTGCGACCCCCAGCCTGCCTCCTGCGACCCCTGGCACGGCCTCTGCAACCCCTGGCCTCAGAGGTGGCAAAATCAGTGCCAGGAACACAGGGGCAGCTCGTCCTTATGGACTATGCTTGGGGCTCCACATCCTTGTTTTCAACCAGTTATTTTTAATTACACTAATAGTGAATAATATATTATTCACTATTTGTGTAGTAAAAATGGAGTACAGTTAGCTGGAATATGACCCTTCTTGGCACCTGAGGTAAGCAGAAAACACTTTTAAATGTAAGTTGTGTGCATGCTTGTAGGTGAAAGTGTGCTTATGCAAACAAGAGTGTGTATGAGTGAATGTGTGTTTGTGTAAGTATGTGTGTCTGAAAGTAACGATGAAATGGTGATGTCACTTCCGCTGCCCCTGGCATTTGGGAGAGTTGAGGTCCATGGGATTACCTGGGTTGTATACCGCTTTATCTGCATTCAAATTTTTGAAGAAATCTATATAGGTGTTTATTATTCTGCAACACATTGTCATGTCCAGTGTTGAACTTCAGAGATTGTGGTGTCATTAGTAACAGAACGAACAGCATAATCCCTCGTAGGAAAGCAGCTCGGATCTCCTGCTTCGAAAAACACAATGTTTTTACTTTTTATTTCACAGGAATTGCACATATCCTGCCTGTCCGAACCATAACCACGCTTTGAAACCCTTACCCTTGTACTTCAAAAGGAATTTAAAATGCCAGTGAGAGATTGCTTCAGAAGTCATGTGGCTTTAAAAATGTCCCTTAATCTGCAGTATGTGCCATGGATATACGCAGACAAAGGGCCTGATTTAGAAATGGTGGACGGGTTACTCCATCACAACGGTGACAGATATCCCATGCGCTGAAATCTAAAATCATATAATATAATGGGATTTAGATTTTGGCAGACAGGATACCCGTCACTGCCGATATCTAAATCAGGCCCAAAGTGTTCCATTCCTTATACACACTTTAATCAGTCAACAGCCTCATCTTTTGTAGAGCCAGCCCTCTTACCACACCTTGCCTGATCAGCTGCTCTCATGATCACTCCAATGTTTCCAAAGTCAAGGGGGTATTTTCACTTGTCTTGAATTTTCTTGCCATTGCCTCTGCCGGTTAGGTGTTCTATGAGAATTGCATCATTAAACAATTGCATTCATTGTGTGCTCTCAACTACAGACAGACTTACTGATGCATTTAAAAATATATGTCTCATGAGGTGAGGTTTTTCATGTTTGCATATAATTTGTAAAATCTATATCTCTTTTAAATGTTTCAATATTATACTTCAGAGATGTAAGTGGAAAGCATGTGACTGGAAGTGTGTTCACTAAGAGTCCATTTGCATACAATGAATAAACATCATGGCTTTCAGTACATCAATGTTTGTGTTCCACTTTGAGGCCAAAAGGCCAGATTTACAAAACCATTTTGGAGTCCGAAAAAACCCTGTATTTGCAAAATCACCTTTAGGGCCAGAAAATGTGTTTTTCACAATATACTAAACCAGTTTGTGATTCAGAAAAGACTTTCTGAAATGTAAAAGAGATTTTGCAACTCATTCTGAAACGCAATTAGGAAGGAGCATGAAAGGGGTGTTTGAAATTAGATGAATTCTATGATTTGTGGCAGCAATTGTGGTCACAATCAATTGAAACATTAACAAGACCTCAAAGAAGGTGCTGCTGTCTCGTTTGCAGTGGGAAAGCACTTCTCTTTTGAATTGTGTCTGGTAGCCTCTGGGAACAGGCAGTGGTCTCAAGTTCCTCAGACAACCTCTGCCCTAGGTCTTGCACTTTGACCTTTTGACCTAGACACTTTGGGCCTCATTTAGATTTGGTTGACCGAGTTACTCTGTCCCAAACATGACAGGTATCCCATCCACCATATTGCAAGTACATTACATCCAAAGGCACTTGTACGACAGAGGACGGGAAATCTGCCATGTTTGTGACGCAGTAACCCATCCGCCAAACTCTGAATCAGGCCCTTTAACATTATCACTGAAGTATCTTGGAGCACTCTGTGAAGATGTTCGTATTCATAGGATGTCCCCACCTCTTGTACAGAAAATGAAGTAAGATTCCAAGTAACAAAGCTGTAGCATATTTTTACTTAGTCTGGCCAACCTCTGCTACTAGACTGCTGCCTTCCATCCCCACGGAGATCGGCACAGGAGCCTGCACAGGCCTGACTTCCATAAAGACACCCAGGGTCTGACTCACTGTTGGGTGCTAATGGAAAGTCCTCCTGTACGTACAGCAAGTAAAGTCCTCCGGCAGACAATCTGTTGGTGGAATTAACTCTATTTATAGGGACAGCACTGAAGACGTAATTCCACCACTGGATTCTCCACCAAAGGAGCTCCAGCAATGGAGGACTTAATACATCCCCCAAATAACTAGAGGGTCTTCTGTTGTGGACCAAGTCTACATCAGGCATTTAGTTCTCCTTCCCATTGACGGCAACAGCCGCACAGAATAAATCTTTTATTGTGTGGATGTAATGCATAACTCCCGTCTTGGGAATTTAATCAGCGGCGGCCCCCGCAAATGTCAAGTAGGGGCAGGGGGGATGACGGGGGAAAACAATAAAAAAATATATATATTTTTAAAAATAGCTTTCCGGTCATTACCACCGACTCGTCGCTCCTCTTCTTGTGGTGTCCCCGCATTCGCTGGGACACCAACACAGGCTCTCCAGTAATGCTGGTGCTGCTTTCATGCTAAACCTAGCATGAAAGCTGCACAAGGATTGGTCTGAGCGGCTCAGACTGCCGTTCAGACACAGCCCTGGGGTATCTGCAGTTTCTCCAGCCTGTGTGCGTTGCACAGCCGGGCTTGAGAAACCTAAGTGCACATGTGTGTTTGGCTGGCCTCAGATGGCTGGTCAAACACACATGCGCACGTAGGTGCACTCTCTCCTCCTCCTCCATCTCAGCTCCCGTGGCCCCGCCCCACCCTGCACTGCTGGCTGAGCAGCAGATGAAAAATAAAAAGATAGTGTAACTATTGTTTTATTTTTCATCTCCTGGCTCTTGGCCATTGCGGAGGAGCTGCCCCTGAATTTAATGCTTTAGTTTGTCAATTGTACTGGCTACTAAAAGGTGATAGAATTTCTGGTTTATGTTTTGAATTGTGTTATACTTATACTTGCATCTCCACCACCTCCTATTGTTTTCAACCATGAATCTGGCCAAGCCAACAAAACTGGACACAAACGAACCCTTGGGTAGGACTGGGTGGAGTCCGCAGAGATGCGCTACGCGGTGCTCTGCAAAGTGCCCAAAAAACTCCTCCATGTTACGTGGGTTTCCACAAGCAGCAGAATGCGTTAGGTCATGCCGTTCGCACTGATTTTTAGCACCAGGTGTTTGTCCTGCGTTGAAAATTCAGCGTGAACAGCTCCCTGCGCAGCGCAAGAGGGCGCTGCTTCTTTCCTGCCACTCGAGTTGATTTTCTACTCGAGCAGCAGCTACCTCAACGCGAACAGAAGATTTCTCAACGAGAGCAGTTGCAACCATCTGCAACCGCTCACGTTGAGAAATCTCGCTGGGAGGTGGTCTTGAATAAGATTTTCTTGCTCGCGCTCGCTAACTCACCGTTGATAAGCGCTAGTGAGAAAAAACCTCCGCTCCGCTCCACTATGTGTAGTTTTTCGGAACTCTGCACTTTAAGTGGAGCATGGAGTGGAAAAAACTCTGCAAACTCTACGAGTGGAGACGAGTTCACGGCCCGCCCCTACTCTTCGTCAACTCTGCCTGTGGATTTTCCCGCTGCCAGGCTGCTGGTTTCCTTCCTCTTCCTATGGATGTACATAAATCAGAACTTATCCATTAAGCCCAGTGGTCATGATACTTGAAGTCCAAATATGCATTCTGTTGCCGGGCTGGATAGAGCAGGCACAGGCTCCCCGTCTGCCTGTGAGCGCCCTCGCTCGGCGCTCCCAGTCAATCGTGACGCTGCTCTGAGCAGCGTCAGGATCGGCCGCAGGGCAGGCTGGGAGCCTGTGCTTGCAGCGTGCTGACGAGACGGAGGAGCAGCGGCACGGGAGCGGGGGTACGTTTAAAAAAAAAAAAAATGAATTTTATTTTATTTTTTCATTTTAATTTCATTTATTTTATTAACCCCCGCGCCGCCCCGCCCCCTGTAGCCCCCGTGAGCCGCGACTGCTTGACGCACAGAACATTCAGCTTGTGTTTCTAGAATATTCCATTCTAACACGATTCCCCCTCCTTCTGGCACACCTATTACTGATAAAGTGAAGATGCTCCTTGTCTGAGACAATATCTGCCAATCTGAGGCTGTCAGATTCACCATATGGAATAATGCATTCAGGTATATTTTTTTCTTAAAAGAAGCTAACGCCTACGCAGGTGTCTGCCTTGAACTGTTGTGAGTAACGTGATGTTCTGTGGCTGAGGGAAGCCGTCCTTCTCAGATGCAGGAAGCCGTATTGAAGCGATGCTTGGGTGCACAACGCCAGCTTCTGAAGTTCACTGGACTTGGAAGCGAGTGAGAGATTGCGAGCAGGGGTGTTAATATCTGCGCGAAGGGCTGTCTGTTAATAAAATGTAGGACCAGTGTTCCTGCCTTGTCTACATGAATGTAATTGTTGTAAAAGGTCGCGCCTCCTATTTGCAAATCATTCACAGACATGTAATTCGCAGCAGACGAGAGAGGCAACACGTGCAGGTTTTTCCTAATCATCTCTGCTGCTTTCAAGGGTTCCAACAGTAGCTCAAGCAACAAGCATTGGCAAAAGCCAGAGGGCTCTGGCCTATGCGACAGCTATTCGTTTGTCAATGTCTTTTAGCCATGTTGTGCTGGCCCCGTGGTTGAAAGTTAGGGAACAAAAAACAGAGAGAAAAAGAAGGAGGAGGGAAAGCTGGGACATCATTAACAAAAGGAGAGAGTTGAAATAAAAAAAGAACTTGCAAGATTGATATAATGTAAATATAAATGACTTGGGATGTTTTCAGAAGCAAAATGTCCCCCACTAACCATTAAAGCTAGGCTTCAAAGCACCACTAGTTTACATTAAAATCCGCCTATAAGTGAGCTTACTCATTGAGGCTGGAATGAGCTGACATAAATTCTTGAACATGTAGTGATGCACTGACTGCCCTGAGCAGATGTTTAAAGGGCTCCTTGAAATGGCCTCATCTGGATGCGGTGCTGCAGATGCTCCCAGGCTCATCTGCAGGACCCCCTTAGAAGGCGTGGGAAATGCTCTGCTTAGCTGCAGTCATTAGCAACAGATATTACGCTAATGGTTTACTAAATGTTTTAAGTGGCAGAATGGTGTCCGTCTGTGTTTCCCAAAGGCGGCAGCCTTGC